>NW_027361687.1:47695000-48342500 GCF_039654945.1 Dendrobates tinctorius
AGTAATCTTTCTAAGTTTGTTATGTTTGTTGATCTTTTAAGTTGCCTCTAAAGGGCTGTTCACATCTTGATCTTATCACTGGACCTTTTGTAATCCACCAATCAGGTATTGAAAAGTATCCCATGGTGGTGCCATACCATTTAAACATCAAGCATATCTGAACTATGCCTTTGCTTGAGCATCTTTACTACAGAAACAATTTCAGCACAAAAAAGCAGCTTACAGGAATTTCCATAAAAATGGACTTTCGAGGTCACAGTGGTCAAAAGTAAGATAATTTCGGGGAAAAGGATAGGTGATATAAACCACTAGAATGGCGTATAAAATCGCCCTTACATAACTTTGATAGGCCTGCTAGTCTAAGATGGTGAGGGTAACATCTCACATGGTGTACAGCAAGTCTTGTCAAACTCTGAGGCTTTCTTCATCAAGTTGTTGGGGAGATGCAGCTAGGGAGGTAGGTTTCCTATAAATGATCAGCTATTCTGTTTATTGATATAATTGACTTATTCTGTCCTTTTTTCATCTTAAACTGGGTTAAGGAGGCTAAAAATATAGAGAGATATATTGAATTTAGAATGAACTTCCACTAAAAGGTGTGAAGGTTAGATATATTCTTGATCCGTCTAGTGAAGTCAAGGATATTTATTATTCAGTTTGGTGATGCCCCAGAAAAAATCAATTTTTACAATATCCATGGTATGCTGTCTGAATGGTGCCTCAAATCCTTATTTAAAAATATAAGGTATACTCTATATCAGAGGTCCCCAACCTTTAAGACCTTGAGAGCCATATTCAGCTATGAAAGAGGGTCATGAGCCACATCCAGCTTCTGCCCCACTCACAGTAGTGACAACCAGACCCCTTATTAATGGTATAATGACATACAAAACTTTTCCACTGAAATCACACCAAAGCAGTATGTCAAGCTCCAGGGTTTCCTATCTTACCCCCATACAGATCTTCTCTTCTGTGCAGGATACACACAAAAGTCAACATCTAGAGATCTATTCTTCATAGCAGTTTGCCACACACACACACACACACACACACACACAGCCGCCAGCCATACATCACGGGCCCACAAACCATATGTGACTCTCATGCTACAGGTAGAGGAACCATTCTCTATATGCTGTTAGGTCCCTTAAAGGGAATCTTTCATGTCCTTTTTATGCTTTAAGCTGCCACCAGTGTGTTGTTAGTGATGCAATGTGGATGCACATTCAGCTGGAATGGTTTACGGCGCAGCTCCGCCAGCTCTCTGCTCTGCACCGCAATACACACAACCGGCCGCCAATTAGAGGCCAGTAAGCATGTCTGTCACATATGGTGCAGGGCAATGATGTCATGTGCCGTCCATGGCTGGCTGGCCGAAATCAGCTACCGGCTTGTGCACTGGCTATAGAAGCGGATGCCAATCATCATGAGAGTGGAGCAAAGTAAAAAGAATAATTATTATATTTTTTGTGTTGGAAAAGAGCAGCAGAACAAAGGACATTATATCAGGAAGGGGACCAGGATGGGGGAAATCATACCAGGAAGGGGCACAGGATGGGGGACAATATTACTGGAAAGGGCCCAGGATGAGTGACATTATTCCAGTAAGGATCCAAGAATATTGGACATTATACCAGGAAGGGGGACACTATTACTAGAAGGGGACCATGATAGGAGACATACCAAGAAGGGGCCCAGGATGGGGGCATAATTACTGGAAGGGGCCCAGGATGAGGATCATTATAGCTGGGAGGGGTCCAAGATGGGGGACATTATACCAGGAAGGGGCCAAGGAAGGGGGACATTATTTCTGAAAAGTTAGGATGGAGACATTTATCATTGGAAGGCACCCGAGATGATGGACATTGTACCAGTAAAGGGCCCCAATGGGGGATATTATTATAGGATGGGTTGAAGATGAGGAACATTATACCATGAAGGTGCCTAGGATGGAGGACATTATTACATGGGTGGTCATTCGCATTTATAGTATCTAGAACACTACAAGGGCCCTTACATCTGACCAATGTGCAGCTGGGGCACAGGCCCATACCACTGCTTACAAGTCACTAGATTCTCTTTAATAAAAACATCCCTGGTGTCCGAGGGGTGGTGAAGAAGGCTAATACTTTACGATCTTTTCATTTGACCATCCGGAACTTTTATATTTCTCCTCAGGCTCCAACAAATAAAGCTGACTGATGAATATGCTCCACTTCTGACTTCACTACACCAAAACTTCAATCTCACACATTTAGATCTGAGCCATAATTACCTTACTGATGTCAGTGCTGAAATTATCCAAGACTTTATACTAAAATCAGTAAACCTGATGGAGATTAGGTAAGTCCCACCCAGGTGACTTGTATGAATCATCTACTCAGCCCGGACTCCAAGGAATATGTGTACATCACGTCTTTTATACGCCAGCATACCTACCAAGTTCCCTTTAAGGGCTCTTGACTTACATGGGTTGAGCAAATACTCATTGAATCCCACTTCCTAACACCTCTTTTGTAAAGGGCCTCTGGTGTCCCCTTGAATTGTAATGCTAACAGATGTTATTATTAAAGGGGTTGTCTAGGATTTTACATTGATGGACTATCGTTAGGATAGGTCATCAATATCTGTTTGCGCTGTTTCTGGTGCTATCAACTGTAGAATGACCATGGACATCTACTGCACATCCACCCCCTATTTGAATCAATAAGGACCAGGCCAATCAACCTTACAATTGACGGAGCTGTAAATCTCCACAGCTGAGCACTTTCGACCCCTGGAAGTGATTGGGGGGGGGGGGGGGGTGCTGCATTTTAGTTGTGCCCTGAATCTTTTTGATTCTGTTAATTACTTTTTTTTTATTACAGGATTGAGGTAAATGAATTATCCAAGGAAACAGAAAAATGTTTAAAACAACTAGAAGAACCTAGGCCAGATCTACGTATCTATGTATAAAATATAACAAGAAGATGGAGGCATCTGATAATGAGATTGCTGTTACTAAAAGACATTCTTCAAGGAGTTGTCCAAGATGAAAGTTGTTTTCCACTACCTAGGTCATCAATATCAGACACAAACTGATCTGATCCTGAAAGAAAAGATGATCAATATGCTAATAGTGTCCATTACAAATCCAACTGACCCTAAAAGATAGGGAGAAAAAAAGGGGAACAGGCGTCACACACAATCTAAGTGTAGTACAAACTGTTTCTAAATTGCACGTTATAATAGTCGCACTCACCAGAAACAGGCAAAATGAGGCATAGAAAGGATTCCGTAGGAATCCTGAGGAGGTGGTCTGCAGCTCAACCAGCTGGGCTCACGGCAGGCTTCAAACAACCATGGGGAAAGCAATCAATAGACAAAGAAACACCCAGTTGTCGGGGCTTCCATCACAATATACGATATATATTTTTTAAAAACCTGAAGAACACTCCGGGATATTGGAATCGAAACGTGCTGTTTTATCCTTTAACTCCTAAATAAATGATTATTTTTGATATCCACGAGAATCTTGTGACGGAAGCGCCGACAACTATCTGAGTGTTTGTCTATTAATAGTGTCCATTGTTTCATGAATATGTCTATTGCTCATACTATGTGCCTGACTGTTCATAGTTCTATGCTGTACAAGTCTTATCTTGTTTCATATTATTCCCCTTAAGAATGTAAGAATTGTTTTTTTTTTCTACTATACATTTATAGGTCACATTCTAAGGGACCCACGGTTACATTAGTTATAATTTGATAATGGGGGGGGGTTGGGTTGTGTTGTGTATAAGAGGTATGTCTCAAATCTGTATGTGCCTTGTCTCAATTTTGTAAGTCAAAACTAATCTGATTTAAAAAAAAAAATAGTGTCCGTTGTTATTTCAGAGCTCTAAGACTTCTGGCTGCTTATGTATTCATTTGCACATTTTGGAGCAAAAACTGAACGGAAACTCTCCAAGTTCTCCTCCAAATATCAAAACTCCTCAGAAACTCCACTTTGTTTCAGCTCTGAAAACTCAGCAAGAAGACTTTGTGTGATCCTAGCCTTGGAATTTTTTTTTTGCCGAAGTAAATAATCATTTCAAGATTTTCAGAATGTGAAATCAATCCATCAATAAACATAACTTGATAATTTAATAAAAAGATTGTCTCCAATTATTTGGCCCTCAGACTGTGAACAGGTTTCATATGTGTAATATGCAGGTGCTGGGATGCAGAGATGAGCGACTTTGCCTTTTTTCGGGTCGAGTCGGGTTTCATGAAACCCGACTTTCTAAAAAGTCGGGTCGAACGCAAGCAGCCGATTATCGTGAAAAGTCGAAGGCCGACTGAAACACGAAACCCAATGCAAGTCAATGGGGAAGAAATGTCAGCAGTGAGTGGAGGACAGGAAACACAACTACAGTGCCCATTTTAATGCCAAAAACATCAATTCTTATTACTTAAGCTTGTCAACCTTAATTTACTTCATAATAATAGTTACGCATTGAAAACTGGGGGTTATTTGGCTAAAGTTGTGGGGGGGGGGGCGTAGGGCTGGCACCAGATTTTCGTGGGCCCAGGGCCAAAGAGTGTCACCGGGCTCCTTTAACACATGCCACATTCATGATCCTCTGATATGGCAGAGAAATAGCGGTAAAGTACAATGAAAAATACTTCACTGCTTACATCACATGACTGATATCCATTTTAAATTCTCCAATAGCTCCAAAAACGGACAGTATATTACTCCACACAGTATTATGGCCACCGCATAGTGCGCCATACAGAGTAATGAGGTCCATATATTTCTCCATACAGAATCATTGGTCCCATATAATGTTCAATACAGTATGTGATGAGCTCCACATAATGCTACAATATATGTTGGTCCCCATGGATGAAGCTCCACTGTCTTAGGGGCCCAAACAATGCTCCATATATAATGGGCCCCATTTCTAATGCTCCAGTGTATAATGGGCCCTGTAAATGCTGCTCCAGTGTCTGATGTCCCCCATTTGGAAAGCTCCAGCATATGATGGGCCTCACGGATGATGCTCTAGTGTACGATTGGTACAAATAATGCTCCATATATAATCTGCCCCATTTACAATGCTCAAGTATATGATGGGCCCCATGGATGATGCTCCAGTGTCTTATGGGCCCAAATAATGCTCCATATATAATGGGCCCCATTTCTAATGCTCCAGTGTATAATGGGCCCTGTAAATGCTGCTCCAGTGACTGATGTCCACCTTTGGGATGCTCCAGTGTATGGTGGGCCCCATATATCATTCTCCAGAGTAGAGTGCTCCCAAAAATTGCTCCCAACCTTTAAAACAATTAAATAAGTCTCCTCGCTAGGCAATCCCTGTACTCTGGACTCCTCGTCGTCCCCATCTTCCATCTCTCTGCACTTGGACTGTTTAGGCAGAGGGCCTACAGACGTGATGTCATCGCGCTCTCTGACCAGAATGTCACTGTCAGGAAATGCGGAAGACTTCACGGCGGTGGAGCAGGGAGAGGTAAGTATTTCAACTTTGCAAGTGCTGTGATCCTGAGCAAGCATGGGGGCCCACTCGTTGGCGACGGCACTGGCACAGGGGCCCTCATAGTACGGCGGTGTGTCTGACAGCGGGTGGACCCTCACACAGGCAGAGACACTTTTGCGTACTATGAGGGGCCCTGTGCCAGTGCCGTCACGCATGAGTATGCCCCCCCACCTGCTCAAGTAACCTGCACTTTCATCTGCACCTTCCTCTTTGTCACCGTGTAAGGTGGTATAGTATGCGGGAAGGGGAACCTGAGTTTCATCAGGGTCAGATTCTGGCTGTGTAGAGTGCGAGGGGAATGTAGTGGTCTGGGTCAATGTACCAGCAGAATCATCTAGCAGTGGCTGGGCATCAGTGCACTTGTAGCGCCCCAAGGAGTATGGTCGCCACAGTGGCATTACCTTCCTCCTAGGGAGTATGAATTCATGCTTGGCAGCAGCGAAGGATCTCTCTAGCAGTTAAGCCAACACACAACACAGTTCCCACTCCAGGCCAGCAGGGAGAGCTCTGAACCTGACTGCTGAGGAGCTCCTCTGTGGTCGGGAGGAGGGAAGTTAGGGCAGTCTGTGAAAGGAAGAGGAAGTGTGTGGACATGAGAAGGGGAGCTGGAGGATGAGCAGAGTTAAGGCTCACTCCTAGCTGGAGCGCATGGTCCGGATTCCGGTCTCCGAGTTTGTAGGGACACTGACGGTCCTGCCGCAGAAACCGGAGGAAGCAGCTGTAAATGCTCTGTTCCCAACTAAGGCTCGGAGGCCCCAGCAGCGACGTGTGTGAGCCAGAAGGAAAAGGCTACGGCTGCCTGCCATACGAGAAAGTTCCAAAAGAGAGTCAACAGGGGGAACTTCAGTGAACTCAGTACTGCGAGTACCTCAGATAAGCGCTAGAATGGAGGCCACACTACCTATCTGCAGAGAGAGAATTCCTAATTTGCTTCCAGGCTGACCAACTCCTCCATCTGTACTCAGGGTCCTGGATGGCACTTACCATGTACAGGTAAAGGAACTGCACGACTGTGTCTGTCATCTTTCTCCTGCGCCGGCTCTGCTACATCCTGCACTGCACACCATCTACCAACTCTTTCATCTGCCCTGTGACTACGGCCCTACTTGTGCAGGGCTTCTACATATTAGCTGCACCACAAAATCTGTCCCAGAGAAGCGACACTGCAGCGCTGGTCAATCTGATCAGAAACCACAGGTGGCGTCACGTATCATTCACCTATAAACGTTATTCACCCCCTTGCATGGACGCCCAGGGCCACGGACCGGGTCACCACCACCGTGACACATCCCTCTGAGACACCGGCCCAGTACCGATTAACCCTACTGCCCTGGCTGGCGACCCACAATCCATGTCAGATTTATCTTGGACTGGGGAATTCACGATTTGACTTGATAACCCAGGCATGGTATGTGAGAAAGAGCTACATGGACTAATGTGGGCCTGCTGCATCATTCACTTTTGGTGGTGGTGAAGGACACAAGGAAAGGGGTTCTTCCTGACCAGGAGCCAGCACTTGACGACTCAGTGCTTGCATTTTTTGAAACTTCAGAAGAGGAGGGCATATTAGCTGGAGTCTGTTTCGGCAATGTAAGCCAAAACCAGTTTTTGATCCTCCGGCATTAAAAGTGGTTAACCTACTCCCAGAAAAGATAGCCTTCCAGTCCTTCCGAAGCCAGACCATGACGCAGGCTCAACACCTCCTGCCTTAGCTGCTATTGTGCTTTTGCCACTACCAGCAGATGCACCACCACCATCAGTACCAGCTGGCCCACCCATGACCGCGGCCTCTTCCACCATACTTCCTAGTTTGGGAGAAAATGTCCCCAAAATAACATCAGATATATGGTACTGTATCAGAAGCGTACAGCTGTATACAGTCAAAGGATAATTGTAAATCTCCATATATATTTCATGAGTCACACAGAGACGCTCACAGGCTCAGTATGGATTAGACAAGAATATAAAAAGTAGAAAAAGGGTACAGTATCATCAGATAGCAGGTATATATAGTAAAGTTTAAACATTCTAAATCTCCGCATATATTTCAGGAGGCAGACACAGACGCTCTCAGGCTCAGTATGGATTACAACACCATATAAAAAGCCGTAAAACGGTAATGGATCTGAAGCGTACTGCTGTATAAAGTGTAGGGGTCATTGTCAATCTCAGTATTTATTTCCAGAGTCAGAAACAGACTCTCACTTGGTCAGTTTGGATTAGACTGGAATATAAAAAGCAGTAAATGGGTAATGTATCACAAGCATAGAGCTGTATACAGTGTTGGGGTAATTTTCAAATCTACATATAAATTGCAGGAGTAACCCACAGACTCTCACACGCTCAGGATGGATCACACCACAATATAAAAAGAAGATCCGCAAGAAATAATCACACATGTGGGCCAATGTTCCAGGTGTCAATGATACACTTAGAGTGGTGGGTGGAGGAGGACTTTCTGACAGAAAGGGTACAGTATCACCAGATACCAGGTATATATAGCATAGATTAAACAATAAAAATGTACGTCTATATATCAGGTGTAGTGTTGAGCCACCCCGCTAGTGTTCGAGTTCGGTTCGTCGAATGTTCGTCGAACGTTCAACGAACACCGTCGAACCCCATTGAAAACAATGGCAGGCAAACACAAACACATACAAACACATAGAAAACACATGCAAAACACCTTAAAAGGTGTCCCAAAGTAGACAAAATGCTCAGGAGACACAAATAACATATGGAAAAGGGCAACTACATATAGAAAAGAGGTGGAGGAGTAAAAGGAGGAGACACAGATATAGGCATGTCATGCCCTTATAAAGTCAAGAAAGGCTGGAATAAAAATCTAAAATACAAAAAAATTCTAAAATTCTAAAATCGAATACGATCATATACCGTCGGACTTCCTACCATAAATTATGCCAACTGCCGATCGGGCGGCGTTATTCCCACGACCCTCCGAACAGCGTCCATGAAGGCAAAGTGTTTGGTTTCCAGAGGCAGTATGGTTGCAAAGCTGAACCTTAAAGGAATGTCCAGAAGGGCACCACCACAAGGAGTGGAGCCTGCGGCTTAATTGGACTCCACACGGGCAACCTCAACCATGCCAGCCACGGAAAAGATGGACAGATTGCAAGCTTTCTCGATTCTGTGGGTGGTGGTGCATGGCCGTTTTTAGTTGTGCTAGCGATTTTTCAGCTTAATTCCATTAACGAACGAGACTCCGGCATGCCCTCCGTGGTCCGCGTCCAGCTTACTAGAGGGACACGCGAGGCTCTGGCGCGCGAGATCGAGCAATAACAGATTTGTCATGCCCTTACATGTCCGGGGCTGCACGCGCGCTACACTGAAAGGACCAGCGTGTGTCGCTTACAGGTGCGGATAACCCACTGAACCCCGTTAGTGATGGGGATCTGGGATTCCATTTCTTTCCCGTGAACGAGGATTTCCCAGTAAGTGCAGGTCAACCGGAATTCCGGAATTAGGCCTAACCGGCATTCCAGAAAGAATGTGCAAAAATTAAGTGTCTAAACCACTGGTGCTGTAGCTTGCTTAACAGCTGGGCTCCTCTGCTGAGTAGCACACAGTTCTTACATAAACAGGCGGCATAGCTTGGTTCACGGGTGGGCAACTCTGCTGAGTAGCAGACAGTGCTTACATAAACAGGCGGCATAGCTAAGTTCACGGGTGGGCTCCTCTGCTGAGCAGTAGACACCGGTACTAGGCCCAAAGTATTGACTGGGGTAAATGGAGTTAAAAAATGGTTCTTACACAAACAGGTGGCACAGCTTGGTTCACGGGTGGGCTCCTCTGCTGAGTAGCAGACAGTGCTAAAAGGCCCAAAAGGATTTCCTGGACAAGATGCGGTAAAAAATTATTAGAAATATACATGGTGTAGCTCCTTGACAGGTGTACTACACCGCTGGCTACCAGACACCGCTACAATGCCATGAAGCTGTCTATTAACATTGAAAAGCATTATTAATGTGAAAATAAAGTTACGCTTTTGGTGAACGAACCTTTCTAAAACGAAACCTCGAACAGCCGAATTTTAAAAGTGTTCGAGTTCGACGAACGGCTCGAACACCGTCCAAAACAACTCGAATTTGAACTTGGCAAACAGTTTGACTCGAACACCGCTCATCTCTAATCAGGAGGCAGACTCAGACAGTCTCAGGCCCAGTATGGATTCGACAAGATTGTAGAAAGTTGAGAAAGGGTACAGTATCACCAGATAATCTGCTGATTATTCTTTAATGCTGTCATCAGATCTGTGATTTGTTCCTCTCTGATAGTCTGGTATGGGGGAGCCACTGCGCATGACAAACTCCGCTTACAAAGGACTTTCAGAACAGCAGAGAGAATTATAGGTTCCCCCTGCCTAAAATCCAGGATCTTTATGATAAGAGTATTCGATCCCACGCATTGAAAATTTCATCCGATCCCTCTCACCCGCGACACTCCTCATTCCAACTACTCCCTTCAGGACGTCGCTTCAGAGTCCCCAAATGCAGCACCAACCGCCATATGAACAGCTTCTATCCACTCTCTGTTCAACAATTAAATCGTCATGTGTAGACTATATACTGTACCTGTCTTGTTAGATGTTACTTGTTGTATCTGTTGTTATATATTATGTTGCCTCTTTGCCACAAAGAATTCCTTGTATATATGTAATATGTACTTGGCGATAATAAATTTGATTGATTGATTGATTTATTGATAACAGGTATATATACTGTAGCATATTTTATAGATTAAAAATCTCTGTGTATATTTCCGGAGTCCAACAAAGACACTCACAGCTTCAGTATGGATTAGACAAGAATCTAAAAAGTAGAAAAAGGTAATGTATTCAAAACGTACACCAGTATACACTGTTGGGGTATTTTTAAATATTCATATATATTTCAATCTCAGTAAGACAGTCCAGACTCTCCGCAAGAGGAAACAAGATGGATACAAGTACAGACTGAAAGTCGAGTGATTGCAGAAATTTTGGAATTACTAATCACGGGAAAAACTCCCGGGAGAATTCTCAGAGGCGATGCTGACCCTCAATTACTTTGTCTGTGGAGACAGCGAAAACAGTTCTTTGTGAAGAAAGGGTTGCTGTATCGCAGTACCGTGGATCCCATCACCGTTCCTCATCTCCATCAAATTGTGATTGATGTAGACATGGTCCTCACTGACTATCATGATCTGTCAGGTAACTTTGGAGTGCAAAAGACAGAAGCCACAGGCTGTAGGCGATTCTATTGGATTGGCATGAGAGGACACATTTGAAAATGTGAGCAGGAATATCACACGTCTGTGAGTAAGAAAACTGTGAAAGCTGATGATAAACCACCACTGCATCTCATTGTGAGTCGAAATCCATAACAAATGGAAGCCATTGATCATCTGAAGATAGAGCCTAGCAGGACAGGGCATAGCTACGTCTTAACCATCATCTATCAGTTCATCAAATTTGTAGTGGCAGTCCCAGTGAAGGATTTAACAGCCCAGACTACACAGCGGTGGAACAGGGAGAGGTAAGTATTGCAAGTGCTGGGGCCCTGAGCAATCAGGGGGGGCCCACTCGTGCCAGTGCCGTCACCCAAGAGTGGGCCCACCCACCTGTCCAGGGCAACGGCACTCGCACGGGTGCATGGTGCGTGGTGACCCTGGCCCTGGGCGGGAGACAGCCCAGTTTAGGGAGGTTGAAAAAATTGCATATGTTGATGTTGGACATTCAGCAGCTGCAAATGGAGGAATTGGAGAAGTCCGAGGAAGAGGAGGACAAAAGTGAGCCATTTTTCTGGCAACCTATGTGTCAGCAGGGGGGGTGGGACAAAATCCTTTGAAACCCATGCATGGTTCATTTTAATGAAGGTTAGATCATCAACATTTTGGGTCGACAGACAGGTCCTTTTTTCTGTCAGGATTGATCCAGCAGCACTGAAGACTCTTTCGGATAGCACACTAGCAGCAGGGCAAGCGAGCTCCTGTAAGGCATATTGTGCCAATTCAGGCCAGGTGCCCAGTTTACAGACCCAGTAGTCAAAGGGGAATGACCTGTGAGGGAGAACATTGATATGGGAGGAGAAGCAGTTTGTAACCATAGTTGACAACTGCTGTCTCCTGTCACTTTCAATCGATGCAGTATTACCAGTCGTGTGAGCGGTACTTGAAAAATCAGTTCACAACATGGTCATGAAACCCCTGTCTCCAACGCCACTTCGGATGTGTGCACCACGAACACCTCTTCCATGTTGCCCTCTATGGCTCGTGGGAGAACCATCACGGCTTCTGTGTGCTGGGAATGCCTCAAACAAACGGTTTACCAGAGTTGCTTGTTTGTTAGCCAATATTAACTCTAGGTTCTCCAGTGGCATGATGTTTTGGAATTTGCCTTTATAGCGTGGATCCAGGATGCTGGCCAACCAGTAGTCGTCATCATTAGAGTTGAGCGACTTTTGTTTTTTTAGGGTCGAGTTTCGTTTCGTGAAACCCGACTTTTCCAAAAGTCGGGTCGAGCAAGATCGTCCGATTATAGGGAAAAGTCGGGGTCGTCCCGAAACACGAAACCCAATGTAAGTCAATGGGGAATAAAAGTCGGCAGTGAGAGGAGGACAGGAAACACAGCTACAGTGCCCATTTTAATGCCAAAAGCATCAATTCTTCTTACTTAAGTTTGTCAACCTTAATTAACTTCATAATACAAGTTACGCACTGAAAAATGGGGGCTATTTGGCTAAATTTGTGGGGGGGGGCTGGCTCCAGGTTTTCATGTGCCCTGGGCGAAAGAGCGCCCCTTTAACACATACCAAAACTCATCATGCTCCGATACGGCAGAGAAATAGCGGTATAGTACAATGAAAAATACTTCACTTTTTACATCTCATGACGAGGCCCATCTATTTCTCCATACAGAATCATTGGTCCCATATAATGTTTGAAACAGTATATGATGAGCTCCACATAATGCTACAGTATATGTTGGTCCCCATGGATGAAGCTCCACTGTCTTATGGGCCCAAATAATGCTCCAAACATAATGGGCCCCATTTCTAATGCTCTAGTGTATAATGGGCCCTGTAAATGCTGCTCCAGTGTCTGATGTCCACCTTTGGAATGTTCCAGTGTATGGTGGGCCCCATCTATCATTCTCCAGAGTATAGTGCTCCCCAAAAATTGCTGTCCCAACATTGAAAACAATCAAATAAGTCTCCTCGCTAGGGAATCCCTGGACTAGTCTGGACTCCTCGTCGTCCCCATCTTCCATCTCACTGCACAGTATTTCAACCTTGCAAGTGCTGTGATCCTGAGCAAGCAGGGGGGCCCACTCGTTGGCGACGGCACTGGCACAGGGCCCCTGATAGTACGTGGTGTGTCTGATGGCGGGTGGGCCGAACCTGCACTTTCATCTGCAGCTTCCTCTTTGTCACCGTGTAAGATGGAACTGTATATGGGAAGGGTAACCTGAGTTTCATCAGGGTCAGATTCAGGCCGTGTAGTGTGCGAGGGGAATGTAGTGGTCTGGGTCAATGTACCAGCAGATTCATCGAGCAGTGGCTGGGCATCAGTGCACTTGTGTCGCCCCCAGGAGTACGGTCGCCACAGTGGCATTACCTTCCTCCTAGGGAGTGTGATGTCATGCTTGGGAGCAACGAAGGATCTCTCTAGCAGGTTAACTGATTGGGCTGCGTTATTCCCATGAGTCATGACCCTCCAAACAGCGTTCATGAAGGCAAAGTGTTTGTTTTACGTGGGCAGTATGGTTGCAAAGCTGAACCTTAAAGGAATGTCCAGAAGGGCACCACCAGGAGTGGAGCCTACGGTTAAATTCGACTCCACCTGGGAAACCTCAACCATGCCAGCTACAGAACAGATGCACACATTGCAAGCTTAATTCCGTTAACGAACGAGACTCCGTCATGCCCCGCGGTCCGAGTCCGGCTTACTAGAGGGACACGTGAGGCTCTGGCACATGAGATTGGCCAATAACTGGTGTGTCATGCCCTTACATGTCCGTGGCTGCATGTGCGCTACACTGAAAAGGCCAGCGTTTGTCGCTTACAGGTGCAGATAACCCGCTGAACAAGGTTAGTGATGGGGATCACTGATTACAATTATTACCCGCGAACGATGATTTCCCAGTAAGTGCAGGTCAACCGCAGTTCCGGAATTAGGCCTAACCGTCATTCCTGAAAAAATTAAAAACTTACGTGTGCAAACCACAGGTGCTGTAGCTTGCTTAACAGCTCGCCAGCCGTTCTCACGCCCAGTATGGATTACATGTGATTGCACAAAGGTGAGAAAGGGTACCGTATCCCCAGATAACATGTATGGATAGCGTACACATTCAAAATATATGTCTATACATCAGGAGGCAGGCTCAGACGGTGTTAGGCCCAGTATGGATTGCACGTGATTGCACAAAGGTGAGAAAGGGTACCGTATCCCCGGATAACATGTATGGATAGCGTACACATTCAAAATATATGTCTATACATCAGGAGGCAGGCTCAGACGGTGTTAGGCCCAGTATGGGTTGCACGTGATTGCACAAAGGTTAGAAAGGGTACCGTATACCCAGATAACATGTATGGATAGCGTACACATTCAAAATATATGTCTATACATCAGGAGGCAGGCTCAGACGGTGTTAGGCCCAGTATGGATTGCACGTGATTGCACAAAGGTTAGAAAGGGTACCGTATCCCCGGATAACATGTATGGATAGCGTACACATTCAAAATATATGTCTATACATCAGGAGGCAGGCTCAGACGGTGTTAGGCCCAGTATGGATTGCACGTGATTGCACAAAGGTTAGAAAGGGTACCGTATCCCCGGATAACATGTATGGATAGCGTACACATTCAAAATATATGTCTATACATCAGGAGGCAGGCTCAGACGGTGTTAGGCCCAGTATGGATTGCACGTGATTGCACAAAGGTTAGAAAGGGTACCGTATCCCCGGATAACATGTATGGATAGCGTACACATTCAAAATATATGTCTATACATCAGGAGGCAGGCTCAGACGGTGTTAGGCCCAGTATGGATTGCACGTGATTGCACAAAGGTTAGAAAGGGTACCGTATCCCCAGATAACATGTATGGATAGCGTACACATTCAAAATATATGTCTATACATCAGGAGGCAGGCTCAGACGGTGTCAGGCACAGTATGGATTTGACGGCCCAGATTACACAGCGGAGTAGCAGGGAGAGGTAAAGATTGCAAATGCTGGGGCCCTGCCCAAGCAAGGGGGGGCCCACTCGTGGGCGTCGGTACTGGCACTGGGCCCCTCATAGTACAGCGGTGTGTCTGACGGCGGGTGTGCACCACCACCGTCAGAGACACTTGATTACACTATGAGGGACCCTGTGCCAGTGCCCGCGCCCAAGAGTCGGCCTACCCACCTGTCCAGGGCAACGGCACTCGCACGGTGTCGTGCGCTAGGTGGTGACCCCGGCCATGGGGGGGAGGCAGCACAGTTAGGGAGTTTTAGAAAGTGGCATATGTTGATGTTGGACATTCAGCTGATGCAAAAGGCGAAATAGGTGAAGTCCTAGGAAGAGGTGGACCAAAGCAAGCCATTTTTCTGTCACCCTATGTGTCATCAGGGGAAGGTGGGACAAAATCCTTGGAAACCCATGCATGGTTCATTTTAATGAAGGTTAGATCATCCACATTTTGGGTTGACAGACGGGTCCTTTTTTCTGTCAGGATTGATCCAGCTGCACTGAAGACTCTTTCCGATAGCACACTTGCAGCTGGGCAAGCGAGCTCCTGTAAGGCATATTGGGCCAATTCAGGCCAGGTGTCCAGTTTAGCGGCCCAATAGTCAAAGGGGAATGACCTGTGTGGGAGAACATCGATATGGGAGGAAAAGTAGTTTGTAACCATAGTTGACAACTGCTGTCTCCTGTCACTTTCCATCGATGCAGTATTACCAGTTGTGTGAGCGGTATTTGAAAAATCAGTCCACAACATTGTCATGAAACCCCTGTCTCCAACGCCACTTCTGCTGTGTGCACCACGAACACCTCTGCCAAGCTGCCCCCGGCCCGTACGGCTCGTGTGAGAAACATCACCGCTGCTGTGTGCTGGGAATGCCTCAAGCAACCGATTTACCGGAGTTGCTTGTTTATTAGCCAATATTAGGTCAAGGTTCTCCTGTGGCATGATGTTTTGTAATTTGCCTTTATAGCGTGGATCCAGGATGCTGGCCAACCAGTAGTCGTCATCGTTCATCATTTTGGCAATGCGGGGGTCCCTTTTTAGGATCCGCAAGGCATAATCTGACATGTGGGCCAATGTTCCCGGTGTCAATGATGCACTGCGAGTGCTGGTTGGAGGAGCACTTTCTGGCAAATCCACATCCCTCCAGTCACGCACAAACCCTGTACCAGACCTTGCCACGCCAACATTTACACTTGCCCCACGAGATGCATCCTCCTCCCCTAAGTAATCATCCCCATCATCATCCTCCTCCTCCTCTTCTTCCTCCACCTCGTCCAGGAGAGGTCCCTGAGCAGGCAATGGCTGAATGTCATCAAGGATTCCCTCCTCCTCTTCCTCCTCATCAACATTGGCTGCAGACGCCTGCTCCTTAAGGTGCGTCAAAGTTTGCATGAGCAGACGCATAAGTGGGATGCTCATGCTTAGGATGGCGTAGTCTGCGCTTACCAGCCGTGTGCATTCCTCAAAACACTGAAGGACTTTACAGAGGTCTTTCAGCTTCGACCACTGCACACCTGTCAACTCCATGTCTGCTATCAAAGTGCCTGGCCATGTATCCTCCCACAAATGCATTATGGCCTGCCTCTGCTCGCACAGCCGCTCCACCATGTGCAGGGTGGAGTTCCACCTTGTTGCAATGTCGATAATGAGGCGGTGGTTGGGAAGGTGGAGCAATCGCTGTAGCTTCTGCATACGAACGGAGTGTACAGGCGACCGGCGGATGTGCGCGCACAGTCTTCGCACCTTCTGGAGCAGGGCTGTTAACTCCGGATAATTTTTGAGGAAGCACTGCACCACCAGGTTCAAGGTGTGAGCCAAGCAAGGTATGTGGCTGAGTTTTGAAAGGGCTATGGCTGCCACAAAATTACGGCCGTTATCACTAACTACCTTGCCTGCCTCAAGATGTACACTGCCCAGCCATGACTCAGTTTGTCGCTTCAAGTACTCGGCCAGTACCTCGGCGGTGTGTCTGTCGCCCAAACACATCATCTGCAACACAGCCTGCTGACGCTTTCCACTAGCTGCTCGATAGGGGGACACATCATGTGCAACAGTGGCAGCTGCAGATGGAGTGCTCGTACGACTGCGCTCTGTGGACGAGCTTTCGCTTCTGGAGGAGGAGGAGGAGGGTCGAACGCCTACAGCCATCTGTTTCCTACACCGTGGGCTAGGCTGCACTGTCCCACCACCGCTGTCCCCTGTGGACCCTGCATCCACCACATTAACCCAGTGCGCAGTGATGGACACGTAACGGCCCTGGCCATGCCGACTGGACCATGCATCAGTTGTGAGGTGCACCTTTCCGCTCACTGACTGCTTGAGTGCATGGACAATGCGGTCTTTCACATGATGGTGGAGGGCTGGGATGGCTTTGCGAGAGAAGAAGTGGCGACTGGGTAGGTCATAGCGTGGTACTGCATAGGCCATGAGTTCGCGGAAAGCTGCGCTTTCCACCAACCGAAAGGGCATCATCTCAAACGAGATTAGTTTGGCAATGTGGGCGTTCAAACCCAGTGTACGCGGATGAGAGACTGAGTACTTTCTTGACCAACTCATAGTGTCTGGGAGGGTGAGCTGGACTTGAGAGCTGCATATGGTGGAAGTAGCGGTGGACAGGGCGGACTGAGAGAGGGTTGATGATGGTGATGGAGTTGTTGTTCTTTCTGATGGCCTAGAATCAGTCTTTCGTTGATATAACAGTGGGATTCCCTGACTGCTGTGGCATTGCACCGACACCTCAACATTTGCTGCTATGCTAACCGGTGGGCTTACAGTGGGGGAAACAATGTAGCGTTGCTGACTACCTTCGTTGTGATCAGTTGCACATGTGGCACTTGAGGTTTGGTGTTGTGTCCACGCTTGCAAGTGCATGCTGGTTAAATGTCTAAGCATGCAACTGGTATTCAAATTTTTCAGATTTTTCCCTCGGCTAAAGGTCTTTGCGCACTTCTTACAGATAACCTTGGCCTGATCATGAGGATTTTGTTCAAAAAAGTGCCACACTGCACTCTTCCTACTTTGGCAGACATTTTGCGGCCTAGCACGCTGTGATCTTTTGACCCTCTGGACAAGCTGTCCAGCAACTCTTTTGATGTTTGGAACCTGTCTTTGGAGTGCTCCGGGCCTGCCAGATAACAGCTGTTGCGATGTCGATGTCTGCTGTGGATGCTCCTCATCTGAGCTATTGGAAGCAGCACCCTCTTCCCCCAATGGATGCCAATCTGGGTCAACAACTGGGTCATCCATCACCTCCTCTTCTATGTCATGTGCACCTTCCTCTGTGTCACCGTGTATGGTGGTATAGTGTGCGGGAAGGGGCACCTGAGTCTCATCAGGGTCAGAATCTGGCTCTGTACACTGCGAGGACAATGTAGTGCTCTGAGTGAATGTACCAGCAGAATCATCCATCAGCGGCTGTGCATCAGTGCACTCCATGTCAGATTCATATTGGCCTGGGTAATTCACCATTTCACTTGATAATCCAGGCATGGTATGTGAAAACAGCTCCATGGAGTAATCAGTAGTATGGCCTGCGTCATCCTTCAATCTTGGTTGGGGTGAAGGACACAAGGAAAGGTGTGGTTCATGAACATGAGCCTCCAATGACGACTCAGTGCTTTTACTTTTTACAACTGAAGAAGAGGAGGCGATAGAGCTGGAGGCTGAGTCAGCAATGTAAGACAAAACTTTTTCCTGATGCTCTGGCTTTAAAAGCGGTTTGCCAACTGCTAGAAAACTAAGCGTTCGAGGCCTTATGTAGCCAGACGATGACGCAGGCTCAACACCTCCTGCATTCGGTCCTATTTTGCTCTTGCCACTACCATCAGATCCACCACCAACACCATCATTACCAGCTGCCAACCCCCGCCCAATTCCACGGCCTCTTCCACCAGCCTTCCTCATTTTTGGTAGAAATGTAGACAAAATCCAACAAACTATATAGTAATGTAAAACAAGGTACAAGGTGTCTATAGGACAGGGGAGATTTTGAATTTCTGCAGACACTTGTGGACACTGGACACTTTTGGATTGTGTGAGGCCCACTGAGTATCTGAGCGCTCTGTCACAGGCTCGATGGCAGAGCTGTGACCAAAGTGACTAGAGGATAAGGGAGATTTTGAATTTCTGCACACACTTGTGGACACTGGACACTTATGGATTGTGTGAGGCCCACTGACTTGTATCTGAGCGCTCTGTCACAGGCTCGATGGCAGAGCTGTGACCAAAGTGACTAGAGGATAAGGGAGATTTTGAATTTCTGCACACACTTGTGGACACTGGACACTTATGGATTGTGTGAGGCCCACTGACTAGTATCTGAGCGCTCTGTCACAGGCTCGATGGCAGAGCTGTGACCAAAGTGACTAGTGGATAAGGGAGATTTTGAATTTCTGCACACACTTGTGGACACTGGACACTTATGGATTGTGTGAGGCCCACTGACTAGTATCTGAGCGCTCTGTCACAGGCTCGATGGCAGAGCTGTGACCAAAGTGACTAGAGGATAAGGGAGATTTTGAATTTCTGCACACACTTGTGGACACTGGACACTTATGGATTGTGTGAGGCCCACTGACTAGTATCTGAGCGCTCTGTCACAGGCTCGATGGCAGAGCTGTGACCAAAGTGACTAGAGGATAAGGGAGATTTTGAATTTCTGCACACACTTGTGGACACTGGACACTTATGGATTGTGTGAGGCCCACTGACTAGTATCTGAGCGCTCTGTCACAGGCTCAATGGCAGAGCTGTAACCAAAGTGACTAGAGGATAAGGGAGATTTTGAATTTCTGCACACACTTGTGGACACTGGACACTTATGGATTGTGTGAGGCCCACTGACTAGTATCTGAGCGCTCTGTCACAGGCTCGATGGCAGAGCTGTGACCAAAGTGACTAGAGGATAAGGGAGATTTTGAATTTCTGCACACACTTGTGGACACTGGACACTTATGGATTGTGTGAGGCCCACTGACTAGTATCTGAGCGCTCTGTCACAGGCACGATGGCAGAGCTGTGACCAAAGTGACTAGAGGATAAGGGAGATTTTGAATTTCTGCACACACTTGTGGACACTGGACACTTATGGATTGTGTGAGGCCCACTGACTAGTATCTGAGCGCTCTGTCACAGGCTCGATGGCAGAGCTGTGACCAAAGTGACTAGAGGATAAGGGAGATTTTGAATTTCTGCACACACTTGTGGACACTGGACACTTATGGATTGTGTGAGGCCCACTGACTAGTATCTGAGTGCTCTGTCACAGGCTCGATGGCAGAGCTGTGACCAAAGTGACTAGAGGATAAGGGAGATTTTGAATTTCTGCACACACTTGTGGACACTGGACACTTATGGATTGTGTGAGGCCCACTGACTAGTATCTGAGCGCTCTGTCACAGGCTCGATGGCAGAGCTGTGACCAAAGTGACTAGAGGATAAGGGAGATTTTGAATTTCTGCACACACTTGTGGACACTGGACACTTATGGATTGTGTGAGGCCCACTGACTAGTATCTGAGCGCTCTGTCACAGGCTCGATGGCAGAGCTGTGACCAAAGTGACTAGAGGATAAGGGAGATTTTGAATTTCTGCACACACTTGTGGACACTGGACACTTATGGATTGTGTGAGGCCCACTGACTAGTATCTGAGCGCTCTGTCACAGGCTCGATGGCAGAGCTGTGACCAAAGTGACTAGAGGATAAGGGAGATTTTGAATTTCTGCACACACTTGTGGACACTGGACACTTATGGATTGTGTGAGGCCCACTGACTAGTATCTGAGCGCTCTGTCACAGGCTCGATGGCAGAGCTGTGACCAAAGTGACTAGAGGATAAGGGAGATTTTGAATTTCTGCACACACTTGTGGACACTGGACACTTATGGATTGTGTGAGGCCCACTGACTAGTATCTGAGCGCTCTGTCACAGGCTCGATGGCAGAGCTGTGACCAAAGTGACTAGAGGATAAGGGAGATTTTGAATTTCTGCACACACTTGTGGACACTGGACACTTATGGATTGTGTGAGGCCCACTGACTAGTATCTGAGCGCTCTGTCACAGGCTCGATGGCAGAGCTGTGACCAAAGTGACTAGAGGATAAGGGAGATTTTGAATTTCTGCACACACTTGTGGACACTGGACACTTATGGATTGTGTGAGGCCCACTGACTAGTATCTGAGCGCTCTGTCACAGGCTCGATGGCAGAGCTGTGACCAAAGTGACTAGAGGATAAGGGAGATTTTGAATTTCTGCACACACTTGTGGACACTGGACACTTATGGATTGTGTGAGGCCCACTGAATATCTGAGCGCTGTGTCACAGGCAGAAATTGGCTAGTGTATCACAAACTACAAGGTGTATGTAGAATTGGGCAGAATTGGAATCTCCCTAGAGTGCAGGTCTGTAAGAACGGAACATGTCCTCGACTTATTCTCACAGAGTGACTCACTGATAGCTTCACTGTGGCTGTGATAACAGCCGTTACACGGTACTGTGTGAGGACCATACACCGCTGTATGGTGTGAAAAAATGCACGCTCAGTACCTCAACAGGACAGAAAAAAAAAATTGTGATTGCTTTTAAAAAAGCAGTTTGCGGAGCAGTGGGTAAACAGCAATGCAGGAATGTCAGGAAGCCTTAGAAGGCAGCCCAACAACCAACACCACTGATACACCACTATATAGCCTCCCCTTGCACTGCACAGTGACTGGTGTGTTGTACAGGCAAAATCGCTAGCAGCAGAAGCAGTTTTTTTTTCTTCTTCTCAGCAGGACAAAAAAAAAATTGTGATTGCTTTTAAAAAAGCAGTTTGCAGAGAAGTGGGTAAACAGCAATGCAGGAATGTCAGGAAGCCTTAGAAGGCAGCCCAACAACCAACACCACTGATACACCACTATATAGCCTCCCCTTGCACTGCACAGTGACTGGTGTGTTGTACAGGCAAAATCGCTAGCAGCAGAAGCAGTTTTTTTTTCTTCTTCTCAGCAGGACAAAAAAAAAAAATTGGGATTGCTTTTAAAAAAGCAGTTTGCGGAGCAGTGGGTAAACAGCAATGCAGGAATGTCAGGAAGCCTTAGAAGGCAGCCCAACAACCAACACCACTGATACACCACTATATAGCCTCCCCTTGCACTGCACAGTGACTGGTGTGTTGTACAGGCAAAATCGCTAGCAGCAGAAGCAGTTTTTGGTGTCTTCTTCCCTGCCTAACGCTCTCCCTACAAAATCAGCAGCAGCAGCAGCTCTCCCTATTCTGAGATCAGCATGAGTAACATGGCGGTCGGCGTGCACGCCCTTTTATACCCCCTGTGACGCCCCCCCAAAGCAAGCCAATCACTTGCATGCCCTTCTGAAAGATGGTGGTGACCCGTGCCTATGTCATCACGTTGCCCACAGTGTCCGTGGATCCTGATTGGCTGAAAAAGAGCGCAAAACAAACTTTTGAAACGCGACTTTGGCGCGAAAGTCGCCAACCTCGTGGCCGACCTCATCCTAGGGTCGGGTTTCGTTTCATGAAACCCGACTTTGCCAAAAGTCGGCGACTTTTGAATTTTTTCGACCCGTTTCGCTCAACTCTAGTCATCATTCATCATTTTGGCAATGCGGGGGTCCCTTTTTAGTATCTGCAAGGCATAATCACACATGTGGGCCAATGTTCCAGGTGTCAATGATGCACTGCGAGTGCTGGGTGGAGGAGCACTTTCTGGCAAATCCACATCCGTCCTGTCATGTACAAACCCTGTACCTGACCTTGCCACGTCAACATTTTCTCTTGCCCCCTGAGAAGCATCCTCCCCTAAATAATCCTCCTCCTCTTCCTCTTCTTCCTCCACCTCGTCCAGGAGAGTTCCCTGAGCAGACAATGGCTGACTGTCATCAAGGCTTCCCTCCTCCTCTTCTCTTCCTCCTCGGCTGCAGACGCCTGCTCCTTAATGTGCATCAAAGTTTGCATGAACAGATGCATAAGTGGGATGCTTATGCTTATGATGGCGTCGTCTGCACTTACCAGCCGTGTGCATTCTTCAAAACACTGAAGGACTTTACAGAGGTCTTTCAGTTTCGACCACTGCACACCCGACAACTCCATGTCTGCCCTCAAACTGCCTGTCCGTGTATCCTCCCACAAATGCATTACAGCCTGCCTCTGTTCGCACAGCCTCTCAACCATGTGCAGGGTGGAGTTCCACCTTGTTGCAACGTCGATAATTAGGCGGTGCTTGGGAAGGTGGAGCAATCGCTGCAGCTTCTGCATACGACTGGAGTGTACGGGCGACCGGCGGATGTGCGAGCACAGTCTTCGCACCTTATGGAGCAGGGCTGTTAACTCCGGATAATTATTGAGGAAGCACTGCACGACCAGGTTCAAGGTGTGAGCCAGGCAAGGTATGTGTCTGAGTTTTGAAAGGGCTATGGCTGCCACAAAATTCAGGCCGTTATCACTAACTACCTTGCCTGCCTCAAGATGTACACTGCCCAGCCATGACTCAGTTTGTCGCTGCAAGTAGTCGGCCAGCACCTCCGCGGTGAGTCTGTTGTCGCTCAAACACATCATCTTCAACACAGCCTGCTGACGCTTACCACTAGCTGTTCGATAGTGGGACACCTCATGTGCAACACTGGCAGCTGCGGATGGAGTGCTCGCGCGACTGCGCTCTGTGGAAGAGCTTTCGCTTCTAGAGGAGGAGGAGGAGGGTTGAACGCCTACTGCCAACTGTTTCCTATACCGTGGGCTAGGCAGCACTGTCCCACCGCCGCTGTCCCCTGTGGACCCTGCATCCACCACATTAACGCAGAGCGCATTGATGGACACGTAATGGCCCTGACCATGCCTACTGGACCATGCATCTGTTGTGAGGTGTACCTTTCCACTCACTGATTGCTTGAGTGCATGGACAATGCGGTCTTTCACATGCAGGTGGAGGGCTGGGATGGCTTTTCGAGAAAAGAAGTGCCGACTGGGTAGGTCATAGCATGGTACTGCGTAGGCCATGAGCTTGTGGAAAGCTTCGCTTTCAACCAACCGGTAGGGAATCATCTCTAACGAGATTAGTTTGACAATGTGGGTGTTCAAACCCAGTGTACGTGGATGAGAGGATGAGTACTTTCTTGTCCTACTCAGAGTCTCTGGTAGGGTGAGCTGGACTTGAGAGCAGGATATGGTGGAACTAGCAGTGGACATGGTGGACTGAGAGAGGGTTGGTGATGGTGTTGTTGGTCTTGCTGATGGCCTAGATTCAGTCTTTCGTAGCAATAACATTGTGATTCCCTGACTGCTTTGGCCTTGCGACGACACCTCAACATTTGCTGCTGGTGGTGTGCTAATCGGTGGGCTTACAGTGGGGGAAGCGATGTAGCGTTGCTGACTACCTTCATTTGGAGCAGGTGCACATGTGGTACGTGAGGTTTAGTAGTCCGTCCATGCTTGCAAGTGCATGGTGGTTAAATGTCTAAGCATGCAACTGGTATTCAAATTTCTCAGATTTTTCCCTCGGATAAAGGTCTTTGCGCACTTCTTACAGATAACCTTTGCCTGATCATTAGGATTTTGCTCAAAAAAGTGCCACACTGCACTCTTCCTACTATGGAAGACATTTTGAGGCCTTGCACGCTGTGCTAATTTGACCGTCTGGCCAAGCTGTCCTGCAACTCTTTTGTTTTTTATAACCTGTCTTTGGACTGCTACGGGCCTGCCAGCTAACAGCTGTTGCGATGTCGATGCCTGCTGCAGATCCTCCTCCTCCTCTCCTGAGCTATTGGCAGTGGCACCCTCTTCCCCCAATGGATGCCAATCTGGGTCAACAACTGGGTCATCCATCACCTCCTCTTCAATTTCATGTGCACCTTCCTCTGTGTCACCGTGTAAGGTGGTATAGTATGTGGGAAGGTGCACCTGAGTTTCATCAGGGTCAGATTCTGGCTCAGTACACTGCAAGGACAATGTAGTGCTCTGATTGAATGTACCAGCAGAAAAATCTAGCAGTGGCTGTGCACCAGTGCACTCCATGTCAGATTCATCTTGGACTTGGGAATTCACGATTTGACTTGATAACCGAGGCATGGTATGTGAAAAGGGCTCCATGGAGTAATCTGTAGTGTGGTCTGCTGCATCCTTCACTTTTGCTAAGGGTGAAGGACACAGGGAAAGGTGTTGTTCCTGACCAGGAGCCTCGACTGACGACTCAGTACTTTTATTTTTTGAAACTTCAGAAGAGGAGTCGATAGAGCTGGAGGCTGTGTCAGCAATGTAAGCTAAAGCTTGTTCCTGAAGCTCCGGCTTTAAAAGCGGTTTACCTACTCCCAGAAAAGGGAGCCTTTGAGGTCTTGTGGAGCCACACGATGACGCAGGCTCAACACCTCCTGCCTCAAGTGCTTTTGTGCTTTTGCCACTACCAGCAGATGCACCACCACCACCATCAGTACCAGCTGGCAACCCCCACTCACGTTCATGGCCTCTTCCACCATACTTCCTCATTTTTGGGAAAATGTACCCAAAATACCACCAGCTATACGGTACTGTAAAACAATGTACAAGGTGTATATAGTATTGGGGAGAATTCGAATCTCCCTAGAGATTTTAGGAGGCTCAACAATTATCTCAGGCCCACTATAGATTACACCTCAATGTAACAGGCTGAAATTGGCTGGTGTATGACAAAGTACAAGGTGTATATAGTATTGGGGAGAATTTGAATCTCCCTAGAGATTTTAGGAGGCTGAACTATTATCTCAGGCCCACTATACATTACACCTCAATTTAACAGGCTGAAATTGGCTGGTGTATGACAAAGTACA
Organism: Dendrobates tinctorius; assembly: GCF_039654945.1. Classification (NCBI taxonomy): domain Eukaryota; kingdom Metazoa; phylum Chordata; class Amphibia; order Anura; family Dendrobatidae; genus Dendrobates; species Dendrobates tinctorius. The sequence continues at coordinate 47,720,561 of NW_027361687.1, forward strand.
AGGTGTATATAGTATTGGGGAGAATTTGAATCTCCCTAGAGATTTTAGGAGGCTGAACTATTATCTCAGGCCCACTATAGATTACACCTCAATGTAACAGGCTGAAATTGGCTGGTGTATGACAAAGTACAAGGTGTATATAGTATTGGGGAGAATTTGAATCTCCCTAGAGATTTTAGGAGGCTGACAATGATGCTCTCAGTCCAAGTATGGCAGCAGGCAGCCTAATAAGCAGGACTGCTGCAAACAAAAGTGTGGAAAAATGAACGCTTGGTAACTGCAGAAAAAAGGAAGAAAAGTATTTTTGCTTTTAAAAAAGCAGTTTGCACAGCAATGTGCAAACAGCAATGCAGCTATCAGGGAGCCTTATAAGGCAGCCTAATAACCAACAGAGCTGATGCACCAAAATATAGCCTCCCCTGTCACTGCACACAAACTGTTGTGTTGTACAGTGAAAATCGCTACCAGCAGAAGCAGTTTTTTTGTTCTTCAACCCTGCCTAACGCTCTCCCTTATTCAGAATCATCAGCAGCAACCTCTCCCTATGCTAATTTCAGCAGAAGTAAGATGGCGGTCGGCGTGCATGCCCTTTTATACCCCCTGTGACGCCACACAAAGCAAGCCAATCACTTGCATGCCCTCCTCAAAGATGCTGGTGACCGCTGCCCATGTCATCGCGTTGCCCACAGTGTGCGTCCTCCATCATTGGCTGAAAAAGGGCGCTGGGGAAGCATCATTTGAAACGCGACTTTGGCGCTCTGGTCGCCGACCTCGTGGCCAACCTCATGCTATGGTCGGGTTTCGTTTCATGAAACCCGACTTTAGCGAAAGTCGGCGACTTATGAATTTGACCAACCCGTTTCGATCAACTCCACTTACAGTAGCTCACATGCCCTGCTGGTAGTGTGCTATCTGAAAGAGTCTTCAGTAGAGATGAGCGACTTTGCCTTTTTTGGGGTCGAGTCGGGTTTAATGATAGCCGACTTTCTAAAAAGTCGGGTCGAACGAAATTGGCCGACTATAGGGAAAAGTCGGGGTCCGACTGAAACACGAAACCCAATGCAAGTCAATGGGGAAGCAAAGTTGGCAGGGAGTGGAGGACAGTAAACACACCTACAGTGCCCATTTCAATACCAACGACATCAATTCTTATTACTTAAGCTTGGCAAACTTAATTTACTTTATAATAATAATGAAAACTGGGGTTTATTTGGCTAAAGTTGTGGGGGGGGGTAGGGCTGGCGCCAGGTTTTCGTGTGCCCTGGGCCGAAGAGTGTCAGTGCACCCTTTTAACACATACCACAATTCATAATGCTCCAATACGGCACAGAAATATAGGTATAGTACAATGAAAAATACTTCACTGCTTACATGACATGACTGATATTATCTATTTTAAATTCTACAATAGCTCAAAAAACAGACAGTATATTACTCCATACTGTATTATGGCCACCACTTAGTGCGCCATAGAGAATAATGAGCCCCATATATTTCTCCATATAGAATAATTGGTCCTATATAATGTTCCATACAGTATATGATGAGCTCCACATAATGCTACAGTATATGTTGGTCCCCATGGATGATGCTCCACTCTTTTATGACCCCAAATAATGCTCCATAGAGTCCATATATAATGGGCCCCATTTCTAATGCTCCAGTGTATAATGTGCCCCGTAAATGCTGCTCTAGTGTCTGATGTCCCCCATTTGGAATGCTCCAGTATATGTTGGTCCCCATGGACGATGCTCCAGTGTGTTATGGGCCCAAATTATGCTCCATATATAATGGGCCCCATTTCTAATCATCTAGTGTATAATGGGCCCCGTAAATGCTGCTCCAGTGTCTGATGTCCCCCATTTGGAATGCTCCAGTATATGATGGGCCAAATGGATGATGCTCCAGTGTGTATGATGGGCCCCATATATAATTTTCCAATGTATATTGCTCCCCAAAAAATGCGCCCAACATTTTAAAAAAGTTAAATACCTCTCCTCGCTGGGCACTGCTCTACTCTGGACTCCTCAGCATTGCCATTTTAAAGCTCTCTGCACTTGTACTGTTTCGGTAGAGGGCATACAGACGTGATGTCATCGCGCTCTGTAACCTGAATGTCACTGTCAGGAAAGGCGGAAGACGTCACGGTGGTGGAGCAGGGAGAGGTAAGTATTGCAAGTGCTGTGGCCCTGAGCAAGCATGGGGGGCCCACTCGTGGGCGACGGCTCTGGCACAGGGCCCCTCATAGTACGACGGTATGTCTGACGGCGAGTGGGCCCTCCCACCGGCAGAGACACTTTTGCGTACTATCAGGGGAACTGTGCCACTGCCGTCGCCCACAAGTAGGACCCCCCCACCTGCTCAGGGAACCGGCACTTTCATCTGCTCCTTCCTCTGTGTCACCGTGTAAGGTGGTATAGTATGCGGGAAAGGCCACCTGAGTTTCATCAGTGTCATATTTTGGCTCTATACAGTAGAGTGCGAGAGGAATGTAGTGCTGTGGGTGAATGTACCAGCGGAAACATCTAGCAGTGACTGTGCATCAGTGCACTCCATCTCCGATACATGTTGGACCGGGGAATTCAGAATTTCACTTGATAACACAAGCATGGCCTGTGAAAAGAGCTCCATAGAGTAATCTGAAGTGTGGGCTGCCGCATCCTTCACTTTTAGCTGGGGTGAAGGAGACAAGGAAAGGGGTGGTTCCTGACCAGAAGTCTGCACTGATGACTCTGTGCTTGTAGTTTTTGTAACATCAGAAGAGGAGGCAATAGAGCTGGAGGCTGTTTCGGCATTGTAAGCCAAAACCTGTTCCTGATGCTCTGGCTTTAAAAACAGTTTACCTAATCCCAGAAAAGGGAGCCTTAAAGGCCTTCTTGTGCCAGCTGATGACACAGGCTCAACACCTCCTGCCTTAGCTGCTATTGTGCTTTTGACAATACCAGCAGATTTACCACCACCACCATCAGTACCAGCTGGCCCCCCCACACCCACGTCCGCAGCCTCTTCCACCATACGTTATAATTTTTGTGAAAATGGACTAAAAATACTAGCAGATACATGGTACTGTTTCAGAAGCGGACAGCTCTACACAGTCTAGGGATAATTGCTAATCTCCGTGTATATTTCATGAGTCAGACACAGATGGTCACAGGCTCAGTATGGATTAGACGATAATCTAAAAATTTGTAAAAGGGTACAGTATCACTAGATACAAGTTATATATAGTATAGTTTACACATACTGAATCTCCGTATACATTTCAGGAGGCAAACACAGACGCTCTCAGGCCCAGTATGGATCCGACAACAATATCGAAAGTTGAGAAAGGGTACTATGGCGCCCCTGAGGGTACAGTCACCACAGAGGTACTGCACCTCATCCAAAGGTGTGGTATCCCACTCTCAGGTAAGGAGGGATCACCACTCAGGACTCCTTACCCTGCACTCAACACACACACTAGTTAATCAGTGCTCTCTGGGTATAGCCGGCGGGAGGATGGCCTCATCCCAGACTGACTAGGAAAGGGTGTCGGGGGTTAGTGTGGAAGGTAGGTACTGTGGGAGGAGCTTAGGTAGTGGAGTGATTGTGGGCATCCAATCAGAGAGAGCAAGCTGAAAGTTATAATAATAATAATAAATTTTATTTCTATAGTGCCGACAAATTCAGCAGCACTTTACATTTCAGAGGGGATTTGTACAGACAATAGACATTACAGCATAACAATAATCACATAGATTATAACAAATACCAAGAGGAATGAGGGCCCTGCTCGCAAGCTTACAATCTATGAGGGAAAAAGGGGAGACACGAAAGGTGGGTGGTAACAGTTGTCCTGATTGTATGGACCAGACATAATGTTAAGTGTGTAACAGTACAGACACAGAGGGCTAATGGATGCATAAAGCATGTGGGAACATGATGCGGGGAACCTGGTTATGGTAAAACTTTTGGCTGTTCCACACAGGGATAGATTAGGTTAATGTGTTGAGGCGGTAGGCCAGTCTGAATAAATGCATTTTCAGGGCACGCTTAAAATTGTGGAGATTGGAGACTAATCGTATTGACCAGGGAAGTGCATTCCAAAGAATTGGCACAGCACGTGTAAAGTCTTGGAGACGGGAGTGGGAAGTTCTGATTATTGAGGATGCTAACCTCAGGTCATCAGCAGAATGGAGGGCGCGGGTAGGGTGGTATACTGAAGCAAGGGAGGAGATGTAGGGTGGTGCTGAGCCATGGAGGGCTTTGTGGGTGAGGGTAATAAGTTTATACTGAATTCTGGAGTGGATGGGTAGCCAGTGTAATGACTGGCACAAGGTAGAGGCATCGGTGTAACGATTGGTGAGGAATATGATCCTGGCTGCAGCATTCAAGACAGATTGGAGTGGGGAGAGTTTGGTAAGAGGGAGACCGATTAGAAGAGAGTTACAATAGTCGAGACGAGAATGAATAAGAGAAACAGTAAGAGTTTTTGCAGAGTCAAAAGTAAGAAAAGGTCGAATTCTAGAGATGTTTTTGAGGTGCAGATGACAAGATCGAGCCAGTGATCGAATGTGGGGGGCGAAGGAAAGCTCGGAGTCAAGTATGACCCCAAGACAGCGGGCATGTTGCTGGGGAGTAATAGTGGAACCACACACAGAAATGGCAATGTCGGGTATAGGTACATTTGTAGAGGGAGGAAACACAAGAGTTCAGTCTTTGACAGGTTCAGTTTCAGATATAGTGAGGACATGATGTTGGACACAGTGTTTAGACAATTGCCGGTGTTTTCTAGAAAGGCTGGCATGATGTCAGGAGAAGAAGCGTATAATTGGGTGTCATCAGCATAGAGATGGTACTGGAAACCAAATCTACTGATTGTTTGACCAATAGGGGCAGTGTACAAGGAGAAGAGGAGGGGACCTTGAGCAGATCCTTGATGAACCCCAACAGTAAGGGGAAGGTGAGAGGAGGAGGAGCCAGCAAAAGATACAGTAAAGAAGCGGTCAGAAAGATAGGAGGAGAACCAGGAGAGAACGGTGTCCTTGAGGCCAATTGAACAGAGCATAGTGAGGAGGAGCTGATGATCCACAGTGTCAAATGCTGCAGAGAGATCCAAGAGAATTAGCATGGAGTAATGACTATTTGATTTAGCTGTTAGTAGATCATTAGAGACTTTAGTGAGGGCAGTTTCAGTAGAGTGTAAAGAGCGGAAACCGGATTGGAGAGGGTCGAGAAGAGAGTTATCAAAGAGATAGCGGGTAAGACAGGAGTGGACCAGGCGTTCCAGGAGTTTAGAGATGAAGGGAAGATTAGAGACAGGTCTATAGTTAACGGCACAGTTTTGGTCGAGGGATGGGTGTAGCTAGTCTGAGGTAAATGGATCTTTCTAGAGAGTTGTCAGTCGGTGACAGGACAGAGTAAGAGCAGGATTGCTGTGAGAGGGCTGAGGGTCAGAGAAGAGAGAAAAATCTTGTCCAAGCTCATAGACTGGAATGAAGGGGTCCTTGGGGCACAGGAAGTGCAATAAGCCACCTGTGAAGCCCGTTTCTGGAGAAGGAAGGACCAGGCCTCGTTGGGGAAGGTGGCTCCTGAAGGTAGTGGAGAAATACAGGTCTCAGCTCGAAAGACGGAGGCTGAGGTAACTTTAGGTGCCTCAGTCGCAGCCGCATTCAGTACTCAAAAAGGCAGCTGTTGGAATAAATGACCCCGAAGCCTGACCCACGTCGCCCGGTGTGATCCGTGGCTGCCAGCTTGGGACACTGTTTGCGAAGGCGCACAGCAGGAAGGAAGGGAGAGATCAGCGCAGAGACACGGCCTAGAAAGGATACACAAGGAGGAGTCTGGAACAGGTGTTCCTGATCTAGCTTGGAGTTTGCCGGACCCCTCCCTCGGATGACACAGTACCAATCGGGTCATCTTGTGCACAAAACTTTAGAGGAAAAACTCAGAAACTGCACCCAACTGTGTCCTTGGTGGCTTTTACAACTTGCCTGCTACACATGCTACACTCACCATGACCGTCAATGGCTCACAAACACCATCTCAACTGCCCTGGGATACAGCTATGCCCGTGGAGAGCTTCATCATCTTGGCTGCTTTAACATCGGCCCAGAGGATCTGCATTGCAGCATCGGCTACCCTAGCCGATTACCACGGGTGGCGTCACTATCCCCCTTTTCCAAATTAATTATCATACCATCTTCCCCCTCATCTGAACCGTCATCTTCTTTATTGGACACCTAGGGCCACGGACCGGGTCCCAATCACCACAGTGACATACTTCCCCCTTAAAAGAGCCTGAAAGGCCCGGTACTGAGTAACCCCTGGCCCTTTCATTTTAACACCAGATAACAGGGATATATTGTATAGTTTCAACATTATAAATCTACGTATATATTTGAGGAGGCAGACTGTCATGTCCGTCATGTCCGCCATGTCCATTATGACTGTCATGCCCGCCATGTCTGCTATGCCGCATGACTCCTGGAGCAGTGTGCACGTGCACTGAATTCTCATGCCCGTTATGTCTCATGCTGCAAGATCCCTAGAAGCAATGTGCACACGCACCTCATGACTGTTGTGCTGCAAGATGCCTGAAGTAGTGTTCACGCGCGTCTTACCTCAAGGCTGCACACCACTGCTAGGTAACCATCCGTCTCTGCTCTGATTCTGCAATCCTCTCTGTATTCCTGGAGCCCCTGATCATGTGACCTTTCCTATGTTCCAGCACTGTCTGACCCAGCTAACCTCTCAGTGTTTGTGGAGCCCCTGATCATGTGACCTTCTCTATGGTCCAGCCCAATCTAGCAACACTCTCTATGACCCTGGAGGATCGGAACTGGAAGTCCTTCCCTGGTTCTGACCCGGAAGTGCAGGTGCTATGGTGCTATATCAGACCGCCGGGGGTTGGGGTCTGAGTATCGTGTTGCTTCCCTGCATGGCTGCTTGGTCTGCTCGGTCGCTCCCTGTATTCTGTGCCCCTGCACTCTGCTCTGTAGTGCGCCTCTGCACATGCTTTGTGCTTATACTCTGCCTCTTGTCTTGTGCCTTGTCTTGTGTTTGTCCATTGTGCCATGTTTTGTCCTTGTCATGCTTGGCCTTGTAGTCCTTCCTGTATTCTCTGCCTTGCCTGCTTGGCCATGTCTTGCCTTTGCTGTGTTTTGCCTTGTGGTCCTGCCTATGTTTTCTGTCTTTGCTTGTTCTTCCTTGCTCTTACCTATGGTGCTCTGTTGTGCCTCTTGGCACATGCACCATTCCTCCTCTCTTACCTATGGTGCTCTGTAGTGTCTCCTGGCACACGCACCATTCCTCCTTTTTTACCCATGGTGCTCTGTTGTGCCTCCTGGCACACGCACCATTCCTTCTCTCTTATCTTTTGTGCTCTCTTGCACATTTCATGGCTAGTCTCAAGGTTCTCCCTTGATCCGGCTCTGGGCTTCGGCCTACGCTCCGCTGCTAGCTCTGTTCTCGCTCTGACCTGACTCTGTGTTTCTGCCTATGTTCCGCTCCTTGTTCTGTACCCTGTCTAGCTTTGCCTTGTTTCTTGCTTTGCCTGGCCTTCCTAGCCTCCTGCTTGTGCCTCAGCCGTGCCCGCCCTAGCCGTGCCTGCCTGCTTGTGCCTCAGCCATGCTCTCAGTGACAGCTGTGTCGCCTGTTATGCCCCAGCCGTGTTCGCTGGAGTCTTACCCGCCTGTCTGTGCTGCAGCCCGACCAGCTAGCCAGTGCCCCAGCTGTGCTCTCGGTGCTTCCTTGCACCCATGCTGTCTCTGCACTGTGTTTGCGTGCTCCTCTCTTAGCACGTGCAGGCCCTCGTATCAGGATCCTGACAGCGCCGGCATACAGCCTCCGCTGAGCAGGGACTCACCCGCACTGTAGGGACCCCTGGGGATCAGGACAGCCAGAAAGTATAGGTGCACAGGACCTGAGTGATGAAGTTTAGCAAGCCGGCATGGGACCTACAGTCAGGTGACTGCAAGGGGGCAGGGCTTAGCGTCCTGCTTTCAGAGAAAACAGAAAACTCAGAGTCAGGAAAAACGGAGTTCATACACAGTGCGGACAGCGAGGTACAGGAGGGATAAACAGACGGGAGGTCAGACAAAGCCAAAGGTCATACACAAGAGGGCGACGTGGTACCAAGGGGGCGAACAGAGAGAAGTCGGGTCACAAGCAGAGAGTCATACACGAGAGGTAGCGCAGTACAAGAGGGACAGGCAGAATTCGTAACAGGGACAGAACCGGATCAAAACCAAGCAAGCAAGCAAGATATCAGGCACAAGGCACACGTACGCACAAGGTCCACTAACTCAGCCAAGGGCAGGAGTACAACTGACACCGGACCTAGGTCCAGTGAGCATTAAATAGCCACCCTCTGCCAGTGAGAGGCGGAACAATTAACCCCCAGTCAGACCAGGAAGGGCCAAAGCGAAACCCCGTCCTGGATCATGACACCTCGCCTGCCCTGTGGCATACCTCCCCGTGCTTCTGTAAAAGTACGCGCAGGTCTTGCCATGTACCCTGTCGTGCCCACTAGCACGCACAGGTCCTAGCCTGTACCCTGACTCTGGCATGCCCCTCTGCACGTGCAGGACTCTGATTTTAACCCTGACCCTGGCGTGCCCTCTGCACGCGCAGGACTCTGCCTTGAACCCTGACCCTGGCGTGCCTCTCTGCACGCGCAGGACTCTGCCATGAACTCTGACCCTGGCGTGCCCTCTGCATGTGCAGGACTCTGCCTTGAACTACGACCCTGGCGTGTCCCTCTGCACGCGCAGGACTCTGCCTTGAACCTGACCCTGGCGTGCCCCTTGGCACACGCAGGACTCTGCCTTGTACCCTGACCCTGGCGTGTCCCTCGGCATGCGCAGGACCTTGCCTTGGACCTTGAGCCCTGGCGTGTCTCTACACACGCACCCTGTCTTGTATGTTGAACTTTGAGCCCTGGCGTGTCCCCTACACACGCACTGTACTTTGCACGTTGAACCTGGCGTATCCCCTACACATGCACCTTGCCTTGCACCTTGCCCTGGACCCTGGTGTGCTCCTAGCACGCACCCTGCCTGGAATCTTGCCTTAGAACTCGTCGTGTTCCCTAACACGCACCATGCCTGGAGATCTGTCATGCCTCCTTGCCTGTACCCTGGTTTGCCTGCTGGATTCCAGGAACCTGCCATCACTGCCAGAGATCGTAAGCATGAAGTCTACAGCCTGATGCCCTGATCCCTGCCAGGTGTCCGGAGTCGATGCCTTCGTGTCCTTGCCGGTAACCGGGCTTGCCTTCTAGCACATACTATTCCATGGACCTTGGCGTGCCACGCACGCACCTTACCGTGTTTGCCTGTTATCACGTTTTGCACTTAATGTTATCCTGAATTTGCCTTAATGAAGATACCTTGAATTCACATATTGTCTTGTTTCCTGCACGTCCTTTGTCATCAGACACTCGTACCTAGTGTCTACTTGAGCCGGCCATCTGGTGCCAGCAGTCGTGGTGGCTCACCCTCTTGGTCTTGCCCCGGACATTCCCTGTATAGGGGTGGTTCCTCACAAGGTCAGCTCGCCCTAGGTGGGTGGGTGCCACGACCCAGAGGGTCCACTCTAAAGAAATCGTCTCAGCGTTAGCTGACCTCGTTACACAGACGCTGTCATGGCCAGTATGGATTCGACAACAATCTAAAAAGTCAAAAAAGGGTACAGTATCACCAGATCCAAGGTATATATAGTATAGTTTCAACATTCAAAATCTCCGTATTTATTTCAGGAGGCAGACACAGACGCTCTGAGGCCCAGGATGGATTACACAACAATATAAAGAGCAGTAAAAGGGGAATGGATCCCAAGCATACTGCAGTATACAGTGTTGGGGTAATTTGGCGATCTACATATATATTTCAAGAGTAACACACAGCCTCTCACAGGCTCAGTATGGATTACACAAGAATATAGAAACTTGAAAAAGGGTAATGTTTTACAATCGTTCAGCTGCATACAGTGTTGGTGTCATTTTAAATCTCCTTATATTTTACCAGAGTAAGACACAAACTCTCACAGGCTCAGTATGGATTACACCAGAATATAAAAATGAGAAAAAGGGAAATGTATTAGAAACGTACACCAGTGTACAGTGTTGGAGTACTTTGAAATCTTCATTAATATTTCAGTGTCAGTTTGCCAGTTCAGACTCTCCGCTAGAGGAAGGTTGATGGATAAAAGTACAGACGTAAAATCGAGTGATTTTAGATGTTTTTGAATTATTATTCACGGGAAAACCTCCTGGGAGAATTCGCAGAGGCGATACTGACCCTCAATAACTTTCATAAACCATAGCTACCATTAGTAAATGGCAGAAAAAGAGGCAAAAAGCATGATCATAAAACTTCTTCAAAATTTATTATTTACTCAATACATAAAATAAACAAGGAAATATGCACAAAATGCAATGATAATACACAGACCAGAAACCATATCAGAAAATATGACAGGATAACACCATAAAACTCATATAATCCGAAACTTATTGTTTGATAGATAGCAAAAATTATAATAAAGTGTATGATGTAATAGACAGATTATGTGCAAAATTCACAATGAAAAAAGTGCTACATGCAAGGAGGTGCCAATAATTGTCTGCTGCATATAAAATGCTAGCCACCCTATTGAAAAAAGCACAGCCTTTTATTAAATGCGCAAAAATCCTCTGTTGAGAAAATGCTGTAATTCAGTGTCAGTTTGCCAGTCCAGACTCTCCGCTAGAGGAAGGTAAATGGATAAAAGTACAGACGTGAAGTCGAGTGATTTTAGATGTTTTTGAATTATTAATCACGGGAAAACCTCCCGGGAGAATTCGCAGAGGTGATGCTGACCCTCAATAACTTTCACTGTGGATACAGCTAAAACACAAATTAGTGAACAAAGGGTTGCTGTATCGCATTAGCGTCGATCCCATCACAGTAACTCGTCTCCATCAAATTGTGATCACAGGGAGAGCTGTAGACATGGTTCTCACTGCCTATCATGATCTGTCTGGTCACTTTGGAGTGCAAAGCACACAAGCCACAGACCGTAGGGGATTCTATGGGATTGCCATGAGAGGAGACAATGAAAAATGGTGGCAGGAATGTCACACGTCTGTGACTATGAAAAATGTGAAAGGTGATCATAAAGCACCACTGCATCCGATTGGGAGTTGACGTCCATTACAAATGGTAGCCATTGGTAATCTGAAGGTAGAGGCCAGTAGCACAGGACACAGCTACATCTTAACCATCATCGATCAGTACACCAAATTTGTAGTGGCCATCCCTGTGACGGATTTAACTGGCCAGACTACACAGCGGTGGAGCATGGAGAGGTAAGTATTGCAAGTGCTGTGTCCCTGAGCAAGCAGAGGGGACCCACTAGTGGGCGCCGGTACAGGCACAGGGCCCCTCATAGTACGCCAGTGTGTCTGACGGCGAGTGGGCCCCCTCACCATCAGAGACACTTTATTGTACTATGAGAGGCCCTGTGCCAGTCCTGTCACCCAAGGGTGGGGCCACACACCTGTTCAGGGCAACAGCACTTGCCCGGGTGTGGCAGGTGTTGACCCTGGGCCTGGGGTGGGGGGGGCAGCCCTTTTCAGGTGGGACAAAATCTTTTGATACCCATGCATGGTTCATTTTAATGAAGGTTAGACCATCAACATTTTGGGTCGACAGAGGGGTCCTTTTTTCTGTCAAGATTGATCCAGCAGCACTGAAGACTCTTTCAGATAGCACACTATCAGCAGGGCAAGCGAGCTCCTGTAAGACATATTGTGACAATTCAGGCCATGTGTCCAGTTTTGAGGCCCAATAATCAAAGGGGAATGACCTATGAGGGAGAACCTCGATATGGGAGGCGAAGTAGTTTGTAACCATAATTGACAACTGCTGTCTCCTGTCACTTGCAATCGATTCTGTATTAGCTGTCGTGTGCATGGGACTTGAGAAATCAGACCACAACATGGTCAGGAAACCCCTGTCTCTAACACCAGATCAGCTGTGTGCACCATGAACACCTCTTCCATTTTGCCTACTACAGCTCGTGGGAGAACCAGCTCCACTGCTGTGTGCTGGGAATGCCTCAAACAACCTGTTTACCAGAGTTGCTTATTTGTTAGCCAATATTAGCTCTAGGTTCTCCTGTGGCATGATGTTGTGTAATTTGCCTTCATAGCATGGATCGGGGATGCTAGCCAACCAGTAGGCATCATCCCTCATCATTTTGGCAATGCGGGGGTCCCTTTTTAGGATCCGCAAGGCATAGTCACACATGTGCGCCAATGTTCCAGGTGTCAATGCTGCACTGCCAAAGGTGGGTGGAGGAGCACTTTCTGGAAAATCCACATCCCTCCAGTCATGCACAAACCCTGTACCTGACCATGGCGCGCCCACATGTTCTCTTGCTCCTGAGAAGCATCCTCCTCCCCAAAATAATCATCCCCCTCATCCTCCTCCTCATCTTCCTCTTCTTCCTCCACCTCGTCCACGCCAGTTCCGTGACCAGACAATGGATGACTGTCATCAAGGCTTCCCTCCTCCTCCTCCTCCTGTTGCTCCTCAGCTGCAGACGCCTGATCCTTGATGTGCGTCAAAGTTTGCATGAGCAGACGCATAAGTGGTATGCTCATGTGTTGTGAGTTCATTTTCTGGTCTACCAGTTGTGAGTTCTCCTGCCATGCTCCCTCTGGTGGTAACAGGAAGTAGTGAGGCTGATTTAATCAGTAGATATCTTCCACCTGATAATGAGGATGACGATTGGACCTCAGGAATCTCAGACTGGATTTAAGACAGCCGACGTCCTTTTCTGGTGCCGGTGATTCCTTCTGGCTTGTCAGGTCTTGGTTTTCAGCTCTGTTCGAGTCATCTAAAGCTAAGTTTTTCTGCTAATGTTCACACTTGATTTTGTTGGTCTATTCAGTTTTTTGTGTGGTCAGCCAGCCCCAGCTGGGGCTGTGCTGAATTTCCACTCTTATTTACCTGTATTTGCCAATTTGCTTTTTGTCCCTTATTAGATTGGCCTCTTTTTGCTCTGTCTCAGAATATTTCAGAGTGCTGATATAGTGGGAGAAGTCTAGTGACTTAAGAGTTAATTTTGCTATCAGAAGTGTTGGACATTATGTTTGTAGGGTTTTTTGCAGCTTGCAGACAGTGTCTTTCCTTTCCTATCCTTTCTAGTTAGTTTGGGCCCCATCGCTTGCTCAGCCTATTTTCCTGCCTGTGTTTGTGCTTTCATTTTGTTTCAACGTCAATACATGTGTGGGGTGTTGTGAGCTCATTTTCGGGTTTGCCTCAGGCTTCTGGTGAGGGTTATGGAGCTGGCTGTGCTGACAGAGGAGTAGTGAGTTCTCTATCTGGACTCCCTCTGTTGGTGAAGGGAGGTAATGAAGCTGATCTAAATGGCAGAGACCGGCCACCTGAGGAAGAGGACTGCGATTGGACATCAGGAGTTTCTGATTGGATTTAAGGCAGCCGACTCCCTAGTTTCTTGCTGGTGATTTTTCCTGACTGTGGCTTCTGGTTTCCAGTTTGGTTCCTGCCTTCCTAAAGCTAAGTTTTCTCTGCTATTGTTCATATGAGTTTTGTCTGGTTTACTTAGTTTTTGTGTTCAGCCAGCCCTGGCTGGGACTGGGCTGAATCCCCATTTTGTCTCAGATCAGTTGATCTCTTTTGCTCTGTCTTCAGAATATACCTGAGTGCTGATATAGTGATTCGAAGTCTAGCGACTTCAGGGCCTTTTTCTATCAGACGTGTTGGACATTCTTTTTGGCAGGGTTTTTTGCCTGATTGCAGACAGCAGCTTTTCTTTCCTGTCCTTTCTAGTTAGTGAGGGCCCCATCATTTGCTCAGCCTATCTTTCTATCTGTGTCTGTGTTTTCATCTTGTTTCACCGACAATACATGTTGGGGGCTGTCTATTGCTTTGGGGTCTGCTCTGGGGCAATTTATATTTCCCTTTCTTTCTTTAGGCTTATTTAGTTCTCCGGCCATGACGAGGTGTCTAGGACCACCATAGGCATGCTCCACGGCTACTGCTAGTTGCTGTGGATAGGATCAGGGGTCTGCAATCCGATAGTTACCAACCTCTCCGGTTTTCTGGGCTTAGCTTGCTTTTTGTTTTTTCCTCCTCGGTGACTCATTCATAACAGAATCACCAGCCATAACGCAGATTCTAGGGTACGCAAAAGCAGGAGAGAATTGTAAAAAAAAAAAAAAAAGTGTCAGAATTTTTTTTTGGTTTGTATATTTTCTCCTCTTTTTTTTTCTTTTTCTGGGGCCGTAGGACGATTCTTTTTTTTTTTTTCTCCTTGATGGAGATTAAGCTATTGTCTGATCGTGTGGAGCAGCTCGCTGTTGAAGTGCGGGGAATTTCCGCCTATCTCACTCATTCACATGCTGTTGAACCAAGGATCCCTGCTCCTGATGTGTTTTCTGGGGATCGGTCTAAATTTTTGAATTTAATAATAATTGTAAATTATTTCTTACCTTGAAGCCTAACTCATCGGGGAGCTCTGCGCAGCAGGTTAAAATTGTCATCTCCTTGCTGCGCGGCGATCCCCAGGATTGGGCGTTTTTTTTTACACCTGAAGATCCTGTTTTGACTAATGTGGATGCATTTTTTCAAGCCTTGGGGCTGTTATATGATGAACCTAATGCTATTGATCAAGCTGAGAGAGCCCTATTGGCATTGAACCAGGGTCAGGATCCTGCAGAGTTATACTGTCAGAAATTCCAAAAGTGGGCGGTCCTTACTACATGGAATGATAGTGCATTGGCAGCTCTCTTTCAGAGGGGTTTGTATGAGACTTTAAAAGATACTATGGTGGGATTTCCTGTTCCCTCTGGTCTTGACGATTCTATGTCATTAGCCATTCAAGTTGATCGGCGTTTACGTGAACGCAAGACTACACAGGAGGCGCTGCCACATTTTGAACAAATGTCTGAACCTATGCAATGTGATGGAGTTTTGTCTAGGGCGCAACGTCAGGAGTTTAGAAGCCGTAATAAGCTGTGCTTTTTCTGTGGAGATGCCTCTCATGTTATTTCTGTCTGCCCTAAACGAGAGAAACGTTTTGCACACACATTTGCTGTGGGTGGTGTACAACCTAAGTTTCTTTTGGCAATTACTCTGATCTGCTCCTTATCCACATTTTCCGAGAAGGCTTTTGTGGATTCAGGAGCGGCCTTGAATCTAATGGACTTGGATTTTGCTAAACTTTGTGGTTTTCCTATGACACCTCTGCGGATGCCTATTCCTTTGAGGGGTATTGATGCTATTCCTTTGGCGAAGAATAAACCTCAATTTTGGACCCAGGTGATAATGCGGGTCGCCCCAGACCACCAAGAAAATTGCAGATCTTTGGTGTTGCATAATTTACATGATACCATTGTTCTGGGATTTTCCTGGTTGCAAATCCATAATCCGGTTTTGGATTGGAAATCTGTGTCTGTGGTGAGTTGGGGTTGTCGGTGTGCTCTTGGCGACGCTCCTGTTTTCTCCACCTCTCCCCAGTCGCATGATGTTCCTGACTATTTGGCTGATTTTATGATGTATTTAGTGAGAGCAAGTCTGCGTCTTTGGCTCCTCATAGGAGTTATGACTGTGCAATTGAGTTGAGTCCTGGGTGTAAATTTCCCAAGGGTCGACTTTTCAATTTATCTGTACCCGAACACGAGGCTATGCGATCTTATATTAAGGAGTCGTTGGAGAAGGGTCATATTAGACCGTACTCTTCGCCCTTAGGTGCTGTTTTTTTTTGTGGCCAAGAAAGATGGTTCATGAAGACCTTGTATTGACTATCGTTCCCTCAACAAATTTACGGTTAAATTTCAGCATCCGTTACCCCTGGTTTACTAAGCTTGACCTCAGGGGGGCGTATAATCTTATTCGCATCAATCATGGGGATGAATAGAAGATGGCGTTTAATACTCCGGAGGGACATTTTGAGTACCTGGTGATGCCTTTTGGGCTCACTAATGCCCCTTCTGTCTTCCAATCCTTCATGATTCATGAATGATATTTTCCGGGACTTTGTGGATAAGTTTTTGATCATCTATCTGGATGATATTTTGATCTTTTCCAGGGATTGGGATTCTCATGTGGAACATGTTCAGACTGTGTTCCTTATTTTGAGAGAGAATTCCTTGTATGTTAAGGGATTGAAATGCCTTTTTGGTGTACAGAGGATTTCATTTTTGGGATTTATTTTGTCTCCGTCAACTATTGAAATGGACCCGGCCAAGTTACAGGCCATTTATGATTGGGTTCAACCCACTTCTTTGAAGGCTCTCCAGAAGTTTTTGGGTTTTGCTAATTTTTATCGTAAATTTATAGCTAATTTTTCTGGTATTGCTAAACCACTGACTGATTTAACTAAGAAGAGTGCTGATGTGCTGAATTGGTCTTCAGAGGCTGTTTCGGCCTTTCAGTAGCTGAAGCGGAGGTTCACATCTGCTCCGGTTTTGCGGCAACCTGATGTCTCACTTCCTTTTCAGGTGGAGGTAGACGCTTCAGAGATTGGGGCAGGAGCTGTTTTGTCCCAAAAAGATCCGGTGACATCTAAAATGAATCCCTGTGCCTTCTTTTCCCGAAAATTCTCCCCATCTGAACGCAACTATGATGTGGGGAATCGGGAATTGTTAGCCATGAAATGGGCATTTGAGGAGTGGAGACATTGGTTGGAGGGAGCTAGACATCAAGTTGTGGTCCTCACTGACCAAAAGAATTTAATTTACCTTGAGTCAGCCAAACGTTTGAATCCTAGACAGGCTAGGTGGGCCTTGTTTTTTACGCGTTTTGATTTTGTGGTCTCCTTTCTTCCAGGCACTAAGAATGTTAAGGCAGATGCCCTTTCTAGGAGTTTCTTTGCTGATTCTCCTATTGTGACCAAGCCTACTACCATCCTAGGTGAGGGGGCAGTTCTTTCTGCCATCTCGCCCGATTTGAGATGTGCTCTGGAAGAATTCCAGGAGAACAAACCAGAGCGTTGTCCTATGGGAAAATTGTATGTTCCTGACCAGTGGAGGAAGAGAGTGATGTCTGAAGTTCATTGCTCCGCATTGGCTGGTCATCCAGGTATTTTTGGTACCAGAGATTTGGTGAGTCAGTCTTTTTGGTGGCCCACCTTTTCTCGTGATGTCAGGAATTTTGTGCAGTCCTGTGGGACTTGTTCCTGGTCTAAACCCTGTTCTCGCTCTAGTGGGTTGTTGATGCCCTTGCCGGTGCCTAAGACGCCATGGACCCATATTTCAATGGATTTTATTTCTGATCTTCCTGTCTCTGAGAGAATGATTGTTATCTGGGTGATTTGTGATAGATTCTCTAAGATGGTCCATCTTGTACCACTCCCAAAGTTGCCATCTTCCTCAGAGTTGGTACCCTTGTTTTTACAACAGGTGGTTCGGTTGCATGGGATTCCTGATAACATTTTATCGGACAGAGGAGTTCAGTTTGTTTCCAGATTCTGGAAAGCCTTTTGTTCCAAGCTGGGAATTAAGTTGTCCTTCTCCTCTGCGTTTCACCCTCAGACCAATGGGCAGACGGAGAGAACAAACCAGACTTTGGAGTCCTATTTGAGATGTTTTATATCTGCTGATCAGGATGATTGGGTTTCATTTTTGCCCTTGGCCGAATTCGCTTTAAATAATAGAGCTAGTTCTGCCACCTTGATGTCGCCCTTTTTCTGTAACTTTGGGTTTCATCCTCGATTTTCTTCAGGGCAAGTGGAATCTTCAGCCTGCCCAGGTGTTGACACTGTGGTAGAGAGAATTCAGCAGATTTGGGACCAAGTAGTGGATAAGTTGTCTCTCTCCCAGGAAAAGGCCCAGCGGTTTTCTAACCGGCATAGGACCATTGGTCCCCAGTTTAAAGTGGGTGATATGGTTTTGCTGTCATCAAAGAATATCTCTATGAAGGTGGCTTCTCCAAAGTTCAAACCAAGATTTATTGGACCTTACAAGATTTTGGAGATTCTTAATCCGGTTTCTTTTCGATTGGCTCTTCCTGTTACATTTAAGATCCATAACGTGTTTCATAAGTCGCTGTTGAAGAGATATGTTGAGCCAGTAGTTCCTATGGCTGAATCTCCTGACCCTGTATTGGTTGAAGGTAATGTGGAATATGAGGTAGAGAAAATACTGGATTCTTGTCTGGCTAGATGGAGACTCCAGTATTTGGTCAAGTGGAAGGGTTATGGCCAGGAGGACAATTCTTGGGTCTCTGCCTCTGATATTCATGCTGATAGATTGGTTCATGCTTTTCATCGGGCCCATCCTGATCGACCCGGTGGCGTGGATGAGGGTTTGGTGACCCCCTCCTCAAGGGGGGGTACTGTTGTGAGCTCATTTTCGGGTTTGCCTCTGGCTTCTGGTGAGGGTTATGGAGCTGGCTGTGCTGACAGAGGAGTAGTGAGTTCTCTATCTGGACTCCCTCTGTTGGTGAAGGGAGGTAATGAAGCTGATCTAAATGGCAGAGACCGGCCACCTGAGGAAGAGGACTGCGATTGGACATCAGGAGTTTCTGATTGGATTTAAGGCAGCCGACTCCCTAGTTTCTTGCTGGTGATTTTTCCTGACTGTGGCTTCTGGTATCCAGTTTGGTTCCTGCCTTCCTAAGGCTAAGTTTTCTCTGCTATTGTTCATATGAGTTTTGTCTGGTTTACTTAGTTTTTGTGTTCAACCAGTGCTGGCTGGGACTGGGCTGAATCCCCATTTTGTCTCAGATCAGTTGATCTCTTTTGCTCTGTCTTCAGAATATACCTGAGTGCTGATATAGTGATTCAGGGCCTTTTTCTATCAGACGTGTTGGGCATTCATTTTGGCAGGGTTTTTTGCGTGATTGCAGACAGCAGCTTTTCTTTCCTGTCCTTTCTAGTTAGTGAGGGCCCCATCATTTGCTCAGCCTATCTTTCTATCTGAGTCTGTGTTTTCATCTTGATTCACCGACAATACATTTTTTGGTAGGGTTTTTTACGGATTGCAGACAGCAGCTTTTCTATCCTGTCCTTTTTAGTTAGCTTGGGCCCCATCGTTTGCTCAACCTATCTTTCTATCTGTGTTAGTGTTTTCATCTTGCTTCACCGTCATTATATGTTGGGGGCTGCCTATTGCTTTGGGGTCTGCTCTGGGGCAGTTTAGATTTTCCCTTTCTTTCTTTAGGCTTATTTAGTTTTCCGGCCGTGACGAGGCGTCTAGGACCACCGTAGGGACGCTCCACGGCTACTGCTAGTTGTTGTGGATAGGATCGGGGTCTGCAATCCGATAGTTACCAACCTCCCCGGTTTTCAGGGCTTAGCTTGCTTTTTGTTTTTTCCTCCTCGGTGACTCATTCATAACAGTGGGGGCTGTCTTTCCTTTGGGGTCTGCTCTGGGGCAGTTAGTTTCCCCTTTTCTTGCTTCAGGCTTATGTAGTTCTCTGGCTGTGGCGAAGCGTCTAGGATCATCATAGGTACACTCCACGGCTGCCGCTAGTTGTGTGGTTAGGAGCAGGGATCTGCAATCTACATAGTTACCAACCTCTCTGGTTTTCTGTGACTTCGCTTGTTTTGTCTTTTTTCACCTCGGTGACCCATTCATAACAGAATCACCAGCCATACCGCAGATTCTAGGGTACTCAAAAGCAGGAAAAAGTTGTTAAAAAAAAAAGCGTCAGAATTTTTTTTGATATTTTTTCCTCTTTTTCTCTGGGGCCGCAGGAGGATTTTTTTTTCTTTCCTAATGGAGATTAAGCAATTGTCTGATCGTGTGGAGCAACTTGCTGCTGAAGTGCAGGGAATTTCCACCTACCTCATTCAGTCACATGCTGCTGAACCTAAGATCCCTACTCCTGATGTGTTTTCTGGGGATCAGTCTAAATTTCGGAATTTTAAGATTAATTGTAAATTATTTCTTGCCTTGAAACCTAACTCATCAGGGAGCTCTGTGCAGCAGGTTAAAATTGTCATCTCCTTGCTGCGCGGCGATCCCCAGGATTGGACTTTTTCTCTGACACCTGAAAATCCTATTCTGACTAATGTGGATGCATTTTTTCAAGCCTTCGGGTTGTTGTATGATGAACCTAATGCTGTTGATCAAGCTGAGGGAACCCTGTTGGCATTAAACCAGGGTCAGGATTCTGCAGTGTTATACTGTCAAAAATTCCAAAAGTGGGCGGTCCTTACTACATGGAATGATAGTGCATTGGCAGCTCTCTTTCAGAGGGGTTTGTATGAGACTTTAAAAGATACTATGGTGGGATTTCCTGTTCCCTCTGGTCTTGCATTGGCAGCTCTCTTTCGGAAGGGTTTAACAGAGACCGTAAAAGATGTTATGGTGGGATTTCCCGTTCCCTCTGGTCTGGATGATTCTATGTCATTAGCCATTCAAGTTGATCGGCATTTACGTGAACATAAAACTACACGGGAGGCGCTGCCACCTTTTGAACAAACGTCTGAACCTATGCAATGTGATGGGGTTTTGTCTAGGGCGCAACGTCAGGAGTTTAGAAGGCGTAATAAGCTGTGTTTTTTCTGTGGAGACGTCTCTCATACTATTTCTGTCTGCCCTAAATGAGAGAAACGTTTCGCACACACATTTGCTGTGGGCAGTGTACAACCTAAGTTTCTTTTGGCAATTACACTGATCTGTTCCTTATCCACATTTTCCACAAAGGCTTTTGTGGATTCAGGAGCAGCATTGAATCTGATGGATTTGGACTTTGCTAAACGTTGTGGTTTTTCCATGATGCCTCTGCAGAGGCCTATTCCTTTGAGGGGTATTGATGCTACTCCTTTGGCGTAGAATAAACCTCAGTTTTGGACCCAGGTGACAATGCGAGTTGCCCCAGACCACCAAGAAAATTGTAAATTTTTGGTGCTGCATAATTTGCATCATAATATTGTTATGGGTTTTCCTTGGTTGCCAACTCATAATCCTGTTTTGGATTGGAAATCTGGGTCTGTGGTGAGTTGGGGTTGTCAGTGTGCTCTTAGGGACGCTCCTGTTTTCTCCACCTCTCCTCAGTCTCATGATATTCCTGATTATCTAGCCGATTTTTCTGATGTATTTAGTAAGAGCAAGTCTGCGTCTTTGCCTCCTCATAGGAGTTATGATTGTGCAATTGAGTTGATGCCTGGGTGTAAATTTGCCAAGGGTCGGCTTTTCAACTTATCAGTACCCGAACATGATGCTATGCAATCCTATATTAAGGAGTAGTTGGAGAAGGGTCATATTAGACCATCCTCATCACCATGAGGTGCTGGGTTTTTTTTTGTGGCCAAGAATGATGGTTCATTAAGACCGTGTATTGATTATCGTTCCCTTAACAAGATGACGGTTAAATATCAGTACCCGTTACCTCTGATGTCTGATTTATTCTCCAGAGTTAAGAGTGCCTGCTGGTTTACTAAGCTTGCCCTCAGGGGGCCTATAATCTTATTCACATCAAGCACGGGGATGAATGGAAGACGGCATTTAATACTCCGGAGGGACATTTTGAGTATCTGGTGATGCCTTTTGGGCTCACTATTGCCCCTTCTGTCTACCAGTCCTTTATGAATGATATTCTCTGTGACTTTGTGGATAAGTTTTTGATCATCTATCTGGATGATATTTTGATCTTTTCTAGTGATTGGGATTCTCATGTGGAACACGTCTGGACTGTGTTCCGGATTTTGAGGGAGAATTCCCTGTTTGTTAAGGGATCGAAATGCCTCTTTGGTGTACAGAGGATTTCATTTTTGGGATTTATCTTGTCTCCATCGACTATTGAAATGGACCCGGCCAAGGTACAGGCCATTTATGATTGGTTTCAGCCAACTTCTTTGAAGGCCCTCCAGAAGTTTTTGGGTTTTGCTAATTTCTATCGTAAATTTATAGGTAATTTTTTTGGTATTGTCAAACCACTGACTGATCGGACCAAGAAGGGCGCTGATGTGCTGAATTGGTCTCCTGAGGCTGTCTCAGCATTTCAGGAGCTAAAGCAGAGATTTACTTCAGCTCCAGTTTTACGGCAACCTGATGTCTCACTTCCATTTCAGGTGGCGGTAGATGCTTCTGAGATTGGTGCAGGAGCTGTTTTGTCCCAAAAAGACCCTGTGACTTCTAAGATGAATCCATGTGCCTTCTTTTCTCGAAAGTTCTCCCCATCTGAACGCAACTATGACGTGGGGAATCGGGAATTGTTGGCCATGAAATGGACATTTGAGGAGTGGAGACATTGTTGGAAGGAGCTAGACATCAAGTTGTGGTCCTCATCGATCACATGAATTTGATTTATCTAGAGTCGGCCAAACGCTTGAATCCTAGACAGACTAGATGGGCCTTGTTTTTCACGCGTTTTAATTTTGTGGTCTCTTTTCTTCCAGGCACTAAGATTGTTAAGGCAGACGCCCTTTCTAGGAGTTTCTTTGCCGATTCCCTTAGTGTGACCGAGCCTACTACCATCCTAGGTGAGGGGGTAGTTCTTTCTGCAATTTCGCCTGATTTGAGACACGCCCTGGAGGAATTTCAGGAGGATAAACCTGAGCGTTGCCACTTTGATGTCACCCTTTTTCTGTAATTTTGGGTTTCATCCTCGATTCTCTTCAGGGCAAGTGGAATCTTCGTCCTGCCCAGGTGTGGACACTGTGGTTGAGAGAATGCAGCAGATATGGGACCAAGTGGTGGATAAGTTGTCACTCTCTCAGGAAAAGGCCCAGCGATTTTCCAACCGGCATAGGACCATTGGTCCCTGGTTTAAAGTGGGTGATATGGTTTGGTTGTCGTCTAAGAATATTCCTATGAAGGTTGCATCTCCAAAATTTAAGCCAAAATTTATTGGACCTTATAAGATTTTGGAGATTCTTATTCCTGTTTCTTTTTGATTGGCTCTTCCAGTTACGTTCAAGATCCATAACGTATTTCACAAATCTCTGTTGAAGAGGTTTGTTGAGCCAGTGGTTCCTATGGCAGCACCTCCTGACCCTGTGTTGGTTGAAGGCAATGTGGAATATGAGGTAGAGAATATATTGGATTCTCGTTTGGTTAGACGGAGACTCCAGTATTTGGTCAAATGGAAGGGTTATGGCCAGGAGGATAATTCTTGGGTCTCTGCCTCTGATATTCATGCCAATAGATTGGTTCGTGCTTTTCACCGGGCCCATCCTGATCGGCCTGGTGGCGTGGATGAGGGTTCGGTGACCCCTCCTCAAGGGGGGGGTACTGTTGTGAGTTCATTTTCTGGTCCACCAGTTGTGAGTTCTCCTGCCACACTCCCTCTGGTGGTAACAGGAGCTAGTGAGGCTGATTTAATCAGTAGAGATCTGCCACCTGATAATGAGGATGACGATTGGACCTCAGGAATCTCAGACTGGATTTAAGACAGCCGACGCCCTATTCTGGTGCTGGTGATTCCTTCTGGCTTGTCAGGTCTTGGTTTTCAGCTCTGTTCGAGTCATCTAAAGCTAAGTTTTTCTGCTAATGTTCACACTTGATTTTGTTGGTCTATTCAGTTTTTTGTGTGGTCAGCCAGCCCCGGCTGGGGCTGTGCTGAATTTCCACTCTTATTTACCTGTATTTGCCAATTTGCTTTTTGTCCCTTATTAGATTGGCCTCTTTTTGCTCTGTCTCAGAATATTTCAGAGTGCTGATATAGTGGGAGAAGTCTAGTGACTTCAGGGTTAATTTTGCTATCAGAAGTGTTGGACATTATGTTTGTAGGGTTTTTTGCAGATTGCAGTGTCTTTCCTTTCCTATCCTTTCTAGTTAGTTTGGGCCCCATCGTTTGCTCAGCCTATTTTCCTGCCTGTGTTTGTGCTTTCATCTTGTTTCAATGTCAATACATGTGTGGGGGCTGTCTTTCCTTTGGGGTCTGCTCTGGGGCAGTTAATTTTCCCCTTTTCTTGCTTCAGGCTTATGTAGTTCTCTGGCTGTGATGAAGCGTCTAGGATCATCGTAGGTACGCTCCATGGCTGCTGCTAGTTGTGTGGTTAGGATCAGGGATCTGCAATATGCATAGCTACCAACCTCTCTGGGTTTTCTGTGACTTAGCTTGTTTTGTTTTTTTTCTCCTCGGTGACCCATTCATAGCACTCATGCTTATGATGTCTGCGCTTACCAGCTGTGTGCATTCCTCAAAACACTGAAGGACTTTACAGAGGTCTTTCAGCTTTGACCACTGCACACCCGACAATTCCATGTCTGCCCTCAAACTGCCTGCCCGTGTATCCTCCCACAAATGCATTACAGCCTGCCTCTGTTCACACAGCCTCTCAACCATGTGCATGGTGGAGTTCCATCTTGTAGCAACGTCTATGATTAGGCGGTGCTTGGGGAGGTTGAGTGATCGCTACATCTTCTGCATACGACTGGAGTGGACGTTTGAGTGACGGATGTGCGCGCACAGTCTTCACACCTTATGGAGAAGGCTGTTAACTCTGGATAATTATTTAGGAAGCACTGCACCACCAGGTTCAAGTTGTGTGTGTGAGTTTTGAAAGGGCTATGGCTGCCACAAAATTCCACCCATTATCACTAACTACCTTGCCTGGCTCAAGATGTAGACTGCCCAGCCATGACTCATAGTAACATAGTAACATAGTAACATAGTAATTAAGGTTGAAGGGAGACTTTAAGTCCATCTAGTTCAACCCATATCCTATCCTAACTTGCCCTAACATGTTGATCCAGAGGAAGGCAAAAAAACCCCATGTGGCAACAGTAAGCTTCACATTGGGGAAAAAAATTCCTTCCCGACTCCACATACGGCAATCAGACTAGCTCCCTGGATCAACGCAATATTAAGGAGACTAGTGTATATACCCTGTAATATTATACTTTTCAAGAAAGGCATCCAGTCCCTTCTTAAATTTTAGTAGTGAATCACTCATTACAACATCACATGGCAGAGAGTTCCATAGTCTCACTGCTCTTACAGTAAAGAATCTGCATCTGTGAGTATGCTTAAACCTTCTTTCCTCCAGACGTAGAGGATGCCCCCTTGTCCCCGTCACAGGTCTAAGAGTAAAAAGATCATTAGAAAGGTCTTTGTATTGTCCCCACATATATTTATACATTGTAATAAGATCACCCCTAAGCCTTCGATTCTCCAAACTAAATAACCCCAAGTGTAATAACCTGTCTTGGTATTGCAGACCCCCTAGTTCCCTAATAACCTTGGTCGCTCTTCTCTGCACCCGCTCCAGTTCAGCTATGTCTTTCTTATACACCGGAGACCAGAACTGTACACAGTATTCTAAGTGTGGTCGCACTAGTGACTTATATAGAGGTAAAATTATGTTCTCCTCATGAGCATCTATGCCTCTTTTAATGCATCCCATTATTTTATTTGCCTTTGCAGCAGCTGCTTGACTCTGGCCACTAAATGTGAGTTTGTCGTCCACCCATACACCCAGGTCTTTTTCAGTGACTTTTTTGCCCAGTGTTTTACAATTAAGCACATAATTATACAACTTGTTCGTTCTACCCAAGTGCATGACCTTACATTTATCCCCATTAAAGCTCATTTGCCATTTATCAGCCCAAGCTTCTAGTTTACATAAATCCTCCTGTAATATAAAATTGTCCTCCTCTGTATTAATTACCCTGCAGAGTTTAGTGTCATCTGCAAATATTGAAATTCTACTCTCTATGCCCCCTACAAGGTCATTAATAAATATGTTAAAAAGAAGCGGGCCCAAAACTGACCCCTGTGGTACCCCACTGCTAACCGTGACCCAGTCCGAGTGTGCTCCATTAATAACCACCCTTTGTTTCCTATCCCTGAGCCAGCTCTTAACCCACCTACACATATTTTCCCCTATCCCCATTGTTCTCATTTTATGTATCAACCTTTTGTGTGGCACCGTATCAAAAGCTTTTGAAAAGTCCATGTACACCACGTCCACTGCATTCCCTTGGTCCAGTCCGGAACTTACCTCTTCATAAAAGCTTATCAGATTAGTCTGACAGGAACGGTCTCTTGTAAACCCATGTTGATATTGGGTCATAAGGTTATTCTTCTCCAGATACTCCAGTATAGTATCTCTTAGAAAACCCTCCAGGATTTTACCCACAGTTGAGGTTAAACTTACAGGCCTATAATTTCCAAGTTCAGTTTTTGTCCCCTTTTTGAATATTGGCACCACATTTGCTATACGCCAGTCCTGTGGCACAGACCCTGTTATTATGGAATCTTTAAAGATTAAAAATAGTGGTCTATCAATGACTGTGCTTAATTCCTGCAGTACTCGGGGGTGTATCCCATCCGGGCCCGGGGATTTGTCAATTTTAGTGATTTGTAGACGCCGCCGTACTTCCTGCTGGGTTAAGCAGGTGACATTTAATGGAGAATTTTTATCCCTGATCATGTTATCCATCATGGGATTTTCTTGTGTAAATACTGTTGAAAAAAAGTCATTTAGCATATTGGCTTTTTCCTCATCCTCATCCACCATTTCACCCAGACTATTTTTAAGGGGACCAACACTTGTCGATGCAAGTAGTCGGCCAATACCTCCACGGTGTGTCTACTGTCGCCCAAAGACATCATTTTTAAAACAGCCTGCTGCCGCTTACCACTAGCTGTTCGATAGTGGGACACCTCGTGTGCAACACTGACAGATGTGGATGGAGTGCTTGTGCGACTGCGCTCTATCGACAAGCTTTCGCTTCTGGAGGAGGAGGAAGGTAAAACGCCTACAGCCAACTGTTTCCTATACCGTGGGCTAGGCAGCACTTTTCCACCGCCGCTGTCCCCTGTGGAGCCTGCCTCCACCACATTAACATTAGTGCGCAGTGATGGACATGTAATGGCCCTGGCCATGCCTAATGGTCCATGCATCTGTTGTGAGGTGCACCTTTCTACTCACTGATTGTTTTAGTGCATGGACAATGTGGTCTATCACATGCCGGTGGAGGGCAGGGATGGCTTTTCGAGAAAAGAAGTGCCGACAGGGTAAGCCATAGCGTTGGACAACGTAGACCATGAGCTCTCAGAAAGCTTTGCTTTTTACGAAACGGAAGGGCATCATCTCTAATGAGATCAGTTTGGCAATGTAGGCGTTCAAAGCCAGTGTATGTGGATGAGAGGATGAGTACTTTCTTGTCCTACTCAGAGTGTCTGGTAAGGTGAGCTGGACTTGAGAGCTGCATATGGGGGAACTAGCATTGGACATGACGGACTGAGAAGGGGTTGGTGACGTTGAGGGTGTTGATGGCCTCGATTCAGTGTTTCCTCGCGAAAATATTGTGATTGCCTGACTGGTTTGGCCTAGCGACGACAGCTCAACATTTCTTGATGGTGGTGTGCTTAGCGGTGGCCTTACAGTAGGGGAAGCGATGGAACGTTGCCTGCTAACTTCAGTCGGAGCAGGTGCACATGTGCTCCCTGAGCTTTTGTAGTCCGTCCATGCTTGCATGTTGGTTAAATGTCTAAGCATGCAACTGGTATTCAAATTTCTTAGATTTTTCCCTCTGCTAAAGGTCCTTCGGCACTTCTTACAGATAACCTTTGCGTCATCAGTAGGATTTTGTTAAAAAAAGTTGCACGCTGCACTCTTCCTACTATGGTGCAAATTTTCAGGGCTTGCACGCTGCGCTAATTTGACCATCTGGCCAAGCTGTCCTGCAACTCTTTTAGTTTTCTTGCCAAATTTTTTGACAGCTACGGGCCTGCCGGATAACCGCTGCTGCGATGACAATGCCTGCTTCGGATCCTTCTCCTGTTCTGACCTATTGTCACCAGCACCCTCTTCCCCCAATGGATGCCAATCAGGGTCAACAACTGGGTCATCCATGACCTCGTCTTCAATGTCATCTGTACCTTCCTCTGTGTCACCGTGTAAGGTGGTATAGTATGTGGGAAGGGGCACCTGAGTTTCATCAGGGTCTGATTCGGGCTCAGTAGACTGCGAAGGCAATGTAGTACTGTGGGTTAATGTACCAGCAGATTCATCTAGCAGTGGCTGTGCATTAGTGCACTCCATGTCAGATTCACCTTGGACTGGATTTGACTTGATAACCCAGGAACGGTATGTGTAAAGAGCTCCATGGAGTAATCTGAAGTGTGTGCTGCAGCATCCTTCACTTTTGGTGTGGGTGAAGGACACAACGAAAGGTGTTGTTCCTGACCAGAGGCCTGCACTGACGACTCTGTGCTTGCAGTTTTTGTAACTTCATAAGAGGAGGCAATAGAGCTGGAGGCTGTTTCGGCAATGTAAGCCAAAACCTGTTCCTGATGCTCCGGCTTTAAAAGCAGTTTACCTACTCCCAGAAAAGGGAACCTTAAAGGCCTTCTTGTGCCAGACGATGATGCAGGCTCAACACCTCCTGCCTTAGCTGCTATTGTGCTTTTGCCAGAACCAGCCGATGCACTACCACCATTACTACCAGCTGCGCCCCCCCTGCCCATGTCCGCAGCCTCTTCCACCATACTTCCTCATGTTTGGGAAAATGTTTGGGAAAATATACCAAAAATACCAAAAGAGAGATGGTACTGTATGAGGAGCGTACAACTGTGTAAGGTGTATTAAAGGTGTATTAAAAAAATTAAATCTCAGTATATATTTTTTAGTCACAGACCCTATACCAGTATGTATTTGACCGTAATCCAACAAGCAGATATACGGTACTGTATCAGAAGTGTACAGCTGTATAAGTTTTTAGTGAAACTAACAATCTCCATATGTGTATTTACGGAGTGTCACACACACACGCTGACTCTGTATAGATGTGACTGTAATGCGAACAGTAGATATACAATACTGTTTGAGAATCGGACAGCACAATACGGTGTATGGAGAAATGGAAATGTCTGTATATGTATTTACGGAGTGTCACACACACGCTGACTCTGTATAAGAGTGACTGTAATGCGAACAGCAGATATACAATACTGTTTGAGAATCGAACAGCTCAATATGGTGTATGGAGAAATGGAAATGTTCATATATGTATTTATGGAGTGTCACACACACACGCTGACTCTGCATAAATGTGACTGTAATGCGAACAGCAGATATACAATACTGTTTGAGAATCGGACAGCTCAATACGGTGTATGGAGAAATGGAAATGTCCGTATATGTATTTACGGAGTGTCACACACACACGCTGACTCTGTATAGATGTGACCATAATGCGAACCGCAGATATACAATACTGTTTGAGAATTGGACAGCTCTATACGGTGTCTGTATGGAAAATTGTAAATCTCCGTCTATTTTTATACGGAGTGACACACGCTGTCTCTGTATAGATTTGACCGTTATCAAACAGCAGATATACGATACTGTTTGAAAAGCGGACAGCTCTATACGGTGTAGGTCTGGAAAAATGGAAAATCTCCTCTGTTTGTTTTTCAAAAAGTCACACACAGATAGCTTCACTGTTTCTAAAGCGGACAGCTCTATATGGTGTGGGTCTGGAAAAATGGAAAATCTCCTCTGTTTGTTTTTCCAGAGTCACACAAAGATAGCTTCACTGTTTGAAAAGCGGACAGCTCTATACGGTTTAGGTCTGGAAAAATGGAAAATCTCCTCTGTTTGTTTCTCCA
Organism: Dendrobates tinctorius; assembly: GCF_039654945.1. Classification (NCBI taxonomy): domain Eukaryota; kingdom Metazoa; phylum Chordata; class Amphibia; order Anura; family Dendrobatidae; genus Dendrobates; species Dendrobates tinctorius. The sequence continues at coordinate 47,750,065 of NW_027361687.1, forward strand.
GAGTCACACACAGATAGCTTCACTGTTTGAAAAGCGGACAGCTCTATACGGTGTAGGTCTGGAAAAATGGAAAATCTCCTCTATTTGTTTTTCCAGAGTCACACACAGATAGCTTCACCGTTTGAAAAGCGGACAGCTCTATACGGTGTAGGTCTGGAAAAATGGAAATTCTCCTCTGTTTGTTTTTCCAGAGTCACACACAGATAGCTTCACTGTTTGAAAAGCGGACTGCTCTATATGGTGTAGGTCTGGAAAAATGGAAAATCTCCTCTGTTTGTTTTTCCAGAGTCACACACAGATTGCTTCACTGTTTGAAAAGCGGACAGCTCTATACAGTGTAGGTCTGGAAAAATGGAAAATCTCCTCTGTTTGTTTTTCCAGAGTCACACACAGATAGTGCTTGTATTTGTCCATGATACCAGCTGGTACACGGTAGTGTGTGAGGAGCGCACACCGCTATGTGGTGTGTGAAAAAATGAACGCTCCGTAACTGAGCAGAACAAAATAATAAAAGTTGGAGTGCTTTGAAAAAAGCAGTTTGAACAGCAGTGTGCACACAGCAATGTAGCTATCAGGTAGCCTTAAAAGGCAGCCTAATCACCACCAGCGCTGCTGCACACAACAAAAATCCTCCCCTTTCACTGCACACTAGCTGTACAGCGAAAAGCACTAGCAGCAGAAGCAGTTTTTTTTTTCTTTTTCCCTGCCTAACGCTCTCCCTGTTCAGAATCAGCAGCAGCACCTCTCCCTATTCTAAGATCGGTAGAAATAAGATTGCGGTCGGCGGTCACGGTCTTTTATAGGCACTATGACGCCACACAAAGCCAGCCAATCACTTGCATGCCCTTCTCTAACATGGTGGGGGCCGCTGCCAACGTAATCGCGTTACCCACAGGGTGCGTCCTTGATGATTGGCAGAGAAAAGACGCTGGAAGCATTATTTGAAACGTGACTTTGGCGCTCAAGTCGGCGACCTCATGGCCGACCTCACGCTATGGTCGGGTTTCGATTGGCGAAACCCAACTTTAGAAAAAGTCGTTGGATTCTGAATTTGGCCGACCCGTTTCGCTCAACTCTAGTCTTCAGTGCTGCTGGATCAATCTTGACAGAAAAAGGGACCCGTCTGTCGACCCAAAATGTTGATGATCTAACCTTCATTAAAATGAACCATGCATGGGTTTCAAAATATTTTGTCCCACCTTCCCCTGATAGCACATAGGTTGGCATAAAAAAGGCTCGCTTTGTCCTCCTCTTCCTCTGACTTGCTGTTGCCTTGAACAGGTGTGTGGCCCCACCCTTGGGTGACGGGACTGGCATAGGGCCTTTCATAGTACAATAAAGTGTCTCTGACGGTGAGGGGGCCTACTCGCCGTCAGACACACTGGCGTACTATGAGGGGCCCTGTGCCAGTACCGGCGCCCACAAGTGGGTCCCCTCTGCTTGCTCAGGGACACAGCACTTGCAAAACTTACCTCTCCATGCTCCACCGCTGAGTAGTCTGGCCAGTTAAACCCGTCACAGGGACGGCCACTACAAATTTGGTGTACTGATCGATGATGGTTAAGATGTAGCTATGTTCTGTGCTGCTGGCCTCTACCTTCAGATTACCAACGGCTACCATTTGTAATGGACGTCATCTCCCAATCAGATGCAGTGGTGCTTTATGATCACCTTTCACATTTTTCATAGTCACAGACGTGTGACATTCCTGCCACCATTTTTCAATGTCTCCTCTCATGGCTATCCCATAGAATCCCCTACGGCCTGTGGCTTGTTTGTTTTGCACTCCAAAGTGACCAGACAGATCATGATAGTCAGTGAGGACCATGTCTACAGCTCTACCTGTGATCACAATTTGATGGAGACGAGTTACTGTGATGGGATCGACGCCACTGCGATACAGCAACCCTTTGTTCACTAATTTTCGTTTTAGCTGTATCCACAGTTAAAGTTATTGAGGGTCAGCATCGCCTCTGCGAACTCTCCCGGCAGGTTTTCCCGTAATTAATAATTCAAAAATATCTAAAATCACTCGACTTTCCGTCTGTACTTTTATCCATCTACCTTGCTCTAGCGGAGAGTCTGGACTGGCAAACTGACACTGAAATATAAACGATGATTTCAAAGTATTCCAACACTGTATAATGGTGTACGTTTCGAATACATTTCCCTTTTTCTCATTTTTATATTCTGGTGTAATCCATACTGAGCCTGTGAGAGTTTGTGTCTTACTCTGGTAAAATATAAGGAGATTTAAAATGACACCAACACTGTATGCAGCTGAACGATTGTAAAACATTACCCTTTTTCAAGTTTTTATATTCTTGTGTAATCCATACTGAGCCTGTGAGAGGCTGTGTGTTACTCTTGAAATATATATGTAGATCGCCAAATGACCCCAACACTGTGTACAGCAGTACGCTTGGGATCCATTCCCCTTTTACTGCTTTTTATATTGTTGTGTAATCCATCCTGGGCCTCAGAGCGTCTGTGTCTGTCTCCTGAAATAAATACGGAGATTTTGAATGTTGAAACTATACTATATATACCTTGGATCTGGTGATACTGTACCCTTTTTTGAATTTTTAGATTGTTGTCGAATCCATACTGGCCATGACAGCGTCTGTGTCTGCCTCCTCAAATATATACGTAGATTTATAATGTTGAAACTATACAATATATCCCTGTTATCTGGTGTTAAAATGAAACGCCACGCAGGGCCAGGGGTTACTCAGTACCGGGCCTTTCAGGCTCTTTTAAGGGGAAAGTATGTCACGGTGGTGATTGGGACCCGGTCCGTAGCCCTGGGTGTCCAATAAAGAAGATGACAGTTCAGATGAGGGGGAAGATGGTATGATAATTAATTTGGAAAAGGGGGATCGTGACGCCACCTGTGGTAATCGGCTAGGGTAGTCGACGCTGCAATGCAGATCCTCTGGGCCAGTGTTAAAGCAGCCAAGATGATGAAGCTCTCCACGGGCAGAGCTGTATTCCAGGGCAGTTGAGATGGTGTTTGTGAGCCATTGACGGTGATGGTGAGTGTAGCGTGAGTAGCAGGCGAGTTGTAAAAGCCACCAAGGACACAGTTGGGTGCAGTTTCTGAGTTTTTCCTCTAAAGTTTTGTGCACATGATGACCCGATTGGTACTGTGTCATCCGAGGGAGGGGTCCGGCAAACTCCAAGCTAGATCAGGAACACCTGTGCAAGACTCCTCCTTGTGTATCCTTTCTAGGCCGTGTCTCTGCGCTGATCTCTCCCTTCCTTCCTGCTGTGCGCCTTCGCAAACAGTGTCCCAAGCCAGCAGCCACGGATCACACCGGGCGACGTGGGTCAGGCTCCGGGGTCCTTTATTCCAACAGCTGCCTTTTTGAGTATTGAATGCGGCTGCAACTGAGGCACTTAAAGTGACCTCAGCCTCCGTCTTTCGAGCTGAGCCCTGTATTTCTCCACTACCTCCAGGAGCCACCTTCCCCAACGAGGCCTGGTCCTTCCTTCTCCAGAAACGGGCTTCACAGGTGGCATATTGCACTTCCCGTGCCCCAAGGACCCCTTCACTCCAGTCTATGAGCTTGGACAAGATTTTTCTCTCTTCTCTGACCCTCAGCCCTCTCACAGCAATCCTGCTCTTACTCTGTCCTGTCACCGACTGACAACTCTCTAGAAAGATCCATTTACCTCAGACTAGTTACACCCATCAACTGTCAGCTTGCTCTCTCTGATTGGATGCCCACAATCACTCCACTACCTAAGCTCCTCCCACAGTACCTACCTTCCACACTAACCCCCAACACCCTTTCCTGTTATGAATGAGTCACCGAAGGAGGAAAAAACAAAAATACAAGCTAAGTCCAGAAAACCAGAGAGGTTGGTAGCTATCGGATTGCAGACCCCTGATCCTATCCACAACAACTAACAGTAGCCGTGGGGGGTTCCTACGATGCCCTAGACCCCTCGATCACAGCCGGAGAACTAAATAGGCCTAAAGAAAGAAAGGGGAAATCTAAACTGCCCCAGAGCAGACCCCAAAGCAATAGCCAGCCCCCACATATAATGACGGTGAAGCAAGATGAAAACACTAACACAGATAGAAAGATAGGTTGAGCAAACGATGGGGCCCAAGCTAACTAAAAAGGACAGGATAGAAAAGCTGCTGTCTGCAATCCGTAAAAAACCCTACCAAAAAACGTCCCAACCGTCTGATAGGAAAAACAGGCCCTGAAGTCGCTAGGACTTCAAAATGACTATATCAGCACTCAGGTAAATTCTGAAGACAGAGCAAAGAGACAAACAGATCAGAGACAAAAATGGAACTCAGCACACCCCCGACCGGGGATGGCTGAACTCCAAAATACAAGGTAAACAAAACAAAACTAATAAGTTCAATAGCAGAGCAAAAACTTATCTTTGGGAAGCAGGAATCAGACTGGTCTCCAAGAATCCAGCAGAGAAATCACCAGCGACTCAGAAGGGCGTCGGCTGCCTTATATCCAGTCAGAAGTTCCTGTTACCCAGTCATCATCAGGTGTTTGGTAATCAGCCTCACTACCTTCCTTCACCAGAAGAGGGAGTTCATCAGACATCGACGGTGAAGGGGAAAATGAACTCACAAAACTTTCCTAGTCAGTCTGGGATGAGGCCATCTTCCCGCCGGGTACTCCCAGAAAGCACTGACTAACTAGTGTGTGTATTGGGTGCAGGGTTAGGAGTCCTGAGTGGTGATCCCTCCTTTCCTGAGGGTGGGATACCACACCTTTGGATGAGGTGCAGTACCTCTGTGGCGACCGTACCCTCAGGGGTGCCATAGTACTCTTTCTCAACTTTCAATATTGTTGTCAGATCCATACTGGGCCTGAGAGCGTCTGTGTTTGCCTCCTGAAATGTATACATAGATTCAGCATGTTTAAACTATACTATATATACCTTTTATCTAGTGATACGGTACCCTTTTGCAAATTTTTAGATTATTGTCTAATCCATACTGAGCCTGTGACCATCTGTGTCTGACTCATGAAATATATACGGAGATTTGCAATTGTCCCTAGACTGTATAGAGCTGTCCGCTTCTGAAACAGTACCATATATCTGCTGGTATGGTGGAAGAGGCTGCGGACGTGGGTGTGTGGGGGGCAGCTAGTACTGATAGTGGTGGTGGTGCATCTGCTGGTATTGCCAAAAGCACAATAGCAGCTAAGGCAGGATGTGTTGAGCCTGCGTCATCAGCTAGCAAAAGAAGGCCTTTAAGGCTCCCCTTGATGGGAGTAGGTTAAATGCTTTTAAAGCCGGAGCATCAGGAACAGGTTTTGGCTTACATTGCCGAAACAGCCTCCAGCTCTATTGCCTCCTCTTCTGAAGTTACAAAAACTGCAAGGACAGAGTCGTCAGTGCAGGTTTCTCGTCAGGAACCACCCCTTTCCTTGTCTCCTTCACCCCCACTAAAAGTAAAGGATGTGGCAGCCCACATTTCAGATTACTCCATGGAGCTCTTTTCACAGGCCATGCCTGTGTTATCAAGTGAAATTCTGAATTCCCCAGTCCAACATGAATCGGAGATGGAGTGCACTGATACACAGCCACTGCTAGATGATTCCGCTGGTACATTCACCCACAGCACTACATTCCTCTCGCACTCTATAACACACTGGAGCATCGTCCATGGGGACCAACATATACTGGAGCATTCCAAATGGGGGACATCAGACACTGGAGCAGCATTTACGGGGCCCATTATACACTGGAGCATTAGAAATGGGGCCCATTATATATGGACTCTATGGAGCATTATTTGGGCCCATAAGACAGTGGAGCATCATCCATGGGGACCAACATATACTGTAGCATTATGTGGAGCTCATCATATACTGTATGGAACATTATATGTGACCAATTATTCTGTATGGAGAAATATATGGGGCTCATTATTCTCTATGGCGCACTAAGTGGTGGCCGTAATACTGTATGGAGTAATATACTGTTCGTTTTTTGAGCTATTGTAGAATTTAAAAGAGATAATATCAGTCATGTCATGTAAGCAGTGAAGTATTTTTCATTGTACTATACCTATATTTCTGTGCCGTATCGGAGCATTATGAATTGTGGTATGTGTTAAAAGGGCGCACTGACAATCTTTGGCCCAGGGCACACGAAAACCTGGCGCCAGCCCTACCCCCCCACAACTTTAGCCAAATAACCCCCCAGTTTTCAATGCGTAAACTATTATTATAAAGTAAATTAATGTTGCCAAGCTTAAGTAATAAGAATTGATGTCGTTGGCATTGAAATAGGCACTGTAGGTGTGTTTCCTGTCCTCCTCTCACTGCCGACTTTTCTTCTCCATTGACTTAGATTGGGTTTCGTGTTTCAGTCGGACTTTGACTTTTCCCTATAGTCGGCCAATTTCGTTCGACCTGACTTTTTAGAACGTCGGGTTTCATGAAACCAGACTCGACCCGAAAAAAGGCAAAGTCGCTCATGTCTAGTTATTACGCACTTTGAGTTATTGTTTTTTGTGTGTATATTATTTGCTTACATTTTATACACCATAGCGTGCCATTTTTTTATACCCCTGGGTGGTGCGTCCCTTTTTAGATTTTGTCATATTTTACCTGTCCACTGTCCGTCTATTCTTTACCTATATTGAACAAATAAATTGTTAATTTTTGGACTATATGATCGGTTTCTTTCTCCTTCATTCAGCTTTGTGTAATTATCCGATTGTTCACACAATATCACCTTGGTCCGGCTTCTTGGTTGTAGGGTTTTTATCTTATATAATTGTATATGCACTAAATACTACGGACACCCTCACCATCATTTAACATTTCCTTTGTTTACCCTTTTCTGACCTGAAAAACCAGGAAAGGTATAAGCCTTTTCCTGCTCCCTATTCTGCTGTGGTCGGTTTTGGCCTCTTCCCCCTCCCAAGCAACAGGGCCACCTGGCTCCCACAAAGAGAGGATGTGATGGCATCTCCACCAGCAGTGTCGCAGAGTATCTCCACACCATCCCATAGTAGGGTTCAGCTATACATCTCTCAAACACTGGATCCCATAGTCTACATGTGGCCTCACAAGTGATTTTTAAAGGGCTAACAGTATGCTTGGATCATGGGAACCACAGTACGAAAATATTGTAGACAAAATCAAGCGTGCATTGTGCAGTGCCGTAAGTTTAAAAGTCCACATAGCCACTGATATATGGACCAGTAAGTACAGGCAGGGACATTATATCTAACTGTCCACTGGGTAAATATTGTGGCAGCCTGAGGCAGAACAAGTTTTGGAGCATTTCGTACCTCCACAGAGGATTGCTGAATGTTTAGAATGTTTCTCTGCACATGTTGTCTCCTCCTCCTACTCCGCTTTCTCCAACTTCAGCATATCCAGTGGTAAACTGCAACAGGCTGTTCTGACACTCATCTGTTTGTGGGAAAAATCCTACACCGCGCAGGAGTTGTTGCTGGAGATCAAAGAACAGACAGATGTGTGGTTGGTGCCGCAAAACCTCAAGCCCGGTCTGGTTGTTTGGGATAACTGGTGAAGTCTCATCGTAGCTCTGTGCCTAGCCGGTTTGACACATATCCCTTGCCGGTTACATGTGCTGAATTTGGCAGTGCAGAGCTTCCTTAAAAATTACACAGATATGTCAGGGCTGCTGCTGAAATTGCAGGCCGTCTGTGTCCGCTTTCAGTGTTCTCACCCTGTTGCTGCTCGCCTGTCTGAGTTGCAGCATCACTTCTACTTTCACGCTTGCCACTTCATATGTCACATAACCACAAGATGGAACTCCACCTTGCACATTCTGGAGAGACTGTGTGAGCAGCAGTAGGTGATACTGGAGTTTCAGCTGCAGCACACGCGGGTGAGTGGCTCTGCGGAGCAACACCACTTCAAGACCAGCATCATTGCACTAATTTTTTTGTGTGTATTACATGCTCTTTCCCCTTGCTTGGACCATCACTCCTCCCATTTGGCACATGTGATATTAAATTAGCAGGAGACTGCAAAGAAAGTGATCCAGCCTATTTTTCATCTCACGAGAGCTTGAGGAAGGTGAGTTTCAATGCTCCTTTCATTTGAAGTTGGTGCTGTGGTTTTCTGCTGGTGGAGCGGTGCGGTCTGGAGTCATGGGGACTCAGTCTTGCAGAATGAGCGCTATGAGGCACATGGCCGTCCGCCCTGCCGGTGCATCATTGCTGCAACGGTGGTTGTCGCCTCTCCTTTAAGGAGATAGGGACTCACTTTTAAATTATGAAATCATTTCTATTGGTTGGGTTTTGTTTAAATAGGCACTTATGCCTTGACCCAAATCATACTTTGAGAAAGGTGGAGGCAAAATATATATATGCACTTGACAGTTACGTCTAATTATATTATCCCACTGTGGTAAGATATACTGTGCATATATATATATATATATATATATATATATATATATATATATATATACACAAACACACTGCTCAAAAACATAAAGGGAACACTTAAACAAGAGATTATAACTCCAATTAAATCAAATTTCTGTGGAATCCACCTGTCCACTTAGGAAGCAACACTGATTGACAATCAATTTCACATGCTGTTGTGCAAATGGAATAGACAACAGCAGGGCCGGACTGGGACTAAAATTCAGCCCTGGCATTTGAAGTTACACAGGCCCACTAGTCACATGGTGACTATATAATATCTTTGTACACTTGTAGTTTACAAGAAGTGAGGAGATTAACACGACTATATAACATGTAGTCATAGCTGTGCTCAGTATTTCAGCTCAGTCCTATTTATTGCTTTTAGGTACAGTACTCCTCCCAAATCTCTGTCCCCTTTTGTATGCATGATTACAGAATTCCTGGCAGAACTGCTCTCTATTGGGCAACCAGACCCCCTGGTCATAGCTGCCCCTATCATACCTCCCAACTTTTGAAGAAGGGAAAGACGGACAAAGATTGCGGCGCGCGCAGCGCGTCGCTGCAAATTTTTGGCCACGCCCAGCCACACCCATTTCACAACTAGTCACACCCATGTCCACACCTAATCGCACCCATTTAGCACTGCTGATCACACTGACTGGCACTAAGGAAGAGAGAAAACAGAGAGAGAGAGAAAAAAGAAAACAGAGAGAGCGAGAAAGAAAGGGGAAAGAATGAAAGAACAGAGAGAGAAAGAAAGAACAGTGAGAGAAAGAAAGAAAGATTAGAGAGAGAAAGAAAGAACAGAGAGAGAAAGAAAAAGAGAGAAAGAAATAAAGAAAGATTCTATAAAGATACTATAGCAGCCCGGTTCCCATTGTAGTGCCCACCTGAGCCTCCCGGTGCAGGACCTATCATGATCCGCTCACATGGCCGACATCCCCGATTCCAAGGCGATCCTGCTGTCTGCGCTGTCGGAGGAGGACACGGTGATGGATCTGAAGCATTCCTGGTTCCGTCACAATCTCCTCAAGAAATTATCTCATTTCCGGTCAGCTTCCAGCACATCACTTCAGGTGGAACGTCATGTGTGTGTTTTAAAATGCTCCTCGGGGCTCCGCGTGTACTCCTGTGTCCGTGGGAAAAGCCCGCTTTGTATGCTTTGTACACACTTGGCTCCTCTCCGTACATCCCGTACACATATGGCTCCACTCCATACACACACGGCTCCACTCCGTACACCTCGTACACGCGTGGCTCCGCTCCGTACACCTCGTACACACGGCTCCGCTCCGTACACCTCGTACACACGGCTCCTCTCCATACACCTCGTACACGTGCGGCTCCTCTCCGTACACCTCGTACACGCGGCTCCTCTCCGTACACCTCGTACACGCGCAGCTCCTCTCCGTACACCTCGTACACGCGGCTCCGCTCCGTACACCTCGTACACGCGCAGCTCCTCTCCGTACACCTCGTACACACTGCTCCGCACACCTCGTACACACGGCTCCGCTCCGTACACCTCGTACACACGCGGCTCCTCTCCGTACACCTCGTACACACGCGGCTCCGCTCCGTACACCTCGTACACCTACGGCTCCGCTCCGTACACCTCGTACACACACGGCTCCGCTCCGTACACCTCGTACACACACGGCTCCGCTCCGTACACCTCGTACACACACGGCTCCGCTCCGTACACCTCGTACACACACGGCTACGCTCCGTACACCTCGTACACGCGGCTACGCTCTGTACACCTCGTACACGCGGCTCCGCTCTGTACACCTCGTACACGCGGCTCCGCTCCGTACACCTCGTACACGCGGCTCCTCTCCGTACACCTCGTACACACGCGGCTCCGCTCCGTACACCTCGTACACCCACGGCTCCGCTCCGTACACCTCGTACACACGGCTCCGCTCCGTACACCTCGTACACACGGCTCCGCTCCGTACACCTCGTACACACACGGCTCCGCTCCGTACACCTCGTACACACGGCTCCGCTCCGTACACCTCGTGCACACACGGCTCCGCTCCGTACACCTCGTACACACGGCTCCTCTCCGTACACCTCGTACACACGGCTCCGCTCCGTACACCTCGTACACACGGCTCCGCTCCGTACACCTCGCACACACATGGCTCTGCTCCGTACATCTCGTACACACGGCTCCGCTCCGTACACCTCGTACACACGCGGCTCCGCTCCGTCCACCTCGTACACACAGGGCTCCTCTCCGTACACCTCTTACACACACGGCTCCGCTCCGTACACCTCGTACACACGGCTCCGCTCCGTACACCTCGTACACACGGCTCCGCTCCGTACACCTCGTACACACACAGCTCTGCTACATTCACACTGTAAATCCTGACCCCACACATACTTACCTCAACCAGCACCATGACAACAGCAAAGCAGAGTCTTGCAGACGGTAGAGGAAAGGCTGAGCGCACAGGACCTGTGATGAGGTCACAGGAGGGGCGGAGTCAGGGGTGACATGATCGGGGGTCTGGACAAAGGCTCCTGATCATGTGACCCCCCTGACTCCTCCCCTCCTGTGACCTCATCACAGGTCCTGCGAACAGAGCGAGCAGGCAAGCGAGTGCGACGCTGTGAGTGGCTGCGGGGGGGAGGGGGTCTCATGCTAAGGCGAGGATGGGGTGCGAGGGGGGGCGTGGCGGCTTATCTCCCTGCAGTGCGGGAGGAACTTGAAACTATCACCCCCGTGCCCGCAGAGGGCCGGCGGCAGGAGCAACAGTGGCCGCAGCAGCTGGCAAGCGGCCCACGTGACAGCGGCCCAGCGGGAAAATGCCCGGTTGGTTATATTGCCAATCCGGGCCTGGACAACAGATGGAAATTATTGACAATTATCCAGACACCCTCAATAAAGGAGTATTTCTGCATGTGGTGACCACAGATCACATCTCAGTACCAATGCTTTCTGGCTGATGTTTAGTTGTGCTTTACATTTGTGGTAGCATGAGACGGACTCTACAACCCATACAAGTGGCTCAGGTAGTGCAGCTCAACCAGGATGGCACATCAATGCGAGCTGTGGCAAGAAGGTTTTCTGTGTCTGTTAGCGTAGTGTCCAGAGGCTGGAGGCGCTACCAGGAGACAGGCCAGTACACCAGGAGATGTGGATGGGGCCATATGAAGGCAACAACTCAGCAGCAGGACCGCTACCTCTGCCTTTGCGCAAGGAGGAACAGGAGGAGCACTACCAGAGCCCTGCAAAATGACCTCCAGCAGGCCACAAATGTGCATGTGTCTGCACAAACGGTTAGAAACCGACTCCATGAGAATGGTCTGAGTGCCCGACGTCCACAGATGGGAGTGTTAGGCGTCAGATTCCTGCCTCTGCACAGGAGGAAACTCAAGTCTTGCCTTCTGCGGTCTCCCATTCAGTCCCAGCCACAGAGGAGCCTGCACAGCAAAAATGTCATTCCCAGCATCTTGCTCAGGCTAGTGCTGTCAGGTTGGTTGCTTCTGCCACCTCTGGGTAAGCTTTGGCAATCCGCACTAGCCAGCAGCGAGCAGCTCCAGAGGCTAAGTCCTTTTTGCAGCCTTCTGAGTATGCCCGCTGGACGACCTCTCATTGGAGGTCGGGGGTCAAACACTCAGGTCCTCAAGCAGCTCTGATTGGGCTATCAGGAAGGTCCCGGAAGGCTGTGCCTATAAAAGGATGCTTGTGAACCGCTGACTGACTCATTATTAAACCCCTTCCCTCTTGTCATGATCCATGCTGGATCATGACTGATAAAAGCACAGGTAACCTTTATTTTTTCTTAAGCTGTGCTTTAGTTTGGTTTTTGCCCCCGGTGGCCATTAGGATTATTGCACTATGGTGTCTTTTGTTCTAAGTTTGCCCCCGGTGGTGGTGAGCATCATTGCACTCTGGTTTCTTTAGATAAGTGCTCATGTTTATAGTGCAGGTGTGATTGCTCTGGCTCTGCCATAAAAGAGTCACGGGTGTTGCAATCAGTGTTGGTGATAGTGTTCATTTCAAACATCCTTGATGGAGGAAGGAGCTGGAGAGCGTTCCTTGCAGCACTGTCTTAACCCTGGTGTGGAAGGAGTCAGAGGGGATTTCCTTGTAGCTCTGACAAAGCTTGGTGGCAGCTACTCAGGAGGAGAGCTGCATTCTGGTGGTGGACTCTGTTGCCTGGAGCAAGAGCAACGGAGTAAAGCTAAGTGGTGTTTCCCTGTTTGCATTTTTCCTTAGTGTGTATTAGTACAGCGGTGAGGCCAGTGCCTGCGCCACCCAGCTCCCTAGCAAGGGATAGGTGTAGGGTGTGCTAGGGTGACAGGTTCCTGATCAGCGCCCAGTGCAGAACCGGCATAGGGAACGTTAGGAGCGCTAGGGACACTGACTCAGGGGAGTGCAGGAGGTCTCCACATCCCCTCTCCCTATCGCAGGGCCCACCATTGTAATTGTTTCCCCTTTCCCCGTGTCTTGTTGTTTTAGTTACCGGCCGACTGGCCGTGTCACACAGGACAGTATCACATGCCGCGTCTTGTTGTTTCAATTACCGGCCTGCGGGTCGCGTCACACAGGATGGGTCATCGTGACATTATCACCAACCGTAACTTTTTTTTTCTGCTGAGCCATAGACCCAGTTCAGACCTTTGCCCAAATGCTGCAGACACTTGCTGATGAGATTAGGGGGCTGCGCAGTAAGTTGGTGCAGCAACTGCAGCAGTTGGTGGGCTTTGGGGGCTTGGTTCAGAGACAGGCTCAGCCAGAACCCAAGATATCGCTCCCTGACAGGTTTTCTGGAGGGAGAGATCAATTCTTGGTATTCCAGCAAGCCTGTAAATTGTATTTCAGGCTGCGCCCTTGTTCATCAGGGAATGAAGAGCAACGGGTGGGAATCATTATGTCCCTTCTTAAAGGGGATCCCCAATCCTGGGCCTTCTCCCTACCGGACAATTCTCCATCATTAGAGTCCGTGGACGACTTTTTTGCGGCTTTGGCGCTTGTGTATGGGGATCCTGATGGCGTCGCCCTGGTGGAATCCCAACTTCATAGGTGTAAAAAGGGAGCCCGGGTTGCTGAGGAGTACTGCTCAGAGTTTAGGAGGTGGGCCACTAACACTCAGTGGAATGACCCTGCACTTAGGAGTCAATTTGTGCAGGGTTTTGTCTCCAAAGTTGCAGGATACTCTGGTGCAGTACGCCGCCCCCAGGTCGCTGGAGGCTGCCATGCCCCTTGCCATCCGGGTGGATAGATGCCTTAGGGAAAGACATATACAAAAAGTGCCCCCTGATGCTCTCGCTAAGGAGGAGGACCCACCAATGCGGACGGAGGAACCCAGACTGCCCGGTGTTGTTGATACAAAAAAGGGGGTGTCTGCGGCTCGTCATGGTGGGGGGGTATGCCTTTCCTGTGGGAAGACAGGCCATTTTATGAGAGCCTGCCCAGTTCATGCCAAGTCTCGAGATGAATCCATGCAAGTAGGAGGAGCTAGCTTGTATTCGGAGCTGCCTACGGTTCGGGGATTGGTGTCGGCATGTTTGTACTGTGGACAGACTGGTCATGTCCTGAAGGCTTGCCCATTGCATGCCAAATTATCTGTACCATCTGAGAAGCTGCATTCCCCTGGTCGCTTGGAGGGAGGCGACCAGGGAGTATACATTTCCTCCATTTTGCCCTCCCAAGGTACCATGTCAGCAGAGGTGTTGGCTGGCGGGGTACCGGAGGTGATACTGGTGCTTGTGGACAGCGGAGCAGGAGTCAGGCTGGTGGATGCTCGCTTTGTCCAGACTCATGGTCTTAGGTGTAGGACGCTAGCCCAACCTATAAGCGTCCAAGCCATAAACTCTGTTCCACTGAGCCAGGGGAGCTTGACCCAAGTCGTAGTGAATATCCATCTACGTATAGGACATCATGAGGAGTCCTTGTCATGCTACGTCTTGGAGGGAATGCGAGTACCTAATGTTTTAGGCCTCCCTTGGCTGAAAAGACACAACCCGGTAATAGATTGGCGGGCGAGGGAAGTGGTCAGCTGGGGGCAGTCGTGTGAGGGCTGCTGCCTAGGGACTACTGTCTCTGCCGTCTCTCTTCAACGGACCCCTTCCTCTCCGGTGAGAGCAGCAGATGTCCTGCAGGAGAGTAGGGGTAAGTCTCAACCCTCGCCATTGGCCAACCCTGGGAGGCGCAGACCTCGTGGTGGAAGGGGTTGGAGGGTGGTGTACCCCTTGGTGAAGTGCGGGGGTGTGAGTGTGGTGACACAGGGGGACGCCTCTGTTGTCGATCCCAGAAAGAGTTCATCAAATGGTGACAAGCGAATGGGTGGCAATAAACGTTCAGGTCCGGACCTGTGTGTGAACGAGCGTGTATGGGTGGCCACCAAAAAACATCCAGTGGAAATATGTTGTGGAGTGTTACCAGCTCATACCAAACATACACATACACAACTGGTTCCCCACCCAGGTCAGCGCTTCGGAGATGTGTAGTGCCTCCAGAGCATACGCTGCCAATACCAGCGGGCTCGTTTGTCATCAACCTGACGTGCAGGTAGTTGCTGGGGTGAACTCTGGGTCTGGGCATCCCCGCTGTAGGTGGTTCCCTGATGAGGAGCGGTCTTGAGGGTCCAGAGGCCCCTCATTAAGGGGAGGGTACTGTCATGATCCATGCTGGATCATGACTGATAAAAGCACAGGTATCCTTTTTTTTTCTTAAGCTGTGTTTAAATTTGGTTTTTGCCCCCAGTGACCATTAGGATTATTGCACTATGGTGTCTTTTGTTCTAAGCTTGCCCCCGGTGGTGGTGAGCGTCATTGCACTCTGGTTTCTTTAGTTAAGTGCTCATGTTTATAGTGCAGGTGTGAGTGCTCTGGCTCTGCCATAAAAGAGTCACAGGTGTTGCAATCAGTGTTGGTGATAGTGTTCATTTCAACCATCCTTTGTGGAGGAAGGAGATGGAGAGCGTTCCTTGCAGCACTGTCTTAGCCCTGGTGTGGAAGGAGTCAGAGGGGATTTCCTTGTAGATCTGACAGAGCTTGGTGGCAGCTACTCAGGAGGAGAGCTGCATTCTGGTGGTGGACTCTGTTGCCAGGAGCAAGAGCAACAGAGCAAAGCTAAGTGGTGTTTCCCGGTTTGTGTTTTTCCTTAGTGTGTATTAGTACAGCGGTGGGGCCAGTGCCTGCGCCACCCAGCTCCCTAGCAAGGGGTAGGTGTAGGGTGTGCTAGGGTGACAGGTTCCTGATCGGCGCCCGATGTGGAACCGTCATAGGGAACGTTAGGAGCATTAGGGACACTGACTCAGGGGAGTGCAGGAGGTGTCCACGTCCCCTTTCCCTATCGCAGGGCCCACCATTGTAACCGTTTCCCCTTTCCCCGTGTCTTGTTGCTTTAGTTACCGGCCGGCTGGCCGTGTCACACAGGACAGTATCACATGCCGCGTCTTGTTGTTTCAGTTACCGGCCTGCGGGTCGCGTCACACAGGACGGGTCATCGTGACACCTCTGATACGTATGTTAGTAGGGTTTAGAGTTACAAGTCAGCGCCGAGTAGTGGCACTACCTAGCGCTGCAGTGCTCCCAGCTAATGTCACATGTTGGCGCCAGTGTGCGCCACGCTACATTAGGCACTACGGTATCGCACGCTCAGCAGCATCAGTCAGAGCGGCGCTATGCGCCATTCCAGGCCAAAGCTTAGGCTAGTTAGTGGTGTCCGCCAAAGCTGCACTGTACGTACTTCGTGCATTATTCATTTAGCAGCTGCACCCTGTGATGGTTAACAGGGCACAGCATTCAGTAAGGGTCTCTCCCTGGCGTCGTAGTTGCAGCGCCGAAGGCTAGTGGGTTTAGAGTGACTCTAACCCCGTGTCCTTGGGGCAGTGTCCTGTGACCAAAACACTAGCTGTTGTGAATTCTCTTCCTGGCCTCCCTCTGGTTATTACTGAAGGTAGTGAAGCTGGTCAGATTGACAGAGGGGTTGCGAGTTCTCTTTCTGGGCTCCCTCTGGTGGTTTCTGGAGGCAGTGGAGCTGATCTGATTGACAGAGGCTTGCCACCTGATAATGAGGATGACGATTGGAGATCTGGGGTTTCAGATTGGGATTTAAGACTGCTGACTCCCTCCATCCCTGCTGGTGATTTTCTTCCTGTGCCTTCTGAGGTCTGATGTCTCCTGCTCTGTCCCTGCATGGTTCAGCTAAGTGGTTCATTTGCTATTCTGTTTGCATTTGATCTGGTTTTGTCTATCTCTGCTTTGTGCGGGTCAGCCAGCTCCGGCTGGGACTGTGCTGAATCACCGCCCATGTGCCAGTTTGTTTTGTCCCCTGCTATATTGGTCTCCTTTTGCTTTGCTTTCAGAATATACCAGAGTGCTGATATAGTGGGGGCAAAGTCGTGTGACTTCAGTGTTTTTTTGCATCAGACGTGTTGGACTTTTTGCAGGGTTTTTTGCGTGATTGCAGACAGTGTCTTTCCTTTCCTGTCCTGTCTAGTCAGTGTGGGCTGTGAAAAATGAGGAATAATGAACTTATGGAGATCAACATCCAAAACTGCGGAGACACCATCATATGTTTCTCAACGCAGTGATTCTAGAGCAATACCCCCATCCCTTATGGGAAGTATGTAAAAATATGCAAAACACAAGCCACGGAGTCACCATCACATGTTTCTCAACGCAAGCAATGACTAGCCAGGTCTTTCCCCGGGAAGGAACAACCACGAGAAGTGTAGTCTCCAATGAAGGAAACCACCTATGCCAAAACATGATATCCATCCACAGACAGCTGTTTCAGGGTATTGCCCCTCATCAGTGTGGAGTAGTCAGTGTGGGCCCCATCATTTGCTCAGTCTATTTTCCTGCCTGCGTTTGTGTTTTCATCTTGTCTCACCGACAATATATGTTTGGGGGCTATCTATTCCTTTGGGGTCTGCTCCGGGGCAGTTTATATTTCCCCTTTCTTGCTTTAGGCATAGTTAGCTCTTCGGCTGTGCTGAGGCATCTAGGATCATCGTAGGTATGCTCCACGGCTACTGCTAGTTGTGTGGATAGGATCAGGGGTCTGCAATCCACTTAGTTACCCACCTCTCTGGTTTTCTGTGGCTTAACCTGGGCCTGCTATCCTCCTCGGTGACCCATTCATAACAACTAGCATTCACTCTGCGGTATCGCGGCCCTGTGAAGCAACAGGGTCCGCCTACTATTCACCAGGTGAAGTTAACCCGTGTGCGTTTGCTATACCACCAGTTTCTGTCTGCCATTACCAAGCAGCAGTCTACCATCTCTGCACGGTGGACCCCAGGCTGCGAACACACCTCATTACCATCTTTTATTATTTGGTGTGTTCCGCAAACCCTAACAGGGGGTTGTGCTCACAGCCCAACACCATGCGGCCCTCCAAAGAAATGCCACCCCACACCATTACTGACCCACTGTCAAACCGGTCATGATGAAGGATGTTGCAGGCAGCAGATCGCTCTCTACGGCATCTCCAGACTCTGTCATGTCTGTCACATGTGCTCAGTGTGAACCTGCTTTCATCTGTGAAGAGCACAGGTTGCCAGTGGTGAATTTGCCAATCCTTGTGTTCTGTGGCAAATGCCAAGCGTCCTGCAACGTGGGATCCAGAGGAATGGAGGGATAGTTTAAGAGAAATACATAGAGTAGCGTCTTGTATTGGTCACCTAGAACAGTTAAAAAAGATGCATCTTAGGTAGTATAGGTGTCCAAGACAACTAGTACATTATGGGGCAAACAAGACTTCGGCTTGCTGGAGAGGTTGTGGAGGTGTGGGATCATTGAGGTGATTGGTTTTTAGAATACTATAAATATGTTGAAAAGAGAGGTGACTGGGATTCAGGTTAACTTGACACCATCAATGGGACTGTTGCTTATAGGGACAACTGATTTTCCTTTAGATATCAGGAATACAGTGTCTGATTGCGGCTAGGCTCACCTTTGCAGCTAAATGGAAGGGGATGTCTCTTCCCACCATGAGAGAAGTGGTGGACAAAATCAATATATGTTTTCTATAGTATTACTGCTAGATGTAAATGATTATCCTCTCCCCCCTCCCCCTAGTTTTCCTATGTACCATTTGATCTCCCTTTTTGGTGGACCTGAGGTCATCTTTTGCCGCCTCATGTTCATCGGCCCTAATGGGCTTTACATGGTTTTATTTACTTTCATAGTAAAGCGCTGTATATTTTTTGTCTCCCCAATCATTTGGTGAGAATACCTTATATTGAAGTGCAACTAGTGATTCAGTGCCCATGAGAAGTAACTAATTTTTTTCTTTTTAAAAGAAGAGTCTATAGAATTATAACCATATATGTGTGTCTAATATTAAAATAGACTGTCCAAGAATTATCTTTATGGTACCATCTGAATGTGGTTCAGTGATATAGCAATCTTAAAGTATTATTATGATTATATCAATAGTGCGGGATTGTACAATAAATGTGGCTGAAATTTATATCACACATGGATATGACTTATTATAGAATCACACACTGATTGGTTTGATTAATATGTGTACCTGCCCAGTGGATATGTACTCTGCATGATGCTACTTAGAACACATAGTTTCTCCATGAATGGGATCTTGAGGGCTTATTTGAGTCTGATATCTGCATATAGAACTATATTCGATCTTGCGCCTCGTAGTGGTATTGGGATGCGCGCAGTTTGCACAGGCTATATGCAGAAATGTATCCGGTCCTACGCTGTACAATTATATCGGGACATGCGCAGTATGTATGGGCTGTGTGTGGGTGTGTGGGAGCCATATCCAGTCCTGCGCAGTATAGTCATGCCTGGACATGCGCAGTGTGGATGGGTTATGTGTGGAGTCCGTTTTCATGCGGTGTATTCAAGCCTGGACATGTGCAGTGCATGTGAGCTATATACAGTGCAGAATCATTCTTGATCAGTGGAGGAGCGGATGGACACACTGGGCATGCGCCGTTTGACCGCTGGACACCGCTATGTGGCGGCTCATATCCAGACATGCGCATTTGAGAATTATTGGCACTTCATATGACATCATCTGAAGTGGATCCGGATATGTCCTGACTAGTGTTAAAGGGAAGCATCGGCAGGGAGGGGGCTCCCTCCGTGCTTCCCTGAGCCCCCCACGGCAGCGCAATGTGCAGCGCTGCCGCGGGGGGCTCCTTTCCTGCAGGCCCCCGAATCCAAGATGGCAACGGGGGCCTTCGGGGGCCTGCAGGAAGTGCAAAGTGCAGGCATGAGGAAGCCTTCTGCACTGCCTGTGACAAATCGCTGATCTGTCACAGTGATCTGTGATGTGACAGATCAGCGATCTGTCACAGGACAGTGATGTCCCACCTGGGACTATTTAATAAAGTTAAAAAAAAAATAAAAAAAAGTGTTAAAATAAGTTAAAAAAAATCGCCAAATAAATTAGAAAAAAAAAAAAATATTCCCCCAAATAAATCCATTTTTTGGAAATAAAAAAAAAAAAAACAATAAAAGTACACATATTAGGTATCGCCACGTCCATAACGACCCGCCCTATAAAACTTTCCCATTAGTTAACCCCTTTAGCAAACCCCTTAAAAAATAAAAATAAAAAACGAAGCAAAAAATAATAATTTATTATCATACCGCCAAACAAAAGTGTAATAACGCGCGATCAAAAAGACGCATATAAATATCCATGGTACCGCTGAAAACGTCAGCTTGTCCCACAAAAAACGAGCCACCATACAGCATCATCAGCGAAAAAATAAAAAAGTTATAGCTCGCAGAATAAAGCGATGCAAAAATAATTATTTTTTATATAAAATAGTTTTCATTGCATAAAACCGACAAAACATAAAAAAAACGACCTAAATGAGGTATCTCTGTAACCGTACTGACACGAAGAATAAAACCGCTTTATCAATTTTACCGCACGCGGAACGGTGTAAACGCACCCCCCAAAAGAAATTCATGAAACCCTGGTTTTTGTTCATTCTGCGTCCCAAAAATCGGAATAAAAAGCGATCAAAAAATGTCACGTGCTCAAAAATGGTACCAATAAAAACGTCAACTCGTCCCGCAAAAAATAAGACCTCACATGACTCGGTAGGTCAAAATACGGAAAAATTATAGCTCTCAATATGTGGTGATGCAAAAACTATTTTTACAATAAAAGCGTCTTTTAGCGCGCGACAGCTGCCAAATATAAAAACCGCCATATATAGTAAATCAAACCCCCCGTTATCACCGGCTTAGTTAGGGAAAAATAATAAAATAAAAAAAATATTTTTTTCCATTTTTCCATTAGGGTTAGGATTAGGGCTAGGGTTAGGGTTAGGGCTAGGGTTAGGGTAGGGTTAGGGCTAGGGTTAGGGTTAGGGCTAGGGCTAGGGTTAGGGCTAGGGCTGAGATTAGGGTTAGGGGTGTGTTGGGGTTCGGGTTGGAGTTAGAATTGGGGGTTTCCACTGTTTGGGCACATTAGGGGCTCTCGAAATGCAATATGGCGTCTGATCTCAATTCCAGCCAATTCTGAGTTGAAAAAGTCAAATGGTGCTCCTTCCCTTCCAAGCTCTGCCATGCGCCCAAACAGTGTTTTACCCCCACATGTAGGGTATCAGCCTACTCAGGACAAATTGCAAAACAATTTTTGGGGTCCAATTTCTCCTGTTACCCTTAGGAAAATAAAAAAATTGGGGGCAAAAATATCATTTTTGTGGAAAAAAATGATTTTTTTATTTTCACGTCCGAGCGTTATAAACTTCTGTGAAGCACTTGGGGGTTCAAAGTGCTCACCACACATCTAGATAAGTTCCGTGGGGGGTCTAGTTTCCAAAATGGGGTCACTTGTGGGGAGTTTCGATAGTTTAGGTACATCAGGGGCTCTCCAAACGCACATGACACCCGCAGACCATTCCATCAAAGTCTGCATTCCAAAACGTCACTGCTTCCCTTCCGAGCCCCGACGTGTGTCCATACAGTAGTTTTCTCGCACATATGGGGTGTCAGCGTACTCATGACAAATTGGACAACAACTTTTGGGGTCCAATTTCTCCTGTTACCCTTGGGAAAATGAAAAAATTGGGGACTAATTGATCATGTTTGTGGAAAAAATACGATTTTTTTATTTTCATGCCCGGGCATTATAAACTTCTGTGAAGCCCTTGGGGGTTCAAAGTGCTCACCACACATCTAGATAAGTTCCTTAGGGGGTCTAGTTTCCAAAATGGGGTCATTTGTGGGGGTTTCCACTGTTTAGGTACATTAGGGGCTCTTCAAAGGCAACATGACACCCGCAGAACATTCCCTCAAAGTCTGCATTCCAAAACGTCACTGCTTCCCTTCCGAGCCCCGACGTGTGTCCATACAGTAGTTTTCTCCCACATATGGGGTGTCAGCGTACTCATGACAAATTGGACAACAACTTTTGGGGTTCAATTTCTCCTGTTACCCTTGGGAAAATAAAAAAATTGGGGACTAATTGATCATGTTTGTGGAAAAAATACGATTTTTTTATTTTCATGCCCGGGCATTATAAACTTCTGTGAAGCCCTTGGGGGTTCAAAGTGCTCACCACACATCTAGATAAGTTCCTTAGGGGGTCTCGTTTCCAAAATGGGGTCATTTGTGGGGGTTTCCACTGTTTTGGTACATTAGGGGCTCTTCAAAGGCAACATGACACCCGCAGAACATTCCCTCAAAGTCTGCATTCCAAAACGTCACTACTTCCCTTCCGAGCCCCGACGTGTGTCCATACAGTAGTTTTCTCCCACATATGGGGCGTCAGCGTACTCAGGACAAATTGGACAACAACTTTTGGGGTTCAATTTCTCCTGTTACCCTTGGGAAAATGAAATAATTGGGGACTAATTGATCATGTTTGTGGAAAAAATACGATTTTTTCATTTTCATGCCCGGGCATTATAAACTTCTGTGAAGCCCTTGGGGGTTCAAAGTGCTCACCTCACATCTAGATAAGTTCCATGGGGGGTCTAGTGTCCAAAATGGGGTCACTTGTGGGGAGTTTCAATAGTTTAGGTACATCAGGGGCTCTCCAAAAGCACATGACACCCGCAGACCATTCCATCAAAGTCTGCATTCCAAAACGTCACTGCTTCCCTTCCGAGTCCCGACGTGTGTCCATACAGTAGTTTTCTCCCACATATGGGGTGTCAGCATACTCAGGACAAATTGGACAACAACTTCTGGGGTCCAATTTCTCCTGGTACCCTTGGGAAAATAAAAAAATGGTGACTAAAAGATCATGTTTGTGGAAAAAATACGAATTTTTTATTTTCACGCCCGGGCGTTATAAACTTCTGTGAAGCACTGGGGGGTTCAAAGTGCTCACCACACATCTAGATAAGTTCCTTGGGGGGTCTAGTTTCCAAAATGGTGTCATTTGTGGGGGGTTTCCACTGTTTTGGTACATCAGGGGTTTTCCAATCGCGACATGGTGTCCGATCTCAATTCCAGCCAAAAACGTCAAATGGCGCTGCTTTCCTTCCGAGCTCTGCCATGCGCCCAAATAGTGGTTTACCCCCACATGTGGGGTATCAGCGTACTCAGGACAAATTGCACAATAACTTTTAGAGTCCTGTTACCCTTAGAAAAATAAGAATTGAGGGTGAAAAGATCATTTTTGTGGAAAAAATATGATTTTTTAATTGTACGGCTGTATGTTATAAACTTCTGTGAAGCCCTTGGGGGTTCAAAGTTCTCACCACACATCTAGATAAGTTCCTTAGGGGGTCTAGTTTCCAAAATGGTGTCATTTGTGGGGGGTTTCCACTGTTTTGGTACATCAGGGGTTTTCCAATCGCGACATGGTGTCCGATCTCAATTCCAGCCAAAAACGTCAAATGGCGCTTCTTTCCTTCCGAGCTCTGCCATGCGCCCAAATAGTGGTTTACCCCCACATGTGGGGTATCAGCGTACTCAGGACAAATTGCACAATAACTTTTAGGGTCCTGTTACCCTTGGGAAAATAAAAATTGGGGTGAAAAGATCATTTTGTGGAAAAAATATGATTTTTTAATTGTACCGCTGTACTTTATAAACTTCTGTAAAGCCCTTGTGGGTTCAAAGTTCTCACCACATATCTAGATAAGTTCCTTGGGGGGTCTAGTTTCCAAAATGGGGTCACTTGTAGGGGGTTTCCACTGTTTAGGTACATCAGGGACTCTCCAAACCTGACATGGCGTCCGATCTGAATTCCAGCCAATTTTGCATTGAAAAAGTCAAACGGCGCTCCTTCCATTCTGAGCTCTGCCATGCGCCGAAACAGTTGTTCCCCCCCACATATCAGGTATCAGCGTACTCAGGACAAATTGCACAATAACTTTTGCAGTCCAATTTCTACTGTTACCCTTGGTAAAATAAAAAAATTGAACCTGAAGTATTTTTTTTGTGAAAAAAAGTTAGATGTTCATTTTTTTTAAATATTCAAAAAAATTCCTGTGACGCACCTAAAGGGTTAATAAACTTCTTGAATGTGGTTTTGAGCACCTTAAGGGGTGCAGTTTTTAGAATGGTGTCACTTTTGGGTATTTTCTATCACATAGACCCCTCAAAGTGGCTTCAAATGTGATGTGGTCCTAAGAATAAAATGGTGTTGTAAAAATGAGAAATCTCTGGTCAACTTTTAACCCTTATAACTTCCTAACAAAAAGAAATTTTGGTTCCAAAATTGTGCTGATGTAAAGTAAACATGTGGGAAATGTTGTTTATCAAGTTTTTTGTGTGCTGTATCTATGTGATTTAAGGGCATAAAAAGTTGGAAAATTGCAAAATTTTCAAAATTTTCGCCAAATTTCCGTTTTTCTCACAAATAAACGCAAGTTATTTGAATGAAATTTTACCACTAACATGAAGTACAATATGTCACGAGAAAACAATGTCAGAATCACCGGGATCCATGGAAGCGTTCCAGAGTTATGACCTCATAAAGGTACAGTGGTCAGAATTGTAAAAATTGGCCCGGTCATGAACGTGCAAACCACCCTTGGGGGTGAAGGAGTTAAAGGCATAGAGGTTTTGCCTAATCAAATGGAATAGCAGGAATTCATTTTTTTTTTAAGACGTTCGGAGTTGCAAAGATATTGACTATGTTAAAGGGGTTGTGTAGCAATAGAGGGAGACGTTCAGAAAAGGCACATGTTGGCGGAGTGTTGGAATGGAGTGCTTCATCTAGCTTGGAGGTTGACTGAGCCCCTGACCTGGAGGACACGGCACGGATGCGGGCATCTGTATGCACAACAGACTGTGAGTAAAGCTTTGGAACTACATGCCCTGGTGTCCTCCACTTATTCCTGCGCCAACACACTCAGCACTGCTACATCTCTGTGCCTTGCACTGCACCATCTACGTCTCTTCACTACCTCTCCATCTACACTGCCCTGGGACTACAGCCCTACCTGTGGAGGGCCACATCATTGCTGCACCACACCATCTGTCCCAGAGGATCTGTCTGCAGCGTCGGCTTAACATCTTCATTGCCGAACACCACAGGTGGCGTCACGAATCATTCACTCATAAACTTTAATCATCATCCACACGTTCAACATTTCCCTTTTACAATGGACGCCCAGGGCCACGGACCGGGTCACAGCTACCGTGACATCTCCCATTGAAACCAACGGGCCTGGTACCGAATACCCCACAGCCCTGGCGGGCGATCCAACTTGGCGGAAATACATAACAGAACAGGTTGCCGGGCTTTTCACATAATCTCAGTGCATATCTAGGCTGCAGAATGCAGACAATAAGTAATTTACCTTCTGTGGCTAGTCTGCACGGTTTCCAAGATATCATCTCTTGCTTCTAAGATAAACGTCCGGGGGGGGGGTGTTCTGGCATTGAAATGAGAACTTGTCGTTTCCTCCTCATACACTAGTTTCACTTTCCAAAGATCACTGTTCAGCGTGTGTCTGGGGGAGGAGCAGCTGGGTGGTCTGCTCGCAGCCAATCACAGCCATGCCATTAGTTAACATGCCTACATGCCTAACAGGATGTGCCCACTAGGGTGACCGGATCTCATATGGGGGGGAAAAAATGTTGGAATCTTGTCCGTCTGGACCCCACAAAACGATTCCCCTTTCCAGATATTGAGATAGCCAAAATTTGAGCTCGATCAAACAACGTTAACCCGTGCCGCTCGTCGCTCAAAGTTTGAAAAAATCCAAATTGAGGTTTTTTAAGATTTAGGTATTTTGCATAGTCTGTTAGACTATAAAGAATGTGACACAACATTGCAGAAACAGCCCTGACCAAATTTTCGAACCATTTTTGGTATTTGAATGGTTCATCTGTGCTACTGAGCAATTTATTAGCCATTAACAACTTTTCATTGTCTGTAATGGTGGGATCAAAAAACGATAATCCCACCAACTCTGCATTCAAATACCACAAATGGTTCGAAAATTTGGTCAGGGCTATTTCTGCAATGTTGTTGTCACATTCTTTATAGTCTAACAGACTATGCAAAATACCTAAATCTTAAAAAACCTCAATTTGGATTTTTTCAAACTTTGAGCGACGAGTGGCACGGGTTAACGTCGTTTGATCGAGCTCAAATTTTGGCTATCTCAATATCTGGAAAGGGGAATCGTTTTGTGGGGTCCAGACGGACAAAATTCCGACATCGATTTTTGCGGTCACCCTAGTGCCCACACTTCTGAGGATTCCTCATTGGCTGAATCAAATCAAACTGGCTCATAGCATTATGGGAACTTCCGATTCCGGTATTCGATATGCAAAAAGTATCGGAACTCAGTATCAGAATTCCGATACCGCGAATATTGGCCGATACCCGATATTTGCAGTATCGGAATGCTCAACACTACTGGCCGTTAATTGTGACTGTCCTAAATTATTTTATATATGGACATTCTATTTGTTATTATATGAGTCGCTTGATTGAGTGCCACCCTATACCTAGGTGGCTTTATTTGCGTTTATTATGGCCGGTATAAGCTGTGAATGAGCTACGTTTTATACTGCAGTGTTACTGGCCATTAGCTGTGACTGTCCCAAATCATTCTATATATGGACATTCTATTTGTTGCTACATTAGTCGCTTGATTGAGTGCCACCCTATTTATGGGGGGCTTTATTTTAAGTTTACTATGAGCTGTGAACTATAAAGGTATTTAATCCTTTATACTGTAAGCTGCATGATTGGATGTGGCTCTTTTGTATATATAGACTGTTTGGTTTGCAGTGTTGTGGGTTTTGTATAGACGTGTTTTTTTTCATGTTTAAAATTTTACATGGGTTTGTCGTATTTTGATTGGATGCCTTCTTTTTTGCTCTGGCTGAGATAAATCTATACAGAGATACATTGATAACCTCTCAATAGTTAACTGATTCCTTGACAGTTGGGTATAGTAATAATATATTCTCTCTATTACTTCTTCTTGGGTCTCACTATCAAATAGGGAAAATTTTTCATTTGCTATTCCACTATGAGTTAACTGGATTAATACGGCAATTAGATACCCTTCATATATTAAGGAGATAAATAGACTAAGGCCTCTTTCACACATCTGTCTTTCACCATCAGTCAAAATCCGCCGTTTTGAAAAAAAAAACGGATCCCCCATTTTTGTTGGCGGATCCTTTTTTTCCCCATTGACTTGCATTAATGGCGGATCTTGACAGATGATCATCCGTTGGATCCGTTTTTGTACGGATCCGGCAAAATTTTAGCGTCCGCTGACATGGCAGGACGGACACTGCAACGTTTTTTTTGTTGCCGGATCTGCATTTGTATAGTGCGCATGCCCGGAATTGGCTTTGCCGGAAAGTTAACTCTAAATGCCAATCGTCTCTCTCTCTCTCTCACTCCCTCTCTCTCCTCACCCCGCAATGCGATCTCTTCCCAACCCCAGTCTCTTCTCGCGGCTCGTCCCGCGATCTCGTCCCGACCCTGGTCTCTTCTCGCGGCTCGTCCCGCGATCTCGTCCCGACCCCGGTCTCTTCTCACTCTTCCCAGTCCCGCGGCCCACGGCGGTACTTTTTGATTGCGGTTCCTTTAACATTACTACATCGGCAGACCCCGTCAATGCAAAGGTCCAGTGGCACCCGTTGGTGTCTCGACGCACACGGATCCGTTCTCCGCCTTTTTGGCGGATGGCAGCTGACGGGAACAGCGTAAGTATGAAACAGGCCTAATACAGTGATTAATATATCAGAGAACAGCTCTCCATTTGCAAGTAATAGACAATCTAGTATATTTCCAAGAAGAAAGAAAATATCTGATCCAGAACTCAAGCCAAGAAGAATAAGATTATACATTTTCTTTCTTTCTCACCTACCTGTTTCAAACCTTTATCACGCCCCTGCCACTATAGGGCCCTATAGGGATAGCAGGGTGAGTCGCCATGGAGTGGGGGGGCCAATTGCTCAGGTCCTAGGGCTCCAACCTCCGCTGTCAGGCAGGGAGAATCAGCCAGTACAGGAATAGGCACCTCCCAGTGGTGATCATTCTTCTTTGGTATGATGCATTGTTTTAAATAATTTTTGGCTATTAAGTAATTGTGATCTTTAAATAAAGTTTGTATTTTTAGCAGAGTTGCAAGAGAAACTGTGAACCTCTCTTGTTATATAATATTTTCTTGAGACTGTGATTACAAAATCAATATACATTGCCAATATGAATAAACTCTGGCGCACTCGTCAGTTACCAAGAAAAAGGTTGATCGAATAAAGGAACCGTGGTTACTTAGTCAGAGGTCTGCCCCTTTGCATTGAAGATATATGTCTTTTCATATGATTTTTTATGCAAGTGTTGATATGTTTTCTGTTTTATACATTATATCAATCTATGAGTATGCTTATGTTTCCCTTGTTTAAACCCCTACGTTGGGGGTGCTGTTGCTTATATGTTTTCTTTTGCGAAAATATGCAATAAAAATTTGTTGAAGTAAAAATAAAAGTTTGATCTACCAAATATACAATAAATTATCAACCAATGCCGAAATAGGAAAAAACATCAAAACGCCAGAATTGTGGTTTTTCGGCCATCGCAACAGAGAAAAAATATGTATAAAGCATTGATAAAAACATTGCATCTACCTCAAAGTGGTATAAAAAACATAGGCTTAGGGTGCAAAAAACAAGTCCTCACACAGCTCCATATCCCAAAGATTGAAAACATTCTGGGTCTCAGAAAATGATGACATACTGTAAGTTAATTTTTTCTTCAAATTTCTGAATTTTTTTTCATCATTTAAGCAAAACAAAAACTATGTATGACTAGCAGAATTGAGCGAAACGGGTCGGTAAAATTCATAAGTCGACGACTTTCGCTAAAGTCGGGTTTCATGAAACAAAACCCGACCATAGCGTGAGGTCGGCCACGAGGTTGGCGACCAGAGCACCAAAGTCGCGTTTCAAATGATGCTTCCAGCACCCTTTTTCAGCCAATGATGGAGGACACACACTGTGGGCAACGCGATGACATGGGCAGCGGTCACCACCATCTTTGAGAAGGGCACGCAAGTGATTGGCTGGCTTTGTGTGGCGTCACAGGGGCTATAAAAGGGCGTGCACGCAGACCGCCATCTTACATCTGCCGATCTTAGCATTAGGGAGAGGTTGCAGCTGCTGATTCTGAATAAGGGAGAGCGTTAGGCAGGGAAGAAGAACAAAAAAACTGCTTCTGCTGGTAGCGATTTTCACTGTACAACACAACAGTTTGTGTGCAGTGACAGGGGAGGCTATATTTTTGTGTATCAGCTCTGTTGGTTATTAGGCTGCCTTATAAGGCTCCCTGATTGCTGCATTGCTGTTTGCACATTGCTGTGCAAACTGCTTTTTTAAAAGCAAAAATACTTTTCTTCCTCTTTTCTGCACAGTTACCAAGCGTTCATTTTTCCACACTTTTGTGTGCAGCAGTCCTGCTTATTAGGCTGCCTGCTGCCATACTTGGACTGAGAGCATCATTGTCAGCCTCCTAAAATCTCTAGGGAGCTTCCAATTCTCCCCAATACTATATATACCTTGTACCTGGTCATACACCTGCCTATTTCAGCCTGTTAAATTGAGGTGTAATCTATAGTGGGCCTGAGATAATAGATCAGCCTCCTAAAATCTCTAGGGAGCTTCCAATTCTCCCCAATACTATATACACCTTTTACCTTGTTTTACAGTACCATATAGCTGGTGGTATTTTGGGTACATGATCTCCAAAATTTGGAAGTATGGTGGAAGAGGCCGCCGACGTGGGCGTGGGGGGGCCAACTGGTACTGATGGTGGTGGTGCATCTGCAGGTAGTGGCAAAAGCACAATAGCAGCTAAGGCAGGAGGTGTTGAGCCTTTGTCATGGTCTGGCTCCGGAAGGCCTGGAAGGCTACCTTTTCTGGGAGTAGGTTAACCACTTTTAAAGCCGGAGCATCAGGAACTGGTTTTGGCTTACATTGCCGAAACAGACTCCAGCTAATATGCCTTCCTCTTCTGAAGTTTCAAAAAATGCAAGCACTGAGTCGTCAAGTGCTGGTTCCTGGTCAGGAAGAACCCCTTTCCTTGTGTCCTTCACCCCCACCAAAAGTGAATGATGCAGCAAGCCACACTTCACATTAGTTCATGTAGCTCTTTCTCACATACCATGCCTGGGTTATCAAGTCAAATCGTGAATTCTCCAGTCCAAGATGAATCTGACATGGAGTGTGGGTCGCCAGCCAGGGCAGTGGGGTTAATCGGTACCGGGCCGGTGTCTCAGAGGGATGTGTCACGGTGGTGGTGGCCCCGTCCGTGGCCCTGGGCGTCCATGCAAAGGGGTGAATAACGTTTATAGGTGAATGATACGTGGCGCCACCTGTGGTTTTTGATCAGATTGACCAGCGCTGCAGTGTCTCTTCTCTGAGAAAGATGTTGTGGTGCAGCTAAGATGTAAAAGCCCTGCACAGGTAGGGCAGTAGTCGCAGGGCAGATGAAAGAGTTGGTAGATGGTGTGCAGTGCAGGATGTAGCAGAGCCGTGCGCCAGGCGCAGGAGAAAGATGACAGACACAGTCGTGCAGTTCCTTTACCTGTACTTGGTAAGTGCCGTCCAGGACCAAGAGTACAGATGGAGAAGGAGTTGGTCAGCCTGGAAGCAAATTAGGAATTCTCTCTCTGCAGATAGGTAGTGTGGCCTCCGTTCTAGCGTTTATCTGAGGTACTCGCAGTACTGAGTTCACTGAAGTTCCCCCTGTTGACTCTCTTTTGGAACTTTCTCTTATGGCAGGCAGCCGTAGCCTTTTCCTTCTGGCTCACACACGTCGTTGCTGGGGCCTCCGAGCCTTAGTTGGAACAGAGCATTTACAGCTGCTACTTCCTCCGGTTTCTGCTGCAGGACCGTCAGTGTCCCTACAAACTCGGAGACCGGAATCTGGACCATGCGCTCAAGCTAGGAGTGAGCCTTAGGCCTGTTTCACACATCAGTTTTTTGGCGTCAGTCAAAATCCGACAATTTCTGAAAGAAAACGGACCCGCCAAAAAAGGGGCGGATCCGTTTTTTCCCCCCATAGACTTACATTAGTGGCGGATCTTGACTGACGGCCGTCCGTCACACCCGTTTTTTGATGGATCCGCCAATATTTTAGCGTCTCCCGGGAGGATGAGATGGACTCTGCAAGGTTTTTTTTTGTTGACGGTCCGCCAAACCTTTTCTCAGGGAAGATCTTTAACCCTGAGTGCCGTTCCGGGATCGTGAAAAATTCTTCTCTCTCTCTCTCTCTCTCTCTCTCTTTCTCTCTCCCTCCTTTTTCTGGGCTCGGGTTCCTTTAAGATTCAGCCTTCGCCGGATCTATCAAAGCAATGGTCTGGTGCCACACGTTGCTGTCAATCCGCCGACGGTTCCGTTTTCCGCCATTTTAGCGGATTACAACTGACAGCAAAAACTGATGTGTGAAACAGGCCTTAACTCTGCTCATCCTCCAGCTCCCCTTCTCATGTCCACACACTTCCCCTTCCCTTCACAGACTGCCCTAACTTCCCTCCTCCCGACCACAGAGAGCAGCTCCTCAGCAGTCAGGTTCAGAGCTCTCCCTGCTGGCCTGGAGGGGGAACTGTGTTGTGTGTTGGTTTAACTGCTAGAGAGATCCTTCGTTGCTTCCAAGCATGACATCACACTCCCTAGGAGGAAGGTAATGCCACTGTGGTAACCGTACTCCTGGGGGCGCCACAAGTGCACTGATGTCCAGCCACTGCTAGATGAATCTGCTGGTACATTGACCCAGACCACTACATTCCCCTCGCACTCTACACAGCCAGAATCTGACCCTGATGAAACTCAGGTTCCCCTTCCCGCATACTATACCACCTTACACGGTGACAAAGAGGAAGGTGCAGATGAAAGTGCAGGTTCCTTGAGCAGGTGGGGGGGCATACTCATGGGCGATGGCACAGGCACAGGGCCCCTCATAGTACGCAAAAGTGTCTCTGCCGGTGGGAGGGCCCACGGGAGGGCCCACCCGCCGTCAGACACACCGCCGTACTATGAGGGGCCCTGTGCCAGTGCCGTCGCCAACGAGTGGGCCCCCCTTGCTTGCTCAGGATCACAGCACTTGCAAAGTTGAAATACTTACCTCTCCCTGCTCCACCGCTGTGACGTCTTCCAAGTTTCCTAACAGTGACATTCTGGTCAGAGAGTGCGATGACATCACGTCTGTATGCCCTCTGCCTAAACAGTCCAAGTGCAGAGAGATGGAAGATGGGGATGACGAGGAGTCCAGAGTACAGGGCTTCCCTAGCGAGGAGACTTATTTAATTGTTTTAAAGGTTAGGAGCAATTTTTGGGGAGCACTATACTCTTGAGAATGATATAAGGGGCCCACCATACACTGGAGCATTCCAAAGGTGGACATCAGACACTGGAGCAGCATTTAAAGGCCACATTATACACTAGAGCATTAGAAATGGGGCCCATTATATATGGAGCATTATTTGGGCCCATAAGACACTGGAGCATCATCCATGGGGCTCATCATATACTGGAGCATTGTAATTGGGGCAGATTACAGTGGGGAAAAAAAGTATTTAGTCAGTCAGCAATAGTGCAAGTTCCACCACTTAAAAAGATGAGAGGCATCTGTAATTTACATCATAGGTAGACCTCAACTATGGGAGACAAACTGAGAAAAAAAAATCCAGAAAATCACATTGTCTGTTTTTTTTTCATTTTATTTGCATATTATGGTGGAAAATAAGTATTTGGTCAGAAACAAAATTTCATCTCAATACTTTGTGATATATCCTTTGTTGGCAATGACAGAGGTCAAACGTTTTCTGTAAGTCTTCACAAGGTTGCCACACACTGTTGTTGGTATGTTGTCCCATTCCTCCATGCAGATCTCCTCTAGAGCAGTGATGTTTTTGGCTTTTCGCTTGGCAACACGGACTTTCAACTCCCTCCAAAGGTTTTCTATGGGGTTGAGATCTGGAGACTGGCTAGGCCACTCCAGGACCTTGAAATGCTTCTTACGAAGCCACTCCTTCATTGCCCTGGCGGTGTGCTTTGGATCATTGTCATGTTGAAAGACCCAGCCACGTTTCATCTTCAATGCCCTTGCTGATGGAAGGAGGTTTGCACTCAAAATCTCACGATACATGGCCCCATTCATTCTTTCATGAACCCGGATCAGTCGTCCTGGCCCCTTTGCAGAGAAACAGCCCCAAACCATGATGTTTCCACCACCATGCTTTACAGTAGGTATGGTGTTTGATGGATGCAAATCAGTATTCTTTTTCCTCCAAACACGACAAGTTGTGTTTCTACCAAACAGTTCCAGTTTGGTTTCATCAGACCATAGGACATTCTCCCAAAACTCCTCTGGATCATCCAAATGCTCTCTAGCAAACTTCAGACGGGCCCGGACATGTACAGGCTTAAGCAGTGGGACACGTCTGGCACTGCAGGATCTGAGTCCATGGTGGCGTAGTGTGTTACTTATGGTAGGCCTTGTTACATTGGTCCCAGCTCTCTGCAGTTCATTCACTAGGTCCCCCCGCGTGGTTCTGGGATTTTTGCTCACCGTTCTTGTGATCATTCTGACCCCACGGGGTGGGATTTTGCGTGGAGCACCAGATCGAGGGAGATTATCTGTGGTCTTGTATGTCTTCCATTTTCTAATTATTGCTCCCACAGTTGATTTCTTCACTCCAAGCTGGTTGGCTATTGCAGATTCAGTCTTCCCAGCCTGGTGCAGGGCTACAATTTTGTTTCTGGTGTCCTTTGACAGCTCTTTGGTCTTCACCATAGTGGAGTTTGGAGTCAGACTGTTTGAGGGTGTGCACAGGTGTCTTTTTATACTGATAACAAGTTTAAACAGGTGCCATTACTACAGGTAATGAGTGGAGGAAAGAGGAGACTCTTAAAGAAGAAATTACAGGTCTGTGAGAGCCAGAAATCTTGATTGCTTGTTTCTGACCAAATACTTATTTTCCACCATAATATGCAAATAAAATGAAAAAAAAACAGACAATGTGATTTTCTGGATTTTTTTTTCTCACTTTGTCTCCCATAGTTGAGGTCTACCTATGATGTAAATTACAGACGCCTCTCATCTTTTTAAGTGGTGGAACTTGCACTATTGCTGACTGACTAAATACTTTTTTGCCCCACTGTATATATGGAGCATTATTTGGACCAATTGGACACTAGAGCATCATCCGTGAGGCCCATCATATGCTGGAGCTTTCCAAATGTGGGACATCAGACACTGGAGCAGCATTTACATGGTCCATTATACACTGGAGCATTAGAAATGGGGACCAGCAGCATTATGTGGAGCTCATCATACACTGTAGCACCTTTCCGAACCCTGCAGCACCTTTCTGAACCCTGCTCATGAAGGTATTATTCACATGTTCAGGTTTTTAAATATATTAGATAGGATTGATCCGAGAAGGGTATGCCTTGACACGGCGGAGTGGCTTAGCGTACATTTTTTTGCAAAAAAACGTATCAACAAAATACCCTGGTTTTGTTAACATCTTTTACTAGCACTTGCTACTTACAGTTACATATATTTTACAGCAGAGTATTTATGCACGTTTGTCATACTGTGTTCTGTTTCTGTGTCTTAGTTCTTGGGTGGTGTGAACAGGGTCTTATTGACCCGTTCAGTTTTTGTGCATGTGTCATGTGTTCTGAATCTATTGATTTCTTGCTTATGCAAGCTTTGGGAGATCCCCGCCTCTCTCTTTTGGGACATGCATAAAAAGCCATTTTGCCCAGCGAGCCCACACCGGGCAGCACCTTTCTGAACCATGCTCATGAAGGTACTATTCACATGTTCAGGTTTTTAAATATATTAGATAGGACTGCTCCGAGAAGGGTATGCCTTGACGCGGCGGAGTGGCTTAGCGTACATTTTTTTGCAAAAAAAGTATCAACAAAATACCCTGGTTTTGCTAACATCTTTTACTAGCACTTGCTACTTACAGTTACGTATATTTTACAACAGAGTATTTATGTACGTTTGTCATACTGTGTTCTGTTTCTGTGTCTTAGTTCTTGGGTGGTGTGAACAGTGTCTTATTGACCTGTTCAGTTTTTGTGCATGTGTCATGTGTTCTGAATCTATGAAACATTATATGGGACCAATGATTCTGTATGGGGAAATATATGGGCCTCATTACTCTGTATGGCGCACTATGCGGTGGCCATAATACTGTGTGGAGTAATATACTGTCCGTTTTTGCAGCTATTGGAGAATTTAAAATGGATATCAGTCATGTGATGTAAGAAGTGAAGTATTTTTCATTGTACTATACCGCTATTTCTCTGCCTTATCAGAGGATCATGAATTGTGGCATGTGTTAAAGGAGCAAAGTGACACTCTTTGGCCATGGGCCCACGAAAATCTGGAGCCAGCCCTACCCCCCCCCGACAACTTTAGCCAAATAACCCCCAGTTTTCAATGCCTAACTATTATTATGAAGTAAATTAAGGTTGACAAGCTTAAGGAATAAGAATTGATGTTTTTGGCATTAAAATGGGCACTGTACGTGTGTTTCCTGTCCTCCACTCACTGCCGACTTTTCTTCCCCATTGACTTGCATTGGGTTTCGTGTTTCGGTAGGCCTTCGACTTTTCATGATAATCAGCCGATTGCGTTCGACCCGACTTTTGCGAAAGTCGGGTTTCATGAAACCCGACTCGACCCGAAAAAAGGCAAAGTCGCTCAAATCTAATGACTAGTGTCTGCGTAATAGTACTGACCTGGAGAATAACACTGCCAAGTCATTTTTACCATAAAATCAATACTGTAAATACAAACCCAAAAAACAATTGCAGAATGGCTGTTTTTATTATTTTTTGTTTGTTTGTTTGTTTGCTATTGCGCCACACATGAAATTATTTTCCTGTTTTCCAGTACATCACATGATAAATTGGATGGTGTCACTCAAAAGTGCAACTCTTTCCACAAAAAGACAAGCCCTCGTGTGGACATATAAATAGCAAAATGAAAGTGCAAAAAATGGAAAATCGCCCTAAAGGGAATCTATCAACAGCTTTTTTCTACTGATGCTGTGAGCAGCATATTGTAGAAACAGAGACCCTGATTACAGTGATGTGTCACTTACTGGGCTGTTTGTTGAAGTTTTGATAAAATTCCTGTTTTCTCTGCTGCAGATCTAGCAGTTCTCTGACTGCTGAACTCTGTACAACCCACTCACACCACTGTTTGGCAGCTTTCTGTGTGCACTGTGCATAGGCAGAAAGCCTCCAATCAGGGGTGAGAGTGTGGTTGGACAGCATGGCAGCAATTTTTCTAGTGATAATCTGCTACTGATAAGTCAGTGATTTTATCAAAGCTACAGCAAAAACAGACAGATGTAGCAAAGGTTACGCTGACTCAGATAGCACAGTGCTGGGATATTACTGTCATTTCATTATATCTTTACACCGCACATGGTAACCTCACCCTTCGCTACTTTTGTAGTCTGTACAGCGCTGCTAGGGTACGTGTTGGTAACTAAGAACTATGAAAAATGAAGCACTTGGTAACGGCTTATTTAGAGGAAAACGGTGCTTTTGGTTACATCATGAGCACATTTCTATCTGCCACCGCCCCGCACTCTTGGATCTACCCTATTCCTTATGAGTAAAGGTTGAGGGCTTTATGTGTCTCTTTTCCTTATAGATTCTTCTGTACATGCGTCTGGACTTTGCCTCCTGAGACAGAAGGCGACCGAGCGCTGGAAAACTGGTGAGTTTTTGTATCATTCTAATTTTATTACAGAACCCACCTATTACTATATTTTCCAGCATATCAAGCATTTAATTTGATTCTTGACACTTGACTGTGATAAGAACTTTGCTTTGCACGTTTTTTTTACTTGTTTTTTTTCCTAGTTTTTCTTTGCCTTTTTTTTCAACTCCGTTTCTTTAGGTGTCGGCTGTGACTATATGGAGATATTAAACTCACTACAGTGTATCACTTTGGTGCCCGTTTTCATCACCTTTGGTGTACTTATTTTTGCACCATGCCCTAGGTATGGAGATTATTTTGAGTGTTTTCCCATAGGATTATCTACAGTGCTATACAGTTATGTGAAAAATAATAGCAGTGGGTTTAAAACAACCGAGATAAAGCTCTATCCTCATAATCACATTTATTTCCAGATACACAAAGCTGCACATTCTATTCCAAATGAAAATATGATCAAAATATCAATTTTTACCCTGAAAATGAAGAGAAAGAATACTAAACTTTAAAAAAAAAATAGTGTCGCATTTTCATGTAGAAATTCTAATATTTCCAGTATAAGAAAAATTTTGTTTCCTGTCTTGGCTTTTCTGGTAATCACTGAGCTAATATTTAGTTGTGTAACCGTTTATTTCTGACCACTGCTTTCCATCAAAGTGACATGGAGTCACCTAACATCTGTCACCTGCGGACAGATATTACAGCCCCAGCTGACTGCACTTCATTCCACAGTTTTTTGCATTCTAAGGCTGTGTGCACACGCTGCGGAATCCGCTGCCGATTCATTCTCGAGGATTTTGCAAAATCCGCAGATAAATCTGCAGGTCAAAAGACCTGCGGTTTAGCCTGCGGTTTGGCCCTGCGGTTTCACCATCTCCACAAAGGTGGAGATAGGAAACCACTGCGGATTCCGCAGAAAGAATTGACATGTCAATTCTTTCTGCGGTTTCAAAACCGCGCGGAAAAATTCGCACTGTCTACACAGCGTTTTTTTTTTTTCCATTCATTTGAATGGTATTGTACACCGCAGCTAAAACTGCTGCGGGTCCGCTGCGGCCAAATCCGCTGTGGAACCGCAGCATAATCCGCAGCGTGTGCACACAGCCTTAGGTTTTGTTTCAAAAACAGCATATTTTCTATCAAGCCACAATTTTTCAATCGGACTGAGGTCCGGGGGATTGGGCTGGCCACTTTATAATAGCGATCTTGTTGGTCTGCAACCAGGATGTTCCCCACTTGCTGGTGTATTTGGGGTCATTGCTCTGTTGAAACACCCATTTCAAGGGAATTTCTTCTTCAGCATAAGGCATCAGGACTAGAGAGGGGCGAGCACTACAATGCTCGGGTGCTCGTTGCTCGGGTCGACCAAATTGGAATGCTCGGGTGCTCGGCCCAAGCAACGTACCCAATGTAAGCCTTTGGGAAAACCAAGCATTTTGCCGGCGGTTTTCTAGACAGACTAGAAATTGAGAAAATCGATGGGAACATTGCTCAAATGACATGGGAACAGCATGGGGAAGACCCCTAGAAGCATTTCTGACTCCCAGGTCACTGCTGTGAACAATGTTGTCAGTCTTACACCACTTTTACAAACTCACAATAAAACATACAAAAACAAAATAGATTTTCCTGGGAAATATGATAAGGAACATCCTTTCTAGGGTAATGACTTGTATATAAAGCAAAATAAATAACCAAAAACAAAAATGCTAATCCACACCTTGGGCTATGTTCACACGTAGTGTTTTTGATGCTTTTTGAACTTTAGAATTGCTTTCAACCAAGACAAATGCATTCACTGGGAAATGTCATTTTACAACCTTTTCTGGCCACATCATCAGACACATCCTGTTTCATTTATGAAGGAGGGACTCTGAAAGTCACAAAGCCTATTTTTATAGAGCCAGCAGGCAGCCTTTACTATTCTTAAAGGGTCAGTAGTTGGCCCTCACTATTCTTAGAGAGCCATCAGCCGGCTATGCTTTGCTGTTCCCATTATTAAATAGTGGGTCTCCTATACTGTTATTGCGTATGCAGTGAGTGGCAGGGCTGCCAAAAATTAAGATGCACTCCAATACCCATTTGGCAAGATATTCAGGAGGGCCTCCTGAAAATAATGTTCCCATTATTAGGAAGTGAGTCTCCCATACTGTTTGCCTATGCAGTGAAAGCAAGGGCTGCCAAAAATTAGACGCACCCCAATACCCCTTTGAAGAGATGTACAGAAGGGCTGCATGAAACAATGCCAAAATTATTAGGAAGAGTGTGTGCCATACTGTTTGCCTATGCAGTGAATGCAAGAGCTGCCAAAAATTTGGATGCACCCCAATACCCCTTTGAAGAGACGTACAGGAGGGCCTCCTGAAAACAATGTTCCCATTATTAGGAATTGGTTCTCCCATACGGTTTGACTATGCAGTGAATGCAAGGCCTGGTCAAAATTTAGACACACCTCAATACCTCTTTGAAGAGACATACAGGAGGGCCTCCTGAAAGCAATGTTCCCATTATTGGGAAGTAGTTCTCCAATACTGTTTGCCTGTGCAGTGAATGCAAGGCCTGCCCAAAATTTTGACGCCCCATAATACCCCTTTGAAGAGACCTACAGCAGGGCCTCCAGAAAACAATGTTCCCATTATTAGGAAGTGGTCCTCCCATACTGTTTGCCTATGCAGTGAATACAAGGCCTGCCCAAAATTTAGACGCACCCAAATACCCCATTGAAGAGACTACAGGAGGGCCTCCTGAAAACAATGTTCCCTATATTAGGAAGTGGGTCTCCCATAGTGTTTACCTATGCAGTGAATGCAAGGGGTGCCAAAAATTTGGAGCCACTCCAATGACCCTTTGAAGAGAAGTAGAGGGCCTCATTAAAATATGTTCCCATTAGAAAGGAGCGGGTCTCCTATACTTGTAATGCCCATGCACTAAGTGTATGGGCTGACCAACATTTACCCCTGGGGTTCATACATGAACACATTGTATAACCATTTTTTTTGTTACGGCATCATAAACACCTTTTAAAAAGAATTATGTGAGTGTTGCATCACGGACCATGGTCACCCTGGTCATATGGTGGTGGAGGATGACGATGAGGAGAAGGAGAAGAACAACAGCAAATAGCCAAAATCAGGAAGCGTATACCCATGTGAGGGTGTGAAAAGGTGCATGGGAATAGACCTCCCAAACAAAGACACTGGATTTGAGTTTATATTACGCTGCTATCATTTAGTGGTGTTGAGAAGTCTGGCCCAATCACATCTCTGCTCCGTCCACCTCGTACACACACGTCTCCGCTCCGTACACCTCGTACACACACGTCTCCGCTCCGTACACCTCGTACACACACGTCTCCGCTCCGTACACCTCGTACACACACGTCTCCGCTCCGTACACCTCGTACACACATGTCTCCGCTCCGTACACCTCATACACACATCTCCGTTCATCTCGTACACGCACTGCTCTGCTCCAAACACCTCGTACACACACTGCTCTGCTCCGTACACCTCATACACATGTGGCTTTGCTCCGTACACTTCGTACACACGCGGCTCTGCTCCGTACACATCTCTGCTCCGTACACCTCGTACACACGTCTCCGCTCCGTACACCTCGTACACACACGGCTCCTCTCTGTACACCTCGTACACACATGGCTCCTCTCTGTACACCTCGTACACACACGTCTCCGCTCCATACACCTCGTACACACACGTCTCCGCTCCGTACACCTTGTACACACACAGCTCTGCACACCTTGTGCACACACAGCTCTGTTACATCCACCCTGTAAACCCCTCCTGACCCCACACATAAACTTTCCCTCATCCAGCACCTGGAGTCCTGCAGTCATGGAGGCCCCTGATCATGTGACCCCTGACTCCTCCCCTCCTGTGACCTCATCAAAGGTCTTGTGCACATAGAAGAGAGCACAGCCTAAAGACATTGTTGCAGGCTGTGAGGAGCTGCGGTGGGTCTCTGGGCGGGCGAGGATGGGGTCGGTGCATGCGGCTTATCTCCCTGCAGTGCGGGAAAAATAGAGTTCCGGGCGGGACAGCGGGTGGACAGGCAAAAACGGGACTGTTCTGCGGAAAACGGGACGGTTGGGAGCTATGGTATGCTAAATGTCGGACTCTCCCTCAGCGCTAGAGCCCACACCTTTCTGGGGACATAATAATAATAATTTTATTTATATAGCGCCGACATATTCCGCAGCACTTTACATTTCAGAGGGGACTTGTACAGACGATAGACATAACAGCATAACAATAATCACATAGATCATAACAGATACCAAGAGGAATGAGAGCCCTGCTCGCAAGCTTACAATCTATGAGGAAAAAAAGGGGAGACACGAAAGGTGGGTGTTAACAGTTGCCTTCATTGTTCAGACCAGCCATAGTGTTGAGTATGTAACAGTACGGACACAGAGGGATTATAGATGTATAAAGCATGTGGGAACATGATGCGGGGAACCTGGTTATGGTAAAACTTTTGACTGGGCCACCCAGGGATAGTTAGGTTAATGTGTTGAGGCGGTAGGCCAGTCTGAATAAATGTGTGTTTAGGGCACACTTAAAATTGTAGGGATTGGGGACTAATTGTATTGACCTGGGTAGTGCATTCCAAAGAATTGGCGCAGCCCGTGTAAAGTCTTGGAGACGGGAGTAGCAGGTTCTGATTATTGAGGATGCTAACATCAGATCATCAGCAGAATGGAGGGCAGGGGTAGGGTGGTAGACTGAGATGAGGGAGGAGATATAGGCTGGTGCTGAGCCATGGAGTGCTTTGTGGGTGAGGGTAATAAGTTTGTACTGGTTTCTGGAGTGGATGTGGAGCGCCCTCACTCACCAGGGCCGTGGGGTACTCGGTACCGGGCCGGTTGATCTTCTCAACGGGGGTTGTCACGGCAGCAGTGACCTGGTCCGTGGCCCTGGGGCTCCATTACAAAAGGGGTTATGTTTCAGTGTGCTTATAGTGGTGAAAGGTTATAAGTGATTTGTGACGCCACCTGTGGTGTTCGGCAATAGAGATGTAAGCCGACGCTGCAGACAGATCCTCTGGGACAGATGGTGTGGTGCAGCAGTGATGTTATAGCCCTCCACAGGCAGGGCTGTAGTCCCAGGGCAGTGTAGGTGAAGTGACACTTAGATGGTGTAGTCTCAGGCGCAAGGGATGTAGCAGTGCTGGGCAGGTTGGCACAGGAATAAGTGGAGGACACCAGGGCATGTAGTTCCAAAGCTTTACTCACAGTCTGTTGCATGTACAGGTGCCAGCATCCGTGCCGTGTCCTCCGGGTCAGGAGCTCAGCCAACTTCCAGGCAATATGAAGTACTCCTTTCCAACACTCCGCCAACATATGTGCCTTTACTGAACGTCTCCTCTTATAGCGCCTTTGAATGAAATACTCCTAGTACTGAGTTACACTGGAGTTCCTCCTGTCAGATGTTCCTATGAACTCTACTTGTACGGCAGACAGCTGTAGCCTGCTTTGGGGACTCCTTGCTACTAAGTCCCGGCTCACTAATATGTTGCTGTTGTGCCCCCAAGTCTTGAGTGGGAATAAAGTGGTCACTACTTCTATTCCTCCGGTGCTGCTGCAGGACCATTAGTATCCGTACAACCTCGGGGACCGGACCCCGGCCTTGCGCTTAGAACTTGAAAAGGGTTCTCCTCTAACCCTGGTCCTTGTTCTCTTATTCTCCTCACGTTCCGTGCTAATCCTTCTTCTCAATGGAGAATCAAGCTTCCTTTCTCTGTCTCTTTCCTGTGCCAGCAGACCCAGATCACTGTGGCCTGCTGCAGCACTTCCTTCTTCCATCCCTCTCCCAGGGATCTTCTCTGTCTCACAATCTGTCCTTCTACATCCTCACTCATTGACTGAATGAAAGACTGACTGACTCAACTCTTCCCGCTCTTTTGTGCAAACTCAACTCCACCCACCTCCCAGCACGTTTCGTGTTCCAAGCAGGGAGCCACCAAGGGGTGCTATGCTGCACTCCAAGCAGGGAGCCACCGAAGGTGCTTTTCTTACACTACTTTGTGGTGTGGGGTGCAGGTGTTGGAGTGTGGTCAGGTGTCTCCACCTTACCTGGATAGTGGGGCACTACACCTCAGGAGGAGGTGCAGTACTTCTGTGGCGACTGAACCCTCAGGGGCACCACAGTTGGGTAACCAGCGTAAGGACTGGCACAAGGTAGAGGCATCAATGTAGCGATTGGTGAGGAATATGATCCTGGCTGCAGCATTTAAGACAGATTGGAGGGGGGACAGTTTGGTAAGAGCGAGACTGATTAGTAGAGAGTTACAGTAGTCCAGACAAGAATGAATAAGAGAAACAGTAAGAGACATGACAGCTAATCTATACAGCTGACGTGTGCCTGCAACAGCCATGGGTGGAAGTGCAATCCACCTGCAGCTATTAACTAGTTAAATGCCGCTGTCAATCTGACGGCGGCATTTAACTCGCGCTTACCGGAAGAGCATCATAATTCCCACCATTCGGTGACCCCGTCACATAATCGTGGGTCACCGATGGATCAGCATGCCAATCAGAGGTCACTAGCAGACCTCTATGGTTGTCATTGCCAGATTGCTATGAGTACCACCCCGTGGTCGGCACTTATAGCAAGTGAGCATTTCTGCTACACACAGGTGATCTGATCATCGCCTGTATGTAGCAGAGACAATTGAAGTATTGCAGCTTCAAATCTCCCATGGAGACTATTGAAGCATGCGAAAAGTAAAAAAAAAAGTTTTTAAAAAAACCTACAGACGTTCAAATCACCCCCCTTTCGCCCCTTTCAAAATAAGACAATAAAAAAATATAATATACACATATTTGGTATCGTCATAATATATGTAAATATTTTCTTGTAAATATATTATACTAGATGGAAGCCCGATGCTAACGCATCGGGAGGGCGGTAATGTCACGATGGGGGCAGGTTTTGCAGAAATAAGAATCTCTCTTAATGTATAATATCTCATATGCCCCATTAAATTTTCATACCATCTGGTGATGGGATAGATATCCATGCCGTAATGCTATATATGAAGGCACCAGACCACTGCATCAGTATATAGATATAAATATATTGTAAGACTGTACCCTCCATAGGAGAATCCATATCTTAATATCTCATTTATTCTATGGAATATTAGAGGGACAGTCTAACAATATGAACACAGAACAGCATCCAATAATATCAAGATGTACAAGTATCTTTTATAAAGATATACTAGATCTATGATGTCTTATTTCTATCATACTGTATGTATGCATTTCCTAGAAGGACAATTAATATAGCAGATTGATAATAATTTCACAGATAGTTGCACTTATCATGGTATTCAGATGACATAAAAAAGAAATAAGTAAATGAATACAAAAAAATACAAAAATACAAAAAAGCATAATGTGTAGACAATAAATGAGATAATCATCATATTTATCATATCACTCTTCAATATACATAGACGGAAATTATATTAGACAGATCAGATCCATCATTATAACAGCGTCAGTATGTATTCTTAGGCTTTCCTGCCTCCTGACGAAACCGAGGACGGTGAAACGCCCGTCAGGGCTTTCTTTGCATCTCTTGGGCGTCTCTGCACTCATCCGGGACTATGTCGCAAGGTAATTAATTTTCTATGGACACCGGCACTCAGAC
The DNA here is from genome assembly GCF_039654945.1 of Dendrobates tinctorius. Lineage (NCBI taxonomy): Eukaryota > Metazoa > Chordata > Amphibia > Anura > Dendrobatidae > Dendrobates > Dendrobates tinctorius. The sequence goes on from NW_027361687.1 coordinate 47,794,298, forward strand.
AGCACTACCGGTAATCGGTCATTATAGCGTGCACATTTTCTATGGACACCGGCACTCAGACAACACTACCGGTAATCGGTCATTATAGCGTGCACATTTTCTATGGACACCGGCACTCAGACAGCACTACCGGTAATCGGTCATTATAGCGTGCACATTTTCTATGGACACCGGCACTCAGACAACACTACCGGTAATCGGTCATTATAGCGTGCACATTTTCTATGGACACCGGCACTCAGACAACACTACCGGTAATCGGTCATTATAGCGTGCACATTTTCTATGGACACCGGCACTCAGACAGCACTACCGGTAATCGGTCATTATAGCGTGCACATTTTCTATGGACACCGGCATTCAGACAGCACTACCGGTAATCGGTCATTATAACGTGCATATATTCATCAGTGATATCTATACTATCGGGTTTACTTTGAACATGCCGAGATAATATTTAAATAGTCATCGGCTGAGGTGAATCTAATATTCTTTATATCTATTTCAACATTAACACCATAGTGTGCTCCTCGAGCATGCTGATAAAATAGCACTTACCCTAAAGTACTTTATTCGATGCTATTAGCCTAATACTATTTAGTATAGAAGGCTATCTATTTGTGTCCGGTTTCATAGCCTTGCATCTGATAAAAATAGTCATTTTGACTAGATATAGTTGAACAGCTCTTTGCCTGATCTTGTGTTTAACTTCTCAACTATTTGAACTTGTTTGGATCATATTGCTCAGCTAGATAAGATACTATCATATCATAGATTTTATCTATACAATTTGGATATATTGAGCATGCTGAGATAATACTTTACGATAGAAAATGACTATTTACTTTCTAAATTATATGGGAGTTGTTCATGGTTGATATTTCAGCTTACTACAATCAGGCTTGGAACTGTGGTTACCATCGTCCCGGTTTGACTGTAGACTCTAGCCCTGAGATGTGTATTGTCTGTCTGGCACTGTAATTTCTATCTGTTTATTATGCCAGGCTTTGCAGGCAGGCTTTGCAGCATTGAGAATCTCTCCCCCCATGTGCTCACCCACCTATCCACTCTCTCTTTCAACATGTGCTGACTTCTCCCATCTGTGCTCTCTTCTTTGACCTGTCTACCCCATGTACTATCCCCCTTGTCTGCTGTCTTTCTCCTTCCTGTGCTGTGTTCTCCCCTCATGTGCTGTCCCGTTTGAGCTGTCTCCCCCCTGTGCTCTGTCTTTCTCACCCCTGTGTCTGACCGTGTACAGAACATACCACAGCTCCTGGGCAGGGGAGGAAGCAAAAGACAATACTGACATTACAGCAGGAGATCGCAGAGGATACATTTTGTAAGGTAAAATATTGTTTAAAAACAGTCAGTGAAATATTTAACCTCACAAAATAAATCGTCTGTGATCCCCTGCTGCAATTATTATTATTATACATTTATATAGTGCCATTTATTCCATGGTGCTTTACATGTGAAAAGGGGAAATATAGGCAAGTACAATAAACATGTGCAAGACAAGGGACACACAAGTACAGAAGGAGAGAGGACCCTGCCCGTGAGGGCTCAGTCTACAGGGATGGGTGAGGATACACTAGGAGAGGGTAGAGCTGGTTGGGCGGTGGTTCAGTAGACTGAGGATCATTGCAAGCTGTAGGCTTGTCGGAACAAGTGGGTCTTCAGGTTCTTCTAGAAGGTTTCCGTTGTTGGTGAGAGTCTGATGTGTTGCGGCAGAGAGTTCCAGAGTATGGGGGAAGCACGGGAGAAGTCTTGTATGCGGTTGTGGGAAGAAGAAATGAGGGGGGAGTAGAGAAGGAGATCTTGAGAGGATCGAAGGTTGCGTGAGGGTATGTACCAGGAGACCATGTCACAGATGTATGGAGGAGACAGGTTGTGGATGGCTTTGCATGTCATTTTAGGGTTTTGGACTGGAGCCTCTGGACAATAGGAAGTCAGTGAAGGGCCTGGCATAGGGGGGAGGCTGGGGAATAGCGGGGAGGCAGGTGGATTAGTCGGGCAGCAGAGTTTAGGCTGGACTGGAGTGGTGCCAGAGTGCTGGAGGGAAGGCCAGAGAGTAGGAGGTTGCAGTAGTCAAGGCAGGAGATGATAAGGGTGTGCACTAGTGTTTTTGTGGTTTCATGGTTGAGGAATGCGCAGATCCAGGAAATATTTTTGAGTTTGAGGCGGCAGGAGGAGGCAAGGGCTTGGATATGTGGTTTGAAAGTGAGGGCAGAGTCGAGGATCACCCCAAGGCACCAAGCATGCGGGACTGGGGAAAGCGAGCAGACGTTGACATTGATGGATAGGTCTGGTGGAGGGGTAGAGTGAGATGGGGGAAAGATGATGAATTCTGTTTTGTCCATGTTCAGTTTGAGAAAGCAAGCAGAAACGAAGGCTGAAATAGCAGACAGACATTGTGGGATTTTGGTAAGGAGGTGAGGTCAGGTCCAGATAGGTAGATCTGCGTGTCATTGGCGTAGAGGTGATACTGAAAGCCGTGGGATTCTATGAGCTGTCCCAGGCCGAAGGTATAGATGGAGAAGAGTAGGGGTCCTAGGACTGAGCTTTGAGGAACACCGACAGACAGGGGGCGAGGTGAGGAGGTGGTGTGTGAGAGGGAGACACTAAATGTTCGGTCTGTTAGGTATGATGAGATCCAGGATAGGGCCAAGTCTGTGATGCCAAGAGATGAGAGAATCTGTAGCATGAGGGAATGTTCCACGGTGTTGAAGGCCGAAGACAGGTCCAGGAGAAGGAGTTAGGGCAGTTTCAGTTGAGTGATGCGGTCAGAAGCCAGATTGTAACCGGTCAAAGAGGGAACAGGAGGAGAGGTGGGAGGACAGTTCAAGATATACATGCTGTTCCAGTAGTTTTGAGGCACAAGGGAGAAGAGATATCGGGCGATAGTTAGACACAGAGGATGGGTCAAGGGAGGGCTTTTTGAGGATGGGTGTAGGGATGGGCGAATCCTGAAATACTCGGAATCGCTAGACTCTAACGAGTCCGACTCGGAAACTCGCTATTCGTTGCAAGTCTAGCGAGTCCAATGTTAATGAATGGGGATGCGAGTATTGCAGCGATTCCTGTGCTGCCATTTTTTTTACTCTCGCAAGTGGCCCCTAGCTTAGCGATTTAGAATTCATCCCTAAAGCACAGAAAATCGTTTCTACATTACGCTAGAAGCTAAACAGGAAGTCGCCTGTGCTAACCGATTTACTGCACAGGCTGATCTGATATTCTGCACACACAGGCAGATCTGATCTGCACACACAGGGCGATTTAGAATTCATCCCTAAAGCACAGAAAATCGTTTCTACATCACGCTAGAAGCTAAACAGGAAGTCGCCTGTGCTAACCGATTTACTGCACAGGCTGATCTGATATTCTGCACACACAGGCAGATCTGATCTGCACACACAGGGCGATCAGAATCTGAATCTGCACACACAGGGCGATCAGATCTGCACACACAGGCCCACCAAAGATGTTTAGCAGACGTGATACAGAGAGGCTGATCGGCCTGATTGAAGAGTGGCCCCAGCTGTGGCAGCCCACCCACCCTGGCTATGGTGATGAAAGACAGCGAAATATGGCTTGGAGGTCCATCGCCAGAAGTATGTTCCCGTCATTTGATCACGCTGGAGAAGATGGGCAGGCAAACATGGGTAAGAGTTATGTGATGTCATTTCTTCTATTTTCTTTTACTGTACCCTTTTTTGGATTAGGAGAGAGTGAGATTTCTTGTGTCACCATTGGCGTCTGTGACGCACTGAAACCGTGGTACCCAGCACCGGGCCGGGGTCTGCTTCACTGGGGGATGTGATGTGACCCGTGCTGTAGTGTCAGGGGATGCACAGTGCAAAGGGGATAACTACAGGGGACTGTAATAGGAGGACAATCAAGGCTAGTGATGCGTATTGGCACAGCAGGAAGGTAACGTGCGTGCTATTAGCTGGTAGCAGAGAAGCCCTGCACTCTCCCTGAAAAAATTGTTTAGTGCGCAAAGGCAGTCACCTAGGTGGACTGTGGTGCTGTCTGCGTCACCGCTCTGGGGTGAAGTGCGTGCTGTAACTTAGCAGAGAAGCAACGCACTCTCCCTGAAAAAATTGTTTAGTGCGCAAAGGCAGTCACCTAGGTGGACTGTGGTGCTGTCTGCGTCACCGCTCTGGGGTGAAGTGCGTGCTGTAACTTAGCAGAGAAGCAACGCACTCTCCCTGAAAAAATTGTTTAGTGCACACAAGCAGGCAGCGTGCGTGCTATTAGCTGGTGGGATAGATAGCAGCAACGCACTGGTCTGCCACAGAAACAATAACGCTGCAGGGGTAAATATGACCCCAATAATATCTGGTGGAAAAAAAAAAGAAAATTTGCTCAGCTATGCTTCTGATTTCAGCTCTGATGGAAGCTGAGTGAGTAAGCTAAGCTCTGAGGATGGTGCTGTATGCACTGTAAGGCTGCTCCTGCCTTTCTCCCTGCCTACAGTCCTCTACAGTACTCCTCCGTCCTGGTAGTTCTGAAAAGAACTTTTGTGTTATATGTGAGGAATCTTGAGGTCCTACACTGACTAACAGTCCCTAGATCTGCTCTATGTCTCCAACTCGCCCTGCACTAGCTCAGATCGTCACAGGAATGTGCCCAAAATGGCGGGGGCAGGGTTTATATACAGCCTTGCCTGTGATACATGACATAGGCTTCACGATGGACAGCAGCCAATCATAGTAGTGCTCTTCACAGTTTTCTCACCTAACAAACTAGGCTGTCTCTGAAAATTAACATATTCTGTATTCTGCGAGTCCCGAATACAGTATATAGGAGTCCTAGACTCGCTAAGACTCGCTGCTGACAGCGGGACACAAAATCGCTAAGAAACTAGGATTGCTTGTATTAAACTCTGAAAAAACTAGGATTGCCATTGATTTGCATTGGACTCGTTACTGTGCGAGTAATCGCTTGGAAACTCGCAGAGTACCGACTCCTGCGAGTCCCCTACTACTCGCAGAGTAACGAGTCCTAACGAGTAGATTCGCCCATCCCTAGATGGGTGTGATTGAGGCATGTTTGAAGGATGAGGGAAAGACACCATTTGTAAGTGAAAGGTTGAAGAGGTGTGTTAGAGTTGGGATGAAGACTGTGGCCAAGTTAGGGATGAGGTGAGATGGGAGCGGGTCAAGTGCACAAGTGGTGAGGTGTGATCTTGACAGGAGGGTGGAGAGCTGATCTTCTGTCATGGTGGAGAAGCTGGTTTTGGAAGAACAGGGCTGAGCGGCTAAGAGGGGCATTGGGGACTGCGGGCCAAAGCTTTTTTCTGATCGTATCGATCTTCTACTTAAAGAAGGAGGCAAAGTCTTCAGCAGAAATGAGGAGAGGGAGGAGGTGCTGTGGGACAGAGTAGAGAATTGAAAGTGTTGAAAAGCTGTTTAGGGTTGTGAGACAGTGAGGATATGAGGGATGCAAAGTAAGTTTGTTTTGCGGCAGAGAGCGTGTACTTGAAGCTGGCAAGGGACTGCTTGTATGCGTTGAAATGCTCGGTAGAATGGGTTCTCTTCCATCTCCACTCAGCCGCCCTGGAAACCCTTCTCAGTTCTTTGGTCAGGCTGGTCAGCCAGGGCTACCTGTTAATTGTTAATAAGTTTTGCTCTGCGTGAGGGGGGTGGCCGAATCGAGTGTTGCTGTTATTGTGGTGTTATAAAAGGTGGCGGCAGCGTCTTTGTCATGAAGGAAAGCTATGCCTGTGAGAGGGAGAAGGCACTCAGAGATTGATTTTAAATTGAGGTGTTTGAGATTTCTGTGAGGGTGAGCAAGTTTGTGGAGTGGGGGTTGCACAGTCGGAGAGGAGAGGGAAGAGAATGTCAGTAGGTTGTGGTCAGACGGGGAGGGGGTGAGTTAGTGAGATTAGTGAGGGAACAGAGACAGGTGAAGATAAGGTCCAGCATGTGACCATCTTTGAGAGTGGCCGCAGAGGACCATTGAGTGAGGCCAAAGGAGGCAGTCAGTGATAAAAAGGCAGCTGAGGTGGAAGTCAGCAGAGAGGAAATGGAGTAGCCAGGTGGTGAAGTGGTCTAGAAAGGTGGAGATGGCTAGTTCTGGGGGGCGGTAGATGACAGCCAGTTGGAGGTTGGAGGGGGAAAAGATGTGGATGGAGTGCACCTCGAACAAGGGAAGAGTAGCGGAGGGTGGAAGTTGAATTGGGGTAAAGGAGCAGGTATCGGACAGGAGAAAGCCAACTCCTCCACCATGTTTGTTGCTGGGGCGAGGGGTGTGAGAGAGATGGAATCTGCCATAGGAAAGCGCAGCTGGAGAGACTGTGTCAGAGGGAGTGAGCCAGGTTTCAGTGATGACAAGGAATGAGAGTTTGTTTGTGATAAAGAGGTCATGGATAAACGACAGCTTGTTGCAGACAGAGTGTGCGTTCCATAAGGCTCCAGGTAAGAGGACCGGGGGAGTGGGAGCTGGATGAATAGGTATGAGGTTATCATGGTTGCAGAAACGTGTAGAGGATTGTGGCAGGATGTTAAAAATGAGTGTGGGGATGTTTTGGGGAGGACCAGGTTTTGGAGAGACATCACCAGCAATGAGGAGTAATAGACTGAGCATTAGAAGGTGGGAGCAGGATGGGACATGATGTGGTGGTGTGTGTCTGGAGAAAAAGGATTGTATGTGGAGGAACAGTTCTGAGCAGAAGGTGAGGTGGCTGGGGAGGATGGAGGGGGAAATGACTAGTTCCTTACTAGGTGGGGGAGTCCATGAGATCTGACAAAGTGGAGAAGTATGGAGGTGAAGGTGAGAAGAAACCAAAACATTGTTGTGGGTATCTATTACGTTACCTTATAGTCAAATTCCAGTCCAATTCTAGTCTAATTCAGAGTAGCATGATTAAAAATCTGTAATTTGAAATAGGCAGACGCATGGCTCTGAGTATATCTGTGACTAAGACCAGGGTCACACTGCGTTATAGGCAGTCCGTTGACAGACTGCGTTACACCGCGGTATAACCCAGTCCATTAATGCCGCCATTGAGCCCCATTGTTGGGCGCATCGTGACGCATGCCGTAAAGCGGCACACGTTCGCGATGTGCTGTCATTCGCTGACGGAGCCTCGGATGCGGGCTGCAGCGTCTGAGGCTCCATCACCACTAGCGCAGATGAATCATGATGATTCATCTGCGCTAGCGGGTATAGCATAACATGATTGCATTATGCTATACTGTTAGCAGCCCGTCAACGCTATGCGTTGAACGGGCTGCTAAAACGTGATGTAAACCTGGCCTTAGAGGGGTCTGCTGTGAGAGGGGATGTGGGCGTGATTGCCCAGACCACATGTGCAGAGTTAACTAAAGGTGATAAAAATCGGGGGAGGGACGGCATTCTCAGAGGTAATCATGGAGGACAGAAAAGGAATGAAATACATTATGGATACAAAAGGTAGGGTAAGCAATGCTTACCAGGGAAAGAGTGCAATTCACAAAGACACAGTCTGGAGCTGGGAAAAGCTGGGGACATTCAATGCATACCAGGGGAAGATAGTGCTATTCACAAAGACACAGTCTGGAGCTGGGAAAAGCTGGGGACATTCAATTCCTACCAGGGAAAGATAGTGCAATTCACAAAGACACAGTCTGGAGCTGGGAAAAGCTGGGGACATTCAATGCATACCTGTGGGAAGAGGAAAAGCAGCTTGATTAGATGGTACAGATGATGATGATGATAATATAGCAGGAGTGATGAGTGGCCAAATGCATTCTAGAATGTCAGTAATGTCAGTATTGTCTTTTGCTTCCTCCCCTGCCCAGGAGATGTGGTATGCTCCATACACTGTCAGACACAGACAATTTTTAAAATTAACTTTCGTTCGTGGGAAAACCCCTTTAATGTGACCGGCTTCTTCTGCCAGTAGACACGTCGTGCATCTGCCGCCAGGATCAGCTGAATGATTCACTGCGCCTGTGCGAAATTCACGCAGGCACAGTGCGATGGTGTTCCACTGGTGGTACCGCGCAAAAGGCTGCTTGAGAGTGTGAGTGCGTGTGTGTGAGAGTGTGAATGTGAGTCTTAGTGTGATTGAGTGTTAGGCTGGAGTCACACACAACCATTGAAAAATCCGTCCCATTTTAACGGTACAAAGTCGCACAAAGATTTCTTGTCTAGGCATCCGTCTGTCATCCCATTTTCCGGCGATGAACCGATATTATTCGCATCTAAGCATCAAATTGACACCCAATGTCAATGCCTGATGCTCTTTCCTGTTGACCTGGAGAAGTCTTGCGATTTAATCGCAAGTCACACGTGTGGTGCGTTTTCAATGCGTTTTTTAATCGCATCCATAGACTTGCATTGGCGAATCCGATCCGAAAATCGGTGACAATCGCAGCATGCTGCCATTGTCTCGGTCCGAGGAACGGATCCGATAAAAAAACGCATGATGGGAGCAGCACCATAGAATAACACTGGGACGAATGCAATGCGATTTTTTTTTTTTTTTTTTTTTTTTTTTTTTGCATTCATCCGATTTAATCGCTAGTGTGACTCCGGCCTTAGAGTGTGAATGTGAATGTGTGAGAGTGTGTGAGTGTTAGTGTGTCTGAGAGTGTGTGTGGTGTGTACAGTGTATAGAGTGTGAGTGTGTGTGTGGTGCGATGGTGGTACCGTGCAATAGGTTGGTACCAGCAGCAGTTTCCATATTGAGACACCCATCACTTGGGTGTCCCAATATGGCGGTCGGTGAACTTCTTCCACTTGGAATTCTGGGATACAGAAACATCTGGACAGAGCAGAAAATGAAAACATTACAAGGCAATCTATTCTATTATTTCTAAACACTGTTTTTCGGTGATTCCTTTGCATCCCCATTCATACTGGACCCACACACATACTGTAAATGGTACACCGTTTGAAGGTAAACTTGCCCCCTTCAGCAAAAAAATAGCCAAACAAACCACACATTCACGATTTGATCACAAAATACAGTTAAAACATTCATTTTCATAAACCTGAAGTAAGGAAAAATGACCTGCAGGTGGCACCACAGTACCCTAAAGCACACTAGCAACACATTTGTACACATGTACTGCTTTTTGGGGATTACTTTGCCCCACATACACACATGATACACCATTTCAAAGGTAATCTTGTGATAATGTGTGCAAACTGTAAAGCGCTGCGGAATATGTTAGCGCTATATAAAAATAAAGATTATTATTATTATCTTGCTCCCTTCAGCAAGAAAAGAGTCAAACAAACCACACATTCACGATTTTATCACTAAATACAGTTTAAACATTCATTTTCATAAACCTGCAAAAAGACACAATGACCTGCAGGTGGCACTTCAACTGGAAAACATTTTTGGCCTCTACTTATCAAAACAATTTATTGTATTACCAATCTACATACAGTATATAAATACCTGTCTGTGTTCATCATCTCATTAAATACATTTACATTTGACCAGCTTGCTTTTTCTGAAATTGCCTGCTCCCCCGACGACCAATGTGCGAAAATTTCGTACGGGCCAAGCTAGTTATATTAATAAATATTGTATAAGTTATCCATAAGTTTTTATGTGTTGGAAGCTTTCTTCAGTCTGCAGCCTGTTGTTACACGTGACTAGGATGAATTATATCAGGGACTCCATTTTATCTCATGCTTGGAAAACTTTCTTGAAGACGCCCTGTAAATAGTTAACCAGTAATCACGTCTGTCCCTGTGCTGTTCCTGGGAGGGACTGACTCTTTTCTTTCACTTTCGGAGATTTCAGGAGAAGATAAGGTAAACACTCTGTAATTCTGTCAGAAAACGCTCTAATTTTTTCAATGTATTTAACCCCTTAATGACCCTTTAATGACCGCCAGTATACCTTTTCACGACCTTAATCTTCAGCGCTGTGAAAAAGTATCCTCTGGCAAAAATTCTGTGGGTGACTATCCCATATGACAGCTGACACCCTGCAGCATTGGTGTGGATCAGTCCCTATAGTTTGGTTAAAATAGGGAGAGGACTCTTTCTTTAACTCTATCGGTGCCCTGAGATTGCGGGAGCCAATAGGTGCTATCAGAATCCAAGGTCATCTGATAACATTGGGTAAAATGGTCTGGCGTTCATGCGCAGGGTAAACAGGCTGCGTCAGTGAAAAACCGACAGGTCGCCACAGGAGTACAGCAATGAAAATGAAAAATATTCATGTCCCAGAGTGGGATCATGTAAAACAGTAAAGAAAATAAAATGAGTAAAAAGGTAAAAAGCAAAAACACAAAAAAGTACACAAAAATCATAAAAAGCTGATTCGCCACTAACAACGCAGATTTTCTCTAAAAACTAAAATACGCATAATTAGTAGAGTTGAGCGACTTTTGTTTTTTTAGGGTCGAGTTTCGTTTCGTCGAGCAAGATCGGCCGATTATAGGGAAAAGTCGGGGTCGTCCCGAAACACGAAACCCAATGTAAGTCAATGGGGAATAAAAGTCGGCAGTGAGAGGAGGACAGGAAACACACCTACAGTGCCCATTTTAATGCCAAAAACATCAATTCTTCTTACTTAAGCTTGTCAACCTTAATTTACTTTATAATAATAGTTAGGCATTGAAAACTGGGGGTTATTTGGCTAAAGTTGTGGGGGGGGGTAGGGCTGGCTCCAGATTTTCGTGGGCCCAGGGCCAAAGAGTGTCACTTTGCTCCTTTAACACATGACACAAATCATGATCCTCTGATACGGCAGAGAAATAGCAGTATAGTACAATGAAAAATACTTCACTTCTTACATCACATGACTGATATCCGTTTTAAATTCTCCAATAGCTGCAAAAACGGACAGTATATTACTCCATACAGTATTATGGCCACCGCATAGTGCGCTATCCAGAGTAATGAGGCCCATATATTTCCCCATACAGAATCATTGGTCCCATATAATGTTTCATAGATTCAGAACACATGACACATGCACAAAAACTGAACAGGTCAATAAGACCCTGTTCACACCACCCAAGAACTAAGACACAGAAACAGAACACAGTATGACAAACGTACATAAATACTCTGTTGTAAAATATACGTAACTGTAAGTAGCAAGTGCTAGTAAAAGATGTTAACAAAACCAGGGTATTTTGCCCATTTGAATGCCAAAAGCATCAATTCTTCTTACTTAAGCTTGTCAACCTTAATTAACTTCATAATACAAGTTACGCACTGAAAAATGGGGGTTATTTGGCTAAAGTTGTGGGGGGGTAGGGCTGGCTCCAGGTTTTCATGTGCCCTGGGCGAAAGAGCGCCCCTTTAACACATACCACAACTCATCATGCTCCGATGCGGCAGAGAAATAGCGGTATAGTACAATGAAAAATACTTCACTTTTTACATCTCATGACGAGGCCCATCTATTTCTCCATACAGAATCATTGGTCCCATATAATGTTTGAAACAGTATATGATGAGCTCCACATAATGCTACAGTATATGTTGGTCCCCATGGATGAAGCTCCACTGTCTTATGGGCCCAAATAATGCTCCAAACATAATGGGCCCCATTTCTATTGCTCTAGTGTATAATGGGCCCTGTAAATGCTGCTCCAGTGTCTGATGTCCACCTTTGGAATGTTCTAGTGTATGGTGGGCCCCATCTATCATTCTCCAGAGTATAGTGCTCCCCAAAAATTGCTGTCCCAACATTGAAAACAATCAAATAAGTCTCCTCGCTAGGGAATCCCTGTACTAGTCTGGACTCCTCGTCGTCCCCATCTTCCATCTCACTGCACAGTATTTCAACCTTGCAAGTGCTGTGATCCTGAGCAAGCAGGGGGGGCCCACTCGTTGGCGACGGCACTGGCACAGGGCCCCTGATAGTACGGTGGTGTGTCTGATGGCGGGTGGGCCGAACCTGCACTTTCATCTGCAGCTTCCTCTTTGTCACCGTGTAAGATGGAACTGTATATGGGAAGGGTAACCTGAGTTTCATCAGGGTCAGATTCAGGCCGTGTAGCGTGCGAGGGGAATGTTGTGGTCTGGGTCAATGTACCAGCAGATTCATCGAGCAGTGGCTGGGCATCAGTGCACTTGTGTCGCCCCCAGGAGTACGGTCGCCACAGTGGCATTACCTTCCTCCTAGGGAGTGTGATGTCATGCTTGGGAGCAACGAAGGATCTCTCTAGCAGGTCAACTGATTGGGCGGCGTTATTCCCACGAGTCATGACCCTCCAAACAGCGTTCATGAAGGCAAAGTGTTTGTTTTACGTGGGCAGTATGGTTGCAAAGCTGAAACTTAAAGGAATGTCCAGAAGGGCACCACCAGGAGTGGAGACTACGGTTAAATTCGACTCCACCTGGGAAACCTCAACCATGCCAGCTACAGAAAAGATGCACACATTGCAAGCTTAATTCCGTTAACGAACGAGACTCCGTCATGCCCCGCAGTCCGAGTCCGGCTTACTAGAGGGACACGTGAGGCTCTGGCACATGAGATTGGCCAATAACTGGTGTGTCATGCCCTTACATGTCCATGGCTGCATGTGTGCTACACTGAAAAGGCCAGCGTTTGTCGCTTACAGGTGCAGATAACCCGCTGAACAACGTTAGTGATGGGGATCTGGGATTACAATTATTACCCGCGAACGATGATTTCCCAGTAAGTGCAGGTCAACCGCAGTTCTGGAATTAGGCCTAACCGTCATTCCTGAAAAAATGAAAAACTTACGTGTGCAAACCACTGGTGCTGTAGCTTGCTTAACAGCTCGCCAGCCGTTCTCACGCCCAGTATGGATTACACGTGATTGCACAAAGGTGAGAAAGGGTACCGTATCCCCGGATAACATGTATGGATAGCGTACACATTCAAAATATATGTCTATACATCAGGAGGCAGGCTCAGACTGTGTTAGGCCCAGTATGGATTGCACGTGATTGCACAAAGGTGAGAAAGGGTACCGTATCCCCGGATAACATGTATGGATAGCGTACACATTCAAACTATATGTCTATACATCAGGAGGCAGGCTCAGACGGTGTTAGGCCCAGTATGGCTTGCACGTGATTGCACAAAGGTGAGAAAGGGTACCGTATTCCCGGATAACATGTATGGATAGCGTACACATTCAAAATATATGTCTATACATCAGGAGGCAGGCTCAGACGGTGTTAGGCCCAGTATGGATTGCACGTGATTGCACAAAGGTTAGAAAGGGTACCGTATCCCCGGATAACATGTATGGATAGCGTACACATTCAAAATATATGTCTATACATCAGGAGGCAGGCTCAGACGGTGTCAGGCACAGTATGGATTTGACGGCCCAGACTACACAGCGGAGGAGCAGGGAGAGGTAAAGATTGCAAATGCTGGGGCCCTGCCCAAGCAAGGGGGGCCCACTCGTGGGCGTCGGTACTGGCACTGGGCCCCTCATAGTACGGCGGTGTGTCTGACGGCGGGTGTGCACCACCACCGTCAGAGACACTTGATTGCACTATGAGGGACCCTGTGCCAGTGCCCGCACCCAAGAGTCGGCCTACCCACCTGTCCAGGGCAACGGCACTCGCACGGTGTTGTGCGCTAGGTGGTGACCCCGGCCATGGGGGGGGGAGGCAGCACAGTTAGGGAGTTTTAGAAAGTGGCATATGTTGATGTTGGACATTCAGCTGATGCAAAAGGCGAAATAGGTCAAGTCCCAGGAAGAGGTGGACCAAAGCAAGCCATTTTTCTGTCACCCTATGTGTCATCAGGGGAAGGTGGGACAAAATCCTTGGAAACCCATGCATGGTTCATTTTAATGAAGGTTAGATCATCCACATTTTGGGTTGACAGACGGGTCCTTTTTTCTGTTAGGATTGATCCAGCTGCACTGAAGACTCTTTCCGATAGCACACTTGCAGCTGGGCAAGCGAGCTCCTGTAAGGCATATTGTGCCAATTCAGGCCAGGTGTCCAGTTTAGCGGCCCAATAGTCAAAGGGGAATGACCTGTGTGGGAGAACATCGATATGGGAGGAAAAGTAGTTTGTAACCATAGTTGACAACTGCTGTCTCCTGTCACTTTCCATCGATGCAGTATTACCAGTTGTGTGAGCGGTACTTGAAAAATCAGTCCACAACATTGTCATGAAACCCCTGTCTCCAACGCCACTTCTGCTGTGTGCACCATGAACACCTCTGCCAAGCTGCCCCCGGCCCGTACGGCTCGTGTGAGAACCATCACTGCTGCTGTGTGCTGGGAATGCCTCAAGCAACCGATTTACCAGAGTTGCTTGTTTATTAGCCAATATTAGGTCAAGGTTCTCCTGTGGCATGATGTTTTGTAATTTGCCTTTATAGCGTGGATCCAGGATGCTGGCCAACCAGTAGTCGTCATCGTTCATCATTTTGGCAATACGGGGGTCCTTTTTTAGGATCTGCAAGGCATAATCTGACATGTGGGCCAATGTTCCCAGTGTCAATGATGCACTGCGAGTGCTGGTTGGAGGAGCACTTTCTGGCAAATCCACATCCCTCCAGTCACGCACAAACCCTGTACCCGACCTTGCCACGCCAACATTTTCACTTGCCCCACGAGATGCATCCTCCTCCCCTAAGTAATCATCCCCATCATCATCCTCCTCCTCCTCTTCTTCCTCCACCTCGCCCAGGAGAGGTCCCTGAGCAGACAATGGCTGAATGTCATCAAGGATTCCCTCCTCGTCAACATTGGCTGCAGACGCCTGCTCCTTAAGGTGCGTCAAAGTTTGCATGAGCAGACGCATAAGTGGGATGCTCATGCTTAGGATGGCGTCGTCTACGCTTACCAGCCGTGTGCATTCCTCAATACACTGAAGGACTTTACAGAGGTCTTTCAGCTTCGACCACTGCACACCTGTCAACTCCATGTCTGCTCTCAAAGTGCCTGGCCGTGTATCCTCCCACAAATGCATTATGGCCTGCCTCTGCTCGCACAGCCGCTCCACCATGTGCAGGGTGGAGTTCCACCTTGTTGCAATGTCGATAATGAGGCGGTGGTTGGGAAGGTGGAGCAATCGCTGCATCTTCTGCATACGAACGGAGTGTACAGGTGACCGGCGGATGTGCGCGCACAGTCTTCGCACCTTCTGGAGCAGGGCTGTTAACTCTGGATAATTTTTGAGGAAGCACTGCACCACCAGGTTCAAGGTGTGAGCCAAGCAAGGTATGTGGCTGAGTTTTGAAAGGGCTATGGCTGCCACAAAATTACGGCCGTTATCACTAACTACCTTGCCTGCCTCAAGATGTACACTGCCCAGCCATGACTCAGTTTGTCGCTTCAAGTACTCGGCCAGCACCTCGGCGGTGTGTCTGTCGCCCAAACACATCATCTGCAACACAGCCTGCTGACGCTTTCCACTAGCTGCTCGATAGGGGGACACCTCGTGTGCAACAGTGGCAGCTGCAGATGGAGTGCTCGTACGACTGCGCTCTGTGGACGATCTTTCGCTTCTGGAGGAGGAGGAGGAGGATCGAACGCCTACAGCCAACTGTTTCCTATACCGTGGGCTAGGCAGCACTGTCCCACCACCGCTGTCCCCTGTGGACCTTGCATCCACCACATTAACCCAGTGCGCAGTGATGGACACGTAACGGCCCTGGCCATGCCGACTGGACCATGCATCAGTTGTGAGGTGCACCCTTCCACTCACTGACTGCTTGAGTGCATGGACAATGCGGTCTTTTACATGATGGTGGAGGGCTGGGATGGCTTTGCGAGAGAAGAAGTGGCGACTGGGTAGGTCATAGCGTGGTACTGCATACGCCATGAGTTCGCGGAAAGCTGCGCTTTCCACCAACCGATGGGGCATCATCTCAAACGAGATTAGTTTGGCAATGTGGGCGTTCAAACCCAGTGTACGCGGATGAGAGACTGAGTACTTTCTTGACCTACTCATAGTGTCTGGGAGGGTGAGCTGGACTTGAGAGCTGCATATGGTGGAAGTAGCGGTGGACAGGGCGGACTGAGAGAGGGTTGATGATGGTGATGGAGTTGGTGTTCTTTCTGATGGCCTAGATTCAGTATTTCGTTGATATAACAGTGGGATTCCCTGACTGCTGTGGCCTTGCAACGACACCTCAACATTTGCTGCTGTGCTAACCGGTGGGCTTACAGTGGGGGAAACAATGTAGCGTTGCTGACTACCTTCTTTGTGATCAGTTGCACATGTGGCACTTGAGGTTTGGTGTTGTGTCCACGCTTGCAAGTGCATGGTGGTTAAATGTCTAAGCATGCAACTGGTATTCAAATTTTTCAGATTTTTCCCTCGGCTAAAGGTCTTTGCGCACTTCTTACAGATAACCTTGGCCTGATCATGAGGATTTTGTTCAAAAAAGTGCCACACTGCACTCTTCCTACTTTGGCAGACATTTTGCAGCCTAGCACGCTGTGATCTTTTGACCCTCTGGACAAGCTGTCCAGCAACTCTTTTGATTTTTGGAACCTGTCTTTGGAGTGCTCCGGGCCTGCCAGATAACAGCTGTTGCGATGTCGATGTCTGCTGTGGATGCTCCTCATCTGAGCTATTGGAAACAGCACCCTCTTCCCCCAATGGATGCCAATCTGGGTCAACAACTGGGTCATCCATCACCTCCTCTTCAATGTCATGTGCACCTTCCTCTGTGTCACCGTGTATGGTGGTATAGTGTGCGGGAAGGGGCAACTGAGTCTCATCAGGGTCAGAATCTGGCTCTACACTGCGAGGACAATGTAGTGCTCTGAGTGAATGTACCAGCAGAATCATCTATCAGTGGCTGTGCATCAGTGCACTCCATGTCAGATTCATCTTGGCCTGGGTAATTCACCATTTCACTTGATAATCCAGGCATGGTATGTGAAAACAGCTCCATGGAGTAATCAGTAGTATGGCCTGCGTCATCCTTCAATCTTGGTTGGGGTGAAGGACACAAGGAAAGGTGTGGTTCATGAACATGAGCCTCCAATGACGACTCAGTGCTTTTACTTTTTACAACTTCAGAAGAGGAGGCGATAGAGCTGGAGGCTGAGTCAGCAATGTAAGACAAAACTTTTTCCTGATGCTCTGTCTTTAAAAGCGGTTTGCCAACTCCTAGAAAACTAAGCCTTCGAAGCCTTATGGAGCCAGAAGATGACGCAGGCTCAACACCTCCTGCATTCGGTCCTATTTTGCTCTTGCCACTACCATCAGATCCACCACCAACACATCATTACCAGTTGCCAACCCCCGCCCAATTCCACGGCCTCTTCCACCAGCCTTCCTCATTTTTTTGTAGAAATGTAGACAAAATCCAACAAACTATATAGTAATGTAAAACAAGGTGCAAGGTGTCTATAGGACAGGAGAGATTTTGAATTTCTGCACACACTTGTGGATACTGGACACTTATGGATTGTGTGAGGCCCACTGAATATCACAGCGCTATGTCAAAGGCTCGATGGCACAGGTGTGAAAAAAGTGACTACAGGATAAGGGAGATTTTGAATTTCTGCACACACTTGTGGACACTGGACACTTTTGGATTGTGTGAGGCCCACTGAATATCAGAGCGCTATGTCACAGGCTCGATGGCACAGGTGTGAAAAAAGTGACTACAGGATCACAGAGATTTTGAATTTCTGCACACACTTGTGGACACTGGACAATTATGGATTGTGTGAGGCCCACTGAATATCACAGCGCTATGTCACAGGCTCGATGGCACAGGTGTGAAAAAAGTGACTACAGGATAAGGGAGATTTTGAATTTCTGCACACACAAGTGGACACTGGACACTTTTGGATTGTGTGAGGCCCACTGAATATCAGAGCGCTATGTCACAGGCAGAAATTGGCTAGTGTATCACAAACTACAAGGTGTATGTAGAATTGGGCAGAATAGGAATCTCCCTAGAGTGTAGGTCTGTAAGAACGGAACAAGTCCTCCACTTATCCTTCCACAGTGACACACAGATAGCTTCACTGTGGCCGTGATAACAGCCGTTACACGGTACTGAGAGGAGCGTGCACGTACACGGCTGTCCGGTGTACGTAAAATTGTCAAGCTCCGTGTTTTTTAAGTATACGGACTGACACACGCTGTCTCTCTATAGTTTTGAATGTGATCAAACAGCAAATATATTTAACTGTTTGAAAGCTAGACAAAACTAGTAGGTGCAGGTCTGTAAGAACGGAACTTATTCTCACAGAGTGACACACAGATAGCTTCACTGTGGCTGTGATAACAGCCGTTACACGGTACTGTGTGAGGAGCGTACACCGCTGTATGGTGTGAAAAAATGCACGCTCAGTACCTCAGCAGGACAAAAAAAATTGGGATTGCTTTTAAAAAAGCAGTTTGCAGAGCAGTGGGTAAACAGCAATGCAGCTGTCAGGAAGCCTTAGAAGGCAGCCTAACAACCAACACCGCTGATCCACCACAATATAGCCTCCCCTTGCACTGCACACACAGTGACTGGTGTGTTGTACAGGCAAAATCGCTAGCAGCAGAAGAAGTTTTTTTTTCTTCTTCCCTGCCTAACGCTCTCCCTACAGAATCAGCAGCAGCAACCTCTCTCTATGCTAAGATCGGCAGAAGTAAGATGGCGGTCGGCGTGCACGCCCTTTTATAACCCCTGTGACGCCCACCAAAGCAAGCCAATCACTTGCATGCCCTTCTGAAAAATGGTGGTGACCCCTGCCTATGTCATCACGTTGCCCACAGTGTCCGTGGATCCTGATTGACTGAAAAAGAGCGCAAAACAAACTTTTGAAACGCGACTTTGGCGCGTAAGTCGCCGACCTCGTGGCCGACCTCATCCTAGGGTCGGGTTTCGTTTCATGAAACCCGACTTTGCCAAAAGTCGGCGACTTTTGAAATTTTTCGACCCGTTTCGCTCAACTCTAATAATTAGTATTGCCACATCTGAAACAACCAGACCTTTTCTCTCTTATTTCAGCTATTTTCTGATTATAAATCCTAACCTGGAGATTTCCATAAGCTCGATATAAGTGACAACATGTAGGATGTATTATCTGACACATCCGCCATCTTTTGTTGTGAGACAGTGTAGAACCATAGTGTGTTGGTCAGAGGCTACAATTAGCTGAGACCATTATTCTGCGGGTGGTGTGACTCCTTTACAGTGGTTGGCGTGTATCCAAGTAGGTGTTCCCTCAACCTTTACCAAAGTTGTTGTGGTTGGGGACTGGGGAGAACCTGGAATGTCATCAAATCTTGGCTCAAGGCTCTTTCTCCCATGTTTTTTTAGGATCACCCAGTCTCCTGAATTGAGATCATGTGCTCTTGATTCAGGGTCTGGAATATAAGAATTCATCTATTTATTACACATTTAGTAACTTATGTAAGCCTTGTATATTGCTAGTCAAGATGTCATGTTGCATCTGAAGTGACTGGTGGAAGTATAATCCTATTCTAGAAGCTGATCCAAATAGTATTTAATTGGAAGAGACTTGTTTTTCTGACTGGAGTGTATCTCACTGACAAAAGAGCCAAAGGCAAGTGTTAGATCCATGGCTCGCCATTCATACATACAATGGGGAAAAAAATTATTTAGTTAGCCACCAAATGTGCAAGTTCTTCCATTTAAAAAGATGAGAAAGACCTTTAAGGCCAGGATCACACATGTGAGAAACACGGCTGAGTCTCGCATAATAATAATAATATTTTTTATTTATATAGCGCCAACATATTCCGCAGCACTTTACCGTTTAACAGTTTCAAAACGCAAGTCATAAGTAACAACGTTAACAATACAATAATTAAAGCAAAATAAGACGACCCTGCCCGTGAGAGCTTACAATCTACAATGAGGTGGGGGAGATACAAAGTACAGGTGTGTATTTACAGTGATCTATTTACAATGATGGTACAGCCATCTTGCGGGAGTGAAGGATGGATGGAGATAGTGAATGGGCTACTCATGCACACTTACACATAGAATGAATTTGACTAGTGAACGTGATAGGCCGCTCTGAACAAATGTGTTTTGAGGGAGCGCCTAAAACTATGCAAATTGTGGATAGTCCTAATTTCTTTGGGTAGAGCATTCCAGAGGATTGGCGCAGCGCGGGAGAAGTCTTAGAGTCAGGAGTGGGAGGTACGGATTAGTGCAGAGGTTAGTCGAAAGTCGTTTGCAGAGCACACCAGTCGGTTAGGCCGATAGACAGAAATGACGGAGGAGATGTAGGGGGTTGCTGCACTGTGGAGAGCTTTGTGGGTGAGAACAAGTACTTTGAATCGGATCCTATAATGAATGGGCAGCCAATGTAAGGACTGGCGAAGAGCAGACGCATCCGAGTATCGATTAGCCAGATAGATGACCCTGGCTGCAGCATTAAGTATGGACTGGAGAGGGGATAGTCGAGTAACGGGGAGGCCAATTAATAGAGCATTTCAGTAATCCAGGCGGGAGTGGATCAATGCTACAGTGAGGGTTTTTGTTGTTTCCATGGTGAGAAAAGGGCAGATTCTAGAGATGTTCTTTAGGTGTAAGCGGTAAGAGCGGGCAAGAGATTGTATATGGGATGTGAAAGAACACCCAGACAGCGCGCCTGATGCCGGGGTGTTATTATAGTGCCACCCACGGAGAGGGAAATGTCAGATTTAGGGAGGTTAGTAGACGGCGGGAGCAGAAGAAGCTCAGTTTTGGAGAGGCTGAGTTTCAGATAGAGAGCAGACATGATGTTGGAGACTGCGGACAGACAGTCACTGGCGTTCTGTAGTACAGCGGGGGTAAGGTCGGGGAATGACGTATATAGTTGTGTGTCATCAGCATAAAGATGGTACTGAAAGCCAAAACTGCTGATAGTCTGTCCAATTGGGGCCGTGTAGAGAGAGAAGGGGGCCAAGGACTGAGCCCTGAGGTACCCCGACAACGAGAGGAAGAGGAGATGACGTGGAGCCAGAGAACAAAACACTGAAGGAGTGGTCAGAAAGATAGGAAGAGAACCAGGAGAGAGCAGTGTCCTTAATGCCTTGTGACTGGAGCCTAGAGAGTAGGAGATGGTGGTCAACAGTGTCGAAAGCTGCAGATAGGTCAAGAAGAATGAGCAGAGTGGTCACCATTACGTTTTGCTGTCAGAAGGTCATTGGTCACTTTGAGTACAGTTTTAGTCGAAAGTAGGGGACGGAAGCCGGACTGTGAAGGGTCTAGGAGGGAGTGAGTAGAGAGGTAACAGGTAAGGCGGGAGTAAACTAGATGCTCCAAAAGTTTGGTGATGAAGGGGAGATTGGAGACTGGTCTGTAGTTGTTTGTGCAGGATGGGTCAAGAGTGGGTTTCTTTAGTAATGGCGTAACGATGGCGTGTTTGAAGGAGGAAGGGAAAATGCCCGAGGAGAGGGAGAGATTAAAGATTGTAGTTAGGTGAGTTGTGACAACTGGAAAGAGACTGGAGGAGATGTGAGGGAATGGGGTCGATAGTGCATGTGGTCGGACGAGAGGAAGAGAGGAGTCTGGAGACTTCTTCTTCTGTGATGGGATCAAATGTGGAAAGTGAGCCAGGGGAGATGCGGGAAGTGATGGGAGCATGTTAATACCCGACACTGCTGCCGGCACTCAGGAGCGGAGCGTTCAGTTGCATGTATTGCTAAGTGGCCGCCCGCTCTGCTCCCGAGTGCCGTGTATTAACATGCAAAACTCGGCCGCATTTCTTGCATGTGTGATCCCAGCCTAATTTACATCATAAGTAGACGACAACTATGAGAGTCAAAATGAGAAAAGAAATACAGAATATCACCTTGTCTGATTTGGCAATATTTATTTAGGAAATTATGGTGGAAAATAAGTATTTGGTCATTAACAAAAGTTAATCTCAATATTTTGTTATATATCCTATATATATTTTGGCAATGACAGAGGTCAAACGTTTTCTGTAAGTCTTCACAAGGTTGGCACACACTGTTGATGGTATGTTGGCCCATTCCTCCATGCAGAGCTCCTCTAGAGCAGTGATGTTTTGGGCCTGTTGCTGGGCAACACAGACTTTCAAATCCCTCCAAAAGTTTTCTATGGGGTTGAGATCTGGCAACTTGCTAGGACACTCCACAACCTTCATATGCTTCTTATGAAGCCACTCCTTTGATGCCCTGGCAGTGTACTTAGGATCATTATCATGCTGATAGACCCATCCATGTTTCATCTTCAATGCCCTTGCTGATGGAAGGAAGTTTGCACTCAAAATCTCATGATACATGGTCCCATTCATTCTTTCATGTACATGGATCAGTGGTCTTGGTCCCTTTGCAGAGAAACAGCCCCAAAGCATGATAGTGCCACCCCCATGCTTCACTGTAGGTATGGTGTTCTTTTGATGCAATTCAGCATTCTGTCACCTCCAAACACGACGAGTTTTGTTTCTGCCAAACAGTTCTACTTTGGTTTCAGCAGACCATATGACATTCACCCAATACTCTTCTGGATAATCCAAATGCTTTCTAGCAAACTTCAGATGGGCCCAGACATGTACTGGCTTAAGCAGGGGGACACGTCTGGCACTGCAGGATCTGAGTCCCTGGTGGGCGTAGTGTGTTACTGATGGTAGCTTTTGTTACGGTGGTCCCAGCTCTATGCAGGTCATTCACTAGGTCCCTCGTGTGGTTCTGGGATTTTTGCTCACCGTTCTGGTGATAATTTTGACCCCACGGGGTGAGATATAGCGTGGAATCCCAGATCAAGGGAGATTATCAGTGGTCTTCTATGTCTTCCATTTCATTTTCTTAATATTGCTCCCACAGTTGATTTCATCACACCAAGCTGCTTGCCTATTGCAGATTCAGTCTTCCCAGCCTGGTGCAGGGCTACAATTTTGTTTCTGGTGTCCTTCGACAGCTCTTCACCATAGTGGAGTTTGGAGTGTGACTGTTTAAGGTTGTGGACAGGTGTCTTTTATACTGATAACAAGTCCAAACAGGTGTCATTACTACAGGTAATGAGTGGAGGACAGAGGAGCCTCTTAAAGTAGGAGTTACAGGTCTGTGAGAGCCAGGAATCTTGCATATTTTTAAGTGACCAAATATTTTTTTCCCCACCGTATGTACGTCACAGTCCTTAAAGGGTTCCTGCAAATTGATGTACAATTACGTTTTGGAAATTATGCTGGCACATAAGCTGTGTCCACACGATCTCCGCCTGGAGCTTGGCTTAAGTATTAGCTGAGCTAGGGCCAGTGCCCACACCACCCTTCCAGTCCATTGCCAAAACATTGATATATTGCACTATTACCTTTTGTACTTTCTCTACACTCCCCTCTAATCACTTCCTCAGCTATTTCCTTCCACTGCCCAGTTTTAGACATTAGACCGTTGTCTTGTAACCAACCACGGTGTTTTCTCATGAACTGCTACCCCTTAGACACATCCAGAATTCCCTTTGGGGGCATTCTTGCCTTTTTTAACATCTTTTTGCAATCTGGAGAAAAGCTATCCAGCACTCAGTGAGTGGACTAAAATCTACAAATTTATTTCAAGAACATAAATATAGACAGGAGAGCTCAGTCACCAAAACCAACGCATTTCAGCCAGAAGGTCTTAATTATGGTTGACATAATGAGCAAAAGGAAAACATATATACAGTATGTCAAAACAAGTGGTCCCTGCCACCACCAAGAAAGGTGAATAAATTATTATAATGATACCAATAAAGCAAACAAGCAGCAAAGTATACTGTCCTAAGGCATTGATATGGAGAAAATGCGAGGAAAGAAAAAATGCCTGATAGAGAATAAATAAAATGTACAAAATCTGTATTGAAAAACCATTAAAAGTCATGAAATGAAAAGAGACTTAAAAAAGGTGAGTATGGGATACAATGGACGGCTGCAACAATGAAGGTCTATGAAAGAATGGATATGGTAGTAGACCTGAGGGAATAATCACGTTGATTTTGAATAAAGTGCAAGTGCAACATGAATATACAGCCCAATGGATATAAAGCCCAACTACCTTTTTCCTGGCATTTTCATTTATTATACTAACCACACTATTTAAAATCTGAACAGCTGTACAACTATTTAAACATGAAAAATATGTTAGAATAACATACGATAAGCACAAAAAAGATAAAATATCTAAAGAAATGATGAAAAGTTAAGCTAGATCTCAGACTTCAACCTGCAGGAGATCAAGTGTTAAATCTCCTGGGGCTTCTAGCTCAGATAGCAGCTATTTATGATCTTCTCCTCTGTCTTGGGATTTAGCCCTCTTGGTTCCTTTGGATCCAGAGACTCAGTAGATTAGAAGCTCTGCCTCTGATAATAGATATTAACAATCATCTCGTCTGTCATGGGTTTTAACCCTCTCTATTCCTTTGGATCCAGAGTCTTAATTTAACTAAACATTATCTTATAGGTAAAAATCAATAGTGAAAAGTTAGATCATGTTTTTGATTCAAACCTACTGGAGAACGAGCACCCATTGGGAATATCCAAAACTTTCAGCTCCAGTAATAAATGTTTATAATCTCCTCCTCTATTTGGTTATCTAACCCTCTCAATGCCTTTAAATCAACAGAGCAAGAGAAGAGTGAACAATTCCATGACCTTTATTTACGCAAAAATACGAAAGGTCCATATTCAATCCACCACGCAAAGAATAAGATAGTCCAGAACTCGAATGCAGTTCAGTAACAGGATAAAAGCCCGGGAAATGAGAGTCCAACAATCCAGCAGACAGAGGATAACATAGTCCATATACTCTTCTTTCTCTCTGTGAACATCATAGTTCCACACACCATGTGAGATTGTGTCTCACCACACTGATATTTTAAAAGTCCCCTTTCTCATCCACAGATCGGGGGGGGGAGATCGCAAGGGCTCATTGCTTCAACAAGCTAGGTCAATATGTCATTAGTATATTAGCAAACAATACAGTACTGTGGGGGCTGATATCAGATGGCAACAACAGCCCTTCATACATTAGCAAATAACAACTCATCCTACAAGAGAACGCCATGAAAATCAGTAAAATATTAATACAAATAAAATGATCCCCACATACCATATCCCACCATCACAACCTCTCCCCCCTCTTACTAAGTGAGCATGCCATGAGGTATACACCGACTCACTTTAGTCCACTTTGCTCCACTGTTTATAGTTCCTTGTACAGTGGCAGGGGTTGCAATAATCATGAGTAGAGTTGAGCGAAACGGGTCGAAAAAATTGAAAAGTCGCCGACTTTCGCCAAAGTCGGGTTTCATGAAACGAAACCCGACCTTAGCGTGAGGTCGGCCACAAGGTCGGCGACTTTAGCGCCAAAGTCGCGTTTCAAAAGATGCTTGAGCACCATTTTTGCAGCCAATCAAGAAGAATGGACACTGTGGGCAATGTGATGAAATAGGCAGCGGTCACCACCATCTTGGAGAAGGGCATGCAAGTGAATGGCTTG
The DNA here is from genome assembly GCF_039654945.1 of Dendrobates tinctorius. Taxonomy (NCBI): domain Eukaryota; kingdom Metazoa; phylum Chordata; class Amphibia; order Anura; family Dendrobatidae; genus Dendrobates; species Dendrobates tinctorius. Next base: position 47,819,625 of record NW_027361687.1, read on the forward strand.
CTTTGTGGGAAGTCACAGGGGGTATAAAAGGGCGGGGACGCCGACCACCATGTTACTCATGCTGATCTCAGAATAGGGAGAGCTGCTGCTGATTCTGTAGGGAGAGTGTTAGGCAGGGAAGAAGATACCAAAAACTGATTCTGCTGCTAGCGATTTTGCCTGTACAACACACCAGTCACTGTGTGTGCAGTGCAAGGGGAGGCTATATTTTGGTGCATCAGCTCTGTTGGTTATTAGGCTGCCTTTTAAGGCTACCTGGTAGCTGCATTGCTGTGTGTCCACTGCTGAGCAAACTGCTTTTTTCAAAGCAATCCAGATTTTATTGTTTTGTCCTTGTGAGTTACTGAGCGTTCATTTTTCACACACCATACAGCGGTGTACGCTCCTCTCTCAGTACCGTGTAATGGCTGTTATCACGACCACAGTGAAGCTATCTGTGTGTGTGACTCTGTAAGGATAAGTCGAGGAGTTGTTCCATTCTTACAGACCTCCACCTTATAGTTTTGTCTGGTTTTCAAACAGTTTAGTATATTTGCTGTTTGATTACATTCAAAACTATAGAGAGACAGCGTGTGTCAGTCCGTATACTAAAACACGGAGCTTGACAATTTTACATACACTGGACAGCAGAGTACGTGCACGCTCCTCTCTCAGTGCTATGTAACGGCTGTTATCACGGCCACAGTGAAGCTATCTGTGTGTGACTCTGTAAGGATAAGTCAAGGAGTTGTTCCGTTCTTACAGACCTACACAGTGGGGAGATTCCAGTTCTGCCCAAATCTATATACACCTTGTAGTTTGTCATACACTAGGCAATTTCTGCCAGTCACATTGCGGTGTTAAATAAACAGGGCCTGACTGAATCCCACAGTGTCCTGAAGTGTAGAGACATTCCAATTCTCCACAGTCCTCTATACACCCTTCTAACAGCATAGAGAATCTGCCTGTCATATTGCAGTGTTAAATAAACAGGGCCTAACTGAATCCCACAGTCTCCTGAAGTGTAGAGACATTCCAATTCTACACAGTCCTCTATACACCCTTCTAACAGCATAGAGAATCTGCCTGTCATGTTGCGGTGTTAAATAAACAGGGCCTGACTGAATCCCACAGTGTCCTGAAGTGTAGAGACATTCCAATTCTACACAGTCCTCTATACACCCTTCTAACAGCATAGAGAATCTGCCTGTCATATTGCGGTGTTAAATAAACAGGGCCTGACTGAATCCCACAGTCTCCTGAAGTGTAGAGACATTCCAATTCTACACAGTCCTCTATACACCCTTCTAACAGCATAGAGAATCTGCCTGTCATATTGCGGTGTTAAATAAACAGGGCCTGACTGAATCCCACAGTGTCCTGAAGTGTAGAGACATTCCAATTCTACACAGTCCTCTATACACCCTTCTAACAGCATAGAGAATCTGCCTGTCATATTGCGGTGTTAAATAAACAGGGCCTGACTGAATCCCACAGTGTCCTGAAGTGTAGAGACATTCCAATTCTCCACAGTCCTCTATACACCCTTCTAACAGCATAGAGAATCTGCCTGTCATATTGCGGTGTTAAATAAACAGGGCCTGACTGAATCCCACAGTGTCCTGAAGTGTAGAGACATTCAAATTCTACACAGTCCTCTATACACCTTTCTAACAGCATAAAGAATCTGCCTGTCATATTGCGGTGTTAAATAAACAGGGCCTGACTGAATCCCACAGTGTCCTGAAGTGTAGAGACATTCCAATTCTACACAGTTCTCTATACACCCTTCTAACAGCATAGAGAATCTGCCTGTCATATTGCGGTGTTACATAAACAGGGCCTGACTGAATCCCACAGTCTCCTGAAGTGTAGAGACATTCCAATTCTCCACAGTACTATATACACCTTGTACCTTGTTTTACAGTACCAGAGAGTTTGTGTAAATTTGGGTAAATTTTTCCAAAAAATGAGGAAGTGTGGTGGAAGAGTCCGTGGAAGTGGGCGGGGGTTGGCAGCTGGTAATGATGGTGTTGGTGTTGGTGGTGGATCTGCTTGTAGTGGCAAAAGCAAAATAGCACCTAATACTGGAGGTGTTGAGGCTGCATCATCTTCTGGCTCCACAAGGCCTCGAAGGCTCCCTTTTCTGGGAGTAGGTAAACCGCTTCTAAAGCCGGAGCTTCAACAACAAGTTTTGGCTTACATTGCTGACTCAGCCTCCAGCTCTATCGCCTCCTCTTCTGAAGTTTTAAAAAATAAAAGCACTGAGTTATCATTGGAGGCTCATGGTCATGAACCACACCTTTCCTTTTGTCCTTCACCCCTACCAAAATTGAAGGATGCGGTAGGCCACACTACATATTACTCCATGGAGCTGTTTTCACATACCATGCCTGGGTTATCAAGTCAAATCGTGAATTACCCAGGCCAAGATGAATCTGACATGGAGTGCACTGATGCAAAGCCACTGCTAGATTTATCTGCTGGTACATTCACTCAGAGCACTACATTGTCCTCGCAGTGTGCTGAGCCAGAATCTCACCCTGATGAAACTCAGTTGCCCCCTCCTGCATACTATACCACCATACACGGTGACACAGAGGAAGGTGCACATGACATTGAAGAGGAGGTGATGGATGACCCAGTTGTTGACCCAGATTGGCATCCATTGGGGGTAGAGTGTGCCGCTGCCAATAGCTCAGAAGAGGAGGAGGAGCATCCGCAGCGGGCATCGACATCGCAACAGTTGTTATCTGGCAGGCCCGGAGCAGTCCAAAAACGGGTTACAAAAACCCAAAAAATTGCAGGACCGCTTCGCCAGACGGTCAAAAAAGCACAGCGTGCAAGGCCTCAAACTGTCTTCCCTAGTAGGAAGAGTGCAGTGTGGCACTTTTTTGAACAAAATCCTAATGATCAGGCAAAGGTAATCTGTAAGAAGTGCGCAAAGACCTTTAGCCGAGGGAAAAAATCTGAGAAATTTGAATACCAGTTGCATGCTAAGACATTTAACCACCATGCACTTGCAAGCGTGGATGGACTACCAAAACTCACGTACCACATGTGCTACTGCTCCCAAAGAAGGTAGTAAGCAACGCAACATTGTTTCCCCCACTGTAAGTCCCCCGGTTAGCACACCACCAGCAGCAAATGTTGAGTTGTCGTCGCAAGGGCAAATCATTCAGGGAATCACACTGTTATTGCAATGACATACTGAATCTAGGCCATCAGAAAGAACACCCACTCCATCACCATCATCAACCCTCTCTCAGTCCGCCATGTCCACCGCTACTTCCACCATATCCAGCTCTCAAGTCCAGCTCAACCTACCAGAGACTATGAGTAGGACAAAAAAGTACTCATCCTCTTGTCCGCGTACACTGGCTTTGAACACCCACATTGCCAAACTAATCTCATTAGAGATGATGCCCTATCAGTTGGTTGAAAGCGCAGCTTTCTGCGAACTAATGGCCTACGCAGTTCCACGCTATGAAATACCCAGTCGCCACTTCTTTTCTCGCAAAGCCATCCCAGCCCTCCACCTTCATGTGAAAGACCGCATTGTCCATGCACTCAAGCAGTCAGTGAGTGGAAAGGTGCACCTCACAACTGATGCATGGTCCAGTAGGCATGGCCAGGGCCGTTACGTGTCCATTACTGCACACTGGGTTAATGTGGTGGATGCAGGGTCCACAGGGGACAGCGGTGGTGGCACAGTGCTGCCTAGCCCACGGTATAGGAAACAGTTGGCTGTAGGCGTTCGATCCTCCTCCTCCAGAAGCGAAAGCTGGTCCACAGAGCGCAGTCGCACAAGCACTGCATCCGCAGTTGACAGTGTTGCAAATGAGGTGTCCCCCTATCGATCAGCTAGTGGAAAGCGTCAGCAGGCTGTGTTGCAGATGAGGTGTTTGGGCGACAGACACACCGCAGAGGTACTGGCCGACTACTTTCAGCGACAAACTGAGTCATGGCTGGGCAGTCTACATCTTGAGGCAGGCAAGGTAGTTAGTGATAACGGCCGGAATTTTGTGGCAGCCATAGCCCTTTCAAAACTCAGCCACATACCTTGCTTGGCTCACACCTTGAACCTGGTGGTGCAGTGCTTCCTCACTAATTATCCGGATTTAACAGGCCTGCTCCTTAAGGTTCGAAGACTGTACTCGCACATCCGCCGGTACACTCCAGTCGTATGCAGAAGCTGCAGCGATTGCTCCACCTTCCCAAGCACCGCCTAATTATCGACATTGCAACAAGGTGGAACTCCACCCTGCACATGGTTGAGCGGCTGTGCGAACAAAGGCAGGCCGTAATGCATTTGTGGGAGGATACACGGGCAGGCACTTTGAAGGCAGACATGGAGTTGACAGGTTTGCAGTGGTCGTAGCTGAAAGACCTCTGTAAAGTCCTTCAGTGTTTTGAGGAATGCACACGGCTGGTAAGCGCTGATGATGCCATCATAAGCATGAGCATCCCACTTATGCGTCTGCTCATGCAAACTTTGACGCACATTAAGGAGCAGGTGTCTGCAGCCGAGGTTGATGAGGAGGAAGAGGAGGAGGGAAGCCTTGATGACAGTCAGCCATTGTCTGGTCAGGGAACTGTCATGGACGAGGTGGAGGGAGAAGAGGAAGAGGAGGAGGATGATGATGGGGATGATTATTTAAGGGAGGAGGATGCTTCTCTTGGGGCAAGAGAAAATGTTGGCTTTGCAAGGTCTGGTACATGGTTTGTGCGTGACTGGAGGGATGTGGATTTGCCAGAAAGTGCTCCTCCACCCAGCACTCGCAGTGCATCATTGACACCGTGAACATTGGCCCACATGTCAGATTATGCCTTGCAGATCCTAAAAAGGGAGCCCCGCATTGCCAAAATGATGAACGATGATGACTACTGGTTGGCCAGCATCCTGGATCCACGCTATAAAGGCAAATTCCAAAACATCATGCCACAGGAGAACCTTGACCTAATATTGGCTAACAAACAAGCTACTCTGGTAAACCGGTTGGTTGAGGCATTCCCAGCACACAGCAGCGGTGATGGTTCTCACACGAGCCGTAGGGGCCGGGGGGCAACTTGGAAGCGGTGTTGGTGGTAGACACATCAGAAGTGTCGTTGGAGACAGGGGTTTCATGACCATGTTGTGGACTGATTTTTCAAGTCCCGCTCACACGACTGGTAATATTGCATCGATTGAAAGTGACAGGAGACAGCACTTGTCAAGTATGGTTACAAACTACTTTTCCTCCCATATCGATGTTCTCCCTCATAGGTCATTCCCATTTGTCTATTGGGCAGCTAAACTGGACACCTGGCCTGAATTGGCACAATATGCCTTACAGGAGCTCGCATGCCCAGCTGCAAGTGTGCTATCAGAAAGAGTCTTCAGTGCTGCTGGATCAATACCGACAGAAAAAAGGACCCGTCTGTCAACCCAAAATGTGGATGATCTAACCTTCATTAAAAGGAACCATGCATGGGTTTCCAAGGATTTTGTCCCACCTTACCCTGATGACACATAGGTTGCCAGAAAAATTGTTTTCTTTGGTCCGCCTGTTCCTGGGACTTGACCAATTTCGCCTTTAGCAGCAGGTGAATGTGCCACATCAACATGCCATTTTGTAAACCTCCCTAACTGGGCAGCCTCCTCCCCCCAATGGCCGGGGTCACCACTGAGCGCACGCAACCGTGCGAGTGCCATTGCCCTGCACAGGTGGGTGGGCCGACTCGTGGGTGCGGGCACTGGCACAGGGTCCCTCATAGTGCAATCAAGTGTCTCTGATGGTGGTGGTGCACACCCCCCGTCAGACACACCGCCGTACTATGAGGGGCCCAGTGCCAGTGCCGACGCCCACGAGTGGGCCCCCCTTGCTTGTGCAGGGCCCCAGCATTTGCAATGTTTACCTCTCCCTGCTCCTCCGCTGTGTTTTCGGGGCTGTCAAATCCATCACTGGGACTGGCACTTCAAATTTGGTGAACTGATAGAAGATGATGGTTAAGACGTAGCTATGCCCTGTCCCGCTGGCCGGGATCCAGCTTCAGATGATCAATGGCTTCCATTTCTTATGGACGTCGACTCACAATGAGATGCAGTGGTGGTTTCTCATCAGCTTTAACAGTTTTCCTACCCACAGACGTGTGACATTCCAGCACACATTTTTAAATGCCCTCCCTCTCATGCCAATCCAATTGAATCGCTTACGGCCTGTGGCTTCTGTGTTTTGCACTCCAAAGTTACGTGACAGATCATGATAGGCAGTGAGCACCATGTTTACATCTCTCCCTGTGATCAAAATTGGATGGATATGAGTAACGGCGATGGGATCAACGATACTGCGATACAGCAACACTTTCTTCACAAAGAAAGGTTTTTGCTGTGTCCACACACTAATTAATTGAGGGTCAGCATTGCCTCTGAGAATTGTGACGGAAGTTGTTCCCATGAATAGTAATTCGTAGATTTCTGCAATCACTAGACTTTAGGTAAATAATTGTATGCATCTAATTTCCTATTGCAGAGAGTCTGGGCTGTCTTACTGAGACAGAAATATAAATGAAGATTTAAAAATACCACCAAAAGTGTATCATGGTGTACGCTTGAAATACATTTCCTTTTTTCTAGTTTTTAGATTGTTGTGTAATCCATGCAGAGAACACGGAGATTTTAAATGTTTAAACTATGCTCTATATACCTGCTATCAAGTGATAATGTACCCTATCTCAACTTTGTACAATCTGGTCTAATCCATACTGGGCCTGAGACCGTCTGAGCCTGCCTCCTGATTGATACACATAGGTTTATAATGTGTAAACTATGCAACATATATACGTGTTATCTGGTGAAACTGTACCCTTTATCAACTTTCTCGAATCTTGTAGAATCCATTCTGGGCCTGAGAACGGCTGCAGAGCTGTTAAGCAAGCTACAGCACCTGTGGTTTGGACATGAAATGTTTTGCATTTTTTCTGGAATGGCGGTTAGGCCGAAATCAGGAATTGCTGTTAATTTCCCAGTAAGTGCAGGTCATCGTTCATGGTGAATTATTGGAATCCCAGATCCCCATCACTAACGGTGTTCAGCGTGTTATCTGCACCTGTAAGCGCAAAAGATGGTCCTTTCAGTGTAGCGCGCATGTAGCCCCGGACATGGAAGGCCATGATAGCCCTGTCATTGCTCGATCGCGCGTGCCAGAGCCTTGCGTATCCCTCTAGTAAGCTTTACGCGTACCGCAGGTGCATGCCGGAGTCTCGTTCGTTAACGGAATAAAGCTGACAAATCGCTAGCACAACTAAAATGGACATACCACACCACACACACACAATCGACAAAGCTTTCAATGTGTGCATTTTTTTTGAGCTGGCATGGTTGTGGTTTCCCGGGTGGAGTACAATTAAGCCACAGGCTCCACTCCTGGTGGTGCCCTTTTGGACATCCCTTTAAGGTTCAGCTTTGCAATCATACTGCCCCCGGAAAGTAAACACTTTGGCTTCATGGACGCTGTTTGGAGGTTCATGGGAATAACGCCGCCCGATCGCTAGTTTCCATAATTTATTGGTTGGAAGTACGACGGTATATGATCGTGTTCGTTTCAGATTTTGTTTTTTTGGGTTTGGTTTTTACATTTTTAGTCCAGACTTTCTTGACTTCATAAGGGCATGACAAGCCTTGATCTGTGTCTCCTCCACCTCCTCCTTTTACTCCTCCACCTCTTTTGTAAATGTAGTTGCCCTTTTCCATATGTTATTTTTGGCTTCTGAGCATTTTGTCGGCTTTGGGACACCTTTTAAGGTGTTTTGTAATTGTTTTGTATGTGTTAGTATGTGTTTGCCTGCCATTGTTTTCAGTGTGGTTCGACAGTGTGGAACATTATCTTCCAAAAGGTAAAGGAGAAAACAAGGGGAACTGCTACCTTGGATCTAATCCTTATAAACAGGGAGGAAATGGTTGAGGAGGTAAAAGTGGCTGGGACCCTAGGAGGTAGCGACCATGCTATTTTAGAATTTTGGATAACTAGAGGCGGAAGACCTGTGAAGACTCAGACGTCAAGGTTAGATTTCAGAAAGGCAGATTTTAAGGGATTCAGAAAGAGAATTGGAGGGATCCAATGGCTGGATATCCTTAAAGACAAAAATGTCCAGGAAGGATGGGAAATCTTGAAAAATGAAATTCTCAAAGCACAGTTGTTAACAATTCCAAAAAGAGGGAAGAATAGGAAGCATTTAAGGAAACCAGGATGGATGAACACAGAACTTAAGCACATGCTAAAAAGGAAGAAAAAAATGTTTATAAAATGGAAAGAGGGAGGCATATCTAAAGAAGAATATAATGCTGTCTGCAGAACCTGCAGGGCACAAATCAGATTATCTAAAGCTGAAAATGAGCTGAGGCTTGCAAGAGATGTCAAAAGCAATAATAAAGGATTTTGGGGATATGTCAAAAGTAAAAGAAAAGTCAAAGATGCTATAGGATTTTTACAGGATGAAAATGATGAAATGGTAAGACAGGATGTTGAGAAGGCTGAACTTTTAAATTCCTATTTTGCATCTGTTTTCTCTCAGAAAGGAAATGCAACATCAACTGTTATTCACTGTCCTATTAAGGGAATAGAAGAATCCAGGATATCAATAAACAGAAAGATAGTGAGGAAACACTTAGCTAACCTAAATGAATTCAAGTCTCCAGGTCCAGATGAATTACACCCCAGAGTACTGAAGGAGATAGCAGAAGAAATTTTTGAACCCCTCTCCATAATCTTTGAAAATTCTTGGAGAACAGGAGAAGTGCCAGAAGACTGGAGAAGAGCAAATGTTGTTCCTATCTTCAAAAAGGGGAAGAAGGTGGACCCAGGAAACTATAGGCCGGTGAGTCTGACTTCTATACCAGGAAAGATCTTTGAACAAATTATTAAACAACATGTATGTCAATACCTGGATAAGAATGAAGTGATTAAACAGAGTCAGCATGGGTTTGTAACTAATAAGTCATGTCAGACTAACTTAATTTCCTTCTATGACAGTATCACTGATTGGGTGGATCAAGGAAATGCTGTAGATATAGTATATCTTGACTTCAGCAAAGCATTTGACAAAGTCTCTCATACAATCCTTATTGAAAAAATGACTAAGTATGGAATGGACAAGGCAACTGTTAGGTGGATTCATAACTGGCTTAGTGATCGGACCCAAAGAGTGGTCGTAAATGGCTGCACATCCAGTTGGAAGAATGTCTCAAGTGGGGTACCACAGGGCTCTGTCCTGGGCCCTGTATTGTTCAACATCTTTATCAATGATTTAGATGAAGGAATTGAGGGTAAACTGATTAAATTTGCTGATGACACAAAGCTAGGAGGGATAGCTAATACTAGAGAAGAGAGAGAGAGGATTCAAAAAGATTTAAATAAACTGGAGAAGTGGGCAGCAACTAACAGAATGGTTTTTAACAGGAAGAAATGCAAAGTACTACATCTGGGCAATAAAAATGAAAAAAGCATATATAGAATGGGAGGAATAGGGCTAAGTGACAGCACATGTGAAAAAGACTTGGGTATACTAATAGATCACAGACTGAATATGAGTCAACAGTGTGATGCAGCAGCAAAAAAGGCAAATGCAATTCTAGGATGTATTAACAGAAGCATACAGTCTAGATCACGTGAAGTCATTATTTCCCTCTACTCCTCTTTGGTCAGACCTCATCTGGAATATTGTGTCCAGTTTTGGGCACCACATTTTAAAAAAGACATCAACAAACTGGAGCAAGTTCAGAAAAGAGCGACCAGAATGGTGACCGGTCTGCAAACCCTGTCTTATGAGGAAAGGTTGCAGGATTTGGGAATGTTTAGTTTGCAAAAGAGAAGACTGAGAGGAGACTTATTAGCTGTCTACAAATATCTAAAGGGCTGTCACAATGTAGAAGGATCAACTTTATTCTCATTTGCACAAGGAAAGACTAGAAGCAATGGGATGAAACTGAATGGGAGGAGACACAGATTAGATATTAGAAAAAACTTTTTGACAGTTAGAGTGATCAATGAGTGGAACAGGCTGCCACGAGAAGTGGTGAGTTCTCCTTCAATGGAAGTCTTCAAACAGAGGCTGGACAGACATCTGACTGGGATGATTTAGCGAATCCTGCTTTGAGCAGGGGGTTGGACCAGATGGCCCAGGAGGTCCCTTCCAACTCTACGATTCTATGATTCTATGACGAACTTGCCTCCTGTGCGACGAACCAAAACTCTAGCGGGGTGGCTCAACACTACTCATGATATATAGATGTACATTGTTAATGTTTAAACTATGCTATATATACCTGCTATCTGATGATACTGTACACTTTGTCTACTTTTTATATTCTTCTCTAATCCATACTGAGCCTGGGAGTGTCTCTGTATGACTGATGGAATATATATGGAGATTGACAATTATCCTTTGACTGAATAGAGTTGTACGCTTCTGATACAGTACCATATATGTGATGTTATTTTGCATCTATTTTGTGCTAAATTTGGAAGTTTGGTGGAAGAGGCCGCGGACGTGGGCGTGGGGGGGGCCAGCTGGTGCTGATGGTGGTGGTGCATCTGCTGGTAGTGGCAAAAGCACAATAGCAGCTAAGGCAGGAGGTGTTGAGCCTGCGTCATGGTCTGTCTACGGAACGCCTGGAAGGCTACCTTTTCATGGGAGAAGGTTAACCGTTTTTAAAGCCGGAGCATGAGGAACTGGTTTGGGCTTACATTGCCGGATCAGACTCCAGCAAATATGCCCTCCTCTTCTGAAGTTTCAAAAAATGTCAAGTGCTGGCTCCTGGTCAGGAAGAACCCCTTTCCTTGTCTCCTGCACCCCCACCCAAAGTGAATGATGCAGCAGGCCACACTTCACATTAGTCCATGTAGCTCTTTCTATCATACCATGCATGGGTTATCAAGTCAAATTGTGAATTCTCCAGTCCAAGATAAATCTGACATGGAGTGTGGGTGGCCAGCCAGGGCAGTGGGGTTAATTGGTACCAGGATAGTGTCTCCCTGGGATGTGTCACAGTGGTGGTGACCTGTTCCGTGGCCCTGGGCGTCCATGCAAAGGGGTGAATTACGTTTATAGGTGAATGATACGTGACGCCACCTGTGGTTTCTGAGTAGATTGACCAGCGCTGCAGTGGCGCTTCTCTGGGACAGAAGTTGTGGTGCAGCTAAGATGTAGATGGTAGTTGGTAGATGGTGTGCAGTGCAGGATGTAGCAGAGCCGTGCGCCAGGCGCAGGAGAACGAGGACAGACACAGTCGTGCAGTTCCTTTACCTGTACTTGGTAAGTGCCGTCCAGGACCCAGAGTACAGATGGAGAATTAGTTGGTCAGCCTGGGAGCCAATTTGGAATTCTCTCTCTGCAGATAGGTAGTGTGGCCTCCGTTCTAGCGCTTATCTGAGGTACTCGCAGTGCTGAGTTCAATGAAGTTCCCCCTGTTGACTCTCTCTTGGAACTTTCTCGTATGGCAGGCAGCCGTAGCCTTTTCCTTCTGGCTCCCACACGTCGCTGCTGGGGCCTCCGAGCCTTAGTTGGGTACAGAGCATTTACAGCTGCTACTTCCTCCGGTTTCTGCTGCAGGAACGTCAGTGTCCCTACAAACTCGGAGACCGGAATCCGGACCATGCGCTCAAGCTAGGAGTGAGCCTTAACTCTGCTCATCCTCCAGCTCCCCTTCTCACGTCCACACACTTCCCCTTCCCTTCACAGACTGCCCTAACTTACCTCCTCCCGACCACAGACAGCAGCTCCTCAGCAGTCAGGTTCAGAGGTCTCCCTGCTGGCCTGGAGTGGGAAATGTGTTGTGAGTTGGTTTAACTAATGCCACTGTGGCGACCGTACACCTGGGGGCGCCACAAGTGCACTGAGGCCCAGCCACTGCTAGATGATTCTGCTGGTACATTGACCCAGACCACTACCTTCCCCTCGCACTCTACACAGCCTGAATGTGACCCAGATGAAACTCAGGTTACCATTCCCATATACTGTACCACCTTACACAGTGACAAAAAGGAAGGTGCAGCTGAAAGTGCAGGTTTGGCCCACCCGCCGTCAGACACACCGCCGTACTATGAGGGTCCCTTTGCCAGTGCCGTCGCCAACGAGTGGGCCCCCCCTTGTTTGCTCTGGATCACAGCACTTGCAAAGTTGAAATACTTACCTCTCCCTGCTCCACCGCCATGACGTCTTCCGCGTTTCCTGACAGTGATATTCTGATCAGAGAGCGCAATGACATCACGTCTGTACGCCCAGACTAGTACATGGATTCCCTAGCGAGGAGACTTATTTGAGGAGACTTATTTAATTGTTTCCAATGTTGGGACAGCAATTTTTGGGGAGCACTATACTCTGGAGAATGATATATGGGGTCCACCATACACTGGAGCATTCCAAAGGTGGACATCAGACACTGGAGCAGCATTTACAGGGCCCATTATACACTCGAGCATTAGAAATGGGGCCCATTATATATAGAGCATTATTTGAGCCCATAAGACAGTGCAGCTTCATCCATGGGGACCAACATATGCTGTAGCATTATGTGGAGCTCATCATATACTGTTTCAAACATTATATGGGACCAATGATTCTGTATGGTGAAATATATGGGCCTCATTACTCTGTATAGCGCACTATGCGGTGGCCATAATACTGTATGGAGTAAGATACTGTCCATTTTTGGAGCTATTGGAGAATTTAAAATGGATATCAATCATGAGATGTAAAAAGTGAAGTATTTTTCATTGTACTATACCACTATTTCTCTGCCGTATCTGAGCATCATGAGTTGTGGTATGTGTTAAAGGGGCGCTCTTTGGCCCAGGGCACATGAAAACCTGGAGCCAGCCCTACCCCCCCACAAATTTAGCCAAATAACCTCCATTTTTCAGTGCGTAACTAGTATTATGAAGTAAATTAAGGTTGAAAAGCTTCAGTAATAAGATTTGATGTTTTTGGCATTCGAAAGGGCACTGTAGGTGTGTTTCCTGGCCTCCACTCCCTGCCGACTTTGCTTCCCCATTGACTTGCATTGGGTTTCGTGTTTCAGTTGGCCTTCGACTTTTCACAAAAATCGGCCGATTTCGTTCGACCCGACTTTTGCGAAAGTCGGTTTTCATAAAACCCGACTCGACCCAAAAAAAGGCAAAGTCGCTCAACTCTAATCATGAACACTTGTTGTCCTTCCATAAATTCCTGGGTCCTGGTGTTATGGCCACACCAGGTTGTTTGACTGGACTGGGCCATTCACTGATGTTCATTAACCAAGGTAGCTAGCTGGGCGAGACAGTCTCTGAACTCTAGAACATAGGGAATGATGGGTGCTCCGATGTCTGCGATATCTCCCTTCAATAGTTTTTTCAGAAGAGTGAGAGGTCCACGGATCTTCTGGCCAAACAGATTGCTCCCTGGTGAGGTCTGGATGTCATGGTGCTTGAAGGGCCTGTAGTCGAGTGACTGCTCCCACAAAATGACACTGTAACTCCCCAATGTCATTTCCAAGGAGGATATCTGCAGGACGTCCTCCAATAACTCCAATCCAAGACAGTTTTTCTTTAAAACCATAATCCAAACGCACCAAATCTTGCTGTATATATTTGCAGACACCCTCCCCCAGGACAGTGGAAATTCCCAGGCCCGAGTGTTCGAACCACACGGGGGTCAGCATTAGTCAAGAATGCCCTCGTGTCTCTAAATCCCGACACTTTGTATCTATCAATTAAAGGGAATCTATCACATATTTTTTTCGTATATAAGCTGCAGCCACCGCCATCAGGGGCATATCTACAGCATTTTGATGTAACCTGAAAGATAAGAAAAACGAGTTATATTATACTCACTTGGGGGTCCGGTCCGATGGGTGTCGCGGGTCCCCGGTCCGGCGCATCCCATCTTCATGCAATGACGTCCTCCTCCTTGCTTCTGTCACACTCCTGGGCAGGTGTACTTTATCTGCCCTGTTGAGGGCAGAGTAAAGTACTGCAGTGCGCCGGGCCTCTCTGACCTTTCCCGGAACCTGCACACTGCAGTACTCTGCTCTGCCCTCAACAGGACAGATAAAGTACGCCTGCACAGGAGTGCGCCAGAAGCAAGGAGGAGGATGTCATCGCTAGAAGATGGGAGGCGCCGGACCCGGACCGTGACACCCATCGGACTGGACCGGACCCCCAGGTGAGTATAATATAAATAGTTTTTCTTATCTTTCAGGTTACATCGGGGGCTTATTTACAGCATTACAGAATGCAATCCGTATAACGACCTCGGCGGTCGATGGGACCTTGTCACACAGCAGCTATTCTGACAACTCACTCCTGTGTCCTTAAGTTCTGTGTCGCCAACGAGGTTGCTCGTCGGCGTCAAACACAGCAATGCATGCTGGCCAGCGGGACACCAGCGATCAAAAAATGGCCTAGGACATTCGAGCACGATCAGCGATATCCAGCAGGGGGGCCGGTCGCCGCTATGTGTCACAGGTAGCGAGATCGCTAGCGAGGTCGCTGTTGCGTCACAAAACCTGTGACGTTTCAGCGATCTCGCTAACAACCTCATTATGTGAGACGGGGTCTCTAAAGAGCTAATGCAGCTAATGAGATGCTCGTTCTCCGGGGCGAGATTGTAGGCAGAGTCTTATCTTGATGCTCTAAGCCTGAGAACCCAAAGAAAGACTCTGCAAATAGGCTGCCCCGAAGCTCAAAACATGGTCCTCATCATAGAGACAGACTGTTTGTGATTCGGAGTGGCCTTAGGCAGGTCTTTCCTTGGTTTCTCTGGCTTAGAGCAGGAAGATAAGACTCTGAATACAGTCCCGCCCTGGAGCATGGTTTCCAGGGTAAACAGCGGGTATCCAAGAGCTTGGATACCAGCTTGCTCGCTGGTCATGATCGCTGTCTATGTGACAGCTTACCAGCGATCAGCCTAACGATGTCCCAGCAATCCCATCCATGTCGGATCGTTGGTGGGATCACTGGGACATCGTTATGTGTAACAGGGCCTTAACACTCATTACACAAGAACCACAAGACGGATTTCTTCACCCCAGGTATCATTTTAATCAGTATAACAATCGCAGCATGACAATGCCTGTAGGTTACTTAGCAAAATCCTGCTGACAGGATTGCTTTAAAACAATATCCTTAAAGTGAACCTGTCAGCAGGATTGTGCTGAGTAAACTACAGACACTGTCAGGTTGACGCCGTTATGCTGATTAAAATGATACCTTGGGTGATGAAATCTGCCTTGTGGTTGTGTTTAATCTGTTTTTTTCAGGTAATAAAATTCTTGTGCTTTGGGGTGACCTGTGGGTGGAGCTGTGGGCGGCACTGTGTGGGGGGTCTTCATGTGGTGCTCTGCTTAGATATTCATTTGTATGGCGTATGACAGGTCACTGATCCCTCAGTGACCCACCCCCTATTTTACATGCAGAATACAATATGTTTAAAAAAATAAATTAATAAAACCAAGTTCAGCAGGTAGGTGGCGGCGCCTGTGCTGTAGAATAACATGGAAGATAATATGCATATTTTCTTTTCATATATTTTTGTTTAAAAAAGAATCTTAATCAAAATTTAATGCCATTAAATTCTAGACTAAAGGTAGTGGATAAATGAATAAAATGGTCACTATTTTCTGAAAAACTATGACATTTTTTAACATGCCTTTTGTGTCCTGATTATTTATTATATTGATAGCTCTGTCTATTATCCCAAGAGGATAACCTTTCCACTTGAACATGTCACAAATTATTTTTTGTTCATTATTCCATTCTAAATTGTCTGATCAGTTTCTCCTAATCCATGTCTTTTCGTCAATGGGGAAGTGCCTTTTTGGCACACTTAGGGTGACATGATCCTGCATGCAATAAGGAATTGCCTGCTACGGGTTTTCATTAAGAGAATTAATAATTGGTCCAACCTTTTGGTGGTTGGGGGCTTGTTTTGATATACAGTATATGTTTCTTGATGAGCTGGAATCCTCATTCTCCGCATTCTTTTACAATCTGTCACGCCATTCTTGCCTTCACAATCTCTGACCACTCTTTTTTTCTCTTTCCCTGGGGTGTACTTTTTTCCCCATCTGCTCAGCAAGTTTCCTATACTTGCCCCAAAACCCTCATGTCTCATTCAAAAGATTTCAACACTAATTTTTCACAGTGCCATCACACTTTCCTCATGCATAGATCAGGGTCACAGCCACTTTTTACACCTGGCATTACACAATCCCTAGCAAATGATCAATAGAATACTTCTGCTGTTGCTCAACAGCCACTCAAGATGCAGCAAGAAAAGTAATCCTACAAGTACCAGCAACACGTTTCACGCTTATACATTAATTCTATCGTATACACACAGTTCAAAAAGGCATTGGTATTTCACAGTTCTTGGACCAGACTATTTAATGCAAAATAACTCAACTGGAATGTAGAAGGACTAAACTGAAGTAAAAACGCAAGTATGAGCTTGTTACCTTATGCTGTAGCTTTTAGGTTTATTGTTCCTGTATTATCCTTCCTCATTTGAGAGCTGGATGATACAATGCACATCTGTCCTTGTTCGAGCACCAAATTTCTTTGAGTGAAATCCATTCTCTTCTATTGCCTTTTGAACTCTAAATAATAAGATATGTTTGCAAGAACTTGGAAATTCAGACAGCACAATCTTAAGCTGGTGTACAAAGGCTAATGTCTGGCTTATTGTGGTACAGGCTAAGTTACCGTATATATTGTCACAAACAAAGAAGACTTCCTAGAAAAAGATGTAGCCTTCCCCCCCAAGCTTCAATTACTATAATCATCCAATAGGAATGTAGGGCATAAGCAAGATGTTTGATCACCATGGAACAAAAATCATGGTACAAAATAGGGACACCTAGAGAAAATGGAGTACGTTTTCTCACACTATAAAACTGTCACATTATTTACTCAGTACAACAAATATAGTAAAAATTTTTAAAAAACATCCTAAAAGTTTAGCTTTGTCATCATAAAAAAAAATTGAATAAAAAGTGGTCAAAAAGTCATATGTAAAAAATGCAAATGGTATCAATGAAAAGTCAAATTGTCATGCAATAAACAAGCCCCTGTATGGATCTTTCGGTAAAAAAAATAACAAAAAGTTACAGCTCTAAGAATATAGCGATCTAAAAACAAATTAATTTTGTAAAATATTGTTTAAGTGTGCAAAAATAGTAAAGCATAAAAAAATATAACTCTAGTATTGCTATAATCGTACTGACCTAAAGAATATAATCAGCCTTATCACTTTTACCACATGGGGAGCTGCCCAAAAAAAAATAACTGAATTGCTTTTTTTTGTTAATTATTCGTTTGAAAAATCTGAATAAAAGAGATCAAAATATGTTTTGTTTGCCTTAGTAATGCTAATAAAAATTTCAACTTGTCTTTCAAATAATAACCCCTCATACAGTACTATTGGACCAAATTTTTTTTTCAAAAATATAGCTCTCAGAATATGGCAACGAAAAAAACTATTTTTTATATAAAGAAAATCATTTTTAGTGTGTAAAATCAGAAAAACCTAAAAAAAAACCTATTTAATTCTGGTATAGCTGTAATCACACTGACCCGAAGAATAAAACCATCTTATCACTTATACCACACAGCATTGCGAAAAAAATAATTCTTGATCTGCTCTTTATTTGTTCTGTCTCCCAAAAATCAGAATAAAGCTCAGATCACATTTATCCTGTGCCCTCCGCTGAGCGCTTATGGCAGGGTTTCCGTGTACATCCCCCTAAAAACCCTGTTCGTATTAAACCACCGATGGAGCTGCTCAATATTATGAGGCAGATAGAGTTACTTCAGACCTTGTCTGGTCTCTGCTCCAGCAAAGTCCTAACATTTTAGGCTTCTTTTCAGAGCACAAAAGTGTGTTCAACTACAGATGTGTTCAAAAAAGACAGGACACCACCAAAACAGGGGCCAAATGGAGTCCAAACTGTCTCTATCGATCTCCTTATATTGCTTCATCTGAATTGCATTTTTGTGGACTATAGATGGAAACCCAAATGTAAGTGCTCAGCGTAGAACACAAAAACGTGATCCCATCTTATAGGTGATCAAACAATATAATAGGCACCCCAAAATGTTACCAATAAAACCCCTAATGAATCCAGCACAAAACAAGCTCCATGTTACTGGTAGGACAAAGGCTTTGGAAATACAATATGTCTCCCACTCTCTCAAATAAAATCTTGTGAAATCTTTTTTCTCTTTATCAAATTACCCCTTGCCTTCTGAGTCCCACCATGCAAATATTGCAGTTATCAGCCACATGTTTGGCATTACTGTAATGGGGATGAGCCCACTTAACAATTTAAAGGGTGCGGGTCTCCAGAACCACAAGCTTGACATAATATAGGGCCATAATATATAATATATAATATATATAATATAATAATATAATATATTATAATATAATATATAATACATAATATATAACTGGCAAATTTACAGTTTACAAAAAAAAGCATGGAGTGTATGTTACAAAGTGAAAACACAGTGGGACCACAATAGTCACTGCAGCTATTGATGAATTCATTAAGATGTGTCATTTCTAAAATGGGGACAATTTGTTTTTTTTTTCTGCTACTCTGGCACCTTCGGGGTTCTTGAAATGTTGCCTGCAAACTATTCCAGGAAAATCTGTGCTCCAAAAGCCAAATATCGCTCCATCCTACTTAGCTCTGCCGTGTGGCCTAACAGTAGTCTCTATCGACATATGGGGTATCTCTGCGATAGGCAGAAAGTGCCCAACAAATTGTGAGATCCAGTTTCATCTATCAACCCTTGTATAACTAAAAAGTTTGCAGCTAATAAAAAAAATTTAAATTTTTACCACTAAGGCTGGTTTCACACTAGCGTTTTATCGCGCAGCGCATCGTGCGCTATCAGTCGCACGCGAAATGGTCCCCTATCTTTAAAATGGTGTCTAGCGCTTGCACGCGTGCCTCAGCGTTTTCGTGTGCTGCGCATTTTCCAGGTGTGCGACCAGATGCGCCGGACGCTACATATTGCATTTTTTTGTCCGCACAACATCGTTAAAAAATCGCGTGCGCACGCAATGCACAAAAAAATAGCATTATAATCTATGGGGTCGCTGACGTGCACTGTGAAGTGCGCATGTCAGCAATTTGTGAGCGCACGTGATTTCAGAGTAAACAATGTCTAGACTCTGGTTTAAACCACCCCCTAAACAAGCAACATTGTTTTGGAGAAGTATACATAAAAGAAGGTGTCTGTAGTGCCAGACCACTTACTCTACAGACAGTCTGCAAGAAATAAGAAGCCCTGGAAGAGAAAATACACCCACCCAGCAAGAAACAAGACACAACTTTGGCTAAAAGCTTCAGCAGCTAAAGTGTGAGTATTCTAAAATCTATATACTGTATGTGGCTGTCCTTTAAAATTTATTATGTACTAATGTTTTGTTTTTTTTTAATTCCAGCATGTCTTCTGGATCGAAATATTCTCCATCCAAGCAAGAACTGGCCCAAGCAGAGTGTGATGTGTGGATCTTGCTGCCTTTGGGTAAGTATAGCTGCCTCTACAAATCGGTAATAATTTGTGTTCTTTTACAGACCTCAGCATCGGACCAGGCAAGTGAGCCGGAACAGCGGGAGCAGCCTAGCCAAATCCCGGCGAGGAGACGCAATGTAAGTATCCAGTCTTTGAATGTCCCTTTTTTTCAAAATTGTTTTTTTCTCTGCCATTTTTCTGTCCTGTTTTTATCTTCTATATCTTTCTTCTTTTCTTTTTTTCCTTTTTTTTATATTTCAATCTCCAAACTTTCCAAGATTCTAATTTTTTTTTCTAGGTTCCACTACAGGATGAAGACATCTATCTAGACAATGAGCACCTGATCTGCCTTGTCAAGTACCGTGTCCCGTTGTTGTACAGCCATGAGCAGCAGTACAAGGACATTGTGGTGACCCGGCAGCTCTGGAATGAGGTGGCCACAGCTTTGATGGATGGCTGGGACAGCGCCTCTGCAGCTTCCAAAAAGGCATTTAGTAAGTATTTCCCTGCTGTGTGATGCCTCATTGACTCTTGATCCTGAGGATACTGTTGTGTTTCCTGATAGAATATATTCTATCAGTGAACATAACAGTGTCCTCAGGATCAACAGTGACTGCTTTGTGTATTTTATTGCTGTATTGATCATGCCTTGAATCTTGTTCATGAGGATACTGTTGTGTTGCTTGATAGATATATTCTATCAGGAAACATATCATTGTCCTCAGGATCAACAGTTTTTTGTTTGTTTTTTTACTGCTGTATCGATCATGCCTTGATTCTTGTTCATGAGGATACTGTTGTGTTTCTTGATAGATATATTCTGTCAGGAAACATATCATTGTCCTCAGGATCAACAGTGACTGCTTTGTGTTTATTACTGCTGTATTGATCATGCCTTGAATCTTGTTCATGAGGATACTTGTTATGATTGGGTCACCAAGGAGGAGAGCAAGACCAAGCTAAGCCACAGAAAACCAGAGAGGTTGGTAACTAAGCGGATTGCAGACCCATGATCCTATCCACACAACTAGCAGTAGCCGTGGAGCGTGCCTACGATGATCCTAGATGCCTCGGCACAGCCGGAGAGCTAACTAAGCTGAAAGCAAGAAAGGGGAAATCTAAACTGCCCCAGATCATACCCCAAAGAAATAGATAGCCCCCAAACATATATGGTCGGTGAGACAAGATGAAAACACAAAGCAGGTAGGAAAATAGACTGAGCAAACGATGGGGCCCAAACTAACTAGACAGGACAGGAAAGGAAAGACACTGTCTGCAATCACGCAAAAAACCCTGCAAAAAATGTCCAACACATCTGATAGAAAAATACTGAAGTTGCACGACTTCGCCCACTATATCAGCACTCTGGTATATTCTGAAAGCAGACCAAAAAGAGGCCAATCTAATAAGGGACAAAAACAAACTGGCACAAGCAGTAACATATAGATGGTGATTCAGCACAGCCCCAGCCGGAGCTGGCTGACTCACACAAAACTGAAATAGACAAAACCAGATCAAATGTGAACAGAATAGCAAAAGAACACTTAGTTTCCAGCTCAGTCCCTCCATGCTCAGCTAAGACCTCAGGAGGCAGGAAAAAATCACCAGCAGGGATAGAGGGAGTTGGCTGTCTTAAATCCAGTCTGACACCCTAGATCTCCAATCGTCCTCCTCATTATCAGGTGGCAAACCTCTGTTAATCAGATCAGCTCCATTACCTCCAGTAACCACCAGAGGGAGCCCAGAAAGAGAACTCGCAAACCCTCTGTCAATATGACCAGCTCCACTACCTTCAGTAGTAACCAGAGGTAGGCCAGAAAGCGAATTCACAACAGATACTGTTGTGTTTCTTGATAGATATATTCTATCAAGAAACATATCAGTGTCCTCAGGATCAACAGTGACTGCTTTGTGTTTTTTATACTGTTGTATTGATCATGGCAAGAATCTTGTTCATGAGGATACAGTTGTGTTTCTTGATAGATATATTCTATCAGGAAACATATCAGTGTCCTCACGATCAACAGTGACTGCTTTGTGTTTATTACTGCTGTATTGATCATGGCAAGAATCTTGTTCATGAGGATACTGTTGTGTTTCTTGATAGATATATTCTATCAGGAAACATATCAGTGTCCTCAGGATCAACAGTGACTGCATTGTCTTTTGAATTCTTTTGCAATGGCACATTGACTGTTTGGCAAGTTCACTCAGGTGTGTGTGATGATACAGATGTAGCCATCATTGCATTGTATAATGTTTTTTATTTATTTTTCCAACAGTGAACAAAGTCCGCACACGTTGGTGCTCGATGAAGGACCACTTCAACACTGATGTTCGTGCTCAGGGACAGGGACGCAGTGGTTCAGTGGCAAGGACAAGAAGAAAGTACCGCGATCATCGCGAGTTGGCTTGCCTAAGACCGGTCCTTGCAACCAGAGCGTAAGTATTTTTTTTTCATTTCCTTTTAAATCTGTGCTTTTATATTCCACAGCGGATGCTTCTTTTAAATGCCTGATAGTAATGTTTTTGCTTTCTTTCCACAGCACCTGAAGCAGCACCCTGAAACCTGTCCCTGAAGCGGTCCTTCATCGGACAACCTAGGACCCGTCCCAGCCATCCAACAGCCAGGTCAGCAACACGGACAGCTGGTAACCAGGAAGCTAGTCAATCAGGTGTTCCCCTGTCCCAGGTCTCTTCCACTGGTTAAGCGGGCACTACCCGCCA
This sequence comes from Dendrobates tinctorius, assembly GCF_039654945.1. Taxonomy (NCBI): domain Eukaryota; kingdom Metazoa; phylum Chordata; class Amphibia; order Anura; family Dendrobatidae; genus Dendrobates; species Dendrobates tinctorius. Next base: position 47,841,872 of record NW_027361687.1, read on the forward strand.
GCGGCAGAGGGCCTCGGACAGGCCTGTCTTGCCCGAGTTCATGCACTTGAGCGAGGCCTTTCATGCCAGCCTCAAGGCGCTGTCAGACAGAGTGGAAAGCGGTTTTTCACTAATGGAACGTGGTTTTAACAACATGGAACACCTCTTCCACTCTGCCGACCAGTGCCTTGACCGGCTGGAGGCCGACCTCAACAGACCAGCGCACCATTTCTTTAGTAAAATCGAACAGGGCATGGCGAAACACCTTAGTCCTGAGAAACAGCTGAATGTGTTACAGGCCTGCAACACTGCTTACTTACAGGCTATGCAGCAGAATCAGGACATGCAGCAGTCAGTGGTGTCATTCCCACCTGTGCCACCACTGACTCGCTTCACCACAGTACCGACTTCTGCTGCATACCACTGCATGGCCACCTGCATTCCTAGCCCAGCCGGACACCACTACACCACATCAATGCCGAGTGCTGCTGGACACTCCATCCCCGCCACCAGCATGGCAAGCGCTGCTCCTGTCTGGAGCACCACCACCACCACCGTTTCACCATCTTGGCGCATCGCCACCGCACAACCTGATTGGGCCATCGCCACCTTCTCTTCGGAGTACCGACACAACATCTCCATCTAGGAGCACCTCCACCACTCGGCATCATTATGGGAGCACCGCCACCACTCCTCATCATTCAAGGAGCACCGCCACCACTCCTCATCATGGGAGCACCGCCACCACTCATCATCATAGGAGCACCACCACCACTTCTCCTCCTAGGAGCACCGCCACCACTCCTCCTCATAGGAGCATTGCCACCACTTCTCATAGGAGCACCGCCACCACTCCTCCTCATAGGAGCACCGCCACCACTTCTACTCCTAGGAGCACCGCCACCACTTCTCCTACTAGGAGCACCGCCACCACTTCTCCTCCTAGGAGCACCGCCACCACTTCTCCCACAAAAAGCACCGACACCACTTCTCCTTCTAGGAGCACCGCCACCGCTACCACCCAGCAGCAGAGGGGTGACCCACATTCCCTCTTTTTCTCATCACGGACACGGTCCACCAGCTCCAGGTGGTCGAGCAATGTAAGGCGGTCACACGGTGGTAGTCAGTCCAGGCAGGAGACTCATGCCCCAAAGAAGAACAAAAAACAAAAGACTTTGTTTGTCACTCCCCCCTCTCCTAATGTTTCTCAACCTGCCTCCATTTCCATCCCTGAGCTCCCTTCCCCCACTACTTTCGTCACCCCTTCACCTAGAACCCCTTCCTCAACTTCCAGCCGTTCCTCGTCTCTCCACACTCCCAAAGTATCCCACTCTTCCCCCAAACGTCCTTCAAAATAAAAATTTATTTATTTTTTTTACAAATAAATGTGCAATTCTGCTTTCACAAAATACGGTTTGATTAATATGTCTTTCGCCGCCTACACACACTGCGCCGTACACACACTGCGCCATACATTTGCGTTTTTGCCACCACATAGCTCCATTACTGACACATGTTTCTTATGTCAGTCTTGGAGATATGTGTAGTCAAAAACACAAATCTATATGACTTGTATTTTCCCCACAAGTCTCTTCAGTCAGTGAATATTGCACAGACTGAATAAAGGATGGTGTTGAGTGCAAGGCGTATCTATTGTTACCTTGCCAGGTATCATAAAAAGTTAATTGTCTATGATGGGTTTTTACCATCATCATTTAACTTTTTGTGATACAAGGCAAGGTGATTCTAGATATACCTTGTAATTAACCACATCTTCTATTCAATGTGTGTTGATAAACTGAGGAGATGATGGGGAAAATACATGCCATATGTACAATACCCTGGCCTTTTATCATAACTATCACACCTGCTGTGGCGGACCTTCGGTGCTGGGAAGAGGCCGTGGCATGGGGAAATTGAACTGGTTGCCATACAACCTCTGGCCCATGTCAGAGTTCTTAAAAGCCTGGGAGTCATTCCCACGGCCAAATGAACCAATGTCAACAGCAACAAACATACAGTCTGCATCCGAAATGGCCATGAGTACTGTACAAAAGTAGGCTGTGTGCCCATGATGCGATTTTTAAGCATTTTTGCCATGATTTTCGGTGCAAAAACGTTTAAAAAAACTCATACAGAACGCACCCCATGCATTCCTATGGCATTCCGCACATGCTGTGCTAATGCTGCGCTTTTTTCCGTGGCGGAATCGCATCACGGAAAAAAACGCAGCATGCTCATTCTTTTTTGCGGAATCGCAAAGAATTGCCGTGATTCCGCACCCATAGGAATGCATGAGAACCTCTTACTTCCCGCATGTGGCTATGCCCACCATGCGCGAAGTTAAGCGTCTCATATGCGGTTGGTACCCACGGTGTGGAGGAGAGGAGACTGTCCTCCAGGCCCTGGGTACCATACCCCTGTAAAAAAATAATAAAAATAAAAAATCGGGGTATATTTACCGTCCGGCGACACGCGCAGCCTTCCCGGGCCTCAGCGTTCCCAGTAATGCCTTGCGGCAAGGTCCTGTGATGACGTAGTCTCGCGTTACTCTAGTGGTCTCGTGAGATCGCTATAGCAACGTGAGACCAACGTCATCACAGGTCTCGCAAGGCATCGCTGGGAACGGGAGCGTCGCTGAGACTGCGCGGGACGTCGGAAGGTAAATATACCCCGATTTTTTATTTTTTTATCATTTTTAACATTCTATCTTTTACTATTGAGGCCGCATAGGCAGCCTCAATAGTAAAAAGCTGGTCACACTTGTCAAACACTGTTTGACGAGTGTGACCAACCTGTCAATCACTTTCCAAGCGATGCTTCAAATCGCTTGGAAAGTGCTTGAATATCGCACGTGAAAACCGCGGCAAAATCGCAAACATAATTGCGGCAAAATCGCGGACATAATCACGGTAAAATCGCGCGGAAAAAAACGCGCGGAAAAAACGCGCGATTTCTGGGAAGGAGTCCGGTTTTGAGTGTCCGGATTAAAACGCAATGTGGGCACATAGCCTTATAGTTATAGTTCTCAGAGCCTGTTCTTTTTGCTTTTATAATACGGATGTGTTTCCCATCAACTGCACCCAAACAGTTTGGGAAATTGCAGACTGTCCAGAATCTTTCAGCAATTTCCATCCACTTTTCCACGTTGGGCAGGGGCATAAATTCGGGACAGAGAACATCCCACAAAGCCCGGCATGTGTGGGCAACAATTCCAGACAAGTTTATACTCCAGTCCGGTACTGGAAGTGGAGTGAAGAAAGGCTCTCTCCAGTAGCCAGGAATCTGTGAAAACAAGAGAACAAAAATTATTATTTATGTATATGGATTTTTACAACACCAAAAAACATAGTTTAAAAAAAGACACAAAACATGTCATACAAATAAATATGAAGCCTTTTCTTTACTACATGGCATAAAACTAATACTACAGCCTTTGGTTAACTACTGTACATGGCAGAACAATAATACTGCCAGCTTTGGAATACTACGTGTCACAACAAATAAAATTATTGGTTTTGCAATACTATGTACCGTAATGTGACCAGGAGCCGTTCCTCAGGAGGAATCGCACAACGGAGCTGTGTGTCCTGTCTCCGGATGGCATCTTGGACATGACCAAGCAAATACCTGAAGCTTTGTTGGGACATCCGTGTATAATCAGTAAATTTATCTGGGTTTGCCTGGAGCTCGCTGTAGAGGAGTTCAATAATCAGATGTATTCACACACGCTGGCGCTGCCGTCTTTGCTGTCTCTCTCTCTCCCTTTGTTATGGCAAGCAACTGCATAAGCCTGAGCCATCCTAATGTCCAGATCCAAGATGAAGTGAAAACTCTTCCAACGCAGATCCATGTTGTCAAGAGAAAATGAAAGCAAATGTGAAGAATTCAGCTGTAAACAGTGTCTATATAAAGAATTTGCATAACACACGCCCACTGCTGTCCCATTGGTGGAGTCTGTTGCAAGAATTTTTCAAGCATTTTCCTCCTGTGATTGTGCCACCATGCGCATAAAAAATGCTAACGCATGAAAAAACGCATGAAAACGCATACAAACGCAGCGTTTTTTGTCATAATGCACATGATGATGCGATGAAAAATCCCAGCGTTTACAAGCATTTGTAAGCGTTTTTTGCATGCCTATTATGTGCGCTTGAAAGGCGCAAGTGTGAAACTAGCTCAACATTTTATATTTCCACATCCCACGTTTGGCTGTGTGTTTATTTACAATATAACTATAGAATTAATAACTATAGGATTAGTAATGGAGACACCACTCCATTACTAACCTATGGGCTTGATGTCACTGGACAATACAAAGGTGACATCAAACCCACAAATATGAACCCCACTTGCTACCGCCACAGGGCAAGTGGGAAGAGCAGGGAAAAGCACCACAATTGGTGCATCTAATAGATGCAGGCTGCTATTTTTAGGCTGGGGGGCAATAGCTAAGTCCAATTACCAGCCTGAGAATACCAGCCCCCCAGCTGTCTGCTTTAGCTTGGCTGGTTGTCAAAAAATAGGGGGGACCCCACAATGGTTTTTTAAATTATTTAAATAATTAAAAACTATGGCATGGAGGCCCCTCTGTTCTTGATAACCAACCTTGCTGAAGCTGACACCTGAAGGTTGCAGCCCGTTGCTGTCAGTTTCATCTGGCTGGTTATCAAAAATACAGAGGAACTACATGTCATTTTTAAAAAAAAATGTATTTATTTATAGCGCAGATGGAGGCTGATGAACACTGTTATCAGCCTCAGCCTGCTCTTGCTGTTAACAGTTGAGTACAACTCTCAACATTGTCCTTTGCAAGCACTGATCACAGTGCGAGCAAGGGACAGTGATGTGAGCTGTTTCCAGCATCCAACACTGGGGAACATCATGAACTGTACCGTTGATTCCCAGGTGCAGGTGTGCAGGACATTTTGTAGCCCGTGCTGCTACTGGAAACAGTGACGTCTGAAAGAGCCCATAGTAAACTCGATCACTTACCGAACGTTGGCTGAATTTTGCTGATTTTTAGGAAAAATGCTAGGGTATCTGAACGTGAATCTGAATGTGCACTGTTCGTCCTGAATATGATATTGGCGAACATTTTCCGAACAAGTTCGCTTATCTCTACAGTTGACTGATCCAAGTGTTCATCTGTGTGGGGATTCCAGAGAGATGACTGTCTGTAAACAAATATTCACCCAACATGGACAGCTTATTGGCCTATTTTTGCCTTGCTTGACTGCTGTTGATCATGTTTCAATCACCTTATCTATTATCATTTTATATGTTGTTGACCCATTAAAATTTACTACTTTGTTTTGGCATTTTAGACTGAAGTTTAAAGACATCTTTAATTTGTGGAGGATAGAAGCCATGGAGAAAAATATTTCAAGAGTCATCAGTGATGGTCAGTAAAGTCACCTTGGTTACATCAGTAATAAAGGCTGAAGACAACTGAATATGTTCAACAGTAGCAGCTTTTCCTCCCTCATGAACCACGATTGAAAAATTGCTGTTTTAGTTGCTTTTCTAAGCCATTCTCGCATAGGTGGAGTTCATCTTCATTAGGTTGAGTCTCCAGGTTGAGGAATCCACATTTGGCAGCCAAACGATGCATGATTTTGTGGATAGAATTGAAGTACTATTGGCAAATGTATGTATCAGACACTGCATGTATGTAGCTGGATCTTTGATAATAAATGGATGCAGCTTCATGGAGCCCCAGCCTAAAGGTCAATTATTGCCTAAAGGACTGTTCACGTGAACATTCCTACAGATGTTCTCATGAATGGCCCTACGAATATTCTTTGCTACCATAAACCTACCAACAATCCAAAAACATGTTTGTCATTGATTGCATCCTTTAAGGGGGCATAAGAACCCATCGTCTGACAATTTCTCAAGAGATATGCTGAGACAATATTGTAAAATATATGCCTGGTGGAGGAACAAACGATTGCATTATTGATCATTCGTATGAACCACTCATGATTGTCAGTGCTCGCTGCTATAAATTTACAAGTGCCTCACACCTGTCTATTGATTGTGTCTGTCAATGCATCTTAGTTATATTGAAGAAAATAGTATGGTTCGTAGCAACTTCTGTCTCAATATTGATCTTGTCCTCTAATAATTTACCTCCTTGGTTTTGAGCCATAGGAGCTATGGTAGCCATTATTTTGAGCATGTAAAAAATAAGATGAGTCAGTGACACCATGTGATTTTCTTATCTAGATGACATTGAGCAGTTTCGCTGTCGACTTTTACAGTATGAAATGTTCACCCTGAAAATTCTGTATGAATATTTTTGGAATGACCTGACGCACATAGTGGAGATTTTGGACACTCGGAACTTCCTGAGCGAGCTTGGGTTCCGAAATATCCCAATGGAGATGGTGAGAAGAAAGTCTTTCATATAAGTATGAGTTAGTAAATATTTCCAAAACTATAATATGCACAAGGTATAACCTGATTCCTTTATGTATAATGGTCTAAATTTCCCAACCTATTTGTAACTGGTCTTCAAGACCCAAACCCTAAATCAACCCCTTCTTTGAGTTTCATAATAAATAATAAAAGCATTATTTTTACATGAGTAATCCTCTCCAAGAAGAATTAAGGTATATATCAGAATAAAATATCAGTCTAGGTAGAGGGACAATCTTCTCCATGTGGTGGTCTTCACTATTTATGTCTGATCAGACAAAGCTATACAAGGTGAATGAAATAGAGGCAATCTGGTACCAACAATATCTGCAGAATCATACACAATGCACCCCTAAAGCCTAACTGGAGGTGCTTTTTGGTGGCTTCTGTCTTATATAACCTAGACAAATCCAGTTTCTGTAGAAAGTAGCTTACTTTTAACATACAATTAGTATTGGATCCAAGATGATGGAGATAAGTTTGGTTGGAAGTCAGCTTAACAGTAACTGTGAGTTTGAAGCCCTAAGTATTTAAGACTAGAGATGGGCATACCCGAACCGTAAAGTTTGGCGACCTGTACCGAATGCCTACTGTACGGGCACCGAACATGGACTTCAACAGGAACATCGGTGAACACCCGTGCACCTATGCATGACAGAGTGACAAACACCGCTTCTGATCAGTGGTGAAATCATCCCCGCCGGTCAGAGAGCCACGGTTCCCACGCTGTCAAAAGACAGCATGAGCAAGCAGCTTTGATCGGAGGTATAAAGTTTACCTCTGGTCACTGGTGTCAACTGATGGGACTACATAATCCAACACTTGCTGCCGCTAATAACAACGAGAGCAGGAGTGGCTGATGGTTGTATTCATTAGTCGGCTCCTGCGCTGTGAATAAATAATTTAAAAAAACATTGTGGTTTCCCCTGTGTTTTCTTTAACCAGCCAGGCAAAACTCACAGCTGGGGGCTGCAACTCTCAGCTGTTAGCTTCAGCAAGGCTGGTTATCAAGAATAGAGGGGTCCCCATGCTGTTTTTTTTAAATTATTAAAATAAATAATTTAAAAAAGCTGTAATGCATCCCCCCATTTTGACAACCAGCCTTGCTTAAGCAGACAGCTGGGGGCTGGTATTCTCAGGCTGGTAAGGGGACATGGACATTGACCCCCCCAGCCTAAAAATAGCAGCCCGCAGCTGCCCAGAAAAGGCACATCTGTTAGATGCACCAATTCTGGCGCTTTGCCCGGCTCCTTCCACTTGCACTGTAGCGGTAGCAAATGGGGTTAATATTTGTGGGATTGATGTCACCTTTGTATTGTCAGGTGACATCAAACCCATGGGTTAGTAATGGAGATGCGTCTATGAGACACCTATCCATCACTAATCCTATAGTTGTATGCTTCTTAAAAACATAGCCAGAATAAAGTCCTTTTTTAGAAATAAAACAAAACACACTTTTACTTTTTTATTTAAAAATAACAAACAGTTATACTCAACTAAAGCCTAATTCCACTGACGCTCTCGTTCTCCTGTAATAAAACAAAAATAAAAAATAAAAAAAACATCAATATCCCTCACCTATCCATTGTTCTGTGCCACGCCGTAATCCATGTCTGTCGGAAAAACAGTTTTCAACCTGGATGCGACCGTCCAGGCTGAGAATCACTGGTGACAGAGCTGCTGCGTGCACAGCATCAGTGACTGGAGATGATGTCATTGAGGTTACCTCTGGTCACTGAGGCTGTGTACTCAGCCAGGCTGAACAGCCGTGACCTCGGTGAGATCCCCGCTAGCACCATACCATGAGAAAAACTGCTCTCTGTTACTAACCTGTGGGCTTGATGTCACCTGACAATATAAAGGTGACATCAACCCCACAAATATTAACCCCACTTGCTACCGCTACAGGGCAAGTGGGAAGAGCTGGGCAAAGCGCCAGAATTGGTACATCTAATAGGTGTGCCTTTTCTAGGCAGCTGTGGGCTGCTATTTTTAGGCTGGGTTGCCAATATCCATGGTCCCTTACCAGCCTGAGAATACCAGCCCCCAGCTGTCTGCTTTATCAAGGCTGATAGCCAAAATGGGGGGGCGCATCACCGTTTTTTAAAATTATTCATTTAAATAATTAAAAAAAGCTTTGTGGGTACCCCTCTTTTCTTGATAGCAATCCTGGTTGAAGCTGACAGCTGAGGGTTGCAGCCCCCCAGTTGTGAGTTTTGCCTGGCTGGTTATAGAAAACACAAGAGAAATTTACAGTGCAGGAGCCGGCTAATGGATACAACCATCAGCCGCTCCTGCTGTTATTAGCTGCAGCAGGTGTCGGATGATGGGAGCAATAGTCCCATTAGCTGACACCAGTGACCAGAGGTAAACGTTATACCTCTGATCACAGCTGAGCGCTCATGCTTTTTTTTGATAAAGGGGGAATCGTGGCTCTCTGATCAGCAGGGAAGATTTCACTGTCGATCAGAAGCGGTGTTTGCCGCGCTGTCATGCACATAGCAGCATGTCAGCCACTGGATGTTCGGGCCCCCCTTTCAAGTGAATAGGGCCCGGGATCAGGTTCGGGTCCAGTGGTGTTCTGGTACCCGAACCCAAACTTTTTGTATCTGTTCAGCTGAACCCCCGGACCCGAACATCCAGTTGTCAACCCATCTCTATTTATGACATCATTGTCATTTGCCACTTTTGCCCTCCCTATAATCTCTGCACCTGAGGAGGAATTGTGAAAATTATTAGAATACTTATACAGGTATTTATTTTTCAGGATTACCTTCTAATGGAGAAAGAATTAGGATCCTCCGCATTTTCAGAAATTCTAATTAGAGATATTATGGATATGGGGCGAGATGCTGTGCTAGCGCTGTGGGAAAGTCTTTTTGTCCTACAGAATAATTGCCAAAATCCTAATCTGATTGGAGTAATGGCTGAATTTACTGAAAGAGGTAATAATGTTATTCATGGCATGGAAAACCTTCTACCCTAACTGTCTTTACTGCTAGAGGAGCTTTACATTACTCATGCAAGTTAAAACAGGTCACATGGGACGTAATAGGATGTACCTGCTAAGGTTATGATTGTAAGCAACAACCAAGGAGACATAGAAATCTGCATAGGAGCTGTATACATTTAAATATTTTAGATGCATGTGAGCTATTAAAAAATCATTTTTTGTAAAAGTTTGACATATCTTTAATTTTGGAACTGCCCTAAAAAGATATGCCCATATTGGCTCTTATCCTCAATCACTCATTATGCAGATATTACTTCTGTGCCTTTAATTATGCATTTTTGAACCCCAGTAACTCTGGATATTTATGGGTTGGGACGTTTGGCTGAAATGGTTTCAGATGACTGATTACCTGCTTGCTTCTTTTATTCTAGGTGATATGTTAGTGGCACAAATCAATCTGGATGCAGATGGACACCAATTATATCAACTAAGTGGTAAATTATACAAATATTAGGATTCAGTTCAGGCAATTGATAACATTTTCTTACTGTAAGGGTCTCTCTGGAAATTTGTATGTATGTAGGAGATAAAATTCTAGTTGATTGGGGCCCCACCGTTAAAACCTGGTCTCCCAAGTACCTTGTTGAATCTTCCATGGCTACTGCCACATTCAATGTCTATGGAGCTGACTAAAACAATTGAGTGGCAAGACTTTGACCAACCAGGGAACCTTACTCCATATAGACCAGGGTTCCTCAACTCCAGTCCTCAAGGCCCACCAACAGATCATGTTTTCAGGATTTCCTTAGTATTGCTCAGGTGATAATTGCTTCACCTGAGCAATACAAAGGAAATCCTGAAAACATGATTTGTTGGTAGGCCTTGAGGACAGGAGTTGGGGAACCTTGATATAGACCATACATCCTAATTAGAGATGAGCGAGTATACTCGTTGCTCAGATTTTCGGTGATCTCCGAGTATTTTGGTGTGCTCGGAGATGTAGTGTCTGTCATCTCAGCTGCATGATTTGTGGTTGCTAGACAGCCTGAATACATGTGGGGATTCCCTAACAAACAGGCATTCCTCACATGTATTCAGGCTGTCTAGCAGCTGCAAATCATGCAGCAACGAGTATACTCACTCATCACTAATTCTGTTAGGAAATATGGATTGGGGAGATGCTGAGATAAGACAACCACTTTCAATAGAAATCTACCCCTTCACCATTCTTGAAAAAAGGAACCAGATCTAATGATTCATTTTCACATTAATAGAAACAAACATGTTTTGTAAGGCCCTGTTAACTTCAAATTTTCCTTCTTCAATTTATGTATATGCCAGTAAAGCTGTGGATTTATGCGGTAAACATGTCCATAGTGTCAGGATCCTGTCAGCGTCGGCAAACTGCCATGGCTGAGCAGAGTGACTTACCCACACTACGGGAGGGCCCAGGGTCCGATACTGCAGTGAAAGTTCAAGTAGACAGTACCTGCGATGCTGAAAGTAGTAAGGAGTACAAGGACCTACGATCATGTGACTGCAGGGGGCAGGGCTTAGCGTCCTACTGCTGCAGATGATGTAATATACTAACTGCAAGGATACTGTAGTAGAGGAGAGGGAAACGCAGGTCAGACAAGCAGGGGTCATAAACGGAGATGGCGGCACGGTACCAGAGGAACGAGCAGAGAATAGTCAAGTCACAGGCAGAGAGTCGTACACAGAGAAGATAGCGCACTACAAGAGGGACAGGCAGAACTCGTAACAGGGAAGGAACAGGATCAAAACCAAGCAAGCAGCGAGTTATCAGGCACAAGGCACACGTACACAAGAGGTCAACTAACTCAGCCGAGGGCAGGAGTATAACTGACACCGGACCTAGGTCGAGTGGCCACTAAATAGCCGCCCTCTGCCAGAGAGAGGTAGAAACAATTAACCCCTGTCTGACCAGGACGGGCCAAAGACAAAACCCCGTCCTGGATCATGACACATAGGCTTCCATTACTAGAGAAAGCCTAAAGGCCCTTTTACATTTAGCGATGCACCAGCGATCCGACCCAGTCAGGATCGCTGGTGCATCGCTAAATGATCGCTAGTGAGCTGCCACACAGGCAGACCTCACAGCGATGCAGCAGCGACGCAGCGCACGATACCCACCTTTCACACACAGCGATCCTGACGTCCTCCCGCCCGCCTCTACGTGTCGCTCGTCGTCACAGCAGGAAGCCCCAGCAGGAAGGTGACGACGAGAAATGGAGTCGGACATTCTCGCGCGATCAGCGATGGACAGCGGGGGAGCCGGTCGGAGGTAAGTATCACACATAGCGATATCGCTATAACGTCACAAAATCTGTGACGTTATAGCGATATCGCTAGCGATATCGCTATGTGTAAAACCCCCTTTAAAGGGTGTTCATTTGGTTAGTATATGAGGAATAAAAGGTAAGAAATAGCATAGTAGACTATGCTATTGATTCACACAATCCACTGTTTAGCATCTAACAGGCAATCTTAAACTAAAGGGGAGAAAACAATGCTGCACAGGGGTGCACTTTGAATGCCAAAATGCAGGCCTTCTTCAAGAAATTCTCCAGAGATCTATCTGCCTCTCCTACCTGTAAGTTGCAGAGGTTTCTACCTCCTCTATTTTGTAAGTTGCAGAGGTAAGGTATTTCCGCAGGTTAAAGTAAGTGAGTGAAGACTGTACCTATGATCTGGACTTCACATTTATAATTAGTTAGGTTATTGACCTTTACTGGTCATTGTCTGGACTGCCTCATGTCTTTATGTAGAGAGAAGGGCAAAAAAGGTGCAGTTTGGATAAGCGGTTGCAGGACTCCTTCCGGAAACTATCCATTGGTCTACCAGCCTCTCCCTCTTTGTAGGTTGCAGGTTAAAATATCCTTGTATTTTCTGCAGGATAAAATATCTGGGTGCAGACTGTAGCTATTATCTGATTGTTTCCTATGCTCATTTAATGTGATTACTGTCTGTTTATCTCAGTTTATTTTAATTTGACCAAGTTTTAGGTTGATTATATTCTTTAATCTTTTTTCGCAGATACCCATAATATTCATAAGAGACATCTTCTAGAAATGACTCAAAATTTAGAAGACCACAGCGCTTCAGGACTTGCAAAACAGAGACGAAGCGGTAGCATTTCTACTTGTTACCTGGATCTAATTGTTGTCTCTACTCAGCAGTTCAGGAATCGCACTCAACATGAGATAATAGAAACTGGGGGAAGACATGAGCATTATTTGAGAAAAGCACAAAGCACTTTAGAGCGTATCTCACCCAACAGGCTGTTCCGTTGGTGTCACCGTTCTGGGTGTACACCACATGCAGTCATGGTCAGTGGCGTACCTGGAGTTGGAAAGACCACACTAATGCAAAAGTTTGTTTATGACTGGGTGACCAAGAAACATTATCAGAGATTTTCTTTTATTTTCTTCTTTAAATTCCGGGATTTAAAAAGATATGATACAATCAGTATGGAAGACATGATCCTTGACCATTATCCTTATCTACAGACTCAACTCCAAAATATCTTAAAGGATCCAGAAAAATTGCTCTTCATCTTTGATGGTCTAGATGAAAGTGTTCATGACATTAATTTTAATTCACAAACTGTATGCTCCAACTCCAAACAGCAGGAGAGAGTTGATGACATTGTGGTTAGCTTGGTGAGACAAAGACTTCTCAACAGGTCTTCAATACTGTTAACTAGTCGACCAACCAATCTGGCTTCTGTTGATATTGGTGTTTTCCAAAGGGTCTGTGAGATCATGGGATTCTTCCCCAAGGAAAGGGAGGCATACTTTGAACATTTTTTCAAAGACAAGGAATTGTCCAATAGGGTTTTGCAATATGTGAGACAGAATGACACATTATACACCTTCTGCTATATTCCATCATACTGCTGGATCATCTGTACAGTATTATCCATGTCATTTACAACACAAATGAAGGATGGTCAACAAAATACACTTCTTCCAAAAACAGTGACGCAACTCTTTGTGTCTTATGTGGCCCACATTCTTGCTAATCACTCCGCAGATACTGAACATCCTGAGGAGCTCATGATTTCCATTGGGAGGATGGCACAACATGGAGTCATGAATCACATTCTTTCTTTTGATGCCAAAGACTTTGAAACATTTCAAGTGGGCATTACATCAAAATTACTTTCCAGTTTTATAATAGAAAGTCATACAAACACTTACTCCTTCCTACATCTCACCATACAGGAGTTCTTCTCAGCTTTACTCCATTTCTTGAACTTTTCCGAGAAGGACATGGAATTGACACTTAATAGAATCAAATCATTTGAAGATGGCAGGTGTGAAATGTTCATTCGATTTCTCTGTGGCCTCTCTGATGGTACCACTAGATCTCTTCTGAGGTCCTTCCTAGGTAGTACAACTTCTGCTTCTGAGTATGTCATTAGGTGGATCAAGCAAGAAATTGAAACAAAATGGACACTGGAAACAGATCCTTCTGAGAAAATGAATCTACTGACTTATCTTTTTGAATCCCGGAATAAACATCTTGTTCGCAGCACGATAGGATCTCATGTACAGCTGGACTTTTCTGAATTCCATCTTACACCTGTGGACTGCACAGTCTTAGCTTTTATCCTTGAATCCTGCAAAGAAATTGAATACCTTAATCTAGATAGATGCTTCATTCAAAGTGAAGGCTTGGAGAGGCTCACAGGAATTCTGCACACAGTTCAAAAACTCAGGTAGGAAAAAATTGATATCTGAAGTTCACACACCAAAACACACCACATTTTCACAGACAGCAAATTGTACGTTTTGGATATAATTTAGAGATGGGTGAACCCGAACAGTATAGCTCAGCGTCCATACCGAACACAGACTTCACCAGGAAGTCTGTGTTACAATTTGGGTTCAACTGCCCGAACACGGGGTGTTTGTCGCACTGTCATGTTCTTGACAACGCGGCAAACACCGCTTCTGATCGATGGGGAAGTCATCACCGCCAGTCAGAGAGCCGCTGTTCCCACGCTGTCAAAAGATAGCGTGAACGCTCAGCTGTGATCGGAGGTATAAAATTTACCTCCGGTAACTGGTGTCAGCTTATGGGACTACTGATCCCATCATCCGACACCGGCTACCGCTAATTACAGTGAGAACAGGAGCGGCAGATGGGAGTATTCATTAGCCTCTCCTGTGCTGTAATTAAATATTTTTTTTTTTAAAAATGACGTGGGTTCCCCTGTATTTCTACTAACAAGCCATGCAAATCTCACAGCTGAGGGCTGCAACCCTCAGCTGTCAGCTTCAGCAAGGCTAGTTATCAAGAATAGATGGGACCCCATGCTGTTTTTTTAAATTATTTAAATAAATAATTTAAAAAAATGGTCTGGGGTCACCCCCCATTTTGGACAACCAACCTTACTAAAGCTCACAGCTGGGGGCCGGTATTCTGAAGCTGGTAAGGGGCCATAGATATTGGTCCCCCAGCCTAAAAATAGTAGCCCGCAGCTGCCCAGAAAAGGCACATCAATTAGATGCGCCAATTCTGGTGCTTTGCCCGGCTTTTCCCACTGCCCTGTAGTGGTGGCAAGTGGGGTTCATATTTGTGGGGTTGATGTCACCCTTGTAATTTCAGGTGACATTAAGCCCACGGCTTATTAATGGAGAGGTGTCTATAAGACACCCATCCATCACTAATCCTATAGTTGTATGGTGGTAAATAAAGACACGACCACAATAAAGTCCTTTATATGAAATAAGACTAAACACAGTTTTCCATTTTTATTTAAATGCCTAATTCCAGCGAAGACCTCATTCTCCTGTAATAAAAGTAAAATAAAAAAACAACAATATACCATACATGCCCCCAATTGAGGAAGCCAGCAGGTGAAATGGCACTGTCAGGGTGTAGCTGAGGTGTGTCCAAGACTCGGAAAGATAAGGATGTGTTAAACAGTCCTCTATTTATATGGCGGATTTTGGCTCCAATGCACTTATGCACTTTATGATTTCATTCATTTACTTACTTAGCATCAGGAGCATAGTTGCTATTCCATAAGTGACTATTTTTTATAATATACTAGCATTATGCACTTTACTTTTTATGCAAACAGTCTGAATCTGGTTTATTACCTTGGGGTATGTGCACATGTTGCGGATTGTGCTGCGGGTATTTCCGCTCGGATTTTGCTAAATCTGCAGGTAAAATGACCTGCATTTTACCTGCGGATATAGTGCAGATTTCCTATGGATTTTCTGCAGATTTTGTGCAAATTTCACCTGTGTTTTAATGGAGCAGGTGTAAAACGCTGCGGAATCCGCACAAAGAATTGACATGCTGCAGAAATGAACCCGCAGCGTTTCTGCTACGGATTTTTCCGCAGCATTTGCACAGCGTTTTTTATTTTATTTTATTATCCGCAACGTGTGCACAGACCCTTGGAAGGCCTAATTTGAAATAGTGCCTGTGAATTATCTGCCCTCTATAGTTATTATTCCGGGCTGTCCAGGCTGAAAACCACTGGTGACTGAATTGCTGCGAGTGCAGCCTCAGAGACCGGTGGTGACATCATAGAGTTTTTCTCACCGTGCTAGCGGGGATCTCACCGAAGTCACCACAGTTCAGTTCGGCTGGAAACAGTGCCTTGGTGACTGGACGTAACCTCTTTGACGTCACCACCGGTCTCTAAGGTTGCGCTCACAGCAATTCAGTCACCACAGGTTTTCAGCCTGGATGGACGCATCTTGAAAAAAACAAAAAAGACTAAGTTAGACAAAACAACCAGCACACAGGCAAAAAAGGTGCTTACCTGCCCAGGCCACAGAACAAAAGCACTATCAAGGTGCAGTGGATCCAATTAAATGGCACAGGTACAAAAAATACCTGATAAGACAGCCTGCCTACAATCAGGGAATGGCCGCTTGGTATAATAATGCACAAAAATATAATCTGTATATGACAATGTTCACACAGAAAATGAATTGCAATTGGCTGAACCTGTTAATGACGCCCATACTCTTAGATCCGACGGGCCAACCAAATGCATACTGTGTGAACAGAGGCACAAGTATACATAGCCATATGGGCCCAACTGCACCCTGAAAAGATATAAAGTGCAAAAAACACATAGCAATATATGAGAAACGGTTTATCCCCCAGACATGAATTACAGTTTGGGATAGAACGACGGACAGGTATGGTATATTATTGTTTTTTTATTTTACTTTTATTACAGGAGAATGAGGACTTTGCTGGAATTAGGCGTTTAAATAAAAATGGAAAACTGTGTTTAGTCTTATTTCAAATAAAAGACTTTATTCTGGTTGTGTCTTTATTTACCATGTAACTATAGGATTAGTAATGGATGGGTGTCTTATAGATGCCTCTCCATTACTAAG
This sequence comes from Dendrobates tinctorius, assembly GCF_039654945.1. NCBI lineage: Eukaryota > Metazoa > Chordata > Amphibia > Anura > Dendrobatidae > Dendrobates > Dendrobates tinctorius. Next base: position 47,858,627 of record NW_027361687.1, read on the forward strand.
CCATGGGCTTGATGTCACCTGACAATACAAAGGTGACATCAACCCCACAAATATGAACCCCACTTGTCACCACTACAGGGCAGGTGGGAAGAGCTGGGCCAAACACCAGAATTGGACATGTAATGTGCATTTTCTGGGCAGCTGCGGCTGCTATTTTTAGGCTGGGGGCCAATATCCATGGCCCCTTACAGCCTGAGAATACCAGCCCCCAGCTGTCTGCTTTAGCAAGGTTGGTTGTCTAAAATAAGGGGGACCTCACGCCGTTTTTTAATATTATTTATTTAAATAATTATAAAAACATTGTGTGGACCCCTCTATTCTTGATAACTAGACTTGCTGAAGCTGATAGCTGAGGGTTGCAGCCCCCAGCTGTGAGTTTTGCCTGGCTGGTTTGCAAAAATATAGGGGAACTCACGCCGTTTTTTTTTTAAATTGTTTACTTACAGCGCAGGAGCTGCTAATGAATATTCCCATATGCTGCTCCTACTCTCACTGTAATTAGTGGTAGCAGGTGTCGGATAATGGGATCTGTAGTCCCATCAGCTGACACCAGTGACTGGAGGTAAACTTTATACCTCCGATCACAGCTGAGCGCTCTCGCTGTCTTTTGACAGTGTGGGAACCGCCGCTCTCTGACTGGTGGGGATGATTTCCCCGCCAATCAGAAGCGGTGTTTGCCGCGCTGTCATGCACATAACAGCGCTGCAAACACTGGACGTTTGGCCTCCCATTCAAGTGAATGGGGTCTGGATTTTGGTTCAGGTACTGTTCTGGTACCCAAACCCGAACTTTTTGTAACTGTTCGTCCAAACCTGCCAGACCCGAACATCCAGGTGTCCGCCCATCTCTAGTGTAATTGTATTAACCGACATTTGATAATTTCCTATTCCCTTGGTTCAGGCTTTCGAACAATGACTTCAAAGACAGTGATATGCTGTCATTTTATGGGATCCTAGCTCCAGGTGCATGCAGGGTTCAAAAATTAAGGTAAGAAGTAAGAACCTAAATTCTCTAAAGTCTATTCTGATTATTCCAAATGCTGGACTTCTTGTACACCCTTCCTAAGAGAAGCAACAGATAGTGACATCTAGAGATAATGTAAAACATGCAACTTCTTTATTCTTTTTACAGCTTGAGGAATAATTCTTTCACATTGGAATCATGTTCTTCGCTGGCAACTATATTAATTGAGAACCAGAGTCTCACAGACCTAGATCTGTCCAGGAACAATCTGGCCGGTCCTTATCTCGCCGATTTGATTACTATTCTTAGTAGACCATCCTGCACTATATCACATTTGTCGTAAGTAGTCTTACTAAGTGTTTTGTGTTTCATCAGGTTGTTCTACGAACCCCTTCACGACATCCGTCACCTTTATATTATAGCTGACACTGCAGAAATGCCCACGAACAGTGCTAGTGCTGATCGACGGTGTTTAACCCCTCTGATGCTGCTATCAATAGCGACAGCAACATCGACCAGCTTAGAAAGGAAGCTTCCTCTCTTTTCTGATAGACACAATGTGATTTCAATTGCTTTGTGCTGATTGTCTCCATCGTGACAACGGACTGAAATATGGCAGTTGAGTCACCCAGGTACAGTGGCCTGTAAGTCCCTGCTCAGAGCACGAGCTAACATGCCATCTCCCTGTGTGCCAGGGACTGATATAATATCCTTCAGTGCAAAAGCATTAGATCAGTGATTAGTGCAGGGAAAATTGTCCCATCCTGGAGCAATGTAAAAAGTTAAAAATAAAGTTTTCAAAAATTGTAAAAATATAAAAAAAAATAAAGAACAAAGAAGTGAAAAATAATATTATACCAATAAATACATATATTTATGTAAAAACAAAAATAAAATACTACACATATTTGGTATAGCCGTGTCCGTAATAACGCTGTTAAACTGTCCCACTAGTCAACCCCTTCAACACCATAAAAAAAAATTAAAACGAGTCAAAAAAATTATGCTTTTTTATCATACCACCATACAAAAAGTTAAATAAAATGTAATTGAAAGGTCAAAAGTTAATAAAAATGGTATTGATGAAAACATCATCTTGTCCTACAAAAGAAAGCCGCCATACGGCTCCAAAAGCAGAGAAATAAGAAACCTGTAGCTCACAGAATACAGCGATGCAAAAATAATTCTTTTTTTCGAAAAAAAAATTGCTTTTATGTAAAAGTATCAACACATAAAAAAGTACACACATTTGGTATCGCCGCATTCACAACCACTTGATCTATAAAACTGTCACGCTAGTTAACCCCTTCAGTGAACACCGTAAAAAAAGGCAAAAAATTATACTTTTTCAACATACAGCAGAACAAAAAGTGGAATAAAATTCAATCGAAAACTCAAATGTAAATAAAAATGGTATAACTGAAAACAAATTGTTTTTAATGTGTAAAAGCGGCAAAATATAAGAACAAAATATAAATGTGCTATCACTGTAATCGTACTGACCCGAAGAATAAAACTGTGTTATCACATTTACCACACATGTAATGGCATAAAAAAGACAACAAAAATAATTACTGAATTGCTGATTTTTGTTCATTCTTCCTCCCAAAAATCAGAATAGAAATTGATAAACAAAGTTAAATGCTGCCAATAAGAACATCAACTTGTCCCAAAAAAACAAGATCTCACATGACTCTGTCAGCAGAAAGATGGAAAAATAATAGCTATCAAAATATGGGGATGGAAAAACTTGTTTTTGTATTTAAAAAAAAACATCTTTTAGTGTGTGACAGCACACAAACATAAAAAGCAGATATAAATCTGGTATCACAGCGCCCCGAAGAATAAAGTCACCTAATCACTTATACCGCACAAGGAACGGTGTAAAAAATAAAAAAATCTTGACCTGCTGTTAATTTGTCCCCCAAAGAACGCAATGAGGCTCGGCGCACATTTATCCTGCGCTCTGGGCTGAGAGCTTGCACTGGAGTTTCCATGTAAATCTCTAAAATACGTGAATCAGACGGAACTTCTGGCAGAAGATTCCCTATAATGAGGCGGATGGAGGCACTGTGAACACTGTCTGGCCTATGATCAGGCGAGTCCGTCTTTTTAGGCATGCATAAAAATGCAGTCCGACAAAGTTTTGTGCACTTTGAAAAGAAGGACACCACTGAACAGAGCCCAGCTTTGTGCAGGTCTATGATCTTATCCCTGACATCCTTATAAAGCTCTTTGGTCTTGCCCATGTTGTAGAGGCTAGAGTCTGTTTAATTGAGTCTGTGGACAGAAGTCTTTTATAAAGGTGACTATGTAAGACAGCTGTCTTTAATGCAGGTAACAAGTTGATTAGGAGCATCTAACTGGTCTGTAGGAGCCAGAATTCAGAATGGTTGGTAGGGGATCAAATACTTATTTCCCACTGCAAAATGCAAATAAATGTATATAATTTATACAATGTGATTTTCTGGATTTTATTTTTGATATTCTATGTCTCAATATTAAAATTAACCTGCCCTTAAAATTATAGACTGTTCATGTCTTTGTCAGTAGGCAAACTTACAAAATCAGCAAGGGATCAAATACTTATTTCCCCCACTGTAAGTGCTCAGCGTACAGCGCCAGTTAAAAAAGCAAGTCTCCACTTAGGTCTGTCATCTGTTAACGGAAATATAGGGGACTTCCACGTTACTAGAATGGCTCTGTTACATTACAAAGGCTCTGGAAAAGCAAAATGGATCCTCGCCCCCAAAAGAAATTGAGTGAATTCTTCGCTCCCAATTCCAAATGCCCCCCTCCCTTCTGAAACCCACAATGTGCGTAAACCACATTTAGCATCCACATGTTTGGCATTTCTGTAGAGATGAGAGCCCACCTAAATTACGAGGTGCATGTCTCCAGAAGCACGAGATAGGCATATTGTACTGGGCACTAAAACGTACTGGGCACTACAATGTATAGACACTATAATGGCAGATTTGCAATTTTTACCCAGAAACATCTTTTGCTGTTTATTTCTGGAAAACACCCATGAAGTGAAAATTGTCACTACACCTGTAGATAAATTCCCAAAGAGGTATAATTTCCAAAATGTGGTCACTTGACGGGAGATTCTGCTTTTCTAGCACTTAGTGGCTCTGTATTTGGAGTCCACAATCTATTCTAGGAAAATATGTGCTCCAAGAGTCAAATAGTGCTCTGTCCCTCCCGAGTGTCTCCGCATGGCTAAGCAGCACTGTACAGCCACATATGGAGTATTGCCACGTTTAGCAGAAATTGTGGGACAAATTTTGGTGCCATTTTTAGCATTTTCACCATGTGAAAATGTAAAATCTGGGGCTAAAATGCAATTTTTGTGGTAATAATGTAACTTTATTTTTTGGATTATAAGACTTCCCTTTGTTCTCCCAAACTTGGGAGGAAAATGTGGGTGCGTTTTATAATCCAAACGTAGCTTATCGGGGGAGGAGGGGCGGCTGCGGTGGAGCGAGGTCACAGGAGGCAAGATCATTACTGTAGAAAGCCTGTGGAGTAAGCAGGAGTGGGGTGATGCTGCGGGCCCCGGGCCTGGAGGAGGGAGTGTCTCGGCACTGTAAGGCTGTGTGCTCTGAGTTGACAGAAAATGTCAGCATTGAGCAGAGTCCCCGCACTTTTCTATTGAATTCCTTGTAGTGGGCTTTGGTAAAATGGCCACCATATGAGAAGATTGAAATCTCATCTTACAAGGCACCAGATTAAGTCTGCAAGGACAGGGTCCCCTCCCCTCCGTACCAGTCTGTCATTGTAAATTTGTTTACTGTTAACGATATCTATAACTTTGTATGTAACCCCTTCTCATGTATAGTACCATGGAATTAATGGTGCTATATAAATAAATAATAATAATAATAATAGAAACATCCCTGGTGTCCTAGGGGTGGTAAAGGGAGTTAATCCTTCATGAGCGCTATATTTGATCATACTGAACCATTATATTTCTCCACAGTCTACAACAGATAAAGCTGAAGGATGAATATGCTCCACTTCTGATCTCACTAGACCAAAACCCCAACCTCACACACCTAGATCTGAGCCATAATTACCTTACTGATGTCAGCGCTGAAATTATCCAAGACCTTATACTAAAATCAGTAAACCTGATGGAGATTAGGTAAGTCCAACCTAGGGGACCTGTATGAAGCAACTCTCCTCAACTTAGATTCCTAGGGGTATGTTCTCATGATGTATTTTATACGCCAGCATACCCACTGAGTTTTGCAAGCATAAGACCCTGCCTGCTGGTAAAATCTCTAGCTGAGTTTTCCTAAAGTGTATTTTTACTGACTATGCATTTGTTTTTGGCAGAGGCTTTACCTCCATCTTTATTAAGCTGCCGCTAGAGGAGTCTGTCAATGACTGTCTGACACAGGAGAGGAGAACTGGGACAAGTGAGAGCTCCTATGTATGGAGGAATCGGGAGGGATACCTATCAGCTCGACCGACAGCTATATATTGTGTATGAGGGGCTTTACTCTAAGCGCAGACTTTTCTGATATCAAGTTCACTTTAAGGGCTCTTGACTTACATGTGTACTCATTGAATCCCATTTCCTAACAGCTCTTTTGTAAAGGGGCTCTGGTGTCCCCATGAATAGTTATGTTAACAGATATTATTAAAGGAGTTGTCTGGGACTTTTACATTGATGAACTATCTTTAGGATATACCATCAATATCTTATAGCTGGGGTGTGACACCCGGTACCCCCACTGATCTGCTGTTTCTGGTGGAGCTGACCAGTACAGCTCTATCAGCTTTATGGTGACCACAGTTGTCCACCCCCATTTGAATCACTAAGGGCCGCTGCAGTACCCAATCTCTGCCGCTAAACAATTGTCAGAGCTGTTCGGTGCAGTTCCACAATTGAGCACTTCTGGACACTGGAAGTAGTGATGAGCGAACGTGCTCGCCACTACTCGGTACTTGCCCAAGTATCACTTTGCTCGGTGTACTCGGCGAGCACCGAGTATTTCCGGGATTACTCGGCGGGAACTCGGGTCTCCACCCAGCAATTTTGGCGGACTTTAGAGACCCAATCATGGTGCAGAGATTGTCTGCCAGGCCATGAAACGCTGCAGCCATCTTTCTTGTGGTCGTGCAATGATTGGCTGGCTGCCCAGCGTCATCAGGGGTATAAGGAACCAGACGCCGCCCTGCTCGGCGCATTCAGCTCCGGATTCAGAGAGTGTAGGGAGAGCTGCTGCATTGATAGGGTCAGAATTGGGCATTTCTTAGTTAGTGTGGGGTCTACTATCCTAAATACTCACATCCAGCTAAACCAACAGTCCTTCTAAGGACTAATTCCAGAGTATATAGGTTCCAGTGTTAGGCAGGCAGGGTAGTGTACGTCGCTGTATGCACATCAGTGCAAGGCCTGCAGGCACTGTATGTGTGTATCTGGTGCTGCTGCTACCTGTGGGATATATCAGCCGTATATAGCTAGCCCCAGGTGCAATTGGAATACACGCCACACATTTTTTGGTGTGGTATCTCCGTGCTCATATCTGTGTGGCCAGTTTACGACTGTTTTATTTTTGTGGGCTGGCTGTCAATTTTGTTTAAATACAGCAGTGTTTTGCCAAAAAAAAAACAGGGCACACTTTTGTCGTAGTGGTATCTCCATGGCAGCTCATATCTGTGTGTGCTCAAAGTTTGGCCAGTTTACGGCTGTTTTATTTTTTTGGGGCTGCCTATCACTTTGGTTTAAATACAGCAGTATTTTGCCAAAAAAAAGGCCACACATTTATTGTAGTGGTATCTCCGCGGCTGCTCATAACTGTGTGTGCTCAAAGTTTTGCCAGTTTACGGCACTTTTCTTTATTTTTCCTGGGTGAAACTGTACTTATATACAGCAGTTGTTAGACCAAAAATACCAAAAAACCCCACATCTGTCGGAGTGGTATCTCTGTGGCGGTTCATATCTCTGTGTGCTCAAAGTTTTGCCAATTTACGGCGCTTTTCTTTTTTACTTTTTTTCCTGGGTGAAAATGTACTTATAAACAGTACTAGTTAGGCCAAAAATAAACAAAAACAGGGCACACATTTGGGCACACATTTGTCATAGTGGTAACTCTGTGGCGGCTCATATCTGTGTGTGCTCAAAGTTTGGCCAGTTTACGGCTGTTTTTTTTTCGGGCTGGCTGTGACTTTTGTTAAAATACAGCTTTTTTTGGCCAGAAAAAAAAAGGCCACACATTTATTCTAGTGGTATCTCCATGGCAGCTCATATCTGTGTGTGCTCAAACTTTTGCCAGTTTACGGTGCTTTTTTTCTTTGTCCTGGGTGAAACTACTTAGATACAGCACTAGGTTGCATTCTTTTACAAAAACAGGCCATATTTTAGCGTGGGGTCTATCTCTGGCATGCTTCATACATCCATGTGCCAAAATGGAGGCATTTTAGGCCTAAACTCCATTTTTGGGCCAGTCTGTCACTATCGTTATATCCAGCAGTCTTTTGCATCCACCAAAAAACTAATAATCATATTTGACAGTGTGGTATATCTGTGACAAGCCTCATACGTCCGTGTGATAAAAATGTGCCGATTTTAGGCCGATACTCCAGTAATTTCCTGTCTGGTACTAAAGTTATATACAGCACTATGTTGCATTCTTTTAAAAAATCAGGCCACATTTTACAGTGGAGGTCTATTTCTGACACGCCTCATACATGCGTGTGCCAAAATTTGAGTTATTTTAGGGCTAAATTCCCTTTTTTGGCCAGTCTGTGACTCTCGTTATATACACGCAGTGCCTGGGCTGACAAACATGTCCGCATGGGGGGTACATTTTTAAAAAGTATACTATGGGCACCATAGACATCCTTGGGAAAAATTGGACTGCCTGTAGCAGCACAGAACATGTTAACCCTGGTGATTTAGTGGCGGACAATGAGGAGACATAATGAGAAAGCATACTGAAATCAAACAAATAAATAAAAAATGTGAATCCACCTATGAAAGAAAAAAAGAAAAGGGAGGGGCGAACACAGGTTCATAGATATGAAGCCATAATGTGTCCAACAAGATATGCTTGTCCCTAGCAACGGCTCAGAGACAGGGATATAAATTAAAATATAATATAATTGTATTTCAATATTTTTCTGATGGAGAGCTATATACTAGGTCCTATGATAATGGTCCAGAGATAGTAAAACCGGAAAATATAAGAATAAATGGGAAGAATATACGTGCAACTCATTTGCATGACAGTTCCCCCTGGGGGAGAAACATTTGTTTTGGTTTCAAATTTATTACGGGCATCATAAAAACACTCTTGCACAAAAATTGAGTGACTTTTGTGTCTACTGGTTGTTGATGATGAGGATGAGGATAAGGAGGAGGATAACACCAAACAGACCAAATCATGAAGCGAATACCCATGTGTGGTTGTGAAGAGGTGCATGAGAATACACCTCCACAAAAAAGACAACGTATTTGAGGTTATGTTTCACTGCTTTCATTCGGTGGTGTACAGAAGTCTGTCCCAATACAGGCCTTGTTCATTTTTATAAAGGTCAGCCTGTCAGCATTGTCATTTGACAAGCGGATGCGCTTATCTGTCGTAATTCCACCAGCGGCACTAAAACCCCCCTCTGACGGAACAATAGCAGCAGGGCAGGCCAGGACCTCCAAGGCGTAGAGAGCACATTCATGCCACGTGTCCAGCTTGGATACCCAATAATTAAAAGGCAAAGAGGAATCCCGGCGGACGTTAGTACGATCTGCAAGGTACTCAGTATATTCCCAAACATTGCACTTCTTGTGCCAGCACCCCCCTTGCCTCTGTGCCAGCACGATGGGAGGGTCTGAGAAAAGTGTCACAGAAGTTTGCCATTGTTCCCCTGCCTGAGCTGGATTGTACTTCTGTCTCTGTCGCTTTGACTTCTTGGTTGTACCACAAACTCAGACGTCTGCTGCCAACATTCTCATGTGGGAATTTTTTGCAGTCATTCTACTACAAGGGCCCTCTGGTACAGCAACACTTTTGTACACCTCTCTGCCTCTGTAAGAAGAGATTGAAAGTTCTCCTTGTAGCGTGTGTCTAGTAGTGTCATCAACCAGTAATGAATAGAGTTGAGCGATACCGTCCGATACTTCAAAGTATCGGATCGGAATGGATCGGCCGATCTTAAAAAAAAGTATCGGTATCGCCGATTCCGATACCGGAAGTCCCATTCAAGTCTATGGGACTTCCGGTATCGGAATAAGAAAAACCCTGTTTTTGCCTTGTACAGCCTCTCTGGGGTCTGTACGGGCCTTTCGGGGGGCTGTGCCGGCCTGCCAGGGGGTCTGTGCAGGCTCGGGTGGTCTGTGCCGGCCTGCCGGGGGGCTGTGCCGGCCTGCCGGTGGTCTGTGCAGGCTCCGGTGGGCTGTGCCGGCCTGCCGGGGGGCTGTGCCGGCCTGCCGGTGGTCTGTGCAGGCTCCGGTGGGCTGTGCCGGCCTGCCGGGGGGCTGTGCAGGCTTCGGGGGTCTGTGCAGGCATCGTCCGATGGGACTACAAGTCCCATCGGGCGATGCCTGCTACCATGACAGTGATTGACACATTAGCCAATGATGGGACAGTAGTAGTCCCATCATCCGGCTAATGTGTTGAATGTAAAAAAAAAAAAAAAAAAATTACATGCTACATACATGCTACATACATACAACATGCTACATACATACCACATATATACTACATGCATGCTACATGCTACATACATGCTACATATATACTACATGCAACATACATACTACATATATACTACATGCATGCAACATGCATACTACATATATACTACATGCAACATACATACTACATATATACTACATGCATGCAACATGCATACTACATATATACTACATGCTACATACATACTACATATATGCTACATACATACTACATATATACTACATGCATGCTACATACATACTGCATGCTACATACATACTACATGCTACATACATACTACATATATGCTACATACATACTACATATATACTACATGCATGCTACATACATACTGCATGCTACATACATACCACATATATACTACATACATACTACATGCATGCTACATGCTACATACATACCACATACATACTACATACATACTACATGCATGCTACATGCTACATACATACCACATACATACTACATACATACTACATACATACTACATGCATGCTACATGCATGCTACATGCTACATACATAACACATATATACTACATGCATGCTACATACATACTACATGCTACATACATACCACATACATACTACATACATACTACATGCATGCTACATACATACTACATGCTACATACATATTACATATATACTACATGCATGCTACATACATACTACATGCTACATACATACTACATATATACTACATGCATGCTACATACATACTACATGCATACTACATGCATGCTACATACATACTACATGCTACATACATACCACATACATACTACATATATACTACATGCATGCTACATACATACTGCATGCTACATGCATGCTACATACATACTACATGCTACATACATACCACATATATACTACATACATACTACATACAATACATTCATACAATACATACATAGACATACAGTACATATAACATAGAGTAACATACTTACCAATACTTGTCACATTGTTCCCCGAAGCCATTGTCTTTTACGGAATAAATATTAACATAACAAACCACAAAAATACTCACCCACGATCCGAAGCAGTCCACGAGTGTGTCCCACGACGATCTTGGGTAGAGAACTGCAGCATCAGCTGATGCTGCCGTTCTCTACGGGCTGCAGGAATCCAATGACGGAAGGTAGGTATCCTTCCGCACTGTATTCCTCCGCCACTTAAAAAAAAAGTCCCTAGTCTCACTTTATGCCATTGCTGTGTAGTATGTATGTAGCATGTAGTATGTATGTAGCATGCATGTAGTATGTATGTAGTATGTATGTAGTATTTTTTTTTTTTTTTTTTTTTTTTTTTAACATTTAACACATTAGCCGGATGATGGGACTACTACTGTCCCATCATTGGCTAATGTGTCAATCACTGTCATGGTAGCAGGCATCGCCCGATGGGACTTATAGTCCCATCGGACGATGCTTGCACAGACCCCCGGACATCAGCACAGCCCCCCGGCAGGCCGGCACAGCCCCCCGGCAGGCCGGTACAGACCCCCACAGGGTGCACAGACCACCGGCAGGCCGGCACAGCCCCCCGGCAGGCCGGTACAGACCCCGGGCAGTCCACACAGCCCCCCGGCAGGCCGGCAGAGACCCCCGGAAGGCCCGAAATGACGGCGCATCATGATGCGCACACACCGCGCATCATGATGACGTCATTTCGGCTGTCAATCAACTTTGAACTTCCGATTCCGATGCCGACTTCCGATATTGAAAAAATATCGGAAGTCGGTATCGGAATTCCGATACAGCAAGTATCGGCCGATACCCGATACTTGCGGTATCGGAATGCTCAACACTAGTAATGAATGTCACTAAAAATGTTTAGAATGTGAGAGTCACTGGAAATGCAGCGCAACTTAGTGTAGATTGTAAGTTGTCACAAGCAGGATTGTTTTGTTTGGTTTAAATTATTGTTATCATTGTTATTTAGTGTAGATTATAAATTGTTACAAGCAGGATTGTTTTGTTTGGTTTAAATTATTGTTATCATTGTTATTTAGTGTAGATTATAAATTGTTACAAGCAGGATTGTTTTGTTTGGTTTAAATTATTGTTATCATTGTTATTTAGTGTAGATTATAAGTTGTCACAAGCAGGATTGTTTTGTTTGTTTTAAATTATGGTTATCGTTGTTACTTAGTGTAGATTATAAATTGTTACAAGCAGGATTGTTTTGTTTGGTTTAAATTATTGTTATCATTGTTATTTAGTGTAGATTATAAATTGTTACGAGCAGGATTGTTTTGTTTGGTTTAAATTATTGTTATCATTGTTATTTAGTGTAGATTATAAGTTGTCACAAGCAGGATTGTTTTGTTTGTTTTAAATTATGGTTATCGTTGTTACTTAGTGTAGATTATAAATTGTTACAAGCAGGATTGTTTTGTTTGGTTTAAATTATTGTTATCATTGTAATTTAGTGTAGATTATAAGTTGTCACAAGCAGGATTGTTTTGTTTGTTTTAAATTATGGTTATCGTTGTTACTTAGTGTAGATTGTAAGCTGTCACAAGCAGGGTAGTTTTATTTCAAATCAATCCAAAACTCTGCTTCCAGAGTAATCCAACTGTCCTTCCGCTATCCCACAGCCTCTACTCTCTGACAGGCCCTTCACTGCCTTCCTATTGGCCATAGGCTACAGGTCAAAACCCTAAATGATACACAAAGCCTTCCCCAAACTGTCTCCTCCATACATTTGTGACATGGTCTCCCAATATCTGACTGGGTCATGACTTTTTTTATGCCTACACAGTGTGCCGTCAGCAAGATGTACCGTCACTGCCCACAAGCACTTGTCCACGTGTCTGTGGTTAGGTGCACTTTCCCTGTACCAGCATTGTTGATGGCACTGGTAATGTTGTGTGACACGTTCTTGCTTGTCTAATATCATGATGACAGACCCGGAGAAATAGTGCTGGGTGGGGACCGAATACCATGATACCATGTTACAGTCAAAGCCATCAGGTACCGGAAAGCGTCCGTTTCCCAAGAGCCTAGAATGCTACATTTCAAGTGCAAGCAGACGACAAATTTGTGAGTTTAGTACTGTGTCCTGTGGGCCGTTGGCTGCGTCTTTCCATTTGCACTCAAATGACTAGGGAATGGACAACTGAAGGCTGTGCTGTGACAAGGACGTGTTCGTGCTTGATTATGGTGCAGTTTGACTGTGGTCAACGACGCGTGCAGGGCAGGATGCATCTTCACATGCACCATGGACAGGGGATTGGCTTGCACGCACAACAGTGGAAGAAGCACTTGCCAAAGAGCAGCCACCAGGTTTCACACATTGTCACACACAAACATGCCTGACTGTGGGTTCACCGGTCTCATCCACCGAAATGCCTGCTGTTTCATAGCTGTCCACAACTCTTCAGCATTGTGGCGCTTTCCATAGAACCATATTAGCTTCAGTGCAGCCTGTTCCTGCTTTGATTAGGCAGTGCTGCAGTGCTTCCAGCTTGTGACTGATGTGCTACCTTTTTGAGCTGAAGGCTGAAGTGGAGGTGAAGTGGGGCAGTGCACTATGCACCCGAAGTGCCAATGCTGCTGCAAAATGCAGCAGACAGACCCGGTGACCTAGAGGCATGGGACCAGCTTATAGAAATCGGGCAAGACATCAAAGATTTTCTGCGTGGACAAGCAGCGCATAGTAGGCTTAATAGCGTGCTCCATCCTTACAGCAATGGCGCTGCAAAGGACAGTTCACATTGTGCCACTAAAAGCGATATTGCCATTTACCAAGGCGCTGTTTGGCCATTAAATGCTAGAGAGCGAGGCACCGTTTCATCCTTGACCGTGAGTACAGTGAACGTGCGCAGTAGAGAGAACCAGTTCATGCCACGTTTTCAGCGTGGATAACCAATAATTAAAAGGCACAGAGGAATGACAGAGGATGTTGATACGGTCAGGAAGGTACTCCCTCATCATTTTCAAACACTTGCACTCCATGTAAGAGTCCCCTGCACCTCAGACACAGGTGAATGGGAGGGTCTGAGAAAACTCTCCCCGAACTGTTCCACTGCCTGTGCTGGATTTGAGTTGTGTGTCTCTCACCTGTACTCCTTGCTTGGCCAATGAACTGTGACCTCTGCTGCCAGCGTTTTCATATGGGAGTATTTTTAATAATTCAGCAAGATGGGCCCTCTGGTCCTCCAACACTTTAATACACCTGTGTTATGAATGAGTCACCGGAGGAGGAAAAAACAAAAAGGCAAGCTAAGTCCAGAAAACCAGAGAGGTTGGTAACTAGCGGATCGCAGACCCCTGATCCTATTCACAACAACTAGCAGTAGCCGTGGAGCGTGCCTACGGTGGTCCTAGACGCCTCGTCACAGCCGGAGAGCTAAATAAGCCTAAAGAAAGAAAGGGAAAATCTAAACTGCCCCAGAGCAGACCCCAAAGCAATAGACAGCCCCCAACATGTATTGACGGTGAAAAAAGATGAAAACACAAACACAGACAGAAAGACAGGCAGAGCAAACGATGGGGCCCAACTAACTAGATAGGACAGGACAGAAAAGATGCTGGCTGCAATCCGCAAAAACTCTACCAAAAATGTCCCAACATGTCTGATAGGAAAAACGGCCCTGAAGTCACTAGACTTCAAAATCCCTATATCAGCACTCCGATATTTTCTGAGGACAGAGCAAAAGAGATTAAACCGATCAGGGACAAAAATGGAAATTCAGCACAGCCCCAGCCGGGACTGGCAGAACACAAAATTAAGTAAATCAGACAAAATCTCATGGAACAATAGCAGAGCAAAACTTAGCTTTAGAAGACAGGAACTGAACTGGAGGCCAGACCTCAGAGCAGGAGAAATCATCAGCAACCCTGCAGGGCGTCGGCTGCCTTATATCCACTCAGAAACTCCTGATGTCCAATCACAGTCCTCTTCCTCAGGTGGCCGGTTTCTGCCATTTAGATCAGCTTCATTACCTCCCTTCACCAACAGAGGGAGTCCAGATAGAGAACTCACTACTCCTCTGTCAACACAGCCAGCTCCATAACCCTCACCAGAAGCCAGAGGCAAACCCGAAAATGAGCTCACAACACACCTGTCTGCCTCTGGAATAAGAGATATAGAGTTCTCCTTGTAGCGTGGGTCTAGAAGTGTCACCAATCAGTATTGTCCATCACCCAAAATTTTGAGAATATGAGGGTGATGTGAAAGGCAGCGAAACATAAATTCAGCCATGCGTGCAAGACTGCTAACAGTCAATACTTTTGTGTCCTCACCAAGAGGATGACTGACCATGCTTTCCTCTTCCTCCTCATCCTCAGGCCTCCAGACTTTCGACCTACCACAGTAATAGTATTTTAAAAACATCATTGTTAATACATTTTTGTAAATACACCCCTGTTGTTTTTATCTCCCCCACCTCATTGGAGAATGTAAGTTGTCAAGAGCATTTTTGGTGCTTTTGGGTTTAATTATTGTTATTGTTGTTACTTAGTGTAGATTGTAAGCTGTCACGATTCTTCAAAGTTTGGAAGGATGGTCCATATGTCTGACATCCATGTCCACTCCTGAGATCTTATGTGTGAAGTCTGAACTGAATACCGACAACTTTGTTGATGCTGGTAGACTAGTCACCAACTGCCCTCTTCTGCTCACAAATCCTTTTCAACATCTACAGTGTAGAGTTCCATTGCCTGGGGACATCACTCACCAGTCGGTGAGCCAGAAGCTGCTAGCGCTGAATCATGGCAAGGGCAGATGAAGCTGTAGCTGACTTCCTAAAATGGGTACGCAGAGCGTTGATCTTTTCCTACCAAATCTGGCAGCTTCATGTCGCTTTTCAGAAAACATTGAACAATGAGGTTAAGTGCATGAGACAGGCATGGCACATGTGTGAGCTCGCCTCACTACATAGCAGCCACAAGGTTCCAGCCATTGTCACACACAACCATGCCTGACTGATGGTTCAGCGGTGTCACCCACAGATCTGCCTGCTCTTTCAGAGCTGTCCACAACTCTTCATCATTGTGCTGTTTGTCACCTAAGCATATTAGCTTCACCGCAGCCTGTTGCCGCTTTGATGAGGCAATGCTGCAGTGCTTCAAGCCTGTGACTGATGTGCTTCTTTGGGAGATGGAGGCTGAAGAGGAAGCGAAGGAGGAGGTGCAGGAGCTGTAGACTGTGGGGGCAACCCAGATTGATGTAGGGCACGCAATACTCTGGGTTGGGAGTACGTGCATCATTCCAAGGTCGGAGTGGGTCCCGGCTTCCACTATGTTAACCCAGTGTGCCCTTAGTGAGATGTAACATTCCTGACCACAAGCACTTGTCCCCATGTTTGTGGTTAGGTGGACAAGTAACAGCATTGTGGAGGGTATGGGTAATGTTGTGGGACACGTGCCTGTGTAACGCCAGGACGGCACACCGGAACTAATATTCCCGCATGTTCGTGGCCTTGGGGTGATCCTCCACTCTGCCCTCTCTTTCAAGCTACATATCCAAGCCTTGCCTCCTCCTGCCCACTACAACTGTGAAACATTTCCTGGATCCGAACTTTCCAAGAAAATTCCAAAATTTTTGTGCACACCCTCATTATCTCCCGCCTCGACTGTTGCAACCTTCTTCTCTCTGGCCTTCCCTCTAGCACTCTTGCAACACTCAAATCTATCCTAACTCTGCTGCCAGAGTAATCCAACTGTCCCTCCATTATTCCCCAGCCTCTCCTCTCTGCCAGGCCCTTCACTGCCTTCCTATTGCATATAGGCTACAGTTCAAAAACCTAACTATGACATACAAAGCCTTGCACAACCTGTCTCCTCCATACATCTGTGACATGGTCTTCCACTGTCCGACTGGGTCATGACTTCTTCTACGCTAACCCAGTGTGCCGTCAGCGAGATGTACCATCCCTGCCCACATGGACTTGTCCACGTGTCCATGGTTAGGTGCACTTTTCCTCTAACAGCATTGTTGAAGGCCCGGGTAATGTTGTGGGACACGTGAATGCTTGCGTAACGTCGTGATGGCAGACCGGAAGAAAGAGTTGTGGGTGTGGACCAAGTACCTAGTTACATTCACCGCCATCAGGTTGCGGAAAGCTTCTGTCTCCCATGAGCCTAAAATGCAACATTCCAAGCACAAGCAGGTGAAAAATGCATGAATTTAGTACTCTGGCGTTGGCTGCGTATTTCCGCTTGCGCTAAAAGGACTGGGGTATGGACAACTGTACGCTGCATTGGGACAAGGACGTGGACGTGCTTGTTAATGGTGCTAGTTGAGTTTGTGTGCAACTACAGATGCAGGGCAGCAGGCATATTTGCATGCACCATGGACAGGGGATTGGCTTGCATGCACAACAGCAGAAGAAACAATGGTATCACGCGCAGACACTGTTCATGAAGCCTGGTGTTCAACCAACAAAGTCGGGTGCTTTGCTGCCATGTGCCTGATCATGCTGGTGGTGGTAAGGCTGGTAGTTTTGCTACCTCTGCTGATGAGCACATGGCCGGTGGTCCAAATGGTCTTTTTGGGTTTGTCGGCAGAGTCTTTAAAAACCAAGACTGTTAGGGGGACATTCATTGTCACCCTCTCCCACACCACCTCCTCACCTCGACACCTGTTTTTGGTGTTCCCCAAGGCTCAGTTTTAGGACCCCTACTCTTCTCCATCTACACCTTCAGCCTGGGACAGCTGATGCAATGGCACGGTTTGCAATCTCATCACTATGCCGATGACACGCACATCTACCTATGTGTACCTGACATAACCTCCTTACTGACCAAAATCACACGTCTTCCCGCCTAATCATCCTGTAGGTGGCGCCTAATTATCGCTTTTGCTTCCTTGCTAGGCCTTCTTGGTGCCTGCATGGTGGCTCGCTGTACTCAGGTCCACTACCTTTCACTCTGGCATGCTTCCCAGCACATGCTCTGCTCTGTCTTGTACTCAGGCATGCTTGCTCTGCTCTGTCTTGTACCCAAACGTGCTTCCCAGCACGTGCTCTGCTCTGTCTTGTACCCAGACGTGCTTCTCAGCACGTGCTCTGCTCTGTCTTGTACCCAGGCGTGCTTCACAGTACACGTCTTGCACCATCCTGTTCTCAGGCGTGCTTCCCAGTATGCGTCCTGCACCATCCTGTATGCTGCGTGACCCCGTGTACACGCTCTACACACTTCCGTACCCAGCATGCCCCGAGTACACGCTTTACATATTCTTGTACCCTGCGTGCCCCAGTCTTCGCCCTGCTAAACAGTCTCTTGTGACTTCCTCGAGCCAGCCACCTGGTCCCAGCAGTCGTGGCACTTTACTCCCGTGGGCCTGCCCCTGAAGCTCCCTGTATAGGGGGTAGTCCTCACTAGGTCAGCTTGCCCGGGGTGGGTTGGTATCACTGCTCAGAGGGTCCACGCCAGGAGTCGTCACACGAACAAGGGTGTGTGGTTTTGCTGGGCTTAAAATACTTGTTATGGAAAAGGTTGAGTTGTAACCCACAGGGAAACATATTTGCCAGCCAGCACACTTAGTGTATGGGCATTACAAGTCTAGGAGACCCACTCCTTTTTAATGGGACATTTTTTTGTTAAGAGGCCCTCCTCCATATTTCTTCCAAGGGAGGATTGGGGTTATTGGGGTGGATATGACTTGGTAGCAGGGCAGGCCTTGCTGTCAAAGCATAAGAAAAGAGTATGGAAGTACAAAATTAATAATGTGAAGTGGATTTTCCTGGACCCATCCAGTATGTAGGTTCAAAGGCTTATTGGGGTGCATATCACTTGGTAGCAGGGCAGGCCTTGCAGTCAATGCATAAGAAAACAGAATGTTTTTCAGAACGCTGTGTCTGAACATAGCCCAAGTGGTGGAGGAACATTTTGGTCTGGGGTTAATTATTTTGCCTTATATACAAGTCATTAACCTGGAAAGGATGTACCTTAACATATTTCCCAGCAAAATCCGTTTTGGTTTCGTTTTGGTATGTTTTTTGGTGCATCGGTAAAAATGACATGAAACTCTGAAAAAATTGTTTAAAGCTGTGAACTAGGAGACAGGAATGCTTCCAGGGGCGGTCCCCATGTCATTTGAGCAGTGTTTCCATCATTTTCAGATGTTTTTAGAGCCTAAAATGACCCCCAGGGGGATCGCAGTAAAAATGCTCAGGTCTACCATAGACTTACATTGGGCTCGTTGTTCTGTCCGAGTATCCGAGTATTCCAATTTGCTCGACCCAAACAACGAGCACACGAGCATTTTAATGCTCGCCCATCACTAGCTGGAAGTGATCAGGCTGGGGTGCTGGGTTTTAATTTTGCCATGAATCTTTATTATTTTGGTAATTACTTTCCTTTATTTATTTCAGGATTGAGGTAAATGATTTATCCATTGAAGGAGAAGAATTTTTAAAACAACTGGAAGCACTTAAGCCTGGTTTACGTATCCATGTATAAAATATAACAAGAAGACAAAGGCGTCCGATAATGTGCAGTGTTATTAAACGACATTCTTCAAGTTGTCTAAGATTGAAGGGATTTTCCACTATCTAGGTCATCAATATCAGACCCCCATTGACCTGATACTGATGACAGAGCCAAAGGAAAGGTGGTCTATATCCTAGTAGGGTCCGGTATTGTGTCAGAGCTTTGGGTTTTCTGGCTGCTGCTGTGTTCATTTGCACATTTAGGCTAAGTGCACAAAAGGGTTTTTGGAGCAGAAACTGTGTGGAAACTCTCCAAATACTTTCCAAAATCTCAAAACTTCTCAAAAATGTTTCAAAATAAAGTCTCCACTTAGGCCTCTTTCACACATCAGTTTTTTGCTGTAAGGCGCGATCCGGCTTTTTTTTGGAAAACCGGACCCGGCGAAATGCAATGCCGGATCCAGTTTTTCCCCATTGACTTGCATTAGCGCCGGATCGCGCCAGATGGCATTGCGTTTCATCCGTTTTTTGCCGGATCCGGCTACTTGTCTCATTCCGGCGTCTGGAAAAAACGGCTACTGTAACGTTTTTTGTCTCCGGCGAAAAAGCCGGAAGCGCCGGATCCGACGCTTCCGGCCTTTTGCCACAATGAAAGTCTATGGGCGCCGGAATGCGCCGGATCCAGAAAAAGATGGATCCAGCTACCGGATCCGTTTTTTTAAGTCTGCACATGCTCAGATCCAATTGTCCAGCCCCCAGGAAACAGATATAACCTGCTAGACGGATCCAGCAGAAAAACGGATCCGTTTCTACAGTTCTCCAAAATTTATGCCGGATCCGTTTTTTCTAAAAATAGCCGGATCCTGCCTGACGGCAAAAAACTGATGTGTGAAAGTAGCCTTAGTGTCTGTTTGGAAAACTCAGAAAATAAAGACTTTGTGTACACAAAGTCTTAGAAAAAAGTTTTTTGCTTCTTTTGCCAAAGTAAATATTAATTTTAAGATTTACAGAATATGAAAATAATTATTTAACATAAAACATGATCATTTTATAAAAATTATTTGGCCGTCAAATTGTGAGCAGGTTGCATCTATGTACATTAGAAGCAATGTGATCCATCTGCTAATAATGAGACTAATAACTAACCGTTATGTTTGCCCAAACTGTTTTCCTTCAGGCTCATTCACGCGTCTTTTTTTTATTTTCAAATGAGTGCTATCCCTGTTTTTCACAAATGGAACGCATACCTTCCTTTGCCCTAAGGTAGCTTTCAACCTTAATGAGATCGCTCTACCCTCCTTCTGTCCATCTCTCATTTGTCTGGATAATTTTTACTCAAGATGGATGTGGTCAGGTGCATCAATACATGTCGGTGACAGTCTCATTCAGATGTTCAGACTCCCCATCTGACCTTTCGAAAGAATCTCGTTGAGGTTTCACCATCTGCAGGCCTCCATCTCTTACTGACAGCGTTCTGAATTTCTGGAAGTATATTTGGCTAAGGCCAGAGCGCCTCTGCTGAGGGTCAAGGCTCACTTCACCTGGGCGGTGGCGCCCTCCTTAAGGCTGGGTTCACACGTAGCGGAACTCTCATGGAAATTACCACGAGAATTCCGGAATTCCATTACGCAGGAAAATCACATTTTAAATTCCAGCGATTTTCCCGTGGAAAAACTAGCATTTTCCAAGCGTAATTAACTTGCAGAATTGCTAGCGTTTTCCAAGTGATCTGTAGCATCGCTTGGAGAACTGATTGACAGGTTGGTCACACTTGTCAAATATAGTGTTTGACGAGTGTGACCAACTTTTTACTATGCGGCCTCAATAGTGAAAGATAGAATGTAAAAAATAATAATAAAAAAAAATTATTGTTATTCTCACCTTCCGACGTCCCGCGCAGCCTTCCCGCCTCGCTCCACGCTCCCGGTCCCAGTAATCCTTTGCGACAATTACCGCGATGATGTCCATTCTCGCGGGATCGCGATGTCTCGTGGTCATTCGCAATGACGTCGCGCGAATGACCGCGAGACTTCGCGATCGCGAGAGAACGGACGTCATCGCTCGCAAAGGCTTACTGGGACCGGGAGCGTGGAGAGAGGCGGGAAGGCTGCGCGGGACGTCGGAAGGTGAGAATAACAATATTTTTTACTTTAAATTCTATTTTTTACAGGGATATGGTACCCAAAGCCTGGAGGACAGTCTCATCTCCTCCGAACAGTGGGTACCATCCGCAATTGTTTTGCTTACTTTTCACATGGTGTGCACAGCCACATGCGGAAAGTAAGCAGAACAATGCTTTCCTATGGGTGCGGGATCGCCGCGATTCCGTGAAATTAATGAGCATGCTGCGTTTTTAACCGTGAAGCGATTCCGCCGCGGTAAAAACCGCAGCATTAGCACAGCATTGCGGAATCCCATAGGAATGCATGGGATGCTTATTTTTCGCGGCAAAATCGCACAGGTAAAACCGCAGTGGAAACGCGAAAAAAACGCCACGTGTGAACTCAGCCTTACTGTTCGCCATCAGGCTTCTGTTCTGCAGTTCTTGAAGTCTGAAACTTGGTCCTCCTCCATCCACACGTCCTCAAACTTTTACATAGTTTTTACCTTTGTGTCGGCTGCCATGAGCCTGGAAAGAAAAGTGCTACAAGAATCAATACCTTGGGTTACACCCTGAGGGATCGGTCCCATTACCTTCTTGGTCTGATTTTTTTTTCTATTTTCCATCCTTGGACTGCTTTGAGATGTTCCCCAATGAAATGACCTAGAAAAGAGATTTTTTGTACTTACCTAAAATCCCTTTCTCCTATCCTTCATTGGGGGGCACAGCACCTACCTTTATTTTTGGGGGATGTTTTATTAGCATTGTGGCCCAATTATGGCTACAAAAAAACGGATTTCACTATGATTACGAAAAATCCTTTCTTCTCATCCAAGAAACACTGATGAAAAATTGACCACATGCTGATATAAAAAAAATCCTTGTGTATTTAATATGCGTAATGAGAACTTTTTGTGCAACTATTGATAAAAATAAATGGTAAAAGTAAAGTCTTTTTTTCTTTTTAAAGTGTCAGTTTTATAGTATTACTTGAGTAGTTTGTGTTAGTATTTTTGCTCGTATTTTATTGTTCTCTGATAGTTTCTCTCTAATTTTTTTCCCTAGAGGCACCATAACCTTTTCTGATTTGACTCCTGACATTTATTTATTTTACTCGCTTATAAAGTGCCATTAATTCAACAAAACTTTACAGACATCGTCACCACTGTCCACAATGGCGCTCAAAATGTGGACGATAGGGCTTAAGAAAAACTTGTGAAATGGATAGGGCTAAAGTGAGAGACAAAGTTAGCACTAGGGTTAATAATAATCTAAGTGAGAGGAATATGAGTAGGGATATGGTTATAAATAGGGAACCCCTATTCTTTATTACCACATTATTGTCTACAGCTGAGCTTCATAGGTGAACTGAGATGATGGGATTTATATATTTCACTGCCGAGTCTGGAACTCATGTCCAGGTGAGGCTGTTTAACCCCTTTCTGCCAGATGAAGTACTATCCCATCCATGTCCCCTGGGACTAAGGCTGGTTTTACACTTACCATATTTTTGTGGGCCGATTTTGCGACCCCAATAGCTTTCTATGGGGCCGCAAAATCGGCCCTCAAAAATTCAATGGTGCGCCATACGGCCATGAGGGACGTTTTTGCAGCCGTGATAGAAGATCGAGCTTGCTCAATCTTTTATACAGTGCATGGACATGGACCCCATTTTAATCAAGGGGGCCCTCACTTCCAGTTTTGCAGAACGCCGGTTTTTTTTCAATCATAATTTCCATATTGGAAAAACAAACGGCGATCCGCAAACATTATTTGAGGCCCGTTATTGCGGTACAACACAAAAAATGCGATGATATGGCCTGGAAAAACGGGCTGCAATACAGGACCGCAAAAAATGTGGTAAAAGTAAAACCACCATTAATTCCCCTGGACGGGATAGTACGTCATAGGCGATCATCCGGGCTCACGAGGGTAGTGCAGCTGATCGCAGCCGGGTGTCAGCTGATTCTCACAGCTGACACCCAGTACTAAGTGCCAGGAGTGGTCACGGACCGCTCCCAGCACTTTAACCCCCGGAACACTGTGATCAAACATCACAACGTACCCGGAGCCGGCAAAGGGGCTGTCAGCTTTGACAGCCCCTCTGCCTTTGGATTGGAGACCCCTTGGCATGACGGGGTGTCCGATTGCTGCCATGGAGACCCGATGTTGTCATGACAACAGTGCGCAGTGCATATCAGGAAGTCTCACAGGTCAGTGCAAAATGCATGCAGCGCTGACAGCTTCTTAGCATGCAGATCTGCACGCTATAGAAGCGATCAGCTTGCACAAAATGAGTGTCCCATAGTGGAACACAGTGTAAAAGTAAGAATTAAATAAAAAAAAGTTTTTAAATAATTGTAAAAATATTTAATGTAATAAAAAATAATAATAAAATCAATATTTATTCCAGCAATAAATACATTTTTGAATTAAAAAAAATCTAAACAATAAAAGTACACATATTTGGTATCCCCGCGTCCATAACGACCTGACCTATAAAACTGTCCCACTAGTTAACCCCTTTAGAGAAAATCATAAAAAAAACAAGCCAAAAAACAATGCTTTATCATCTTACCGCCGAGCAAAAAATGGAATAGCATGCAATCAAAAAGACAGATATACATAAGCATGGTACCGCAGAAAACATCATCTTGTCCCGCAAAAAACAAACCCCCATACAGGGTCATCAGCGAAACAATAGAAAAGTTATAGCTCTCAGAATAAAGCGATGCAAAAATAATTATTTTTTATATAAAATAGTTTTTATTGTATGAAAGCGCCAAAACATAAAAAATTCTATAAATGAGGTATCGCTGTAATCGTACTGACCCAAATAATAAAACTGCTTTATCAATTTTACCACCACGGAACAGTGTAAACGCCCTTCCAAAAGAAATTCATGAATTGCTGGTTTTTGTTCAGTCTACCACCCAAAAATCGGACTATAAAGCGATTAAAAAAAGTCATGTGCCCAAAAATAGCACCAATAAAAACGTCAACTCATCCCGCAAAAAACAAGACCTCACATGACTCTGTGGGTGAAAATATGGAAAAATTATAGCTCTCAAAATGTGGTGATGCAAAACCTATTTTTCGCAATAAAAAACGCCTTTTAGTGTGTGACCGCTGCCGAACATAAAAACCTGCTATAAATAGTAACTCAAACCCCCCTTTATCACCCCCTTAGTTAGGGAAAAATAATAAAATAAATCGTATTTATTTCCATTTTCCTATTAGGGTTAGGGTTGGGGCTAAAGTTAGGATTAGGAATGGAGCTAGGGTTAGGGTTGGGGCTAGCGTTAGGGTTTAGATTAGGGTTTGGGTTGGAATTAGGATTAGGGTTGGGATTAGGGTTAGGGGTGTGTTAGGGTTAGGTTTGTGGTTAGGGTTATGGTTAGGGTTGAGATTAGGGTTAGGGGCATGTTGGAGTTAGGGCTGGAGTTAGAATTGGGGGGTTTTCAGTGTTTAGGCACATAAGGGGCTCGCCAAACCCAACATGCATCTGATCTCAATTCCATCCAATTCTGCGTTGAAAAAGTCAAACGGTGCTCCTTCCCTTCCGAGCTCTGCCATGCACCCAAATAGTGGTTTACCCCCACATATGGGGTATCAGCATACTCAGGACAAATTGCACAACAACTTTTTTTGGTCCAATTTCTCCTGTTACCCTTAGAAAAATAAAAAATTGGAGGCTAAAAATTAATTTTTGTGAAAAAAATAAGATTTTTTATTTTTACGGCTCTACATCATAAACTTCTGTGAAGCACTTGGGGGTTTAAATTGCTCACCACTAGAGTTGAGCGAAATGGGTCAGTCAAATTAAAAAATAGCTGACTTTTGCTAAAGTCGGGTTTCGCCGATCGAAACCCGACCATAGCGTGAGGTCGGCCATGAGGTCACCGAGCTGAGTGCCAAAGTCGTGTTTCAAATAATGCTTCCAGCACTTTTTCTCAGCCAATGATGTAGGATGCACATTGTGGGCAACTCGATGACATGCGCAGCGGCCACCACCATCTTAGAGAAGGGCATTGAAGTGATTGGCTGGCTTTGTGTGGCGTTACAGTGGGTATAAAAGGCCGTGACTGCCATATTACTTCTGCCGATCTTAGAATAGGGAGAGGTGCTGCTGATTCTGAACACGGAGAGCGTTGCGCAGGGAAGAAGAAAGAAAATGCTTCTGCTGATAGCGCTTTTCACTGTACAGTTAGTGTGCAGTGAAAGGGGACGATTTTTGTTGTGTGCAGCAGCGCTGGTGGTGATTAGGTTGCCTTTTAGGGCTACCTGCTAGCTGCATTGCTGTGTGCACACTACTGTTCAAACTGCTTTTTTTCAAAGCACTCCAACTTTTGTAATTTTGCTCTGGTGAGTTACTGAGCGTTCATTTTTTCACACACCGTATAGCGGTGTACGCTCCTCACACACTACCGTGTATTCCGGCTGGTATCACGGACAAATAGAAGCTATCTGTGTGTGACTCTGGAAAAACATGCCGAGGAGATTTTCCATTTTTCCAGACCTACACCTTATAGAGCTGTCCGCTTTTCAAACAGTGAAGCTATCTGTTTGTGACTCTGGAAAAACAAGCCGAGGAGATTTTCCATTTTTCCAGACCTACACCGTATAGAGCTGTCCGCTTTTCAAACAGTGAAGCTATCTGTGTGTGACTCTGGAAAAAAAAGTTGAGATTTTCCGTTTTTCCAAACCTACACCTTATAGATCTGTCCGCTTTTCAAACAGTAAAGCTATCTGTGTGTGACTCTGGAGAAAAAGCCGAGGAGATTTTCCATTTTTCCAGACCTACACCTAATAGAGCTGTCCGCTTTTCAAGCAATTTTGTATATCTGCTGTTTGATTACGGTCAAAACTAGACAGAGACAGCGTGTGTCATTCCGTATACAAATAGACGGTGATTGACAATTTTCCATACACACACCGTATAGAGCTATCTGATTCTCAAACAGTATTGTATATCTGCCTTTCGCATTACAGTCACATCTCTACAGAGTCAGCGTGTGTGTGTGACACTCCATAAATACATATACGGAGATTGTTAGTTACACAAAAAACGTATACAGCTGTACACTTCTGATACAGTTCGATATATCTGCTTGTTGGATTGCGATCAAATACATACTGTGAGAGCATCTGTGACTAACAAAATATATACGTAGATTTAATTTTTTTTAATACACATTACACAGGTGGACGCTCCTCATACAGTACCATCTCTCTGCTGGTATTTTTGGTACATTTTCCCAAACATGAGGAAGTATGGTGGAAGAGGCCGCGTACGTGGGCAGAGGGGCGCAGCTGGTACTGATGGTGGTGGTGCATCAGCTGGTTCTGGCAAAAGCACAATAGCAGCTAAGGCAGGAGGTGTTGAGCCTGCGTCATCATCTGGCCAAAGAAGCCCTGTAAGGTTCCCTTTTCTTGGAGTAGGAAAACCGCTTTTAATGCCGGAGCATCAGGAACAGGTTTTGGCGTACATTGCCAAACAGCCACCAGCTCTATTGCCTCCTCTTCTGAACGTTCGAAACCTGCAAGCACGAAGTCGTCAGTGCAGGGTTCTGGTCAGGAAAGACACCTTTCCTTGTGTCCTTCACCCCCACCAAAAGATAAGGATGCGGCAGCCCACACTTCAGATTACTCTGTGGAGCTCTTTTCACATACCATGCCTGGGTTATCCAGTCAAATCCTGAATTCCCCAGTCCAAGATGAATCTGACATGGAGCGCACTGATGCACAGCCACTGCTAGATGATTCTGCTGGTACATTGACCCAGAGCACTACATTGCCCTCGCAGTCTATTGAGCCAGAATCTGACCCTGATGAAACTCAGGTGCCCCTTCCCGCATACTATACCACCTTACACGGTGACACAGAGGAAGGTAAAGAGGAAGGTGCAGATGACTTTGAAGAGGTGATGGATGACCCAGTTCTTGACCCGGATTGGCATCCATTGGGGGAGGAGGGTGGCGCTGGCAATAGTTCAGATAAGGAGAAGGATCCGCACCAGGCATTGACATCACAGCAGCGGTTATCTGGCAGGCCCGTAGCTGTCCAAAAACGTGGACTAAAAACTAAAAGAGCTGCAGGACAACTTGGCCAGACGGTCAACTTACAACAGCATGCAAGGCCAGAAAATGTATACCATAGTAGGATGAGTGCAGTGTGGCACTTCTTTGTCCAAAATCCTACTGATGAGGCAAAGGTTACCTGTAAGAAGTGCGGAAGGCCCTTTAGCCAAGGTAAACAACTCAGAAATTTGAATACTAGTTGCATGCTTAGACATTTAATCAACATGCACTTGCAAGCGTGGATGGACTACAAAACCTCAGGTAACACATGTGCACCTGCTCCGACTGAAGGTAGCCAGCAATGCTCTATCGCTTCCCCCACTGTAAGACAACTGCCACCATTAAGCACACCACCAGCACTAAATGTGGAGGTGTCGTCGCAAGGCCAAAGCACTCAGGGAATCATAATGGTTTTGCAACACAACACTGAATCTAGGCCATCACCACCAATACATCACCAATCCCCTCTCACTCTGTCCGGTCCAACGCTACTTCCCCCATATGCAGCTCCCCAGTCCAGCTCACCCTGTCAGGCACTCTGAGTAGGACAATAAAGTACTCATCCTCTCATCTGCGTACACTGTTTGAACGCCTACATTGCCAAACTAATCTCATTAGAGATGATGCCCTACTGTTTGGTTGAAAGCGAAACTTCCCACAAGCTCATGGCCTACGCTGTCCCACGCTATGACCTATCCAGTCGGCACTTCTTTTCTCGAAAAGCCATCCCTGCCCTCCACCGGCATGTGAAAGACCGCATTGTCCATGCACTAAAACAGTCAATAAGTGGAAAGGTGCACCTCACAACAGATGCATGGACCAGTAGGCATGGCCAGGGCCGTTACGTGTCCATCACTGCGCATTGGGTTAATGTGGTGAATGCAAGCTCCACAGGGGACAGCGGTGGTGGAACAGTGCTGTCTAGCCCACGGTATAGGAAACAGTTGGCTGTAGGCTTTCGACCCTCCTCCTCCATCAGCGAAAGCTCGTCCACAGAGCAGAGTCGCACGAGCACTCCATCCGTAGCTGGCAGTGTTGCACACGAGGTGTCCCACTATCGAACAGCTAATGGTAAGCGTCAGCAGACTGTGTTAAAGATGATGTCTTTGGGCGACAACAGACACACCGCGGAGGTACTGGCCGACTACTTGCAGCGACAAACTGAGTCATGGCTGGGCAGTCTACATCTTGAGGCAGTAGATATGGAAGATGGCTAGCACTCGACTAGTGTAATGAATAAACGGTGCTAGTGAAAGGGAGCCTCTGGTCCCCTAAATGTAAAGTCAATATAGAATAACGTCACACGTAAATTATGCTAAAGTGAGCTTTTTATTATTTAATTGACGGTGATGAAGAGACAGCTGACGTTTCGGCCTAACAACGGCCTTTATCACATAGTCGCCCTTTTGAGGTAGAGTTTTGGTAGTCACCGGTTGATAGTTTATCACTGCTAGGCAATATTTCAAAAAATTGCGGATTATCCAATATAGCCAATAGTCCAGGTGCTAGAGGAGCAGAGATCCTGTTGGTATGGCAAAAAAACATTGGTGGCGCTGTGGGGGATGCAGGCACCGCCGTGCCTCAGCAGTGAAACCGGTGACTACCAAAACTCTACTTCAAAAGGGCGACTATGAAGGGTGACTATGATAAAGGCCGTTGTTAGGCCGAAACGTCAGCTGTCGCTTCATCACCGTCAATTAAATAATAAAAAGCTCACTTTAGCATAATTTACATGTGCAGTGATTCTATATTGACTTTACATCTTGAGGCAGGCAATGTAGTCAGTGATAACGGCCGTAATTTTGTGGCAGCTACAGCCCGTGCAAAACTCACACACATACTTTGCCTGGCTCACACTTTGAATCTGGTGGTGCAGTGCTTTCTTAATAATTATCCAGAGTTAACATCCCTGCTACATAAGGTCCGAAGACTGTGCTCGCACATCTGTGACTCAAATGTCCACTCCACTCGTATGCAGAAGCTTCAGCGATTGCTCCACCTCCCCAAGCACCGCCTAATCATAGACGATGCAACAAGGTGGAACTCCACCCTGCACATGGTTGAGAGGCTGTGTGAACAGAGGCAGGCTGTAATGCATTTTTGGGAGGATACATGGGCAGGCAGTTTGAGGGAAGACATGGAATTGTCGGGTGTGCAGTCGTCAAAGCTGAAAGACCTCTGTAAAGTCCTTCAGTGTTTTGAGGAATGCACACTGCTGGTAAGCGCAGATGACGCCATCATAAGCATGAGCATCCCACTTATGCATCTGCTCATGCAAAGTTTGATGCACATTAAGGATCAGGCGTCTGCAGCGGAGGAGGAGGAGGAGGAGGGAAGCCTTGATGACAGTCAGCCATTGGTCAGGGAACTGTCCTGGACGAGGTGGAGGAAGAAGAGGAGGAGAAGGAGGATGAGGGGGATGATTATTTTGGGGAGGAGGATGCTTCTCAGGGGGCAAGAGAAAATGTTGCCGTTCCAAGGTCAGGTACAGTGTTTGTGTGTGACTGTAGGGATGTGGATTTGCCAGAAAGTGCTCCTCCATCCAGCAGTGGAAGTGCAGCATTGACACCTGGAACATTGGCCTACATGTGCGATTATGCCTGGCGGATCCTAAAAAGGGACCCCTGCATTGCCAAAATGATGAGGGATTACGACTACTGGCTGGCGAGCATCCTCAATCCACGCTACAAAGGCAAATTACACAACATCATGTCACAGGAGAACCTAGAGATAATACTGGCTAACAAACAAGCTACTCTGGTAAACCGCTTGTTTGAGGATTTCCCAGCACACAGCAGCGGTGCTGGTTCTCCCACGAGCCGTAGTGGGCACAATGGAAGAGGTGTTCGTGGTGCACACAGCCAAAGTGGCGTTGGAGACAGGGGTTTAATGACCATGTTGTAGAATGATTTCTCAAGTACCGCTCAGGCTAAGTGCACACGTAGCAAAAAATTTCTGCTCAAAAACCTGACTCCCTTCCCAGAATCCACGCGTTCTTTGCAAGTTTTTTGCGCGGTTTTGATGCGTTTTTTTCCGGCGTGTTTTCAAAACGCATAGAACTAGCCAAAAACGCGGAAAAATCCGCAAAATTAATGAGCATGCTGTGTTTTTTACTGTGATGCTGTTTTTTCACGGTAAAAAACGCATCAATATGCATAAAAAGTGCAAAATGCATAGAAATTAATGGTAAGCTTATTTTTAGCGGTTTTATAGCGGTTTTATTGGCAAAACCACTAAAAATACCGCTAAAAAAACGCTGTGTGTGAACACAGCCTCACACGACTGCTAATACTGCATCGATTAAAAGTTACAGGAGACAGCAGTTGTCAACTACGGTTATAAACTACTTCTCCCATATCGGTGTTCTCCCTCACAGGTCATTCCCCTTTGTCTATTGGGCCTCTAAACTGGACACCTGGCCTGAATTGATACAATATGTGGGTCGCCCTCCCAGGGCTGTGGGGTACTCGGTACCGGGCCAGTATCAGGAGAATGTGCTGCGGTGGCAGTGACCCGGTCCGTGGCCCTGGGCGCCCAATAAAATGGTGGGTTTGTGATGTAGTTTTTATGGATAGTTCGTGACGCCACCTGTGGTGTTTGGCAAGAAAAATGTTAAGCCAACGCTGCATGCAGATCCACTGGGACTGATGATGTGGTGCAGCAAAGATGGTGTAGCTCCCCACAGGTGGTGCTGTAGTCCCAGGGCAGTGTAGATGTGGGATTAGCGGAGAGGCACGGGCAGGATGGATGTTGGTACCCAGATGTAGCGGTGCTGATGCGGGAATGAATGGAGAACACCAGAGCTTGCAGTTTCAGAGCTTTACTCACAGTTCATAGTGCACACCGGTGCCCGCTTCAGTACTGTGTCCTGTGGGGCAGAGACTCAGCCAACCCCCAGGCAAGACAGGGTTCTCCCCACCAACACTCCGCCAACGTGTGCCTTTCTGAACGACTCCGCCAATGCGCCTTTTAGTGCGAAGCACTCCAGTACTTAGTTACCCTGGAATGCCTCTCTTCAGATGTTCCTAGAACTCTCACTTGTATGACAGACAGCTGTAGCCTGCTCGGGGACCTCCTGGATCCCGGCTCTCTATTCAGTTGCTGTTGTTTCCCAAGTCTTGGATGGGAGTAGTGCATTTACAGCCAACTACTCCACCGGTGTCTGCTGCAGAACCATAAGTGTCCATAGAACCTCGGGGACCGGGCTGTTATGAAAGAGTCACCGAGGAGGAAAAAGCAAAAAGCAAGCTAAGCCCAGAAAACCGGAGAGGTTGGTAACTAGCGGATTGCAGACCCGTGATCCTATACACACAACTAGCAGTAGCCGTGGAGCGTGCTTACAGTGGTCCTAGATGCCTCGTCATGGCCGGAGAACTAAATAAGCCTAAAGAAAGAAAGGGAAAATCTAAACTGCCCCATAGCAGACCCCAAATCAATAGACAGCCTCCAACATGTATTGTCGGTGAAACAAGATGAAAACACAAACACAGATAGAAAGATAGGCTGAGCAAACGATGGGGCCCTCACTAACTAGAAAGGACAGGAAAGAAAAGCTGCTGTCTGCAATCACACAAAAAACCCTGCCAAAAAATGTCCAACACGTCTGATAGAAAAATTCCCTATATCAGCACTCAGGTATATTCTGAAGACAGAGCAAAAGAGATCAACTGATCAGAAACAAAATGGAGATTCAGCCCAGTCCCAGCCAGGGCTGGCTGAACACAAAAACTAAGTAAACCAGACGAAAACTCATATGAACAATAGCAGAGAAAACTTAGCTTTAAGAAGGCAGGAACCAAACTGGAAACCAAAAGCCACAGTCAGGAGAAATCACCAGCAAGAAACTAGGGAGTCGGCTGCCTTAAATCCAATCAGAAATTCCTGATGTCCAATCACAGTCCTCTTCCTCAGGTGGCCGGTCTCTGCCATTTAGATCAGCTTCATTACCTCCCTTCACCAACAGAGGGAGTCCAGAGAACTCACTACTCCTTTGTCAGCACAGCCAGCTCCATAACCCTCACCAGAAGCCAGAGGCAAACCCGAAAATTAGCTCACAACAGTGCCCCCCCCTTGAGGAGAGGTCACCGAACCCTCATCCATGCCACCAGACCGATCAAGATGGACCTGATGAAAAGCACAAACCAATCTATCGGCATGAATATCAGAGGCAGAGACCCAAGAATTGTCCTCCTGGCCATAACCCTTCCACTTGACCAAATACTGGAGTCTCCGTCTAGCCAGACGAGAATCCAGTATTTTCTCTACCTCATATTCCACATTACCTTTAACCAATACAGGGTCAGGAGGTGCCGCCGTAGGAACTACTGGCTCAACATATCTCTTCAACAGCGACTTATGAAACAAGTTATGGATCTTAAACGTAACAGGAAGAGCCAATCGAAAAGAAACCGGATTAAGAATCTCCAAAATCTTGTAAGGTCCGATAAATCTTGGCTTGAACTTTGGAGAAGCCACCTTCATAGAGATATACTTTGATGACAACCAAACCATATCACCCACTTTAAACCAGGGACCAATGGTCCTATGCCGGTTAGAAAACCGCTGGGCCTTTTCCTGGGAGAGAGACAACTTATCCACTACTTGGTCCCAAATCTGCTGCATTCTCTCTACCACAGTGTCAACACCTGGGCAGGCTGAAGATTCCACTTGCCCTGAAGAAAATCGAGGATGAAACCCAAAGTTACAGAAAAAGGGGGACATCAAGGTGGCAGAACTAGCTCTATTATTTAAAGCGAATTCGGCCAAGGGCAAAAATGAAACCCAATCATCCTGATCAGCAGATATAAAACATCTCAAATAGGACTCCAAAGTCTGGTTTGTTCTCTCCGTCTGCCCATTGGTCTGAGGGTGAAACGCAGAGGAGAAGGACAACTGAATTCCCAGCTTGGAACAAAAGGCTTTCCAGAATCTGGAAACAAACTGAACTCCTCTGTCCGACACAATGTTCTCAGGAATCCCATGCAACCGATCCACCTGTTGTAAAAACAAGGGTACCAACTCTGAGGAAGATGGCAACTTTGGGAGTGGTACAAGATGGACCATCTTAGAGAATCTATCACAAATCACCCAGATAACAGTCATTCTCTGAGAGACAGGAAGATCAGAAATAAAATCCATTGAAATATGGGTCCATGGCCTCTTAGGCACCGGCAAGGGCATCAACAACCCACTAGAGCAAGAACAGGGTTTAGACCGGGAACAAGTCCCACAGGACTGCACAAAATTCCTGATATCACGAGATAAGGCAGGTCACCAAAAAGACCGACTCACCAAATCTCTGGTACCAAAAATACCTGGATGACCAGCCAATGCGGAGCAATGAACTTCAGACATCACTCTCTTCCTCCACTGGTCAGGAACATACAATTTTCCCATAGGACAACGCTCAGGTTTGTCCTCCTGGAATTCTTCCAGAGCACGTCTCAAATCGGGCGAGATGGCAGAAAGAACTACCCCCTCACCTTGGATGGTAGTAGGCTTGGTCACAACAGGAGAATCAGCAAAGAAACTCCTAGAAAGGGCGTCTGCCTTAACATTCTTAGTGCCTGGAAGAAAGGAGACCACAAAATCAAAATGCGTAAAGAACAAGGCCCACCTAGCCTGTCTAGGATTCAAGCGTTTGGCCGACTCCAGGTAAATCAAATTCTTGTGGTCAGTGAGGACCACAACTTGATGTCTAGCTCCCTCCAACCAAAGCCTCCACTCCTCAAATGCCCATTTCATGGCTAACAATTCCCGATTCCCCACATCATAGTTGCGTTCAGATGGGGAGAACTTTCAGGAAAAGAAGGCACAGGGCTTCATTTTAGACGTCACCGGATCTTTTTGGGACAAAACAGCTCCTGCACCAATCTCTGAAGTGTCTACCTCCACCTGAAAAGAATAAAAAACAAATCTGAACTGAGAATAGTAAGTTAATGTGTATGCACAATGTAAGCGCATATCAACACATGACCATTAACCAGAGAAAACAAAAAGCAAAAACACAAATATCCTGAACTAAAAAGTAAAAAATGTATACTGCAAATAATGCATAAAGGTAATAATAATAAGGGTATTTAGTAAACATAATTTTGATCAAAATAATGTACAAGCCATCCCGCCACGTCACGGCAACCCTTGTGGGACAGTCCCTACTCTAGTATTTAAAACCTTCTCACTTGCCAAGTGGCGTGAATGTGAACAAGGGTCGAGCGGCTGAACCACTAGTAACAGTGTAGGCCAGACTGGATGGCTTTCCCAGCTCAGAAAGAGGGCGGTCACACCCATATATGCACTGAATGCACAATGAAATGAATAAAAAACAAATCTGAACTGAGAATAGTAAGTTAATGTGTATGCACAATGTAAGCGCATATCAACACATGACCATTAACCAGAGAAAACAAAAAGCAAAAACACAAATATCCTGAACTAAAAAGTAAAAAATGTATACTGCAAATAATGCATAAAGGTAATAATAATAAGGGTATTTAGTAAACATAATTTTGATCAAAATAATGTACAAGCCATCCCGCCACGTCACGGCAACCCTTGTGGGACAGTCCCTACTCTAGTATTTAAAACCATCTCACTTGCCAAGTGGCGTGAATGTGAACAAGGGTCGAGCGGCTGAACCACTAGTAACAGTGTAGGCCAGACTGGATGGCTTTCCCAGCTCAGAAAGAGGGCGGTCACACCCATATATGCACTGAATGCACAATGAAATGAATAAAAAACAAATCTGAACTGAGAATAGTAAGTTAATGTGTATGCACAATGTAAGCGCATATCAACACATGACCATTAACCAGAGAAAACAAAAAGCAAAAACACAAATATCCTGAACTAAAAAGTAAAAAATGTATACTGCAAATAATGCATAAAGGTAATAATAATAAGGGTATTTAGTAAACATAATTTTGATCAAAATAATGTACAAGCCATCCCGCCACGTCACGGCAACCCTTGTGGGACAGTCCCTACTCTAGTATTTAAAACCTTCTCACTTGCCAAGTGGCGTGAATGTGAACAAGGGTCGAGCGGCTGAACCACTAGTAACAGTGTAGGCCAGACTGTTTTAAATACTAGAGTAGGGACTGTCCCACAAGGGTTGCCGTGACGTGGCGGGATGGCTTGTACATTATTTTGATCAAAATTATGTTTACTAAATACCCTTATTATTATTACCTTTATGCATTATTTGCAGTATACATTTTTTACTTTTTAGTTCAGGATATTTGTGTTTTTGCTTTTTGTTTTCTCTGGTTAATGGTCATGTGTTGATATGCGCTTACATTGTGCATACACATTAACTTACTATTCTCAGTTCAGATTTGTTTTTTATTCATTTCATTGTGCATTCAGTGCATATATGGGTGTGACCGCCCTCTTTCTGAGCTGGGAAAGCCATCCAGTCTGGCCTACACTGTTACTAGTGGTTCAGCCGCTCGACCCTTGTTCACATTCACGCCACTTGGCAAGTGAGAAGGCTTTAAATACTAGAGTAGGGACTGTCCCACAAGGGTTGCCGTGACGTGGCGGGATGGCTTGTACATTATTTTGATCAAAATTATGTTTACTAAATACCCTTATTATTATTACCTTTATGCATTATTTGCAGTATACATTTTTTACTTTTTAGTTCAGGATATTTGTGTTTTTGCTTTTTGTTTTCTCCACCTGAAAAGGAAGTGAGACATCAGGTTGCCGCAAAACCGGAGCAGAAGTGAACCTCCGCTTCAGCTCCTGAAAGGCCGAAACAGCCTCTGAAGACCAATTCAGCACATCAGCACCCTTCTTAGTTAAATCAGTCAGTGGTTTAGCAATACCAGAAAAACTAGCTATAAATTTACGATACAAATTAGCAAAACCCAAAAACTTCTGGAGAGCCCTCAAAGAAGTGGGTTGAACCCAATCATAAATGGCCTGTACCTTGGCCGGGTCCATTTCAATAGTTGACGGAGACAAAATAAATCCCAAAAATGAAATCCTCTGTACACTAAAAGGCACTTCGATCCCTTAACATGCAAGGAGTTCACTCTCAAAATCCGGAACACCGTCCGAACATGTTCCACATGAGAATCCCAATCCCTGGAAAAGATCAAAATATCATCCAGATAGATGATCAAAAACTTATCCGCAAAGTCCCGGAAAATATCATTCATGAAGGATTGGAAGACAGAAGGGGCATTAGTGGGCCCAAAAGGCATCACCAGGTACTCAAAATGTCCCTCCGGAGTATTAAACGCCGTCTTCCATACATCCCCATTCTTGATGCGAATAAGATTATACGCCCCCCTGAGGTCAAGCTTAGTAAACCAGCAAGCACCTTTAACTCTGGAGAATAAATCAGAAATCAGGGGTAACGGATACTGATATTTAACCGTAATTTTGTTGAGGGAACGATAGTCAATACAAGGCATTAATGAACCATCTTTCTTTGCCACGAAAAAAACCCCAGCACCTAAGGGCGAAGAGGATGGTCTAATATGACCCTTCTCCAACGACTCCTTAATATAAGATCGCATAGCCTCGTGTTCGGGTACAGATAAATTGAAAAGTCGACCCTTGGGAAATTTACACCCAGGTCTCAACTCAATTGCACAGTCATAACTCCTATGAGGAGGCAAAGACGCAGACTTGCTCTCACTAAATACATCATAAAAATCAGCCAAATAGTCAGGAGCATCATGCGACTGGGGAGAGGTGGAGAAAACAGGAGTGTCGCCAAAAGCACACCGACAACCCCAACTCACCACAGACACAGATTTCCAATCCAAAACTGGATTATGGATTTGCAACCGGGGAAAACTCAGAACAATGGTATCATGTAAATTATGCAACACCAAAAATCTGCAATTTTCTTGGTGGTCTGGGGCGACCCGCATTATCACCTGGGTCCAAAACTGAGGTTTATTCTTCGCCAAAGGAGTAGCATCAATACCCCTCAAAGGCATAGGCATCCACAGAGGTGTCATAGGAAAACCACAACGTTTAGCAAAATCCAAGTCCATCAGATTCAAGGCCGCTCCTGAATCCACAAAAGCCTTCTCGGAAAATGTGGATAAGGAGCAGATCAGAGTAATTGCCAAAAGAAACTTAGTTTGTACACCACCCACAGCAAATGTGTGTGCAAAACATTTCTCTCGTTTAGGGCAGACAGAAATAACATGAGAGGCATCTCCACAGAAAAAACACAGCTTATTACGCCTTCTAAATTCCTGACGTTGCGCCCTAGACAAAACTCTATCACATTGCATAGGTTCAGACATTTGTTCAAAAGGTGGCAGCGCCTCTCGTGTAGTCTTGCGTTCACGTAAACGCCGATCAACTTGAATGCCTAATGACATAGAATCGTCAAGACCAGAGGGAACAGGAAATCCCACCATAGTATCTTTTAAAGTTTCAGACAAACCCTTCCGAAAGAGAGCTGCCAATGCACTATCATTCCATGTAGTAAGGACCGCTCACTTTCGGAATTTCTGACAGTATAGCTCTGCAGGATCCTGACCCTGGTTCAATGCCAATAGGGCTCTCTCAGCTTGATCAATAGCATTAGGTTCATCATACAATAACCCCAAGGCTTGAAAAAATGCATCCACATTAGTCAAAACAGGATCTTCAGGTGTCAAAGAAAACGCCCAATCCTGGGGATCGCCGATGACAATTTTAACCTGCTGCGCAGAGCTCCCCGATGAGTTACGCTTCAAGGCAAGAAATAATTTACAATTATTCTTAAAATTCAAAAATTTAGACCGATCCCCAAAAAACACATCAGGAGGGATCTTTGGTTCAACAGCATGCGAATGAGTGAGATAGGCGGAAATTCCCCGCACTTCAGCAGCAAGCTGCTCCACACGATCAGACAATTACTTAATCTCCATCAAGGAGAAAGAAGAAAAAAGGATCCTCCTACGGCCCCAGAGAAAAAGAAGAGAAAATATACATATAAAAAAAAAAAAAAAAAAAAAATTCCGACACTTTTTTTTTTTTTAACAATTCTCTCCTGCTTTTGAGTACCCTAGAATCTGCGGTATGGCTGGTGATTCTGTTATGAAAGAGTCACCGAGGAGGAAAAAACAAAAAGCAAGCTAAGCCCAGAAAACCGGAGAGGTTGGTAACTAGCGGATTGCAGACCCCTGATCCTATACACACAACTAGCAGTAGCCGTGGAGCGTGCCTATGGTGGTCCTAGACGCCTCATCATGGCTGGAGAACTAAATAAGCCTAAAGAAAGAAAGGGGAAATCTAAACTGCCCCAGAGCAGACCCCAAAGCAATAGACAGCCCCCAACATGTATTGTCGGTGAAGCAAGATGAAAACACAAACACAGATAGAAAGATAGGCTGAGCAAACAATGGGGGCCTCACTAACTAGAAAGGACAGGAAAGAAAAGCTGCTGTCTGCAATCACGCAAAAAACCCTGCCAAAAAATGTCCAACATGTCTGATAGAAAAATGCCCTGAAGTCGCTAGACTTCAATTCCCTATATC
Organism: Dendrobates tinctorius; assembly: GCF_039654945.1. NCBI lineage: Eukaryota > Metazoa > Chordata > Amphibia > Anura > Dendrobatidae > Dendrobates > Dendrobates tinctorius. Next base: position 47,897,361 of record NW_027361687.1, read on the forward strand.
AGCACTCAGGTATATTCTGAAGACAGAGCAAAAGAGATCAACTGATCAGAGACAAAATGGAGATTCAGCCCAGTCCCAGCCAGGGCTGGCTGAACACAAAAACTAAGTAAACCAGACAAAAACTCATATGAACAATAGCAGAGAAAACTTAGCTTTAAGAAGGCAGGAACCAAACTGGAAGCCAGAAGCCACAGTCAGGAGAAATCACCAGCAAGAAACTAGGGAGTCGGCTGCCTTAAATCCAATCAGAAATTCCTGATGTCCAATCACAGTCCTCTTCCTCAGGTGCCTGGTCTCTGCCATTTAGATCAGCTTCATTACCTCCCTTCACCAACAGAGGGAGTCCAGATAGAGAACTCACTACTCCTCTGTCAGCACAGCCAGCTCCATAACCCTCACCAGAAGCCAGAGGCAAACCCGAAAATGAGCTCACAACACCGGGCCCCGGCTTTGCGCTGAGAACTTATAGGCAGGGTTCCTCTTCCAACCCACAACTCCTCTCTGTTCTCTCTCCTCTTTCGTTCCGTACTTGTCTTTCTCTCTCTTATGGAAATACAGGTTCCAGTTCTACGTCTCCCTCCTTCTCTCTTTCTCTCTCTCCTTTCCCGTGCCAGCTGGCTCAGATCACTGAGGCCACTGCAGCACTCCTTCCTCTCTTCCTTCCACGGGGAGCTCTTTCCACTAAGACCAGTCCTCAGCCTCTCCTGACTATCTTTCCTCCTCCTGGCTCCCCTCAGGCTGACCTCCCGGTCTGAACTGAACTCTAAATCCTATCTTTCCCCTTCTTTTATACTAACTCCACCCACCTCCCAGCACATCTTGTGTTACGAAGCAGGGTTCCACGAAGGGTGCTCTGCTACCCTGAGCCTGAAGCTACAATGTGGTCCTGCTGAACTATCCTGTGTGTGGGATGCAGGTGTTGGAGTGTGGCAAGGAGTTCCCACCTTACCTGGATGGTGGGGCACTACACCTTAGGGGAAGGTGCAGTACCTCTGTGGCGACTGAGCCTCAGGGGCGCCACATATGCCTTACAGGAGCTCGCTTGCCCTGCTACTAGTGTGTTATCTGAAAGAATCTTCAGTGCTGCTGGATCAATACTGACAAAAAAAGAACCCGTCTGTCAACCCAAAATGTTAATGATCTAACCTTCATTAAAATGAACCATGCATGGGTTTTAAAGGATTTAGTCCCACCTTCCCCTGATGACACATAGGTTGCCAGAAAACTGCCTCGCTATAGTCCTCCTTTTCCTCGTACTTGCCCAATTCCGCCCTTTGCAGCAACTGAATGTCCAGCCAACACATCAACATATGCCATTTTTTAAACCTCCCTAAGTGAGCAGCCCACCCACCCCCCAATAGCTGGGGTCAACACCTGGCGCACCCGGGCAAGTGCCGTTGCTCTGAACAGGTGGATGGGCCCATTGATGGCCGACGGCACTGGCACAGGGCCCCTCATTGTACAATACAGTGTCTCTGACGGTGGGGGGGCCCACTCGCCGTCAGATACACCAGCGTACTATGAGGGGCCCTGTGCCAGTACAGTCAACCACAAGTGTGCCCCCCCTGCTTGGTCATGGCCACAGCACTTGCAAGTTGCAATACTTACCTCTCCCTGCTCCACCGCTGTGTAGTCTGGGCAGTTAAATCCTTCACAGGGACGGCCACTAGAAATTTGGTATATTGATTGATGATGGTTAAGATGTAGCTATGGCCTGTCCTGCTGGCCTCTACCTTCAGAAGATCAATGGCTACCATTTGTAATGGACGTCAACTTACAAGAGGATGCAGTGGTGGTTTATGATCACCTTTCACAGCTGTGATAGTCACAGACGTGTGACATTCCTGCCACCATTTTTCAATGTCTCCTCTCATGCCAATCCAATAGAATCGCCTACGACCTGTGGCTTCTGTCTTTTGCACTCCAAAATGACTAGACACATCATGATAGGCAGTGAGGACCATGTCTACATCTCTCCCTGTGATCACAATTTGATGGAGACGAGTAACGGTGATGTGATCCACACTACTGCAATAAAGCAATCCTTTCTTCACAAAGAACCGTTTTCGCTGTCTCCACAGACACAGTAATTGAGGGTCTGCCTTGCCTCTGCAACATCTACCGTGATGTTTTCCCGCGATGAGTAATTCCCAAATTTCTGCTAACACTCAACTTTCCGTCTGTTCTTGTATCCATGTAGTTACCAGTAGCAGAGAGTCTGGACTGGCTTACTGAGATTGAAATATATATGAAGATTTAAAAGTACCACAAAACTGTAGACTGTTGTACGTTTCAACTACCTTTCCCTTTTTCTACTTTTTAAATTCTGGTGAAATACATAGTAAGCCTGTGAGTGTCTGTGTCTGACTATGCAAGTATATACCGAAATTTACATTTACCCCTAGCCTGGATACACCTGGTATGTGCTGATACAGGTCCTTTGTTCAAAATTTTGCATTACGGTATCATCCATAGTGAGTGAGCGTGTGTGGTTTACGCCTTCTATATATACGGTGAATCGGAGATACCAATTTTTAACCTATACTCGATACAGCTTGTATCTTGTTATACAGTACCTTTGTTTGACATTTAGTATTACGGTCAAATCCATACTGAGTTAGCGTCTGAGAGTGACTACGGGACTATGTATACAGAGATTTCAATTGTACCCTATAATATATATACTTGCTATCTTGTTATCCAGTACCTTTTTTACAACATTTTTTATTATGGTCAAACCCAGTCAGAGTGAACGTCTGAGGGTGACTCCGGAAATATATACCGATATTTCAAATTTGGCCAACACTGTAGACGCTTCTGATACAGTAACCTTTTTAGCTATTTAGATTCTGGTGTAATACATGATGAGCTTGTAAACGTCTGTCTGTTACTCCGGCAATAGATTAGGAGCTTTAAGATTACCCCAACACTGTATACAGCTGTACGCTTGTGTTACATTACCCATTTACAGCTTTTTATATTCTTGTGTTATCCATACTGGGCCTGAGAGCGTTTGTGTCTGCCTCCAGAAATGTATACTGAGATTCAGAAAGTTTACAATGTACTATATATACCTTGTATCTGGTGATACTGTACCCTTTTTCAACTTTTTATTTTATTGGTTAATCCATACTGAGCCTGTGAGCGTCTGTGTATGACTCATGAAATATATACGGAGATTTACTGTTATCCCTAGACTGTATAGAGCTGTACACTTCTGATACAGTACCATATATGTGCTGGTATTTTGGGTCCATTTTCCAAAACATGAGGAAGTATGGTGGAAGAGGACATGGACGTGGGCATGGGGGGCCACCTGGTACTGATGGTGATGGTGGTGCATCTGCTGGTAGTGCCAAAAACACAATAGCAGCTAAGGCCGGAGGTGTTGAGCCTGCGTCATGGTGTAGCTCTGGAAGGCCGGCAAGGCTCCGTTTTCTGGGAGTAGGTAGACTGCTTTTAAAGCCAGAGCATCAGGAACTGTTTTTGGTTTACATTGCTGAAACAGCCTCCAGCTCTATCGCCTCCTCTTCTGAAGTTTAAAAAAATGCAAGCACTGAGTCGTAAGTGCAGGCTTCTGGTCAGGAGCAACCCCTTTCTTTGTGTCCTTCACCCACACGAAAAGTGAAGGATGCGGCAGCACACACTTCAGATTACTCCATGGAGCTCTTTTCACATACCATGCCTGGGTTAATTATAAATGGGGCCCATCATATACTGGAGCATTCCAAATGGGCGACATCAGTCACTGGAGCAGCATTTACGGGGCCCATTATACACTGGAGCATTAGAAATATGGCCCATTATATATGGAGCATTATTAGGGCCCATCATACACTGGAGCATCATCCATGAGGCCCATCATATACTGGAGCATTATAAATGGGGCAGATCAGACACTGGAGCAGCATCTATGGGGCACATGATACACTGGAGCATTAGATATGGGGCCCATTATATATGGAGCATTATTAGGGCCCATCATACACTGGAGCATCATCCATGAGGCCCATCATATACTGGAGCATTCCAGATTGGGGACATCAGACACTGGAGCAGCATTTACTGTGGCCCATTATACACTGGAGCATTAGAAATAGGGCCCATTATATATGGAGCATTATTAGGGCCCATCATAGACTGGAGCATCATCCATGAGGCCCATCATATACTGGAGCATTATAAATGGGGCAGATCAGACACTGGAGCAGCATCTATGGGGCACATGATACACTGGAGCATTAGAAATGGGGCCCATTATATATGGAGCATTATTAGGGCCCATCATGCACTGGAGCATCATCCATGAGGCCCATCATATACTGGAGCATTCCAAATGGGGCAGATCAGACACTGGAGCAGCATCTATTGGGCCCATAACACACTGGAGCATCGTCCATGGGGACCATCATATACTGTTGCATTATGTGGAGCTCATCATATACTGTATGGAACATTATATGTGACCAATTATTCTGTATGGAGAAATATATGGGGCTCATTATTCTGTATGGCGCACAATGTGGTGGCCATAATACTGTATGGAGTAATATACTGTCCTTTTTTTTGAGCTATTGTACAATTTAAAATAGATCAGTCATGTCATGTAAGCAGTGAAGTATTTGTCATTGTACTATACCTTTTTTTCTGTGCCGTATCGGAGCATCATGAGTTGTGGTATGTATTAAAGGGGCGCAGTGACACTCGTTGGCCCAGGGCACACGAAAACCTGGAGCCAGCCCTACCACCCAACAACTTCAACCAAATAAGCCCCAGTTTTCAATGCGTAACTATTATTATGAAGTAAATTAAGGTTGACAAGATTGTTATAAGAATTGATGTTTTTGGCATTGAAATGGGCACTGTAGGTTTGTTTACTGTCCTCCACTCCCTGCCGACATTGCTTTCCCATTGACTTGCATTGGGTTTTGTGTTTCAGTCGGACCCCGACTTTTCCCTATAGTCGGCCGATTTCGTTCGACCCGACTTTTGCAAAAGTCGGGTTTCATGAAAGCCGACTCGACCCTAAAAAAGGCAAAGTCACTCATCTCTACTCACCACACCTCTAGATAAGTTCCTTAGGGGGTCTACTTTCCAAAATGGTGTCACTTGTGAAGCACCTGAAGGGTTAATAAACTTCTTGAATGTGGTTTTGAGCACCTTCAGGGGTGCAGTTTTAATAATGGTGTCACCTTTGGGTATTTTCTATCATATAGACCCCTCAAAGTGACTTCAAATGTGATGTGGTCCCTAAAAAAAATGGTGTTGTAAAAATGAGAAATCGCTGGTTAACTTTTAACCCTTATAACTTCCTAACCAAAAAAAAATTTTGGTTCCAAAATTGTGCTGATGTAAAGTAGACATGTGGGAAATGTTATTTATTAACTATTTTGTGTAACATACAGTATTTCTGTTTTAAGGGCATGAAAATTCAAATTTGGAAAATTGCAAGCAGCATACGGGGCCCCAGGCAGCACACAGGGAGCAGAGACAGCGAACGGGGTCCCAGGCAGCACATTAGGCCCCAGGCAGCACACAGGGCCCCAGGCAGGACACAAGGGGCAGAGACAGCGAACGGGGTCCCAGACAGCACACGAGGCCCCAGGCAGTGCACAGGTCCCCAGGCAGAACACAGGGGCCCCAGACATCGGACAGGATTGAGTGATATACTCAAGAATGGGGTCCCAGACATCGCACAGGGGGTCCCAAACAGCGCATAGGGGGTCCCAGACAGCACATGGGGGCAGAGACAGTGCACAGGGGTCCTGCGTGCTGTCTCTTCCCCCCTTGCATGCTGTCTATGCCCCCTGTGTGCTATCTGGGGCCCCATGCACTGTCTCTGCCCCCTGTGGCTGCCTGGGGCCCCTGTGTGCTTACAGGGGCCCCTGTATGCTGCCTGGGGCCCTGTGCATTGCCTGGGGCCCCCGTATGCTGCCTGGGTCCCCGTTCGCTGTCTCTGCCCTGTGCTCTGCCTGGGGCCCCTGTATTCTGACTGGAGCCCCATGCGCTGCCTGGGGCCCCGTGTGCTGCCTGGGACCCCGTTCGCTTTCTCTGCCCCCTGTGTGCTGCCTGTGGCCCTGTGTGCTGCCTGGGGCCCCGTTCGCTGTCTCTGCCCCCCTGTGTGCTGCTTGAAGCCCCGTGTGCTGCCTGGGGCCCTGTTCATTGTCTCTGCCCCCGTGTGCTGCCTGGGACCCCGTTTGCTGTCTCTGCGCCCCATGTGCTGCCCCTGTGTGCTGCCTGTGGACCTGTTCACTGTCTCTGCCCCCTGTGTGTTGCCTGAGGCCTGCGTGGGCTGCCTGGGACCCTGTTCGCTGTCTTTACCCCCCCTCCCCCGTGTGCTGCCTGGGGCCCTGTTTTTGATGGTTCTCAAAAGCATGAAAAATCTGATCTACAGCAGCTCGGGTATATTCTAACCTTGGGGGGGGTATAATCTGGACTAGGCCAATTTAACCCCGGGGGTATAGTTTGCCTAGGCCACTATATACCTGGGGTATAATCTTGCCTAGGCCACTTTAATCCCGGGTATATTCTGGGTGGGGGTGGGGTTAATTTGGCCTTTCACACCGGCGCAGAACAGGTACCTGCGGCCGGGTCTTTCTCCTTGCATTACATCCAGACATAAAGGATAGGGTGTATTATTCTCCTTTACACAACACACTTAGCCGTATAGACTTTTTCTTAATTAGCCATTACCCCCTTATGGAGCGCCCGCCAGGGCCATGAGTATACAGCAGTGTGTAGTTTTCACAGGTTTTACTCACAGTTCAGATGTTACAATCCCCAGCTGGGGTGCTGTGTCCTTAGGGTCCGTGGTCCAGACACCTCTCAGGTAAATTGGGGTACACCGTGCCAGAGCCCCCTTTAGATGTTCCTTTCCTGGTTTCTCACTATGCTGGCTACCACCTCTCCTGCCCCACGTCTTCACACACAGTGTCACAAGCCAGCAGCCTCGGATCTTGTCGGGCAACATACTCTAGGTCCCCTGGATCCTATATGTCTGCCTTTTCTGCAAATGTGTATGGATGTAGCTGTAGCACTTGAAATACTGCAGCCTCCAGTTTCCTAGCTGAGTCCTTAGTTTTTCCACTAGCGACCTGGTCCCTCTACCGGCCACGCCGGTGGATACTGGCCCCACGGATGGATCTCTCACTATCCATGCCCCTAATACCTCTTCTTCCTTTCCACCTCTGGAGGCTCTCTCTCTCTCCTCTGTCCTTCTTCACTTAACTTTCTGTAGTTGGGGGACCAGCTGCTCTCAGCTTCAGCCTCACCCTGTAGAATGTCCCTCTGGTCTCACAGACCACTGCATACCACTCTGACTCCTCCCCTTCTAACTTTCTCCACCCACAACCCTCTACACAGCTCTTCCTGTTGACTGAGAGATCTGATGTTGGATGCAAGTGTGTAAGTTCTGGGTGATGTCCCCTCCTTACCTGAGAGTGGAGTACCCCACCTCTGGGTGAGGTGCTGTACCTCTGTGGTGACTGAACCCTCTGGGGAGCCACACTTACCTGGAAACTTACATCTCAGATAGAACCTGCTATATGGTCAGATCATGCTCCTGCATATTGCAATCTGATCATACCTGACTCCACTAAAGCTTCAAACGTTGGAACTTGTAAAAGATTCTGCCTAAAGACTCCCTCTGTGTCTCAGACCTTCCTGGGACTATGGACTCATGGAAGCATTCAAATAAGTCCTCAGAAGAATACTTATAAAACATGGATCAGGGTAATGAAAAAAGAGCAACTAAAGTCTCCCATTTGCTTGAGTGGATTGATCTCTTTGACAATCAACATAAACAATCTGCTTTCCTCCAGGTATAGGTAGACCTGCTTAAAGCTAGAAAGGAGCTAAGGTCTTCAAAAGATCAAACTTATACAAAACACCAAGATCGCATGTGATGCTACTCGTATGAATTCACAGATAAATGTGGCCGTTCATTAGCAAGGAGGTTACATCTCCACGTGCAAAGGACATACGCATCAAAATTACAAGGGGCACCGTGGCCAGAAATTCATAATTCCACTGAGATAGAGGAAGCATTTTGTTGCTATTAGAGGTCTCTATATAATATTCATGGACAATTCCATGACATGCCATCTAATATACTTGAAACAAAAATTCACAGATATATTATAGACATTGTCCATTCTTCATACCGGTTACCTGAGGAAGGACGTAGGAGACAAAGCCTTCACTGATCAAGAGATAGGAGAGACCATTAAAGCATTCCCTATAGGGACGAGCCTTAGCCCCCCGATGAATTCAATAATAGATTTCTTAAGATGTTTGCACCCCAGTTATTACCATTTTTAGAAAAAGTGTTCAAAAATATCTCAAAAGTCACCTCTTTGCTGCCCCAATCACTTGAGGCTTACATAATGGCTTTATCAAAGCCTGGAAAAGAATCAACAGCCAGCCCTAATTTTCATCCAATATCACTAATGAATGTAGATGCCAAAATATTCTCTAAAATATTGGTTTAGAGTGAAGGGGAGAACCCCATGTTTGAATCCTTCTCTAGCAAGCCAACTTTTATTACTAAATTTATTACTAAATTACTAAATGCATACGGGGTATAAATAATAAGATGTCCCTAATCTACCTAAAATTCATTGACTTTAATGATAACTATGTATACTTATTCAATTGATGGGACCGTGAGGTGTCATCATTAACTAGCACAGCAGGACATACAATTAAAGCCCACATCCTCCCCAACATGTTTCACTGCATATTTTTGCCAAAACTTCTTTATATATTCCAGACTGTTCCTGTCTGCATTCCTCAGACCTTTGTCCCCCTTCTCAATAAGGCTATTTTACAAGTTTGTATGGGGAATGTCAAGACCTACAGTAGGTGTCAGGATTCCTGTTGTCCTTCTACAGTTTGACCACTAGTGGCTGCTATTGATCACCTTGATATTGTGCTGCAATTCCACCTCTTACCACTGGAGGCTGCTGTTGTGTCTTGCAATTGCCCTTTACTAAGATAGCAGATACTGAACCTGTGGAATCCATTCTTGTTTCCTATTTTGGCCTACTTTAAGTCCCATGGATCCCTCACTCATTGCTTGAGTATTGTGTCTAGTTGTTTAGTCTAGTTCAGTCTCCAGCTCATTGATCTGATAACTATGTTATCCAGACTATTCCTACTTCTCTATAACTCCGACTGCTACTTGAAAGAACTTCTATTACTGCCTGCTGCTTCTTGCTCGTGCTCCTCCGGCCACTGGATTCCTGCAGTGCTACACCAGTATCGTAACACTAGGATATGTTGCAAAATATTATGTCATCCCAAAGGGGGTACTAGTCTGCCCGATCTAAAAAAAAATACCATCAATCTGCGATTCTTAAGAGAACAGTGGACTGGTTCAGGTCTGTGGAACATAAGCAATGAGTGAAACTGGATTGAGACCACTCTTCCTGGAATTCACTTCTTTACATTGGATCGACAAAATACATGTACAAACTAAACAATCAGCAATACTCACTGAACACTTTTGAAAACATGGGAGCAAGTCTTAATCTCATCAGCTATATCACGTAGGTTGGGTCCATTAACGTCTTTGTTTGACAGCCCAGATTTACCTCCTGCTTCAGGTGCGGACTCATTTCACCACGGAACAGACGGAGCAACAGTTAAAGGGAGGTTTATTTACAGAGGGTAACACTAACAAAATAACAGTGCAAATATGAATATTATGAGAACGAGTTATGGAAGCAGACAAAAAGGCATAAACAGTATTAAACAGCATTAGAATAAGTTTTCCTATGGAGGAACTTATCAGTCTGAAGGGGTCTTGATTGAAGTGTCACTCTTCTCCCACGTTGGCGCCGAATCACCAGCAGCGCTTGTAGTCTGTAGTAATCTGTATCCTGTGTCTTTAACAATGTCCAGCCGAGATATGAAGGGTTACTGCGGCAGTCATAGGGATATGAGACAAACGAGATCCCCTATGCTCCGGTCCTTCTCTCCAACTCTGCAGCGATGCTCTCTCACTGGAATCAGGGGCTCTGCACCTACACCAAGGTTACCAGAACTTCGTACGTGGGACAGTCTCTCTAAACAGGTCACAGCCCAGTCAACAGGCACAGTCTCTTTGCAGGGAATAGTCTTATCACAGGGATGAGAGCGCAACTTTGCTGACTCTGCAGTACCCGGCTTCACATACGGTCTGCAGTCTTTGTGTGCGGTCCCTCGGTCTCTGACTGGTGAACGGGAGATCTATCTCTCTCCCCATCTGGGTCAGCGTCCTCTCCTGTCTACCTCCCAGGCTACTCTGAGGAAAGCGCGTGCACTTTTCCCGCTCTCTGCCCTGCTCTCGGCTCCTTTACTGTTCCCCGGGGAACCTGCTGTCCTGCTCAATGGTTCCGGGCATGGAGCAGAGGAGGCAACCCTCCCCCGGCTCTTCCTGCACTTCACCTCCTTACATTTGCACCATGACTTTACGGACACACTGTATATTGCATGAGCCCCACACAGCCTTTCCATATACAGCATGAGCCCAACACAGCCTCACTATATACTACATGAGCTCCACACAGCCTCCCTATATATACTGCATGAGCCCCACACAGCCTCCCCATATATAGCATGAGCCCCACACAGCCTTTCCATATACAGCATGAGCCCAACACAGCCTCACCTTATACTACATGAGCTCCACACAGCCTCCCTATATATACTGCATGAGCTCCACACAGCCTCCCTATATATACTGCATGAGCCCCACACAGCCTCCCCATATATAGCATGAGCCCCACACAGCCTCCCCTTATACACTGCATGAGCCCCACACAGCCTCTCTATATACAGCATGAGCCCCACAGTCTCCACATACTGAATGAGGCCCCACACAGCCTCCCATATACTGCATGAGGCCCCCCCAAGGCCTCTCCATATACTCACTGAGCCCCACACAGCCTCTCTATATATTGCATGAGCCCCACACAGACTACCTACTGTAAAAGCACTCACAAAGAGAGACATATCATAAAAAATAAATTTTATTAAGTAAATTCATATCATAGATAAATAGACAAACAAAATACAAGTAAGAGGAAGGAATGTTTATGTGGCGCCCCTGAGAATTCAGTTGCCACAGAGGTACTGCACCTCCTCCTGAGGTGTGGTGCCCCACCATCCAGGTAGGTTGGAGGCTCCTGACCACGCTCCAACACTTGCATCCCACACAACACAGTAGTTTAGCAAAGCCACATTGCGGCTCCCTGCTTGGAGTGTAGCAGAGCACCTTTGGTGGCTCCCTGCTTGGAACACGAAACGTGCTGGGAGGCGGGTGGAGTTAGAATACATAGAAGAGCAGGAAGGTTTAGGAGTTCAGTTCAGAGGAGTGAGGAGAGAAGATCCCTGGGAGAGGGATGGAGGAAGGAGGTGCTGCAGAAGATCTCAGTGACCTGGGTCTGCTGGCACGGGAAAGGAAAGAAGAAGAAAGACATTGAACAGAAACCTGATCTTCCATAAGAAGGAGAGACTAGTACGGAACGTAGGAGTAAAAGGGAACAGAGGACGTGGGTTAGGAGAGAACCCTGCCTAGAAGTTCTAAGCGCAAGGCTGGGGCCCGGTCCCCGAGGTTGTATGGATACTAATGGTTCTGCAGCAGACACCGGTGGAGTAATGAGCTGTAAATGCACTACTCCCATCTAAGACTTGAGGGCACAACAGCAACTTGGATAGTGAGCCGGGACTTAGGAATGAGGAGTTCCTGAAGCAGGCTACAGCTGTCTGCCGTACAAGTATAGTTCTTGGGAACATCAGTCAGGAGGAACTCCAGTGTAACTCAGTACTAGGAGTACTTCACACCAAAGGCGCTATAAGAGGAGACGTTCAGAAAGGCACATGTTGGCGGAGTGTTGGAAGGGAGCATTCCATCTGACCTGGAGGTTGACTGAGTCCCTGACCCGGAGGACACAGGCACCTGTGTGTACTACAGACTGTGAGTAAAGCTTTGGAACTACATGCCCTGGTGTCCTCCAATTATTCCTGCGCTAACACACCCTGTACCACTACATCGGGGTACCAGCTTCTACACCGCCTGTGCCTCTCCTCTACCCCTACATCTACACTGCCCTGGGACTACAGCTCCACCTGTGGGGAGCTTCACCATTTGGCTGCAACACACCACCAGTCCCAGAGGATCTGCATGCAGCGTCGGCTTAACATCTCACTTGCCGAACACCAAAGGTGGCGTCACGAACTATTCATTTAATCCACTACATTCCACCATTCAATCTCCCCCATTACTTCGGCACCCAGGGCCACGGACCAGGTCACCGCTGCTGTGACACATCCCGCTGACACCGGCCCGGTACCGAGTACCCCACAGCCCTGGGAGGGCGACCCATGTACCCAAGTGAAATACACACAAATACAGGAATAAAGGAATGGATACAGGTAATGGTAAAGTGCAAAAATATATCAGCATATAAGCATATATCCACCTAGACCCATAGTGGTCTGTAAAGTGCAAAGTGCCATATAGAAAAATATAAAAAATCCCCATGCTGGTAATCACATATAACATGAGCACATACCCATTTAATCTCCTGTTCACAGAATTCCTGGAGTCCGACGCACGTTTCGCCTTTTTAGCTTTTTCAAGGAAAATTACCAGCATGGGGATTTTTTCCTCTATATGGCACTTTGTACTTTACAGACCACTATGGGTCTAGGTGGATATATGTAGGGAGAGAAACAGAGTAAAAAGTTTAAAACCTAATAAAAATATTTAAATTAAAAAAAATCCTGAAGATCCTGTGGCCTCCTTCTTTGAACTCTGAGCTTTAGCTTCTTCGATACATTTTCCGGTCCAGTGATCGGCTTTATTTTCTTTCTCTGAAACTAATTGAGAGTTAACTTGGTTGTGTGTTTGGGATCATTGTCTTGCTAAAATGTCCACATTAGTTTCATCTTCATCATCGTGGTAGATGGTAGCAGAATTTTTTCATGGCTGTCTCAGCACATTTGTCCAGGACTGCTACCAGGAATGTCAGGGCCCCATACCGCCAAAATTTTCATCCCCCCTTGAGACTACTTCCAGGCTTCACCCCAGCTCTGCCTCCACCCTTCGAACCTTCCACGGTCCCACCGTCCACTCTTGCGAAGACTCCACTTCTGCACCATGTCCTCACCGATCACACATTGAGGCTGCAGTCACACACAACGTATAAATATACTGTCCGTTTTAAATGGACGAGAATCACAGAAATGTTCCCTGAACAGTGATCCGTACGTCATCCGTGTGCAATGCGAGGATGCGATTTTCTCGCACCTAAGCATCCGTATGACATCCGTATGGCATATGTACAGCGAGATTTTCTCGCCGGCTTGCAAAATGGACATATAATGGGTCCCTAGCCTCAAATATTTGTGAAAACATATATGCAGTCTCTCTCTCTATATATATATTAGCTATGAAACCGTTTTACGCCCAGGTGGCGTGCATTTTTATTGGTATATGGTCTCTCATCCGGGTATGTGCTGCCCCTTCATATCCTGGTATGCATGGCACCCCTTCATCCCTGTCCTGCTATGCATGGCCCCCTCATCCCTATAATAGTATGCATGGCCCCCTCATCCCTATAATGGTATGCACGGCCACCTCATCCCTATTCATGTATGTATGGTCCCCTCACCCCCCAATCCTGGTATGCATGGTCGCCCCTCATCCCTATCGTAGGATGTATGGTAACCAGTCACCCCCCAAACCTGGTATACATGGCACCCCTTACCTCCTAATTCAGGTATGCATGGTCCCCTCATCCCCAATCCTGATATGCATGGTCCCCTCACCCCCTATCCTGATATGCATGGTCCCCTCACCCCAAATCCTGGTATGCATGGTCCCCTCACCCTCAATCCTGATATGCATAGTCCCCTCACCCCCCTATCCTAATATGCATGGTCCTCTCGCCCCCCTATCCTGGTATGCATGACCCTCTCACCTCCCGATCTTGGTATGCATGGTCCTCTCACCCCCCTTTCCTGGTATGCATGGTCCTCTCACCCCCCTATCCTGGTATGCAAGCTACCCCTCACCCCCCTATCCTGATTTGCTTGGTCGCCTCACCCCTTATCCTGGTATGCATGCTACCTCTCACCCCCCTATCCTGATATGTATGGTCCCCCTCACCCCTATTAAACTGCACACATACAAAAAAGAACAAACAAACATTTATACTCACCTTTCTACCCTGTGCTCCAGCACTGTCCCGTTCTGCTGGAGGCCGGGGGAGAAGCGCCAGAGTATGTGCATGCCCATACCGCGCTGTCCAGCGCCATATTGCTAAAGACACACTGCAAATGTGTCTTCAGTAAAATGGCGCGGGATAGCGCTATGCGCATGCGCGATTCCGACACTACACTCCTGCCCCGGTCTCCGGCGAGAAGAGCCGTGGCAACGCTCCTCCCAGTCAGGTAAGTATAGCGCCGGAGATCATGGAATGGCAATCTCCGGCGCCATCCACACTCCTCTTACCAGTAACCGCTGGATGCTTTATTCTGTCTGGAGCCAGACTGTGCAGGCGAGTCGCGCTTGCGCATTCTATAAAGGCTTCAGACAGAGTGACGCTCTTAGCGTTATATTATAGATATATATATATGTCAGTGAGACATACACATATATATATATATATTTCATACAGAGGTAGATAGCAGAATAGCCGATAATTCAATTGTCAGCTTCTGTAAAATCATTACAGAACCCGACAGGATATGAGACATGGTTTACATACAGTAAACCATTGCATATCCGTTATTTTTTATATGTCCCTCGATAATAATGTTATTAGTGTATGTGTGTAAAATTTTGGAGCTGTAGGTGTAGAGAGAGAAAGAGAGGAAAGAAAGAGAGGAGAGAAAGAAAGAGGGTAAAGAAAGCGAACAGAGAGAGAGAAAGAAAGAACAGAGAGAGAGAAAGGAAGAACAGAGAGAGAGAAAGAAAGAAAGATTAGAGAGAGAAAGAAAGAGGGGAAAGAAAGAAAGAACAGAGAGAGAGTGAAAGGAAGAGAGGAAAGAAAGAAACAAGAGAGAGAGAAAGATAGAACAGAGAGCGAGAAAGAAAAGAAAGATTAGAGAGAGAAAGAAAGAACAGAGAGAGAAAGAAAGAAAGAACAAGAGAGAGAGAAATAAACAGAGAGAAAAAAAAAGAAAGATTCTATAAAGATATTATAGCAGCCCGACTCCCATTGTAATGCCCACCTGAGCCTCCCGGTGCAGGACATATCATGATCCGCTCACATGGCCAACATCCTCAAGTCCAAGGTGATCCGCTGTCCACGCTGGAGGAGGAGGACACGGTGATGGATCTGAAGCATTCCCTGAAGTGCCTCCATTGTTCCGCCACAATCTCCTCCTGAAATTACTCCCTTTGTGGTCAGCTTCTAGCACGTCACTTCCGGTGGAACGTCACATGTGAATTTTAAAGTGCTCCTCGGGGCTCCGCCGTGTACTCCTGTGTCTGTGGGAAAAGTAAGCTCCCGGCCGGGGCAGTAGGGCAGACTCTCTCAAAACTGGGACTGTCCTGCTGGATCCGGGATGGTTGAGAGGTATGAATGCTCCCCACCATAAACCTTGTACACGCATGGCTCCGCACACCTCATACACACACAGTTCTGCTCTCTATGCCTCGTACACACACGGCTCCGCTCCATACACCTAGCACACACATGGCTTCACTCCGTAAACCTTGTACACATGTGGCTCTGCTCCGTACACCTTGTGCACACGCGGCCATGCTCTGTACACCTTGTACACACATGGCTCCACTCCGTAAACCTTGTACACATATGGCTTTGCTCCACACACCTCGTACACATGCGGTTCCACTCTGTACACCTCGTACACACGCGGCTCTGCTCCATACACACGCGGCTCCACTCCATACACTCCGTACACACATGGCTTTGCTCAGCTCCGTACACTTTGTACACACAGGGCTCCGTTTCGTATGTCCCGTACACACGCGGCTCTGCTCCGTACACCCCATACACATGGCTCCGCTCCGTACACCTCGTACACACACGGCTCCGCTCCATACACATGTGGCTCCATTCTGTACACACACACTGCTCAGCTCCGTACACTTTATACACACAGTGCTTCATTCTGTACACCATACACACACGGCTCCGCTCCGTACATCTCGTACACACACGGCTCCGCTCCGCACACCTCGTACACACACGGCTTTGCTCCATACACCTCGTACACACACGGCTACGGTCTATACACTTCGTACACACACGGCTCTGCTCTGTACACCTCGCTCGTACACTCACGACTCTGCTCGTACACACATGGTTCTGCTCTGTACACCTCCCTCGTACACACACATCTCCGCTCTGTACACCTCGCTCGTACACACACGGCTCCGCTCCGTACACCTCGTACACACACGCCTCCGCTCGGTACACACACAGCTCCGCTCCGTACACCTCCTACACACACGGCTCAGCTCCGTACACCTCGTACACACATGGCTTTGCTCCGTACACCTTGTACACACATGGCTCCACTCCATACACTTTGTACACTCACGGCTCCGCTCTGTACACTTCACACACACACGGCTCCGCTCCGTACACCTCGCTCGTACACACATGACTCCGCTCCGTACACCTCGCTCGTACACACACGGCTCTGCTCCGTACACCTAGTACACACATGGCTCCGCTCCGTACACCTCGTACACACACGGCTCCGCTCCGTACACCTTGTACACACACAGCTCTGCTACATGCACCCTGTAAACCTATCCTGACCCCACACATAAACGTCCCCTCATCCAGCACTATGACAACCAGCACACTGAGGCCCCTGATCATGTGACCCCTGACTCCTCCCCTCCTGTGACTTCATCACAGGTCCTGTGCACACAGAAGAGAGAACAAAGCAGAACAGGGAGGGAGATGATCGATTCTCCTTGCTCTGCCGCAGATACAATTTCAGTGGGTGGGCCCCTTCAGAGCGAGGGGCCGGGGGCCACCGCTCACCCTGCCCACCTGGTAGCTACGCTACTGGTGAGAATACTTGGCAAAGTGCCAGAGGGGGAAGAAGAAGTAGATAGGGTTGTGGGATGGATGGTGTTTGGTGAGGCCCTCTAGTCCACATTTTAGCGCAGTGAGATTCCCAGACCAAGATATATTGATCGTGCATGTGCCGATTCATGCATGTAGTTGTCAAATTATTGCAATTTTTGCCTCTATTGAGGTTTGTTTGCAAATTTGAAGATAACGTGTTGGTTTATCAATTGTGGTCTCAAAAAATGCTCAGGCTAGGCAACCCTTGCCGCGCCTGTGAACTGCACACTTGTAACCGGTGCTGACCACAGCCAGAGTTGGGGCTGAGGATGCAGTGCTTGTTGTGGTTGCATCACTTCATGTCTCTGTGGGAAGCTGCAATGTAACCTTCTAATCTTCCTCCTCCAACTCCTCTTCTGAGCTTCTCAGCTGCGTATGTGGCGCCCCTGAGGCTCAGTCGCCACAGAGGTACTGCACCTCCTCCTGAGGTGTGGTGCCCCACCATCAAGGTAAGGTGGAGACACCTGGCCACACTCCAACACCTGCACCCCACACCACAAAGTAGTGTAGCAAAGCACCTTCGGCGGCTCCCTGCCTGGAGTATAGCAAAGCACCCATTGGTGGCTCCCTGCTTGGAACACGAAATGTGCTGGGAGGTGGGTGGAGTTTAGTTTGCACCAAAAAGAGCGAGAAGAGTTGAGTTAGTCAGTCAGTCTTCCACTCAGTCAGTGAATGAGGATGTAGAAGGACAGAGTGTGAGACAGAGAAGATCCCCGGGAGAGGGATGGAGGAAGGAAGTGCTGCAGCAGGCCACTGTGATCTGGGTCTGCTGGCACAGGAAAGAGACAGAGAAAGGAAGCTTGATTCTGCATTGGGAAGAAGGATTAGTACGGAACGTAAGGAGAATAAGAGAACAAGGACCAGGGTAAGAGGAGTTCTAAGTTCATCTTGCCAGGAAGTTGGCTGAGCTCTGGACCCGGAGGGCTCTGTCCTGGGCCCTGTATTGTTCAACAGTTTTATCAACGATTTAGATGAAGGAATTGAGGGTAAACTGATTAAATTTGCTAATGACACAAAGCTAGGAGGGATAGCTAATACTAGAGAAGAGAGAGAGAGGATTCAAAAAGATATAAATAAACTGCAGAAGTGGGCAGCAACTAACAGAATGGTTTTTAACAGGGAAAAATGCAAAGTACTACATCTGGGCAATAAAAATGAAAAAAGCATATACAGAATGGGAGGAATAGGGCTAAGCAACAGCACATGTGAAAAAGACTTGGGTATACTAATAGATCACAGACTGAATATGAGTCAACAGTGTGATGCAGCAGCAAAAAAGGCAAATGCAATTCTAGGATGTATTAGCAGAAGCATACAGTCTAGATCACGTGAAGTCATTATTTCCCTCTACTCCTCTTTGGTCAGACCTCATCTGGAATATTGTGTCCAGTTTTGGGCACCACATTTTAAAAAAGACATCAACAAACTGGAGCAAGTTCAGAAAAGAGCGACCAGAATGGTGACCGATCTGCAAGCCCTGTCTTATGAGGAAAGGTTGCAGGATTTTGGAATGTTTAGTTTGCAAAAGAGAAGACTGAGAGGAGACTTAATAGCTGTCTACAAATATCTAAAGGGCTGTCACATTGTAGAAGGATCAACTTTATTCTCATTTGCACAAGGAAAGACTAGAAGCAATGGGATGAAACTGATTGGGAGGAGACACAGATTAGATATTAGAAAAAACTTTTTGACAGTTAGAGTGATCAATGAGTGGAACAAGCTGCCACAAGAAGTGGTGAGTTCTCCTTCAATGGAAGTCTTCAAACAGAGGCTGGACAGACATCTGACTGGGATGATTTAGCGAATCCTGCTTTGAGCAGGGAGTTGGACCAGATGGCCCAGGAGGTCCCTTCCAACTTTACAATTCTATGATTCTATGATTCTACATCTCTATTGCCGAACACCACAGGTGGCGTCACGAATCACTTATAAACTTTCACCACCATAAGGCACACTGAAACATTCTCCTTTTACAATGGGCGCCCAGGGCCACGGGCCGGGTCCCAGCTACCGTGACATCTCCCGATAAAGTTCATCGGGCCCGGTACCGAGTACCCCACAGTCTTGGGTGTGAGGGCGTCCCACTTACCTCTTGGTTCACACCAAGTGAAATCTACAACCTCTTGGCCATTCTCTCTGTTCTCACACTCTTCATCCTGAAAATCACCCTCCTCGTCTTCCTATCCTGACACCACAGTACAGTCCACATGCTCCTCTGGTATCTGAGTCTAATGAGGATCACCTCCACCAGTGGTGGTTAACGCCTGGTGTCGAGAGTCTGGATTCTGCTTGGACCCTACTTTATCCGGCCACAGATAAAACATGAATAAATTATGGGAATTCATGCAGATGCTTTCCTGCTCTGGATTCAATGATTTTTTGGAGCATAACTCTGATGCCCATGTAATACAATGTGTGAACATCTCTGCAGAATGGTCTATCTGTGGTTCCCCACAGTCACTTGGGCATTTGGAAATTTTTGACGTGGGGGGGAAAGGGTGATTGGGGTGCCATCTCTGAGGATTGTACTATTTTTTATGTTATGGTGGAGGAAGAGGAGGAGAGGCTATATGATGCAGCACTTGCCACCCACTGGAGCACATGCTCTTTATGAGCCTCATCTACAAGGTGTACCAAAGTGCGGCTGTTAAAGAAAGAGAGTCAAGTTGAGCTTTCATTAACATTTACACCTAATCCAGTTACACGTCAAACACCAATCCTTTTCCCCCTTCCGCCAAGACCTTGCTTTTTCTCACTCGTGTTCTATGTAGCCTTCTCCTCTTGTAACCTGCTGTTCCACAACCTTAGGCCCACAGCTATCAGTCACCTATCACTAAATGAACAATCACTGCTAATTTTCTTAGATAGTGTGCCTGAACAACACTCTTAAACCTAACAATTTTTAAGTGGCGTTCTGGCCTTCTGATTTGTTATTGAAACACAGTTTTATCACAAAAGATTTGGAGTAGCTAATTAGGCCTTGTGACTCCACTCCATTATTAGGCCTAACAATTTCTAAGCAGAAATCTGGCCTTTTGATTTGCCACTGAAACACAGTTTTATCACAAACAACTTGGATTAGTTAATTGGACCTCCTCGCTGCACTCCAATATTAGGCCTAACTATTTTTAAGTGGAAATCTGGCTTTCTGATTTTTCACCGAAACACTGTTTTGTCACAAACAATTTGGAGTAGCAAATGGGGCCTCCGGAGACTGTCACACAGTTTTTCCACAGCATCTAGTTGGATGCTGGAAGATTAATTTCACACAGGACAGGATTTTATCCAGCTAACTGACAAGTTCACTATCAGGAGCGGCTTCTCTGTACTGTGACACTGAGCAAATGGCGCCAGCAAAACAAGATGTCCACTTTTTTATATGGCCAGGGAGATGTGACTTCGGCAGCTAATCACAGAAGACCTTGTGTCATGACGTTGTGGATGGTTTCTGCACCTTGATTGGCTACCGGAATCTACACGCATTAAGTTAAGGGAAAAAAAAAAGAGCGCCATTCCTCTAACCTCTCCACATGCTCTTCTAACCTCTCCACACCCCCTCCCTTCATCAAAATACGTCACCCCGTCCCCCTGCCGCTCATCCTACAGCACCACTATCCTAGCCAAATTAATATCAAAAAGCATTAGTGGAAACACAATGATTTACCAAACTGTGACCACATTTTGCAGACTTTGAGTAAAATTGCTTGTGAAACCGAACACAAATTCGAATGTGCTTTGTTCGTGCCGAATTTTAATTTGGCAAATATTTTCTGAACAAGTTTCGCTCATCTCTAGTAAGGAGGTGAAAGCTGGACCAGTAAGGTAGATCTGTGTGTTACCATATAGAGTATAATGCAGTCCTGTAAAGTATAATGCAGCACCATAGCGTACACTCAGTACAATGAAGACACCATAAAGTATAATGCAGTCCCAAAAAGTATAATGCAGAACCATAGAGTACACTGAGTACAATGAAGCCCCCATAGAGTATAATGCAGCCCCCATAGAGAATAATTTAGCCCCAGTAGAGAACAATGCAGCACACATAGAGCATAATGCATACCGAGAGAGTATAATGCAGCCTCATATAGTATAAGGCAGCACCCATAGAGTATAATGTAGCCCCCATAGAGTATAATGCAGCCTCAGATAGTATAATGCAGACCCCATAGAGTATATTGCAGTCCCATTAGATTATAATGCAGCCTCTATAACGTATAATGCAGCCTACATATGATATAATGCAGCCCTATATAATATATTGCAGCCCCAATGTGACATAATACAGCCCCACAAAGTATAATGCAGCCCCATGGAGTATAATGCAGGCCCCTAAGAGTATATTGCAGCCCCCCATAGATTATAATGCAGCCTCATAGAGTATAATGCAGCCCCATATAGTATAATGCAGCCCACAGAGTATAATGCATCCCCTATAGCATATAATGCAGCCCCATATATTATTATGCAGCCACAATATAGTATAATACAGCCCCACATAGTATAATGCAGCTCCATAGAGTATAATGCAGCCCCCATATGGTGTAATGCAACCCTACAGGGCATAAGGCAGTCCCAAAAGAGTATACTGCAGCCCCATAGTGTTAGGGCCATGCGTACCCAGGTCACCAATACTCACTTCCTCGCTCCTGCATCCTAGTGTGCTGCTGGACGGGGTTCGCTGCGGACGTCTCCTGCACTGTCGGCATCGTGGTCTGCGGTTCAGATCTCATGCATGCGCACTAGGACACGGGCACGTGCCGCCTGCTTCTTTAAGCTCTGCAGTGCCATGACCCGGAAGCACCCCCTGACCAATGGAGCTTCACTAACAGGTATATCATGCCGCGCTCCCTTAGTGGAGGTGCCTGATTATTGTGTTACATTTTGTGCCAGTACTTAGGCCCTAGACAACTGGTTCCCAGTGTCTTTGTCTGTCTTGTGGCTACTCGCCCTACAGAGTTTCGATCCCTTTTTGCCCTTTGCTCTTACACAATCCCTCCTGGTTATCCCTACTGGTACTGTCCTTCCCATCCATCCCTGGTGGTCCCCTGTCTCCACAGTTTCCTAGGCCTCCATCTCAATCCTATCCCTGTCTGTCTGTGTTTCTTGGTGATACCTTCATCCCATCTCCTTGGTACTCCCGTTTCTGTATAATTTTTGCTCCTTTTTTGACCTTTTACTTCCCTACGAGCCGCCCTCTTGGTACCGGCTGTCGCAGTACTCTTGCCCCCTGGACCTGCCCCTAACGATCCCTGTATAGGGGTTGGATCCATCTGGTTAGCTCGTCCAATGTGGGTGTGGTACCCTGACCCAGAGGGTCCACTCTAGGAAGCTCGCCGAATCCAGGCATTACACATAGATTACATAGAGTATAATGCAGCCCCCATAGAGTATAATGCTGCCCCCATCAAGTATAATGTGGCCACCATCAAGTATATAGAGTATAAATGCAGCCCCAATATGGTATAATGTAGCCCCATATTGTATAATGCAATCCCCCATAGAGTATAATGCAGCCCTATAGAGTTGAATTTAGCCTCAAATAGTATAATGATTACCCCATATTCTATGTTTCCATTCATACAATGAAAATCTTCAAACAGAGGCTGGACAGACATCTGTCTGAGATGGTTTAGTGAATCCTGCATTGAGTAGGGGGTTGGACACAATGACCCTGGAGGTCCCTTCCTACTCTATCATTCTATGATTCTATGATATTCCTCCAGTATTATGGCCACTATGTACTCAAATAAATACAATACTTAGTTCTCCTCATTCTGCTGCTCCGGTGTCTGTAGCGTGTCTTCTCAGCAGCTCCACTGCTCGGCAAAGCATTGCACGTGATGAAGTGACGTCATCATGTCTGCTGTGTCAGACGTACAGGGGGAATGATGAGAGAGGGAGCATCACCTGATGATCTCTCTTACATCATTGATTTCAGCTATATCGGTATCTATGATGCTGATACACTTGAATGCACATTACAGAGGGATGCAGAGCCGGCGCTGGCGCCAGGCCCCCCTGATTCACGGGCTGCATGAGCTGGGGGCCCCTGGAGGAGTGGGGGCATTAGGCAAATGCCTAGTTTGCATGCCCTTAATGCCAGCCCTGGAAAGCTTCCAATTAGTTTTGGGGATAGGGTTGGAAAATACGGTATCAGGTTTACTAGTCCTTTAGTGATAATCTCCTGCTGATAAAACTGTAATTTGTAAAAAAAAAAATAAAAAAAAAATACAGTAAGCAGCTCAGTAAGTGATACATCCCTAGATTCGGGGTATCTGCCTCTACATCATACTGCTCTCAGATTAAGTGTCAAAAACCTAGTGACAGATTCCCTTTAAGTAGAGATGGAGAGAAATTTACCTTGACTCAGATAACAAGGGCTGAGAGATTAGTATCATTCACAAGTTTATGTATCGTTAACCTTCTGTGACAAGTTATCAAGAATGTATGTGGAAATCTCACCCTTCGCTAATTTTGTACTCTGTACAACATTGTGGTATGTGTAGCAGTAAGTAACAATAATAACAATGAAGCATTTGTTAACTGGGCTTATTTTAAAGGGAGTCTGTCACCACTTTTTTGGGCTACCAGGTAAAAATATCATTCAATTTAGTGTCACCTTTGCATTACACAAGTACTTTTGATACCCCTTGACTCCCCACGTATGATCCATAAATATCTTTTTTATTCCTCCCACGCTGTATGTTAATATGGTCGGTCCGGTCCGATTGGTGTGGCTTCTTTTCCGACTCTTCCCCCCATCCTCACTTGCTCTACGCATTCCTTTCGTTGAATTTCTGCGATTGTGTAGATTTTTTTGTGTGTGCGCATTCAGATGGCATCTCACGCATGTGCAGTATGCTTTGCACAACTGTGGACAAAGCCGAAAAACATTATCGTGTATGCGCCAGCATACGCGATTAAGTTCTATGGCCTGGAAGAAAGCCATGGCGTATGCCGGCGCATGCGCAGTAATGATTTTATGCTTTGCCCACAGTTGGGCAAAGCATACTGCGCTTGCGCGAGAGGCCATTTGAATGCGCATGTGCAATAAAACTCTACACTATCGCAGACATTCACTGAAAAGAATGCGTAGAGCAAGAGAGGAGGGGGGTGGAAAGCCGGAAAATAAGCCATGCCCATCGGACCGGACCGACCATATTAACATACAGCGTGAGAGGAATAAAAAAGGTATTTATGGATCATACGTGGTGAGTCAAGGGGTATCAAAAGTACTTGTGTAATGCATAGGTGACACTAAATTGTATGGTATTTTTTACCTGGTAGACCAAAAAAGTGGTGACAGACTCCCTTTAAGGAAAACTGACGGTGTTTTCAGTTAAATGAGCACATTTCTATCTGTCACCGCCCCGCACTCTTGGATAAATCCTTTTTATTATGAGAGTAAAGGTTGAGGGTTTTATGTGAGTCTCTTTTCCTTATAGATCTTTTGTACCTGCGTCTGGACTTTGCCTCCTGAGACAGAAGACGACCGAGTGCTGGGAAACTGGTGAGTTTTTGTATCATTATAATCTTATTACAAAGCCCACTTTTTACTATATTTTCCAGTATATCAGTCATTTCCTATGATTCCTACGGCTCTTAACTTTGACAATAATTTTTCTTTGCACTTTTTTTAAGGTGTGTTTTTTTCCCGAGTTGTTCTTTGCCTTTTTTTTTTACTCCTTTTCTTCAGGTGTTGGCTATGACTATATGGAAATATGTAACTCACTGCAGTTTATCAATTTGGTGCCAGTATTTCTTAACCTTTGTTGCATTTATTTTTGCTACATACTATAGATGTTTCCCCACATGATTTTCTATAGTACTATGAAAAAAACATAAACAACTGGGAAAAAAAATGCAAAATAAGAGTAAAGGTATGGCACGGAAATATTTGTAATAATTATGTAATTGTTTTTTGTTTTGTTTTTTTGCAAGCGAAAAAGAGAAAAATGCTGCAAAAACATTATATAAGGTTATGGGCACATGGAGTCTTTGTCAAGCAGATTTGGAATCCCCCTGAAAAGGCGTCCCATAAAATAAACATAATTCAGAGCACTGTAAGGTCAACATATGTGTACACATGTGCTTGTGTAACTTCTTTTAACCACTTCAAGGTTCGGAAACACTAAAGCAACGGTTGAAAGAATCCACTTGATCGATCTTCCGGCAGCTTAACAAACTACACGGAAAGCTGCCAGAATTATGGTGAAACCATTTCAGGAAAACAACTGCTAGCATTTTCCTGAAGTGGCTTCAAATAGGAAAACTCGGCCATTTTACTTTGTAAAGTGGACATTGTCACTTGTGTGTGACTGCTTCTCTCTTTTGCCCACCCAAAGATCAGGTCTACATTGAAATTAAAAAAAATAATAATTGCAATATGCACTGGCCTGGTTTACAGACCAAGCTAGTGCATGTAAAAAGCAGGCAGAGAGGGTCATGTCTGCAATTTATGGATGTGACTGGTCTAATCACTTAGCGTGGGGGAAATAAGTATTTGATCCCTTGCTGATTTTGTAAGTTTGCCCACTGACAAAGACATGAACAGTCTATAATTTTAAGGGTTGGTTAAATTTAACATTGAGAGGTAGAATATGAAATATAAAATCCAGAAAATCACATTATATAAATTTTATAAATGTATTTGCATTTTGCAGTAAGAAGTAAGTATTTGATGCCCTAGAAACCATTAAGGCTGTGTGCACATGCTGCGGATTGTCCTGCAGATTTTTCCGCACGGGTTTGTCAAAAACCGCAGGTAAATCCGTAGGTCAAAAGACCTGCGGTTTATCTGCAGATTTTCTGTGGTTTAGCCTGCGGGTTTCCCCTGCGGTTTGGCACCTGCCATGGAGCAGGTGCCAAACCGCAGCGGAATCCGCACAAAGAATTAACATGCTGCGGTTTTGAAACCGCAGTAAATCCACGCGGAAAATTCCGCACAGTGTGCACAGCGGATTTCTGTTTCCATAGGTTATAATGGTACTGTCCACCGCTGCGGATCGGCAGGACCAAAACCGCTGCGAATCCGCAGTGGAATCCGCAGCGTATGCACACACCCTTAGAGTTCTGGCTCCTACAGGCCAGTTAGACGCTCCTAGTCAACTCGTTATCTGCATTAAAGACAGCTGTCTTACATAATCACCTTTATAAAAAGAGCTTTCTAAGGATGTCAGAGACAAGATCATAGACCTGCACAAAGCTGGAATGGGCTACAAAACCATAAGTAAGAAGTGGGTGAGAAGGAGACAACTATTGGTGTAATAGTAAGAAAATGGAAGAAATACAAGATGACTGTCAATCGACATCTATCTGGGGCACCATGCAAAATCTCACCTGGATTTTGATCATGATGAAGGTGAGAGATCAGCCTAAAACTACATGAGAGGAACTTGTTATTGATCTCAAGGCAGCTGGGACCACAGTCACCAAGAAAACCATTGGTAACACATTACGCCGTAAAGGTTTAACCCCTTAACGACCGCCGATACACCTCTTCATGGTGGCAATTAAAGGTACTTAAACCACAGCACTGCTTTTTAAAGGTGCTGAGGTTTAAGGTTATAGCGCCCCCCCATCGTTGGAATTTCTCTGGAGTCTCGACTGCCGGGAGTAGCCGAGACCCCAGAGAACATGATTTGGGTCCGTTTTTACCAACCCTGGTGTTGCGATCGCTCTTATTAATGGTATAATGGCGTCCGCAAAAAAAAGTCCGATTTTGCTTTTAATTTCTCTATCCACTGATGTTATCGCACATCAGAGGAGAGAGAAATAGGGTCCCCCAGTCCCCTGATCACCCCCCAGGACCTCTCTTGTCCCTGCAAGCCCCCCTAAAGTCCCCCGGGCCGCTGGCTTCTTCTTTCGGGATCACTTGTGGGGGTTTCTATTGTTTAGGCACATCAGGGGCTCTGCAAACACAACTTGATGCCCGCAGACCATTCCATCAAAGTCTGCATTCCAAAATGTCACTACTTCCCTTCCGAGCCCGACGTGTGCCCAAACAGTAGTTTTCTCCCACATATGGGGTATCGGCGTACTCAGGACAAACTGGACAACAACTTTTGTGGTCCAATTTCTCCTGTTACCCTTGTGAAAATAAGAAATTTGGGGCTAAAAAAAATCACTTTTATTGGAAAAAAAATATTTTTTATTTTCACGGCTCTGCGGTGTGAACTTTAGTGAAACACATCTATATAAGTTCCTTGGGGAGTCTAGTTTCCAAAATGGGGTCACTTGTGGGGACTTTCTACTGTTTAGGCACATCAGGGGCTCTGCATATGCAACATGATGCCCACAGACCATTCTATCAAAGTCTGCCTTCCAAAACGGCGCTCCTTCCCTTCCGAGCTCTGCCATGCGCCCAAACAGTGGTTCCCCCAACACATGGGGTATCAGGACAAATTGCACAACAACTTTTGGGTTACTATTTCTCTGGATACCCTTGGAAAAATAAAACAATGGGGGCTGAAAGATCATTTTTGTGGAAAAAATATGATTTTTTATTTTCACGGCTCTACGTTATAAACTTCTGTGAAACAATTGGGGGTTCAAAGTGCTCACCACACATCTAGATAAGTTCCTTGGGTTGTCTAGTTTCCAAAATGGTGTCACTTGTGGGGGTTTCCACTGTTTTCCACTGTTTAGGCACATCAAGGGGTCTCCAAACGCAACATGGCGTCCGATCTTATTCCCATCCAATTCTGCATTGAAAAAGTCGAACGATACTCCTTCCCATCTGAGCTCTGCTGTGCGTCCAAAGAGTGGTTTACCACCACATATGGGGAATCAGCGTATTCAGGAGAAATTGCACAACAAATTTTGTGGTTCATTTTCCCTTTTTACATTTGTGAAAATAAAAAAAAACTGATTCTGAATTAAAATGTTTGTGAAAAAAGTTAAATGTTCATTTTTTTCCTTCCACATTGCTTCAGTTCCTGAGAAGCACGTAAAGGGTTAATTAACTTCTTGAGTGTGGTTTTGAGCACCTTGAGGGGTGCAGTTTTTAGAATGGTATTACTCTCAGATTTTTTCTGTCATGTACACCCCCTCAAAGTGACTTCCAATGTGAGTAGGTCCCTAAAAAAATGGTTTTGTAAATTTTGTTGTAAAAATGAGAAATCGTTGGTCAACTTTTAAGCCTTATAACTTCCTAACAAAAAAAACTGTTTCCAAAATTGTGCTGATGTAAAGTAGTCATGTGGGAAATGTTATTTATTAACTATTTTGTGTGGCATATCCCTCCAATTTAAGGGGATACAAATTAAAAGTTTGAAAATTGTGAAATTTTAAAAATTTTCACCATATTTCCATTTTTTTTCATAAATAAACGCAAGTCAAATCAAATAAATTTTACCACTAATATGAAGTACAATATGTTACGGGAAAAAAAAATCTCAGAATCAGCGGAATCCGTTAAAGCGTTCCAGAGTTATAACCTCATAAAATGACAGTGGTCAGTATTGTAAAAATTGGCCTGGTCATTAAGCTGCAAATTGGCTCTGTAACTAAGGGGTTAAAATCCTGCAGTGTCCACAAAGTCCCCCTGCTCAAGAAGGCACATGTGCAGGCCCATCTGAAGTTTGCCAATGAACACCAGGATAATTCTGAGTGATTGGAAGATGGTGCTGTGGTCAGATGAGAAAAAAATTGAGCTCTTTGCAATTAATTCAACTCGCCGTGTTTGGAGGAAGAGAAATGCTGCCTATGACCCAAAGAACAACATCCCCACTGTCAAGCATGGAGGTGGAAACATTGTTTTGGGGGTGTTTCTCTGCTAATGGCACAGGACTACTTCCCACATCAATGTGAGAATGGATGGAGCCATGTACTGTAAAATCCTGAGTGACAACCTCCTTCTCTCCACCAGGAAATTAAAAATGGGTCGTGGCTGGGTCTTCCAGCAAGACAATGACCCAAAACATACAGTCAACAAAGGAGTGGCTCAAAAAGAATCACATTAAGGTCATGGAGTGGCCTAGCCAGTCTTCAAACCTTAATACCATAGAAAACAAATGGAGGGAGTAGAAGCTCCAAGTTGCTAAGCGACTGCCTCATAATCTTAATGATATAGAAATGAACTGCAAAGAGTAGTGGACCAAAATTCCTCCTGACATATGCGCAAACCTCATCATCAACAACAAAAAAACTTCTGACTGCTGTTCTTGCCAACAAGGGTTTTGCCACCAAGTATTAAGTCTTGTTTGCCAGAGGGATCAAATACTTATTTCTTACTGCAAAATGCAAATAAATGTATATAATTTCTACATTGTGATTTTCTGGATTTTATTTTTGATATGTTATCTCTCAATGTTAAAATTAACCAACCCTTAAAATTATAGACTGTTCATGTCTTTGTCAGTGAGCAACCTTACAAATCAGCAAGGGATCAAATACTTGTTTTCCCCACTGTATGTGCTCATCTGAACTCAACTAATGTTGGCCAAGCCTGCAGATATTCACGGGGTTCAATTGAGAGTCTAATGTTTATGGGGGCCCCTGACAGATGATTGTCGAGGTGCTAAGGATCTCACATTTCCAATTTAGATTGCCAATGCTTTTATTCTCTTGAGATGCGCCTCCACCAGGGATGTCTTGCAGTAACTTTCTGATAGAGAACACAAAGTGATTGGCAGATCGAGTGCTCCTTTGCATGGAAGATAGCTGCAGGTCTAAAGGCCCCTTTACATTTAGCGATGCACCAGCGATCCCGACCACGATACGACCCGGTCAGGATCGCTGGTGCATCGCTAAATGATCGCTAGTGAGCTGCCAAACAGGCAGATCTCACAGCGATGCAGCAGCGATACAGCGGTCGTTACTTACCTTTCAGACGCGGTGATCCTGACATCCTCCGTCCGCGTCCACGCGTCGCTCGTCGGCGCCAGCAGGAAGCCCAGCAGGAAGCGCCCGACAAAAAATGGAGCTGCGCGATCAGAGACAGACAGCGGGGAGGTAAGTATCACACATAGCGATATCGCTAGCAATATCGCTGCTGCGTCACAAAATCGTTGACGCTTTATCTATATTGCTAGCGATATCGCTATGTGTAAAACCCCCTTAATGATTGGCCGAATCATCACTCAGCCGACAGCTATTTAACATATAGCTGTCAGTTATCTCTCCCAACTCCCACACACATGAGCCCTCATCTGGAGGTGACTTATCTCAGGCAGAACAAAAGGATCGGCAGCATGAACTCAAATAAGTTATTTCCTTCTCTCCCACTTGGGAGGTCCCGTAGATATTAAATTTAATATATGGGAAGAAATATTTTGTCTTTCCAAGTGATATTGCCCCATAATGGATTTCTTGCATTTTTGCTTAGCCATGTACATTTTGTATAAATATGTGCAGTAATACATGCAACAAGGAAATGTGCACCACACTCTGCATATAACCTGTAGATTTCATAATGGATTAGCTGCAGATTCAGGGCTGGTCACTTTTTGAGGAGTATTATATATATGTGAACATTTTTTTCTTCTAACTGTAATAACGCTTTTCATCTTGCAGATGTTACTTTATCCCCAGGTTCAGGAATGAGCAGTATAAGCCCCAGTGATGGTAAGGACGATTCTTCCTCCTTCTTTTTAGAACAACCAACAATCAGGATCAGCAAATGATCGTACAACTCGTGTACAATTCACAATCAAATGTCCTAATAAGTAACAGATCTGCTGACAAATGGTTTCTGTTAGATAAATACTATGATATGTTTGCTGGATGCTTTACTTTATAGCTTTTTGAGGTAGCATTGCAATGCAGGGGTCTGGATGCAACCTACAAATGCACGAGGCGGAAACAGTCAAGGATGATTATAATTCTTTTTATATACAGTGACATCAAGTAACGCTGAACAATTATTGTTAGTAACTAGGCAGATTAACATTCAGACTAAGATAACTATAGATGGGCAAACTTGAACAGCAAAGTTTGGTGTCCGTACTGAACACCTACTGTTCATGCACGAACATCAAGAGCAGGCACTGGCCATGGGAGTATTCATCAGCCGTCTCCTGTGCTACAATTAAATAAAAAAAAAAAAGCATAAGGTCTTCTTCTCTTTTTGATAACCAGCATGGCAAAACTGACAGCTGCAGGCTGCAACCCTGAGCTGTCAGCTTTATCATGGCTGGTTATCAAGAATAGAGATGTCCCACATTTTTTTTAAATTATTTAAATACAAATACCAAAGCTAAAGCAGACAGCTGAGGGCTGGTATTCTCAGGCTGGTTGGGAGCAATGGATATTGGGAACCTTCAGCCTAAAAATAGCAGCCTGCAGGTGCCACAGAAAAGGTACATTGATTACATGCGCCAATTTTGGCACTTTGCCTGACTCTTCCCACTTGCCCTGTTTTGGTTAATGCGGTGATCTCATTAAGATCACCTCTAGCACCATGAGAAAATTCTCATGATGCAACGCTGATCTCAGTGAGTTTACCACAGTTTACAGTGAGAAATTTCTTATGGTACCCAAACTGAATTTTTTTTTAACTGTTTGGCTGAAGCCAAACATCCACAGGTTCACCCATTACTAAAAATAACAATAAACTTGGAAAAGCACAGGATGTCTTTCATTGTCTAACGTTAATGTTCCATTCACAATGGTGGTATGCCTATTTGTCGGAGCCACCACGTAAATCCTCTTTCTGCACATCTTGCCCTAGTGAGGGTCACTGGGTTTTCCCACTAGGTCGCAAGTTTCTTTGATGTAATCTATAAAAGCCTGTTGAGTTTTCCACAAACCAACTGTCCCCCTCCCAACCTGAGACCCCAATCTCAGCAGACCCCGATACCACAGATATTGGCTGGGAATGAAAGCCCCGCTTACATGTGTTGTCCCTTGTCAGTTACAGACGGGCCTCGCCTATTACAGCTTTCTACACTGATGGAAGTCTCTTAGGATTGGAGCCTAGCAGACTAGGCCTCGGCTCTTGACAGGCAAAGTCTGGTCTCTTGAGCTTTCCTGGCATGGGGCACAGATCCTGGTCCTAACTAGTGCAGACAAAACGCAGAGCCCTGCTGAGTGAGATCCAGACCTTTTCATGCGATGAGCAACACTTTGATGGCATTGACTTTCCTCTAAGGCCTGTTATGCTGGCCTCAATGACCTCACTGGAGCGCGCCTGCTCCACTCTCTTCTCTGGTGCCAAATCAGCCCCTGGTTTGGCACACAGGGATTTTATATTGAGGAAGTCCTTTCTCTGAGGTTAAGCAGGCAACGTCGCTCCCACTGAAAATCATCCAGCACAATTTAGTTTTATTAGATTTCATCTGGCCAGCAGATGGCAATCTATCCTCATTAATGGCACATCCTGCAAGGGCTCTTCAGGAATATCATGGTTTCTAATTACAGCATATGGCTTAGAATGCATGTTTCTCGTGTCCTGTTTTCCACTTTTTCTTTTTTTTCCAAGGCACTATTATCCTACCGACAAAAAGAAAGTAACCCAGTATGCTATATTGGATGGAAAAAAAATTGTAGCACTGACAGCAGAATTTTTGTGACATGTACTTTTCTTAAATTGAATTAGTAAGTTTTATGCAAGAATAACTTTTTTTCTGTATTATATACATATATGATATGTGTATATGTTTTTATTGATTTTTTTTTTATTAACCTCCCCCTTTACAAACAATTCATAGCTCTAAAAAATTGTTTAGCAAGGCAGGTACAAGCACAAAATCTAACTTGCAGCATCATCCAGCTGTATTGTTGTGGTGCCTATGGTTGTTAAATTCTACTAGTAAAACAGTTCTGAACCTTAACTTTCTTTGTATTTTTATTTCATGTCTTATTTTTGTTATTCTTTTGTAGTATAACAGTATTTTTTTAATTATCCTCCCCAACTCCCTCCTTGAACAAAAAGGCAACCAAGTTACGTAACCCTAACAGCTTGGTGCATAGTGCCATAGCAGCCTGGTGTAGAGTGCCATAACAGCCTGGTGTAGAGTGCTCTAACAGCCTGGTGTAGAGTGCTCTAACAGCCTGGTGTAGAGTGCTCTAACAGCCTGGTGTAGAGTGCTCTAACAGCCTGGTGTAGAGTGCTCTAACAGCCTGGTGTAGAGTGCTCTAACAGCCTGGTGTAGAGTGCTCTAACAGCCTGATGTAGAGAGCCATAACAGCCTGGTGCAGAGTGATATAACAGCCTGGTGTAGATTGCCTTAACAGCTTGGTGCAGAGTGCCATAACAGCCTGGTGTAGAGTGCCATAACAGTTCGCGGTAGTCGTGGGCCTCATCTTCCAATCTTTTTCCAATTTTGCTGTAATTCTCTCCAAATGTCAGAGCAATGCATAATAAATAAATAATAAATAAGTATCATCTGATAGAAATGGTTTGAAATGAGCGAACCCGAACTACAAAGTTAGGGGTTTGCACTGGACACCTAGTGTCCAGTTCAACGTATTTCGCATTGGTGGGTACCATGTGAAATGAAGTGAAAAATGGTCTGAAATGTGAAAGAATATCATTATTTTTATTAGGTAACATTAAAATATGAAACAAGCTTAAAAACACAAGGGCAGTAAGCCTCCAAATGAATGGGATGCTCCACAACAGAAAACAACGTATATCTATTGTACTGTATATTGTTGGAGCAAGGTAAAATTCCTTGCGTAAATGCCTTTATATTCTTACCCCTTGGATTAATTATTTGGTGCACCTACCTGATAAACCCTTGGACCATGTACATTGGTAAATAGTTTGATGTTTTTTAATTTTTTTTTCCCCTCTCCTCCCAGGCCAGTATTAAAAAAATGCTTTTTGCAAATCTTGGTAGTAGCAAACAAATGCATATTATTGTATTTACCAAGTTGTCTTACCTGGCAGGCTGACCCAAGCATATTATTTATGGAGAATTTTTATACCATCACAACCCTCACGGTTTACCTAGAACTCAATTGCTCCTACAATATACAGTACAATAGATATATGTTTTCTGCACCAGACTTTAGCAAAGAATTTGTGGTCCAGACCGATGCTTCAGCGGTTGAGTTGAGAGCTGTGCTGTCACAGGAAATAAATGGAGAAGAGCATCCCATCCTGTACCTGAGCCGAAAACTCTCTGCTTGTGAGAAGTACTACACCATAGTTGAGAAAGAATGCTTGGCTATAAAGTGGGCCAAACACACTCTAAAGCACTACCTAGCTCGTAGTTTTAAATTACTGTGAGACCATGCTCCTTTGAGACGGTTGAGAGAGAAAAAGGTTAAGAACGCTAGGGTGACTAGGTAGCTTTCAAGACTTTTTTTCCACATAGAGCATAAGCCATGGAAGTTACATGTTAATGCAGATGCTCTCTCCCGAATTCCCTGCTTGGTGTCTGAAGGTGCCCAAACCCCCGGCTTTGGGCAGAGGTGGGGAATATGTGACAGTGTCACTGGCATAGTATGTGAAGGGAGATATGTGTCACTGCGCCTACAGTGGTCATTGCTGTAAAACCAGAGGGTTAGCTTTCCCTCCAGCACACTAAGTGCTGAGAGGGTTGATAGCAACGTATGTTTTGGGCTGGTTTTAATGGACCTTCATAGAGAGGGTGGGCAGAGGTCCACCATATCTCCACATGCAGAGTCCTGCCAGGACCTATGGGAGGTCAAGGTCATGTGACCATCACATGGTGTTAAATACCTGGCCATGTGAGTCAGTGTGGGGTTATGTATTGGGAGAGCAGGAACTCCTACATACCTTCCGGAGGAGCTAAAGACTGTGTGGGAAAACTGCAGCTGTACCATGCAGAGAAAGTACTCATAAGGACTGTGTTTTGTTTTACCGTTATGCCAGCAGGGCTCTGTTTATTTTTCTGAACCCCGCCATGGTTTATGCTAGCCACAATAAACCAGCAGGTGATTCTTTACCAGAACAGTTCCTGTGTCTACCTGAGGAAGCAGCCAAGAAAGTCAACCCCTCACAGGGGGTATTCTGCAAAACAGCCTTTTTTTTTTTCTTTTGATTATATTTTGATTTGGATAGGCCCCAAAAAATTGGGAATAACAAATAGAACTATCAAATAGAACTAGCTACAGTCCAGTATAACAATGGTTGGATGCGACTGGTATATGTCTTTATTCCATCAAAGGTACTGACAAGTCCTTTGGGATTCACACCTGGTAATTTTAAAGACTGTGAGCCTGTCCACATTAGCTGTGGACAAGTGGATGCGCCTGTCAGTGTGTTAGGGATGGCGGAATGCAATAAATATAAATAACAGGAAGTGCGTTCGCCGCCCGGGGTCCACCGTGCAGTAGGTGTAACAACCGCTGCTGAGTAATGGCGGACTCGCTATATGGCGGTATACTGCGCTCGGGTTAAATGTTACCCGGGGTGCGCAGAGCGGGCTCTGTTAAACTCACAGAGGCCCTAAAGCATAAACGCCGAGCCTGTTAGCTTCACAGGTCTCAGCTGGCGTGCACGCACGTTATATGGTCACAGGACACGGCCCAAGACAGAAGTCGGTGTCCGTCTTGACTTACTGTGCATGCGGCGTCGCTACCGCGGATGCCGGTAAGTGCTGCTAACTGCAGCGCGGCAGTAGCTACTGCCGCTTTACGATAGTGCCGTGATGCGTGACACCATCGGACGCTAGTGCAGAGGTGCGGTATGCACTGTGGCCTATAGCTTGCCACTGACTGGCGCTGACTATCTCTCTAGTTCCCTATCCACATGCGTAATATCAGAGGGAAGGGGTTTCAAATGAGTCAGTCACCAGAATCGTACATCCGTCACCATTCAAACATAGCAAGTATAGTGTATACTAGCGCATGGGAGAGCGGTCATGCGAGCCTTTCATAGCCATGTGCTTCCGGGACCTTCCAGACCTCTGAGATGGGCCAATCAGAACAGGACAAGGACCTGAGCACGTGACCCCCGATCTCCACTGGGAGATCGTCTCGTGGGCATGCCCAGTAGCGTGGCGAGAGGACTTAGCCTCTGGAGTGGTTTCCTGCAAAGCAGGTCGTGCTACCATTGCTGGTCCAGAGGTCGCAGCAACATCCAGACCCAGAGAGCTGGTCTGAGCAGGGCGCCTGGATTGCTGAGATTGCTGTGCAGGTCCCTGAGCGGTCGGAAAGGAATGGGATGTATGGCTCTGGATTCCTGCTGTGCAGCTGCAGGAATCCGACACCTAACACAGTGTGCCTGTCTGTGGGGTCTAGGACCTCATCATCCAGCTTCACTCAATCTCATTATCGCATCTCTCTAGTCTGTCCTTAACTATTCTGCCTGGCTAATTCACCTCTCTTCACTATTCCTCTGCAAATCCTTCATTGGCTCGCAATTCCACAATGTATCCACTCCAAGCTACGAACCTTCAAAGCTGTTGATAAACTGTCTCTTCCATATATCTCTGAACTAATCACCAATTAAAATCTCTGGTCCTCCCAAGACGTCCTTCTCTCCTCCACAATCATATGTAGAAATCGCAGGAATGCGGGATGCTGCCACAGACAGGAGGCAGATCAAGAGTTAAGGTTTTTGTTAAACAATAGATGCATTCCACGCAGGGAATGTGGGATTGCAAAGGGATAATAGGAATGCGGCACAACTGGGAAGGAGAAAGGATGGGTAGGGGTGAACGATAGTTCAAAATGAATAGAGATGACACTTATCAGACTGATGTCTTCTGGTATACAGAGTTTTAGGGCTCCAATGGTGGCACCGACAACAGCGGCGCGTGTTGTCTTGGCGTTGTCTGCGACAGGAAGGAGGGGTGGACCAGAAGCTGTGCAGGCAGAGGGTGCGAAAGGAAAGCACACCTGAGACAGGGGAGAGCGCACCAGAGAGAAAGCAGACTGCAGCACTGTGCTCACAGAGAGAGAGAACTCCCCGTCAGAGTTCTGGGACTGAAGTACGAGACATAGCACGAGACGTGCTGTATGTGAGTACGTAGACTAGGTAGCCTCCATGACCAGAGGAGACCTCCCCCTGACAGTGGAGACAGTGACCCGAGCGCACATTTCTGGGGACCTCAGTGACAAGCCGGGGCCCCTGAGTGTGGCAGAGACTTCCCAGTATGCGCAGCATCGTTACTGCAGAGAGCCTGTCAGTGTATCGTACAGAGACTTAGAGCAGGGGAGACTCAGGTTCGCAGCGTCTCACTGCTTTAACCCCTGAGGTTCCAGCTTCATCCAGAGGAGAGACTGCAGAGACTGCAAGTACCGCTGTTACCGGTGCCCTCGTGGGAGAAAGAGACCCTACAATCCAGCTTTTGCCGGACTAAGGTACAAGAATTTCAGTTTAACAGTTTCACCTCTGCATAACTATTTAATAGCTTTCCCAAGCTTTTCTACTGTTTACCGTTTATTCTGTCACTTTTATCCCCCACTGCTTCTCCCTGCATGGAGAATCTATCACCTGTAAATAAACCCTTTAACTCTTGGTCTGTCTCTGAACCGTGGCGACATCCTTCTGTACCTGCAGGCTATTACAAGTGGTGTAGTCGGCAGGATGTCGCACAATGACGTGGAGGGGGAAGATTAAGCATTTGGGGGAGGCCCCATGTCTAGCATCTCCCTGGGAACTATGTTAAATAATTTGCCTAAATTCTCTGGGGGCAATGTTATGTTGTGGAGTTGGATGGAGCGCATCCGAGAAATGATGCGGATGCATCCCACGACGCTGGCCCTGGAGGCAGAAATAGCTGTGATGGCACTAGAGGGGGAGGCACAGGACTCTGTTATGCTTAGACCCCCCAGGCGAGAGATACCCTGGACAAAGTTCTACATATACTTGAGGAGACGCATGGGGACCCCACTGATGTAGGGGAACTCGCATGCGACTGTTTCACTTGGTACAAAGAGAGTGGGGAGACTGTTATGAGCTCATTTTCTGCTCCACCAGTTGAGAGTTCTCCTTCCGTTCTCCCTCTGGTGGTGACAGGAGGTAGTGAGGTTGGTTTAAGTGGTAGTGATCTGCCACCTGATGAGGAGGATAACGATTGGATCTCTGGAGTATCAGACTAGATATAAGACAGCCAACGCCCTATCCTGGTGCTGGTGATTCAGTCTGCTTCTCAGGTCTTGGACTTCAGCGCTCTTCCATTCTTCTCAAGTTAAGTTTGTTTTTTGCTAATGTTCACACTTGCGCTTGTTGGTCAATTCAGTTTCTTGTGTGGCCAGCTTGCCCCTGCTGGGGCTATGCTGAACTTCCACTCCTATTTATCTGTATTTGCCAATTTGCCTTTTTGTCCCTTATTAGATTGGCCTCTTTTTGCTCTGTTTAAGAAAATTTCAGAGTGCTGATATAGTGGGAGAAGTCTAGTGACTTCAGGGTTAATTTTGCTATCAAACGTGTTGGACATTATTATGGTAGGGTTTTTTTTTGGC
Organism: Dendrobates tinctorius; assembly: GCF_039654945.1. Classification (NCBI taxonomy): domain Eukaryota; kingdom Metazoa; phylum Chordata; class Amphibia; order Anura; family Dendrobatidae; genus Dendrobates; species Dendrobates tinctorius. The sequence continues at coordinate 47,935,790 of NW_027361687.1, forward strand.
AGATTGCAGACAGTGGCTTTCCTTTCCTGTCCTTTCTAGTTAGTCGGGCCCCATCGTTTGCTCAGCCTATTTTCCTGCCTTTGTTTGTGTTTTCATCTTGCTTCACCGTCAATACATGTGGGGGGCTGTCTTTCCTTTGGGGTCTGCTCTGGGGCAGTTAGTTTTCCTCTTTTCCTGCTTTAGGCTTATGTAGCTCTCCGGTTGTGACGAGGCATCTAGGACCATCGTTGGAACGCTCCACGACTGCTGCTAGTTGTGTGGTTAAGATCAGGGATCTGAAATCTGCATAGTTACCAACCTCTCTGATTTTCTGAGACTTAGCTTGTTGTTTCTTTTCCTCCTCGGTGACCCGTTCATAACAGGAGACCGTGACGCAGTTTATGAATGCCCTGCAGGAACTCCATACTGCCAATGTATGGAAAGATGGCATAGGTGTAGGGCCTATTGACGTTGTTCTACGAGACCAGCCGGTGACGGGCTTGGGAGATGTGATGATGAAGCAGTCCCTGCGAGAGCGTATGCGGGTTAAGCCAGGCATGACTTTTTCTGAGGTTGGGAGTGAGGCATGCACGCACGAACAGGAAGTAATAGTGTTGGTGGGGAAGGTAGCTGCCACCACGGTTGCTGCCCCCCAATGGGCGGAAGACTTGAAGAAGGAGATTAAGCGGATCCGCAAAGAAATGGCTGAATATAAGAGGACCCCTGCCAGCCCACCAGTGCGAGACAGAGCGACCGCCCCCCAACGTAAGACTAGTGCCACTCGGCAAAGAAGACCACCCACATGCTACAACTGCGGAGTACTCAGACCGAATGAAGAAGTGATGACAAGGAACCGGGATTCACGGCTGAAGATAAGAAGAACCTGGGAAAAGATCAAGAGTCTGGGGGAAACCCTTACTGCTGTCTTGGGGACCAGCGGCATACCCCAAGGTAACGCATGGAAGCAGACGGAGGGAGATAGAAGAGAGGTGCGGCGCATGAAGAAGACTTAAGTGGCGGCTCCAGAGCGTAACCCCGTATCCTGGAGTGAAGACCAACCACAGATGAGAGATGCTTCCCACCGAGGTCGATGATCCAGACCAAAGCGCACACCAGACAGACGCAGACGTGAGTGCTGGGTGGCAAGAAGAGTGCGACACCTGTCCAGAAATTGCCCTATCCGAGAAAAGCGGTGGCAAAGATCCTCTCACCCCTCTGAGGGTCCTGCTAATTGGAGGGAACGTCGCCCCTGGAGGGAATGGTGCGGTGGGAGAAGGAGAGCTCCACTCGGACGCCGAGAAGAGATAGAGAGGGTGCCAATTGTCCACGGTCAAATGTCTGTGCTGTTCCGAGGTGTGGAGGCGGATTTATCAGAATTACAACCTTGTCTAGAGGTCTTGACAGTGAGATTCGACCTGAAGAGGAGGATGGGACAACTGCCCGAGTGGTCCATCGGAGTAAGTCACCAACAGGCTAGCCACAAGCTACCAGTAAAGGAGAAGAGGTGACAAGAGTTCCCGAGATGCACGCTCCTATGGTTCTCATCAATAAGAAGGAAGAGCCGCTAGTGTTGTCCCCTGAGGTGGAGAGTGTGCCAGCCATCAGCTCATGAGATCATGACCGGATGGAAGAGATAGAGCAGCTGTGTGAGACAAGAAGCGCGGCTGAGAAGCCATGGGAAGTGATACCCGCAGAGCCTGGCGCGGATGACGAAGGATCCGGCCTGCATGGTCTTAATCCATCTAATTCTAGTCTTGATTAGGATGCTCCTGTCAAAGAAGGCGGAGCTATGGAAAAGCTAAGCCCCCAGTCCGAGGAACCCGAGCAAGGAATTCCCAAAGTTGTTGATAACGACAGAGAAAAGGACGAATCGTCTTCTCAAACGTTTGCTAGTGGCAAAGCAAAAAAAAAGAAAAAGAAGACAACAAAGCCAAGTTCATCCAGCTGATGAAGATGAAGATGAAGACTGGAATATCTTCGATGAGCCTTACTGGAAGAACATGGAGCCAGCAAGACAAGAGTAGTTGCAACTGGCCTCTGGTGGATATAGTGTAGTACGATGAACCCTCGAACATACTGTCTCCTTTCTCACTATTCTGTAGAATGTAAGGTCACAAGTGTAGGGTCCTCTGCCTTCTGAACTTGTCTGTCACTATTAGTTTGTTCGTTGTAAATTATATTTTTGCATTGTATGTAGCCCCTCCTCCTGTACAGCACCATGGAATCAATAGTGCTCATAAAATAAATGATGATAATTATCTTCCACCCACTTCTCACCCCTGCCCTCCTTTCCGGCCTGCACACAGCAGAAATCCACAGCAGTTGGCACCTGTGTGTGTCGTCATCATTATCATCATCTGAGATGTGCTGCCGTAGTCTACTGAAGGTTTGCACTACCCTCCACGTACTCATCCTCAAACAGAAGAAGTGGTTTGGCATCATTGCACTCAATCATTTCCACTTCTGAGGCATGGGACAGGTGGATGGCCCACAGAACCACAGCCAGCGGAGTTATCAAAAGGTAGAAGTGACTGCGGCATGACATTGGGCTCAGACTGCAGAGGACCGGGTGGAATTAATAAAAGGACCTGGAGGCACTCTCTGCAATCCAATCTAAAACTACCTTTACTTGTTCTGGCTTCAGCATTTGTCCAGCGGTACTTGAACCTATGAAATTCTGCAGAACAGAATTGTCATCTGCGTGTACCGTAGAAAGGTGTTAGTGGCCAGCAGATTATTATACTGTCTGTATGCAGAGTGCCCCAAAAAAGCCTGTTTCCAGAGTACCCCCCCCAAAAAAAAAAACAAGCAAAACACAAAAACTGTGTTGGCTACCTCCTTCTCTGCCTCATCCATCTACACCATCACCTCCTCATCGACCTCTTCCTCCACTTGAACCTCCACTTCCTGATTCAAGATTTTTATATTTATTTATTTTTTATTACATGTTATTTTAAGTCATTTTCCCATCCAAATTTTTACAGGGCAATTGTCCTGCTCTTACCATCATTTTGCTTCCTTTTGCAGACGCCTAGCCCTGACTTTGATCTTTTTACAGCAGCAAAGTTTGGGTTCTCATTGACTTCTATTGGGATCACGTTCTGATGCCCAAACCAAACTTTGGACTACAATTTGACCGAATCCGACAGACCTGAACATTCTCAGTTCCGCTCATCCCTAAATGTAATCCATTTGTAATAGGTAGAAAAAAAAATCACTCTGTCCTTACAAAGAAAGAAGGGCCAGAAAAATCTAGGTAGGCTTGCGACCTAAAAGCAAACACCTGCAACAGGATGCTGTAATTGGTTGGTGTGTATGGGTCTAATATTGGAACATAACAACAAGATGTGTGCAAAAAATGTATATATATATTTTATATATAATGTAGTGCAGCGGTGTTCGCACAGTGTGACACATATGCAGGGACCCAAGAAAGTTCAGCATAAAACATCTTTATTCCAGAAAACTCATAAAACAAGGTAAGCAGTATCCTCCGGTTCGCAGCTCAGTCATCCAAACAGTCTGTGTCCAAACCGGATGCTGTTGGCGACTGCACAACCATGTATAAGTGCTTCTCACAAAATTAGAATATCATCGAAAAGTTTAAGTTTATTTATTTCAGTTCTGCAGTCCAAAAAGTGAAACTCATATATTATATAGAGTCAATACAAACAGAGTGATCTATTTCAAGTGTTTCTTTCTGTTAATGTTGATGATTATGGCTTACAGCCAATGAAAACCCAAAAGTCATTACCTCAGTAAATTAGAATTACTTATAACAACAGCTTGAAAAATTATTTTAAAATCCGAAATTTTGGCCTACTGAAATGTATGTTCAGTAAATGCACTCAATACTTGGTCGGGGCTCTTTTTGCATCAATTACTGCATCATTGCGGCGTGCCATGGAGGCGATCAGTCTTGGGCACTGCTGAGGTGTTATGGAAGCCCAAGTTGCTTTGATAGCAGCCTTTGGCTCGTCTGCATTGTTATGTCTGGTGTCTCTCATCTTCCTCTTGACAATACCCCTTAGATTCTCTATGGGATTAAGGTCAGGCATGTTTGCTGGCCAATCAAGAACAGTTAACATAAGAAAAAAATCAGAAAAACTTACATATGAAAGGTAGACTCACCAAACCCTGACTGATGCACTAGCATCAAGAACAGTGATACTATTGTTTTTACACCAGGTACTGATACTTTTGGCTGGTTGGACAGGTGCCAAGTCCTGCTGGAGAATGAAATTTTCATCTCCAAAAAGCTTGTCGGCAGAGGGAAGCATGAAGTGCTCTAAAATTTCCTGGTAGACGGCTGCGCTGACTTTGGTCTTGGTGAAACACAGTGGACCTACACCAGCAGATGACATGGCTCCCCAAACCATCACTGATTGTGGAAACTTCACACTAGACCTCAAGCAGATTGGATTGTGTGCCTCTCCACTCTTCCTCCACACTCTGGGACCTTGATATCCAAATGAAATGCTAAATGTACTTTCATCTGAAAACAACACCTTGGACCACTGAGCAACAGTCCAGTTCTTTTTCTCCTTGGCCCAGGTAAGACGCTTCTGGTGTTGTCTATTGGTCATGAGTGGATAGACACAATGAAGGCGACTCTTGTAGCCCATGTCCTGGATACATCTCTGTGTGGTGGCTCTTGAAGTAATGACTCCAGCAGCAGTCCACTCCTTGTGAATCTCCCCAAAATTTTTGAATGACCTTTTTTTAACATCCTTTCAAGGCTGCGGTTATCCCGGTGGCTTGTGCACCTTTTTCTACCACACTTTTTCCTTCCACTCAACCTTCCATTAATATTCTTGGATACAGCACTCTGTGAACAGCCAGCTTCTTTAGCAATATCCTTTTGTGGCTTACCCTCCTTGTGGAGTGTGTGAATGACTGTCTTCTGGACATCTATCAAGTCAGCCTCAGCAGTCTTCTCCATGATTGTGGTGACTACTGAAATAGACTAAGGGACCTTTTTAAACACTTAGGAAGCCTTTGCAGCTGTTTTCTGTTGATTATTCTAATTTACTGAGATAATGACTTTTGGGTTTTCATTGGCTGTAAGCCATAATCAGCAACATTAACAGAAATAAACACTTGAAATAGATCACTCTGTATATACTAAATGCAACTGCCTCTGACACACTGTTAATTTCTGGATTATGGAAATTTTTATTTAGTCATTAAAATTTAGTCATTAAAAAATAAGAAAAATAGATGACTTGCCCATGTCACAATGCAGGAAGCATGCATTCTGTTATACACCATCCTTGGTTTCATGGTTTTTGTTTAGTAGCATATTTGGATTGAGGGGTATTAAAATGCCCTCCTTGTCTGCAGTGTGTGAAGAATTAAAAAAAAAAAGTTATTAACCCCTTAAGCCCCAAGGGTGGTTTGCACGTTCATGACCGGGCCAATTTTTACAATTCCGACCACTGTCCCTTTATGAGGTAATAACTCTGAAACACTTCCATGGATCCCACTGATTCTGACTTTGTTTTCTTGTGACATATTGTACTTCATGTTAGTGGTAAAATTTCATTCATATAACTTACGTATATTTGTGAAAAAAATGGAAATTTGGCAAAAATTTTGAAAATTTCGCAATTTTCCAACTTTGAATTTTTATGCCCTTAAATCACAGAGATACGGCACACAAAAACTTGATAAGTAACATTTCCCACATGATTACTTTACATCAGCACAATTTTGCAACACCATTTTATTTTTACGGACCACATCACATTTGAAGCCACTTTGAGGGGTCTATATGATAGAAAATACCCAAAAGTGACACCATTCTAAAAACTGCACCCCTTAAGGTGCTCAAAACCACATTCAAGAAGTTTATTAACCCTTTAGGTGCGTCACAGGAAATTTTTGAATATTTTAAAAAAATGAACATTTAACTTTTTTTCAGAAAAAAAATACTTCAGGTTCAATTTTTTTTATTTTACCAAGGGTAACAGGAGAAATTGGACTGCAAAAGTTATTGTGCAATTTGTCCTGAGTACGCTGATACCTGATATGTGGGGGGAACCACTGTTTCGGCGCATGGCAGACCTCAGAAGGGAAGGAGCGCCGTTTGACTTTTTCAATGCAAAATTGGCTGGAATTCAGATCGGACGCCATGTCGCGTTTGGCGAGCCCCTGATGTACCTAAACAGTGGAAACCCCCCACAAGTGACCCCATTTTGGAAACTAGACCCCCCAAGCAACTTATCTAGATATGTGGTGAGAAATTTGAACCCACAAGAGCTTCACAGAAGTTTATAACATACAGCGATACAATTAAAAAATCATATTTTTTTCCACAAAAATGATCTTTTCACCCCCAATTTTTATTTTCCCAAGGGTAACAGGACCCTAATAGTTATTGTGCAATTTGTCCTGAGTACGCTGATACCCCATATGTGGGTGTAAATGACTATTTGGGCGCATGGCAGAGCTCGGAAGGGAAGCAGCGCCATTTGAGAATTTTGGCTGGAATTGAGATTGGACACCATGTCGCGATTGGAAAACCCCTGATGTACCTAAACAGTGGAAACCCCCCACAAATGACACCATTTTGGAAACTAGACCCCCAAGGAACTTAACTAGATGTGTGGTGAGCACTTTGAACCCCCAAGGGCTTCACAGAAGTTTATAACGCCCGTGCGTGAAAATAAAAAAATAGTATTTTTTCCACAAACATGATCTTTTAGTCACCAATTTTTTTATTTTCCCAAGAGTACAAGGAGAAATTGGACCCCAAAAGTTGTTGTCCAATTTGTCCTGAGTACGCTGATACCCCATATGTGGGAGAAAACTACTGTATGGGCACACGTCGGGGCTCGGAAGGGAAGTAGTGACGTTTTGGAATGCAGACTTTGATGGAATGGTCTGGAGGTGTCATGTTGCCTTTGGATAGCCCCTAATGTATCTAAACAGTGGAAACCCCCCACAAGGGACCCCATTTTGGAAACTAGACCCCCTAAGGAACTTATCTAGATGTGTGGTGAGCACTTTGAACCCCCAAAGGCTTCACAGAAGTTTATAATGCCCGGGCATGAAAATAAAAAAATCATATTTTTTCCACAAACATGATCAAGTTGTTGTCCAATTTGTCCTGAGTATGCTGATACCTCATATGTGGGAGAAAACTACTGTATGGGCACACGTCGGGGCTTGGAAGGGAAGTAGTGACGTTTTGGAATGCAGACTTTGATGGGGGTGTCATGTGCATTTGGAGAGCCCCTGATGTGCCTAAAATATTGAAACTCCCCAAAAGTGACCCCATTTTGGAAACTAGACCCCCAACGGAATTTATCTAGATGTGTGGTGAGCACTTTGAACCCCCAAGTGCTTCACAGAAGTTTATAACGCCTGGGCGTGAAAATAAAAAAATCATTTTTTTCCACAAAAATGATATTTTTGCCCCCAATTTTTTATTTTCCTAACTGTAAAAGGAGAAATTGGACCCCAAAAGTTGTTTTGCAATTTGTCCTGAGTATGTTGATAACCTATATGTGGGGGTAAAACACTGTTTGGACGCATGGCAGAGCTTGGAAGGGAAGGAGCACCATTTGACTTTTTCAACACAGAATTGGCTGGAATTGAGATCAGACGCCATGTTGCAATTGGAGAGCACCTGATGTGCCCAAACAGTGGAAGCCCCCAATTCTAACTCCAACCCTAACCCCAACACACCCCTATCCCTAATCTCAGCCATAGCCCTAACCCTAACCCTAACCCTAGCCCTAACCCTAACCCTAATGGGAAAATGGAAATAAATACATTTTCTTTTAGTTTTATTATTTTTCCCTAACTAAGGGGATGATAACGGGGGGGTTTGATTTACTATTTATGGCGGTTTTTATGTTTGGCAGCTGTCACACACTAAAAGACGCTTTTTATTGTAAAAATAGTTTTTGCATCATCACATATTGAGAGCTATAATTTTTCCGTATTTTGACCCACCGAGTCATGTGAGGTCTTATTCTTTGCGGGACGAGTTGATGTTTTTATTGGTACCATTTTCGGGCACGTGACATTTTTTGATCGCTTTTTATTCCGATTTTTGGGACGCAGAATGAACAAAAACCAGCGTTCCAAGAATTTCTTTTGGGGGGTGCATTTGCACCGTTCCGCGTGCGGTAAAATTGATAAAGCGGTTTTATTATTAGGGTCGGTACGGTTACAGCGATACCTCATTTAGGTCATTTTTTTATGTTTTGTCGGTTTTATGCAATGAAAACTATTTTATATAAAAAATAATTATTTTTGCATCGCTTTATTCTGCGAGCTATAACTTTTTTATTTTCTTGCGGATGATGCTGTATTGTGGCTCGTTTTTTGCGGGACAAGCTGACGTTTTCAGCGGTATCATGGATATTTATATGCGTCTTTTTGATCGCGCGTTATTGCACTTTTTGTTCGGCAGTATGATAATAAATCATTATTTTTTGCTTCGTTTTTTATTTTTTAAGGGGTTAACTAATGGGACAGTTTTATAGGGCGTGTCGTTACAGACGCGTCGATACCAAATATGTGTACTTTTATTGTTTTGGGTTTTTTTATTTTCAAAAAATTAATTTATTGGGGAATATTTTTTTTTTTTACTAATTTATTTAGCGATTTTTTAAAAAATTATTTTTACACTTTTTTTTTAACTTTATTTTATTGTCCCAGGTGGGACATCACTGTCCTGTGACAGATCGCTGATCTGTCACATCACAGATCACTGTGACAGATCAGCGATCTGTCACAGGCATAGACGCAGACTTCCTCATGCCTGCGCTTTGCAGGCAGTGAGGAAGTCAGCTCCCTACAGGCCCCCGAAGGTCCCCGTCGCCATCTTGGATCTGGGGGCCTGTAGGGAAAGAGCACCCCCGCAGCAGCGCTGCACATTGCGCTGCCGTGGGGGGCTCAGGGAGGCACGGAGGGAGCCCCCTCCCTGCCGATGCTTCCCTTTAACCCCCGGTACACCGCGATCGTGTTTGATCGCGGTGTACAAGGGGTTAACGTGTCGGGGGCAGTCTGTGACCACCCCTGACACATTGTGCCGGGTGTCAGCTGTGATAATCAGCTGACACCTGGCCGCGATCAGCGGCGCTCACCACGTGAGCGCAGCTGATCGCTATGACGTACTATCCCGTCCCTGGGAATTAAGTCCCAGGGCACATGGACGGGATAGTACGTCTCATGGCAGAAAGGGGTTAAGCTACTGTTACTTCAGTACATGACATAGCAAACAATTCACTACTATACTGGCTCCATAGCACAAGCATCTCCTTATGACGTCAATCTTTGTATTAGGGCTCGCTCACACAAGTGTGCAACATGGCCGTATGCTGTGTGATGTTTTATCGGATAGCACTCGGCCCCATTGCAATTCTATGGGGCAGTTCAGATCTGCGATTTCTTTCTTTCTATGAGTGGCTGAAAGACTTGGCTCAGTTGCACTCATATAAGTCTGTGGGTGCGTGTAAAACATCGGAATGCACCTGGATGTCATGGATGTCAAGGGCAGTGCAATTACTGTTGACACTGGCAATGAAGAAGATTGAGAAATTACTTTCTCCATTTTCTCTGCACCAGTGCTCCGATTCTCTCATGCGAGAGAATCGTAGCACAGTGCACTGACACTCAGTGTCATGCTGACTGTACGTACGTAAATAGGGAAAGAGGACCTGCACTGTCCCTAGGGCTGGGATCCTAACTATCCCTGCTTTTGGGCCACCAACCTTACTGTTCTCCAGTTATACCCTAAGCTGTCCCCTCCGAGGCCTGGGACAAAAATGCTAGCGTATAAACACGTAAGACAAATAAGAATAACGAAAAGCAACTTGGACAATGAGGAAAGCATACACCCAAAAACAGCATGCAATAATATCCAGCAGCAACAACAATCTCCAACTGAACACAGTGACTCCAAGGAGCTAGAAAGTAGAACTTTTACTGGCGAGGAAGAGAAGGTCTGGCCATATTTTATAGGGAAAGAAGACGACCAGGTCAGGAACAGCTGTGAAATGAAGCTGTCACAGGGCAGTAAGGGGAAAACAGATGACGTGGAAGAAGGGCCCCTGAACTGCCCCTAAGGCTAAGGGGGGGACCTGACTCTCCTTAACTTGGGGGTACACTTAATGGTAGTGAGGCCCAAGTCCCCGACCTGTCCCTGTCTCCTGTTTAGCCCTGAGCTAAAGCCCCCAACCCTCTCCCCAGGAGGTGAGACAGGGAAAAAGTGTACTGCACCAAAAACCCAAAGGAAAGATTAAACAGACAGCGTAAAACAAACAATACTTAGCTTGCTCTGCTGCAGTGCTCTTGGTCGGCAGAGTTAGCCACTTGACAACAGCAAACAACTGATGCACCACAGAACTCTGTCAGCTCCTGAACTCCAGCTTGGTTGGTCTTCCAAGAGCAAGTGTATAATCAACAGTGATCTGCAGCACCAGGTGGCCTTATAAAGGGAGGTGAGAGTAGCACCCACCTACATGGATAATTAATCACAATGCAGTAACACCAGCGGCCACTGGGGGAAAAACTCAACAGCAGACTAACTAAAGTTGTAGTAACACCAGTTGACAGAGTTCTGTGGTGCTTCAGTTGTTTGCTGTTGTCAAGTGGCTAACTCTGCTGTCCAGGAGCATTGCAGCAGAGCAAGCTAAGTATTGTTTTGTTTTACCCTGTCTGTTTAATCTTTCATTTGGATTTCTGGTGCAGTACACTTTTTCCCTGTCTCACCTCCTGGGGAGGGGGTTGGGGGCTTTAGCTCAGGGCTAAACAGGAGACAGGGACAGGTCAGGGACTTGGGCCTCACTACCATTAAGTGTACCCCCAAGTTAATGAGTCAGGTCCCCCCTTAGCCTTAGGGGCAGTTCAGGGGCCCTTCTTCCAAGTCATCTGTTTTCCCCTTACTGCCCCGTGACAGTGCCCTGTGACATTACATTAACCCCCGATGGCCTAAAAGGAAAAAAGTTTAAATACGAGGAAATCTAGATCTGAAACAGATCCAAGAAATGGATTGTGACAGGGGCTGCAAGTTTCTAACCAGCATAAAAAGGGTTGTTAACCTCTTCAGCACCAAAGGAAACGAAATCCAATTAATGTAAAACACAAACACCCAGGCTGTCAGGACGCAGGCCAGGTTTTGTATCATGTCTCCCTTTCACGGTCTGATCATGATAAGGGTTAACTTTTCTCTGAATATAAAACAATCCAGCTCACCAATCAGGACATCATGAGGCTCGAAGCATGGAACCACCATGTCTTGGCCTATAGAATTCCCATGAAGAGAAAATCCAGCTCAATGATGAAGTGAAAAAATTCTTTATTCACTCAGATTTTTGCAAAAATAGAGGATAAAATTCAGCATAGTACAGGCAAAAAGTTGCGTTATCAACGCGTTTCAGGTGTCACAGCACCCTTAGTCATTATAACTTTTCTCTGTCTCTTTTGGAGCCAGGCTGGCTATTTCTCTTTATTGACTCTAACTTGATGAGCAAGTGTAAGTTAGGGACAGTAAGGCTTGAGACTCCCATTCATATTGTGGCTATTGATAAACAGCGCTGGCTAAGAATGTTATTAAATTTGTCTCAGAGGCGTTTCTCCTCAAAGTGGGTTCCTTGCATCAGGAACGTATTTCGTGTTTGGTTCTGGATAGTCTTCCTGCGGGACTGGTGTTTGAAGTTCCCTGGTTACAGTTACACAATCCTGTTAGAAGCTGGGAATCTCGGGATATTGTTAAATGGGGTCATAATTGTTCTAAGGGTGGTCTTGCTACTGTACTTGTGACATCCGTGAATCTGGAGGCAGTTGAGGGTATTCCGGAGTACCTGAAGGATTTTGAGGATGTTTTTTCCGAAAAGGAGGCAGAGGTCTTACCACCACACCGCCGTTTTGATTGTACTATCAATCTGATTACTGGTGCTAAATGGCCTAAGGCCCGTCCGTACAACCTTTCCGACCTGGAGCGAACCGCGATAGAGTATATCTCAGAAAGCCTACATAAAGGTCATATCCCTCCCTCTGTCTCTTCTGTGGCAGTTGGATTCTTTTTTGTAAAAAAAAGAGATGATGGTTTGCGTCCGTGCCTCGATTTTGTGAATTAAATAAGTGTAATAACGTGCAGGAGAGATATATGCCACCATGGAACAGGCAGACCAACAGTAAAAGGGGAAGTTTATTTACAGGGGAAAATACTGGTAAAACATACAGTATAAAAGAGAAAATATTGTGATGAGGTTATATCGACAGCAGGGGAAATATACGGCATTAAAACAATAGAAAAAACAGTTATTCTATAATGAGGCAAACTTATCAGTTCTCAGGGATCTTGATTGGAAGGATCACGTCTGGTCCAACGTTGGCACCGAGGCAACAGCGGTGCTTGATGTCCTCTGTCTCTGGGGTCTTTGAAATAGTCCAGCTGTAGTATGGGGGGTTTTTGCGGGAGCCCAAGGGGTATGAGGATGGCACTATCCCCCTGTGCTCAAGGTCCTTCTCTCTGCTGTGACAGCGGTGTTCTCTCACCGGGATCAGGGATCCTGCCTCCCACAGTCTCTCCTTGCAGGTTAGCGTCTCGTTACTGAATGCCCCTTGGTCACAGGGGAGCGTCTCAGCATATGTTCTGGTCTCTTTGCTGGGGGACGTCTTGTCGAGGGACACGGTCTGTCTGTTGGGCTTGGTCTCCTCAAAAAGGGGGGTCAACAGACTCCCTGGCAGTGCGGTACCAGGCTTCAAGTACTCACTGCCCTTTGCCCGTGTCTGCGGTCTCTCAGTCTCCAGCCACTGCACCCGTCTCATCTCTGCCCCTGCGTCAGCATCCTCCTGCTTCTCCTCTCTATGCTGCTCTGCTGGAAGTGCTCACAGATCTCCCTCTCCGTCCTGACCTCTTCATGTTCCTGAACACAGAGCAGTCCCCTAAAGCATCCCCCAGGGGAACCTAATGCCCTGCTCGATGGTTTCGGGCACGGAGCCAGGAAGGCAACTTCCCCTTGGCTCCTTCGGTGCTTCACCCCCTTACATTCCCCCTCTCTGTGAGCTCGCCATTTCACGGGCGAGAGTTCTCATTGACTATCGTCCAGACCTCGTACAATTTGCTGCCAGATGAATTTGTCCTGGTTGTAGCGTCTGGGGGCACACCTGCCGTAGATCGTTCAGAATGTCTCAGATCAGTGGGGGTTGTGGAATCAGTCACCGGGAGAATGGAAGTTGGAGTCTCCTCGGTTACTCCCGTCGTTTCAGGCACCAGCCCTATGTCCGGGTTTCCCTGAAGGAGTAGAAAGTCTCCCTCTTCGTCGTCCTCAGCAACGAGCACGGGTTCAGCCACCGGGGGAGTCGGGGCAGATGGCACCACTGGAGGATCTCGAGACAAACAGGGACGCAACATATTCCGATGTAATGTACGAGTGGGGAGTTCTTCACCTGTTTCAGGTTGAAATTCGTAGACGGGTCCCTGTCAACTGAGCCGTCATTTCACCCTATATGGGCTCTTCTCCCACCGACACTCTAATTTGCTGTGAGGGCGCTTCTCCCTGACTAAGACTCGGTCCCCTGGTCGTAGGGCTGTCCCCTTCTGGGGAGGGACCTGCGGGTGTTCCAACTCACGGAGCCGATTCTGCACCAACCGTTGAATGGTCCGTAGCCGGCGACGATGTTCTTGAACCCAGGAGTACACCCCCATCTGTGGGTAGTCCTCCTCGGGCTCTAATGCCAATTCAGTCAGTCCCTTCACGAAGAACAGTGAATAGGGCGTGTATCCTGTGGTACTGTGTTTACAGTTATTGTATACCCACACCAACTCGGGGACAGACTCAGTCCAGTGCGCTTTCTGATCTTCAAGTGTCCTCAGCATCTGGATCAGGGTGCGGTTGAATCTCTCACAAGCTCCGTTCCCCTGTGGATGGTAAGGAGTAGTCCGTGACTTATCGATTTTGTATAGCTGATCCGAATGGATCCTTGATCCAAATGGATTCTGTCATGGTTAGGACTTGGTTAATGTCCTGGTCTCACAGGGTTAACTTTTGCCGGCCTCTCTTTGGATCTGGGAGGGGTATTTATACTCACTCCAGACTAGTATTCCCTGTCAGCTATACTGTTATTCTGGCTGTGTGTCTGACCCCCCCTTGTGTGCGTGGATACTGCATTGCTTGTTTGATTCCCATGTATGACCCGGTCTGTCCCCTCACTCTGAACTCCGTCACTCGTTTTGGTACTATTGTCTTCTCCGGTTCTGACCTTCTGGCTTGGCTATTGTTTCTCCATTACAGTTTTTCCCTATTGTACCGTCCATTGCCCGTTCTGGTTTCTATTGCTACGTCCTGACTATTCGCTCTGTCTAACCCTTTGGTACTGTCCTGCTATCTCGTGCTTTGACCCGGATTGATCTGGTTTACGTCCCTGTCTATGCCCCTTGGTAACTTGTCCCATAGTTACCTTTCTAAGAGTTTCCCAGCAGCTCCTAGCTCTGTGGAGCTTAGGTCACGCCCCCAGAAGTCACGTGCTTCAGGTCCTGATTGTCTGAAGCTCGCATTGTCACCGCTGCTGTCCCGCTCCACAGGTATCTATGACCACCGCCTTTGTTGACTGTGGTTCCTCCATTAATCTGATTGATGCCCAAGTTGTGACTCTTAAGAAGATAGGAACAGTCAGGTTAAAAGACCCTGTTAAAATTGTGGCTGTGCATTCATCCCCTCTTAACCAGGATGGAATTTGTTTTATGTCTGAAGTTTTTTCTATGAATGTGGGTTCCACTCATGTGGAAAAGTTAAGTTGTTTCATTATGAATAATCTGCCTGCAGGACTGGTATTGGGAATGCCCTGGTTGCAATGCCACAATCCTCTTATTGATTGGGTGAAGGGGGAGATCACCCAATGGGGATGTAATGATAATGGTCTGTGTTGTAACCCGGTTCCTTTTGTCAATCCGATAAAGTCTGTGTCATCTGTCGGTCTGGAGGGTATTCCGGAGTACCTGAGAGACTTTGAAGATGTGTTTTTCGAAAGCGAGGCTGAGGCGCTCCCACCACATAGACCATATGATTGTGCTATCGATTTAGTACCTGGAGCCAAATTACCCAAGGCTCGTTTGTTTAATTTGTCCGGGCTTGAGCGCCAAGCTATGAAAGAGTACATCAAAGAAAGCCTTCGCAAGGGGCATATTCGGCCCTCGGTCTCACCCGTGGCAGTGGGGTTTTTCTTTGTAAAGAAAAAAGATGGTGGGTTGCGACTGTGCCTCGACTTTCGGGAACTGCACAAAATTACTGTTAAGAACACGTACCCTCTCCCGTTGATTCTTGATCTATGCAATCAACTCACGGGGGCCAAATGGTTTTCTAAGCTCAATCTACAAGGGGCTTATAACCTTATAAGGATCCGGGAGGGGGACGAATGGAAAACAGCGTTCCTGACAACTGAGGGGCTGTTTGAAAACCTGGTTATGCCCTTCGGCCTCACTAACGCTCCTGCTGTTTTTCAGAACTTTATTAATGTTGTTTTTTCTGACTTGATTGGACGTTATGTAGTCATTTACCTGGATGACATCTTGATTTACTCTGAAGACAGTCAGTCACACTTACACCATCTACGTACGGTTCTTATGAGACTCTGGGAGAACCATTTGTACGCTAAACTGGAGAAGTGCTCATGTTTTATGCAAGAACTATCTTTTCTGGGTGTAATTGTATCCGGGGAGGGATTCCGCATGGATCCAGGGAAGGTTCAGGCTTTACAGATTGGGTGCAGCCTCATGACCTGAAGGGGTTGCAGCGATTTCTGGGCTTCGCTAATTATTATAGGAAGTTCATTAAAGGGTTCTCGCAGGTGGTGAAACCCTTGACGGACCTCACTCTTAAAGGGGCAGATGTAAAAAATTGGTCCGTGGCCGCAAAAAATTCCTTCCTTACATTAAAGAAGTGTTTTACTACAGCCCCTGTGTTGGTACAACTCAATTCGTCAAGACCTTTTATCGTCGAGGTCGACGCTTCGGAGGTGGGGGTGGGGGCAGTATTGTCACAGGGCCCCCCTACCCTGACTAACCTCAAACCCTGTGCCTTTTTCTCTAAGAAGGTCTCTTCGGCCGAGAGAAACTATTATGTCAGTAACAGGGAATTGTTAGCAGTTAAATTGGCCTTAGAAGAATGGAGGCATTTTTTGGAGGGGGCCGCTCATTCCATTACGGTCATCACTGATCATAAAAACCTGGCCTATATCGAGTCTGCTAAGAGGTTGACCCCCAGATAGGCTCGGTGGGCACTTTTTTTTTCTCAATTTCATTTTACCATCACGTTCCGACCAGGGTCTAAAAATGTAAAGGTGGATGCCTTATCCCAAAGTTTTGATTCTGTGTCCCCTCCAGAACCTCCTTCCTCCATTCTTCAACTGGGAGTGGTTGTAGCTGAAATCTCCTCTGAGCTACAGAGAGTAGGGATGAGCTTTCCGATATTGAAATATAGGAAATCGGCCCGATATTTGCGATATCAGAATTCTGATTTCCGATTCCGATATTTTTTTCACATCGGAAATCGGAAATCCCATAATCCTTCAGCCTCTGAGAGCTCCGTGGAGCCAATCAGGAGCTGAAGAATTGCTGACAACATTGTGTAACTCCCCTAAGCTCGGTAGGAGGCGTCCAAACTTGCTAGCTAGGGGCTGCGCTGCGATTGGCTGGCTGGATGGTGTGATCAGGCAGTATAAAAGGCTGCGCCTGCCATTTTAGCTTGCTGTTGGAGATAGGGAGAGATCTCGGATCTAATAGCGATAGAAATTGTTTTTCAGTGACTGTAGCAGCCCCTGTGTGTTACAGAAGCAGTCTTTCCCCTCACTGACCCCGCTCAGTTTCATTTTTTGTGCTGTGCAGGCTCTCAGTGAGGTGCTTAGTGAGACAGTGCAGAGCACATTCACTGCAGCTGCTGCAGCTCCTCTTGCTGCAGCACTGTGTGGTGTGTGTCTCACTGCCTTTTCTTTTCATCCCTTAAATCCCCTTCCCCTATTTTTTCCTAAAAGTTAAACACTATATAGGGATTGTGCTGTGAGGGACCCAAACAACCTCTGTGGCTGGTGCCACACAGCACCTAGCCCAGTCCTGGAGAATCCTTTTTTTTTTGGTATCACAGCAGTGTCATTTACTGCGCTGTGACATCCAACTGTAACGTGTACACCAATACCACAAACACACGTTACTCTTTGTGTAGGCCACACTAGATTCAAATAAAGTGTAGCAGACACACCATCATCATACAGTGCCATTAGTGTTCCTTATACCTGTTTGTAGTCCTACAGGAATAAGCACACTAATTCCTAATAATTACTTTCTTGCCGTTCTGAATCCATCGATAGAGATGAAGAAGGTAGGGAGTAAGGGATGTCCCCTCGGCGGCCGCAGAAGAGGTGCATCAGCAGCTAGACATGGTGCACATCCAGAGCAAGCAGCAGGCCCAAGTCACTCAGCACCTACTTTCACCCGTCAGCAGTCACTTATGCGCAGCTTGTTAGGAGCGCAGGGCCATAGGCTGATAAGAGAGGATCAAGTAGAAACCATTGTTGGTTGGATGGCAGCTGAGGAATCCGCCTAAATGAGCACAGCATCCTCCCAGGACCTCTCCACCACATCGGGTCAGGCCACTGAAGAGCAGCACCCATCTGCTTCTTCACCGCCCACTAAATTGCCCAGACATTCAGAGGGCCAGGAGCCAACCTTAATCCTCTTCTCAGAATCTGTTGGCTTGGAATCTGTGTGCCATCCAGACAGCATTCCTGCAGCTGAAGAAGAGGTAGTGTGCACAGATGCGCAACCACTGTGTCCGTCTGAGGAAGAAGTGGAGGGTGGGCCAGTGCCCACAGTGACCAGACCCCAGTCAGCAGATGATAATGAAACTCAGCTGCCAGTTTCTGCTGACGAAAGTGTATTGGATGACGAGGTCCTTGACCCATCATGGCACACTGAGGGGCAGCAAGCAAGTGGGGATAGCTCAGAGGAAGAGCTTGCAGGTGTGGCGCAAGCGTGGCCATCCACGTGGAAGAGGATGAGGGAAAAATTGGTTGTCGGCTCCCTCAACTTCAGCACCCATTAGGAGCAGGCCTCTTTTAAAGAACACAAGGGGTGCGCCCAAGAGTTGTGGTGCATGGGCCTTTTTCGACCAAGTTGCAGATGACGTTACAGTAGTCAGATGCAAGCTTTGTCAACAAACTGTGCGGAGAGGGAAGAACGTCAGCAACCTTAATACCACCAATATGTTGACGCATGTCAGGAAGAGGCACCCTGCGGAGTGGCAGCATCACACCCAAGACGATTCGCCATCTGCAGCTGGTTCCCCACCTTCCACCTCTTCAGCCACAGAGGCCACCTCTTACTCCAGCTCGCAAACAGCTGCTTCCGCTTCCTCGCCAGAATGCCAGGGTGCATCTGCAGGCAGTGTTGTACGGTGGCACACTGTCTGTACTTCGTCAGCATCAGCATCCCAATCGCTGGCATCCTCACACTCGCAATCCAGTGTGCAGCCATCTGTCACACAGGTGTCGGAGAAAAGGCGCCCGTACTCGGCAAACCTCCTACAAGCACAGGGCATGAATTCTCGCATTGCCAAACTGCTTGCAGTGGAAATGCTACCATTCTGGCTGGTGAGCAAGACCGCCTTTATCGATATGTTGGGGTTTGCAATCTCACAATACAGCGTTCCCAGCCGCTTCTACTTCAGCAGGCAAGCCATTCCCGCCCTGCAACAGCATAAAGCGTAAAATTAAGCATGCGCTACAAAATGCTGTTAGTAGCAAGGTCCACCTGACCACCGACGCGTGGACCAGTCAACATGGCCAGGGATGCTACATTTCCATCACCGCCCATTGGGTAAATGTAGCTGAGCCTGGAACTGAAGTAGACAGTGCAAGTGCGCGGGTCCTGCCAACTCCACAGATTGCAGGCCTCTCCTCCGTACAAATTGACTCCTCCTCATACTCCTCGTCAGACTCGCCTGCACCCAGACGTACCACAACAACCGATTTCAGCACTGCATCGGCCAAACATCAACAGGCCGTGTTGAAATTGGTTTATCTGGGTGATGTTAGCCACACCGCAACCGAGCTGTGGAACACGCTCAAGGAGCAGAGCGACATGTGGCTTGCGCCGCTCAAACTCCAGCCAGGTATGGTGGTGTGTGACAACGGCCGAAACCTGGTCGCGGCTCTGGGCCTAGATGGTCTGACTCACATTCCATGCCTTGCCCATGTCCTAAACTTGGTGGTGCAGAGTTTCCTTAGGAACTATCCTGACCTTGAGGAGCTGCTGCACAAAGTCAGATACGAGTGCTCTCATTTGCGGCGTTCAAGCATGGCTGCATCGCGCCTTTCAGCCATGCAGCACAGATTGGGCCTGCCCGAGCACCGCATCATTGTTGACCTCCCCACCAGGTGGAATTCGACTTTGCATATGCTGCGGAGGTTGTCTGACCAGCAACCTGCAATTATGGAGTTGCAGCTGCAGCAGGCGCAAAGTAGGCGACACACATCTCAGCCCTCCCACTATACAATCACAGAGTGGGCATCCATGAAGGACATATGCACCATTTTGAAGTGCTTCGAGGACTCCACTCTGATGGTGATCGCGGATGCTGCCCTACTCAGCCTGACTATTCCCCTTATATGCCTTATAGAACCATCACTTAAAGGACTAAGGGATGAGGTTTCTCTGGAGGAGGAGGAGTAGGATGAGACACTTGCACCAACCAGGCAATCTTCATCGGCCCGGTTGGTACAAAGCTCTGTGGGTGCCTCACAAAGGTCCAGGCAGGACACAGCAAGCGAGGAGGATGAGGAGGACTATGAGGATGAGCCAGAGGAGGAAAGTACACAGCGCTCTACTAGTCGTCACCAGATAGAGCATGGATGGGGTGATGCAGAGCAGCCAGAGCACATTCCTCCAGCTGGTGACAGCAATGCATGGCCAGTTGGCAGCCTTCAGCACATGAGTGACTTCATGCTGCAGTGCCTGAGAAACAACCCTCACGTGGCTCGTATTCTCCACACAAATGACTACTGGGTGGCCACCCTCTTAGATCCACGTTACCGGGACAGCCTTCAAAGCCTCATTACACTGTTGAACCGGGCGCATAAAATGCAGGAGTACCAAGATGCACTGGTTAATTCACTCATGTACTCTTTTCCACCGCATAGCAGTGATGCACGTGCACTAGCACCTCAGTGCGTCCTGGGCCCAGCGGAATCCGTTCAGAAGCTGGTAGCAGAAGCAGTACATCTGATACTGACTGGTTCAGTATACCCAACCTGTTCCAACAGCTTCTGAACCCGCAAACAGTTCGGGCACCATCAGCACAGACAGTGCAACGCACTAGGAGGCAACGTTACCGTGACATGGTGGCACAATACCTCTCCACCCCTGTCAGTGTGCTTCAGGATGGATCTGCCCCCTTCAAGTTTTGGGTCTCCAAGTTGGATACATGGCCCGAGCTTAGCCAGGATGCCTTGGAGGTCCTGGCTTGTCCTGGTGCCAGTGTGATTTCTGAACGTGTCTTTAGTGCAGCTGGCAATGTACTAACAGACCAACGTACCAGACTATCCGCTGCAAATGTGGACCGGCTTACATTCCTAAAATTGAACCAGGCCTGGATTTCTGGTGACTTTTGCTGCCCTGGGCAAGAGAAGACAGGTTACATGCATGGTTGGTAGCAGTATGCAAGCTCTGTTATGTGCCTATGTTGCACACAGCGTCATCTGTTATGCCAGTGCTCTGGCCTCTACTACCAACATCTAGCTCCTGGTTCTGTGACTGACTCTTTCACCTTATACTGTTTTCCATGGGCTCTAGTACCGCCAGCTAGTGCCCATTTCCGTGACTGCTGATTTCATAGCATGCGGTGTTTCTGGGCTCTAGTACCGCCTGCTAGTGCCCATTTCTGTGACTGCCACTTTCACAGCATGCCGTGTTTCTGGGCTCTAGTACCACCAGCAAGTGCCCATTTCCGTGACTGCTGATTTCACAGCATGCCGTGTTTCTGGGCTCTAGTACCGCCAGCTAGTGCCCATTTCCGTGACTGCCACTTTCACAGCATGCTGTGTTTCTGGGCAACAGTAATGCCAGCTGTACCTCGTTAGACCAAAGTGGAAAATAAGGACGACAGATGCCAAACACCTATAGGCAGAAGCACAAGAGGCGGGATCCAGCCACGCCGGCTGTTTCCTGGCAGTGAAGTGCGGACACAGGTGCCTCCCCCGAGGGGTAAACCGAGTTCCAGCATTGCCAGCTGGTTCTCGGGAGTGCCCAAGGGCACGGGTACCTCCTGCTCCAAACCGTGTTTCGACAACGCTCGCCGTTACACGGTTGTGTCCGCCGCACTGTTCCACGCCCCTCGTATATCATTCCGGCTCAGTTTGCTGTTATCCATGGTGTCGGCAGTGTAGGAGCCCCCTACGTTGACTCCGGGACCTGGCGCTCAAGGCTGGTCTCAACAGTGACAGTAGGCCCTCCTCCTCCCCTGCTGCGACTGCGGAGTAAAGAAGACTGTGTCCGGGTTGCAGGGGCAAATGTGGCTCTTGCACCTTCTGCTGAGAAGACATTACTCCGGTAGAAGACCCAAGACAGGAAGACAGATGCAGAAGACCCAAGACAGGAAGACAGATGCAGAAGACCCAAGACAGGAAGACAGATGCAGAAGACCCAAGACAAGAAGACAGATGGAGATGTCCCCGGACTCCTGTCTTTTTGCTCTTGAACTTGCGTCTTTGTGGGGTTTTTTGGGCTTCTCGGCAGGGCTTTTGGGTTATGTCACTACTACATTGTGGTATCTGGGCTACAGTAATGCCAGCTGTTGCCCAGTACAGCCACTGGCACTTTTACCTTCTGCTGCTTATCTGGGTTCCAGTAACGTCAGCTGTTTCTCAGTAGAGTCAATGGCTTAGGTCCCTCCTTTGTGGTATCCGAGTTCCAGTAACGTCTGCTGGTCCTTGGTAGTGCATTCTGGCACAGGTTACCTCCTGCTTAGTTATTGGCCTCCGGTAACGTCAGCTGGTGCCCGTTAGTTCCATTGGCTCTTATGCTGATTTCTGCTGCCTATACGGGTTCCAGACTCACCAGCTGGTTCTCTCAAGTTCCTGTGCCTACTGTTACTTCTGCATATTTCCTCTGGGTTTGGGACATTCTGCGACCAGCCAATAGCAGGATAACCATAGACAGAGGTTTAGGAAGCAGTAGGAGCAGATGTACATGAAATAAGCAGAATATCACATATGCAGAATTACTGAATAACAGTAATATAATCAGCAGAAGAAGACTAAGCATGGTTTAAAGGGAGTGTTTCCGTTCCACCACGTGGTGCTCCTGGAAACTCCCTGCAAAGCAAGGTGAGCTGAACGCGGACATATGTCAGTCAAAGGGCATATTGACACCACCACCGGCAGTTTTAATTTAGTAATGTAAAATCATTAACCATAACCCTAACTATCCCTAACCCCTAACCCTTACCCTAACCCTTACCCTACTAACCATAAACCCTAACCTTACCCCAACTAATCGTAACCCAAAGAAAAAACACCGCTGTTAAGAAGATGTTTTCCTGCTACAGCTTTCCCTCTGTGCATTTTTCTAGCGATTTTTTTGCTCCTCTGCCTCTGCCTCTGCAAAATCCTTCCCCATTATCCTGAGGTGTTTCCCCTCCATTTTATCAATTGTATAGCACTTTAGTGGTCATTTTGTAATTCCGATTTTTTTTTCTCCTATTGACTTGCATTGATATTGGAAATCGGAAATTCCGATATTTTTTCAATATCGGAAATCGGAATTCCGATACGATATCGGGCAATATCGCTCATCCCTAACAGAGAGCGTTTCTGGAAGCACAAGCACAAGCTCCGAGGAATAAACCTCCAGGTAAATTGTTTGTACCCGAACAATTCCATCTCACACTCCTTCAAGAATTTCATGATTCTGTGTTAAGTGCACACCCTGGTATTGCAGCTACCCGGGGGGCAGTAGCTAGGGGTTTTTGGTAGCCCTCTATGGGTACTAATATAAAAAGGTTTGTGAATACTTGTGGGGTGTGCGCTCGCTCTAAAAGCTCTCAGGTCCGGCCGGCCGGGGAATTGGTGCCTTTGCCGATTCTGGATAAACCATGGACACACCTGTCCATGGACTTTATCACTAATCTTCCATCTTCCAAGGGCAACTCAGTGGTATGGGTAGTGGTTGATAGATTTTCTAAGCAAGCCCACTTTGTGCCATTACCTGCATTACCATCTACTGAAACCTTGGCCCGCTTGTTTATACAGCACATTGTTCGGCTGCATGGAGTGCCCGTGAACGTGGTGTTGGACAGGGGTGTGCAATTTGTGGCCAGGTTTTGGAGAGCGTTTTGTATGAAGTTGGGGGTCACGTCATTCTCCTCTGCCTGTCACCAGGAATCCAACGGACAAACTGAACGCACCAACCAGTCATTGGAGCAGATTCTGAGATGCCTCGCCTCCTCCAGACAGGAGGACTGGTGTGAGGTATTACCCATGGCAGAATTTGCATTCAACTGCCGGATTAATCAGTCTACCGGAAAGTCTCCCTTTCAGGTCAATTATGGGTTTGTTCCGCAGTTTGGGGAATTTTCCCGTATGGATTCGGATTGCCCTGGTGCCGAGGGGATGGTACAACAGTTAAAAACCCTCTGGAAGGAGGTGCAGGGGAACATCTCCAAAGCCCAGAAGAAGTTCAAACATTTTGCGGACAGGAGGAGGGGGGTGGTTCCTGCTTTGACAGTGGGGGAAAAAGTCAGGTTGTCCACCCGTAACATCAAACTTAAAATACCCTCTATGAAGTTGGGCCCCAAATTTATTGGCCCATACAAGATTGTAGAGGTGATCAACCCTGTGACATACAGATTACAGTTGCCCACCTCCTTCAAAATCTCTAACGTCTTCCACAGGTCCCTATTAAAACCTGTGGGGACAGTTAGAGAAGATCCCTCATCCGTGGCTCCACCAGTGTTGGTAGAGGGTCAACTGGAGTACGAGGTAGGGCGCATCGTTGATTCACGGTGGGTGCACCGGAGACTTCAGTACCTTATTCATTGGAAGGGATATTCCGTTGAGGATCGGTCATGGGTTCCGGACAGTTTGGTGCACGCTGATCGACTGGTGCGGGCTTTTCATGCCAGATACCCTGAGAAACCTGGGGGTCCAGTGGACCCCCATTAAGAGGTGGGTACTGTCATGGTTAGGACATGGTTAATGTCCTGTTCTCACAGGGTTAACTTTTGCCGGCCTCTCTTTGGATCTTGGAGGGGTACTTATACTCACTCCAGACTAGTATTCCCTGTCAGCTATACTGTTATTATGGCTGTGTGTCTGACTCCCCCCTGGTGTGCATGGATACTGCATTGCTTGTTTGATTCCCATGTATGACCCGGTCTGTCCCCTCACTCTGAACTCCGTCTCTCGTTTTGGTACTATTGTCTTCTCCGGTTCTGACCTCCTGGCTTGGCTATTGTTACTCCGTTACAGTTTTTCCCTATTGTACCGTCCATTGCCCGTTCTGGTTTTCTGATCTATTGCTATGTCCTGACTATTCGCTCTGTCTAGCCCTTTGGTACTGTCCTGCTATCTCGTGCTTTGACCCGGCTTAATCTGGTTTACGTTCCTGTCTATGCCCCTTGGTAACTTGTCCCACAGTTACCTTTCTAGGATTTTCCCTGCAGCTCCTAGCTCTGTGGAGCTTAGGTCACGCCCCCAGAAGTCACGTGCTTCAGGTCCTGATAGTCTGAAGCTCGCATTGTCACCGCTGCTGTCCCGCTCCACAGGTATCTTTGAGCACTGTTTTTTGTACTCAGGGAATGCGCACTGGCTCAGTGAGCAAGTGCAGTGTGGTGTTCCTGACAGATTCGCTTGGGACACCTGTACACTTGAATGAAATGTTTACAGATAGCATAGGTCGCAGATTCGGCCCGAGTAGGTCTGGTCCCGAGTAGGTGTGACCACAGCAAATTTGGAATAATGGTCGATCATCACAAGGCAATGTTCGTAGCCTTGGTGTGCTGGGCCAATCGTCAAATAGTCTATGGCCAGTAACTCCATGGGTGTGGAGGACCTCACCGTTTCTATGGGGGCTCGCTGTTCCGGCGGCTTAACTAGTTCACAATTTCGGCACTGCTGACATACTTTCTCCACGACGGTCTTCATGTGGGGATGGTAGAACAACCATTGCAGCCACTGGAATTTTTTTCTGTCCCGAAGTGTGCTCCCTTCTAGTGTGCTTCCTTTGCCACCTGTTCTACCAGGGGCGAGGGAATGATCGTTTGCCAATCAAAACTCAGTTCAGATTGTAGGTACACTTTCCAGTACAAGATGCCATCCCATAATTGTAGTCGCTCCCACTGGCTCAACATTTGTAACATCTCAGGGGACATGGCTGCCCTCTCACTCTGGCTGGGCACCTGTTCGTCTATGAGCCACCGTCTCAGCTGAGCTATCTCTCGATCTTCCTGTTGTATTCAAACCCACTCATCTCAAGGTTGTTCCAATAAATTCTCGGGTGTACTTTCTTGAACTGTCTCCTGCGTCGCTGCCTCCGTCCTGGCAGTCCCTCCAAACTCTGGAACCTCTATAGCCTCCAACTCTTCATCCCGACTGGGCGCTGGATTGTTATCCGTATGCACGTGGACTTCCGAGCCGTCCAAATATTCTGCAAACTTCTCAGTCATTGCCCACACCAGCACCAACAACTCCAGCTTGAATGAGCTGTAATTATCTGGATTTCTTTCTGAGTCATGTAAGGAGCGACTGGCGTATGCGATGACACACTCCTTTCCATCCTGCATCTGTGAGAGTACTGTCACAAGTCCTTGTAGACTTCCGTCAGTGTGCAAGATGAACGGCTGCGTGAAGTCAGCGTAGGCCAACACCGGGGCCTCAGTCAGGGCCTTCTTATAACACCTTGGGATCCGTGGTGACCTTTGCTTTTACCGTCACCAACCATGGATCTTCTGCTTTGGCAGTCAGCTGCACTGTTTCGGAGGGCACCAGCTCATCCGGTACACCTAGAATGTGGGCCAATTCTGCTCTGGGAGCCAGGGTCACGTCAGACTCTCCCAAGTTCACACAGCACACGAGGATGGTGCCGTTTCGCTCAGTGGCTAGGGTCCGTGCGACTAGTATCCCTGGCGGAAATTGATCAACTGGGCTAGGCTCCACCTGTATCTCTGCTCCTTCTAGTGGGACTCCTGCTTGCACCGGCAAGGGAAGCACGGTCTGTCCAGGGGGTAACACTCGGTTCAAAGAAGCAGGGACGATGACTTTGCCTAGTTCTTTTCCGCTGATGCATATTTCCCACATCCGTACTGCCTGAATCAGTTGTTGAAAGACCTTCTTCTGTGGAGTCTGGTCACTCCAATGTCGTAAGAATTGATCTGGGGTCTTGTTAAGCAGTAGGCTTCCGAGGTCTTTAAGCACATTCATGCCCAGGGTTACAGTATGATCCCGAGCGGTTTCTCCATCTACCAATGCTACTCCTTTTCTCCCCACATCTTTTCCACAAGACTTCTATGTTCAGCCACACCACCCTGCGACCGGGATGGGCAGGTGATTGGCCGCCGTAATGCTAATGACTGGACCTCACTCAGGCCGCAGCGCCTCTATGAAGTGTCTACGAAAAAAAATTTCGGGCATGGTGGTCACTTGCGAACCGGTGTCTACCAGGCATCACACAGCTCTCCCGTTGATTTCAGCCCAGACCAAGGGGCACATGGAAGCAAGGCTGGTGGGACTGTTTTCACTCCTCTTCTGCTCTTCACGCTCCGGGCAGTGTCCCTTGTGCTCGAAGCCACCTAGTTTAACAGGAGCCGCAGGGATGGTTGGCTCCGCTGGGGACACCACCGGGCGATATGACCTGGCTCTCCACAAGTGTAGCATGTGAGGGGAGGTCTTCTCGGGGTAGCTGCAGCTTCTCTTCGGGGAACAGCTCCCCTTCCCCGCATCCGTGGGCCAGGCCCCTCTGCCTGGGTATTCCTGGAAGTCGCCATTTCTTCTCGGAACTGACTGATCTCCATCCTCAGGTCTTCCACCAATCGGGGGGCTTTGTCTTCAGAGGTAGTTGCCTCCCCACTCCGCACCTTTTGACTACGCCAAATGTAATAACATGCAGGAGAGATATATGTCACCACGGGACAGGCAGACCAACAGTGAAATGGGAGGTTTTTTTACAGGGGAAAATACTGGTAAAACATACTGTATAACAGAGAAAATATTGTGATGAGGTTATATCGACAGCAGGGGAAATATATGGGGTTAAAACAGAAGAAAAAACAGTTATTCTATAATGAGGCAAACTTATCAGTTCTCAGGGATCTTGATTGGAGGGATCACTTCTGGTCCAACGTTGGCACCGAGGCAACAGCGGTGCTTGATGTCCTCTGTCTCTGGGGTCTTTGAAATAGTCCAGCTGTAGTATGGGGGTTTTTTCGCGGGAGCCCAAAGGGTATGAGGATGACACTATCCCCCTGTGCTCAAGGTCCTTCTCTCTGCTGTGACAGCGGTGTTCTCTCACCGGCATCAGGGATTCTGCCTCCCACAGTCTCTCCTTGCAGGTCAGCATCTCGTTACTGAATGCCCCTTAGTCACAGGGGAGCGTCTTGGAATATGTTCCGGTCTCTCTGCTGGGGGGCGTCTTGTCGAGGGGCACGGTCTGTCTGTGGGGCAGGGTCTTCTCAAAAAGGGGGGTCAACAGCTTCCCTGGCAGTGCGGTGCCAGGTTTCAAGTACTCACTGCCCTTTGCCCGTGTCTGCAGTCTCTCAGTCTCCAGCCACTGCACCCGTCTCCTCTCTGCACCTGCGTCAGCGTCCTCCTGCTTCTCCTCTCTATGCTGCTCTGCTGGAAGCACGTGCAGATCTCCTGCTCCCAGTCCTGACCTCTTCCTGTTCCTGAACACAGAGCAGTCCCCTAAAGCATCCCCCGGGGAACCTAACGCCCTGCTCGATGGTTCCGGGCACAGAGCCAGGAAGGCAACTTCCCCTCGGCTCCTTCGGTGCTTCACCCCCTTACATAAGATTACGGTGAGAAATACTTATCCCCTCCCGCTCATCCCTGATCTGTACAACCAATTATCTGGGGCCAAGTGGTTTTCTAAATTGGACCTTAGGGGAGCATATAACCTTATCCGTATTCTGGAGGTGGATGAGTGGAAAACAGCATTTCTCATCTCTGAGGGTTTGTTTGAGAATTTGGTCATGTCCTTTGGTCTCACTAATGCACCAGCAGTTTTTCAGAATTTTATTAACCATGTATTTTCTGATTTCATTGGGCGCTTTATGGTGGTTTACTTAGATGATATACTTGTGTTTTCATCTGACAAATAAGATCACATGGGTCATTTACGTGCAGTTCTCCAGAGGTTACTGGAGAACTCTCTTTTTTCTAAGCCTGAAAAGTGCTAATTTTTTGTTCAAGAGCTGTCCTTTCTGGGGTTCATCTGTCTGCCAAGGGGTTTCGTATGGACCCTGGGAAGGTATGGGCCATTGTGGATTGGGTGCAACCCAGAGACCTTAAGGGTCTTCAGCGTTTTTTGGGGTTTGCAGGAAATTCATTAAGTGGTTTTCACAGGTGGTCAAGCCCCTCACTGATCTTACTCATAAGGGGGCTGATCTTAAAAACTGGTCAGCTCCTTCATTAAAATAATGTTTTATGTCTTCCTGTTATGAATGAGTCACCGTAGGAGGCAAAAGCAGAAATACAAGCCAAGTCCAGAAAACCAGAGAAGTTGGCAACTATCAGATTGCAGACCCCTGAACCTATCAACACAACTAGCAGTAGCCGTGGGGGGTTCCTACGATGCCCTAGACCCCTCGATCACAGCCGGAGAAATACATAGGCCTAAAGAAAGAAAGGGGAAATCTAAACTGCCCCAGAGCAGACCCCAAAGCAATAGGCAGCCCCCAACATATAATGACGGTGAAGCAAGATGAAAATACTAACACAGGCAGAACGATAGACTGAGCAAAGACGGGGCCCCAAAACTACCTAGATAGGAAAGGACAGGAAGGCTGCTGTCTGCAATCTGCCAAAACCCTATCAAAGACATAAGCCAACCAGCTGATATGAAAAAGGCCCTGAAGCAGCTAGGCTTCAAAAACTGAATCAGCACTCAGGTATTTTCAGAAGACAGAGCTAAATGAATTCAGCACACCCCAGCAGGGAATGGCAGAAATCCAGAAAAACAAAGCAAAAACAAAGTCAAAGCACAAAAGCAAAAGGCCGAGCAGCAAACTTAGCTTTGGAGGAGCAGGAATTCAGACTGGTCTCCAAGGATCCCACACAGAAATCACCCGCAGGGCAGAAGGGCGAGCAGCATTATATCCAGTCCGTAACTCCACTCAGCCAGTCACAATCATCAGCCTCAGGTGTTTGACAATCAGGCTCACTACCTTTCTTTACCAGAAGAGGGAGTTCCTCGGGCTTCAGTAATGAAGGGGAAAATGAACTCACAACATCTGCCCCTGTTATGATGAGTCACCGAAGGAGGAAAAAACAAAATAACAGCTAAGTCCAGAAAAACCAGAGAGGTTGGCAGCTATTGGATTGCAGACCCCTGAACCTATCCACAACAACTAGCAGTAGCCGTGGGGGGTTCCTACGGTGCCCTAGACCCCTCGATCACAGCCGGAGAACTATATAGCCTAAAGACAGAAAGGGGAAAAACTAAACTGCCCCAGAGCAGACCCCAAAGCAATAGGCAGCCCCCAACATATAATGACGGTGAAGCAAGATGAAAACACTAACACAGATAGAAAGATAGGTTGAGCAAATGATGGGGCCCAAGCTAACTACATAGGACAGGATAGGAAAGCTGCTGTCTGCCATCCGCAAAACCCCTATCAAAATGAGCCAACCGACTGATAGGAAAAACAGGCCCTGAAGACGCTAGGCTTCAAAAGACTATATCAGCACTCAGGTATATTCTGAAGACAGAGCAAAAGATCAACAGATCAGAGACAAAAATGGAATTCAGCTCACCCCCGGCCGGGGATGGCAGAACTCCCAAAAAACAAGGGAAAACAAAAACCAAACTGAAGTGTACAAAGCAGAGCAGAAAAACTTAGCTTTGAGATGCAGGAATCAGACTGGTCTCCAAGAATCCAGCAGGAAAATCACCAGCCAGGAAGAAGGGCGTCGGCAGCCTTATATCCAGTCCTCAATTCCAGCCACCCAGTCATCATCTAGCTGCCCATGTGTTTGGTAATCAGCCTCACTACCTTCCTTCACCAGAGGAGGGAGTTCATCTGACCTCAATGGTGAAGGGAAAAATGAACTCACAACAGTACCTCCCCCTTGAGGAGGGGTCACCGAACCCTCATCCATGCCACCAGGGCGATCCGGGTGAGCCCGATGAAAGGCACGCACCAATCTTTCGGCATGAATATCAGAGGCAGAGACCCAGGAATTATCCTCCTGACCATAACCCTTCCACTTAACCAAATACTGGAGTCTCTGTCTAGCCAGACGGGAATCCAGTATCTTCTCTACCTCATATTCCATGTTACCTTCAACCAATATAGGGTCAGGAGGTGCCACCACAGGAACTACAGGTTCAACAAACCTCTTCAACAAGGACTTATGAAACACATTATGAATTTTAAATGTGACAGGAAGAGCCAACCGAAAAGAGACCGGATTAATAATCTCCAAAATCTTGTAAGGTCCAATAAATCTAGGCTTAAACTTAGGAGAAGCCACCTTCATAGCGATATTTTTTGATGACAACCAAACCATATCACCCACCTTAAACTGGGGACCAACGATCCTACGCCAGTTGGAAAACCGCTGGGCCTTTTCCTGGGAGAGAGACAACTTATCCACTACTTGGTCCCAGATCTGGTGCATTCTCTCCACCACAGTGTCAACACCTGGGCAGGCAGAAGGCTCCACCTGCCCTGAAGAAAATCGAGGGTGAAAACCAAAGTTACAAAAAAAAGGTGACATCAAAGTGGCAGAACTAGCTCTATTATTTAAAGCAAATTCGGCCAAGGGCAAAAATGAAACCCAATCATCCTGATTGGCAGAAATAAAACATCTCAAATACGACTCCAAAGTCTGGTTTGTTCTCTCCGTCTGCCCATTGGTCTGAGGGTGAAACGCAGAGGAGAAGGACAACTGAATTCCCAGCTTGGAACAGAAAGTCCTCCAAAATCTAGACACAAACTGAACTCCTCTGTCAGATACAATGTTCTCAGGAATCCCGTGCAAGCGAACCACCTGTTGCAAAAACAAGGGCACCAACTCAGAGGAAGATGGCAACTTAGGGAGT
The DNA here is from genome assembly GCF_039654945.1 of Dendrobates tinctorius. Lineage (NCBI taxonomy): Eukaryota > Metazoa > Chordata > Amphibia > Anura > Dendrobatidae > Dendrobates > Dendrobates tinctorius. Next base: position 47,967,036 of record NW_027361687.1, read on the forward strand.
GGTACAAGATGGACCATCTTAGAGAATCTATCACAAATCACCCAATATTCTCTGAGAGACAGGCATATCAGAGATAAAATCCATTGAAATATGGGTCCATGGCCTCCTTGGCACCGGCAAAGGCATCAACAACCCACTAGAGCGAGAACAAGGTTTAGATCGGGAGCAAGTCCCACAGGACTGCACAAAATTCCTGACATCATGAGACAAGGCGGGCCACCAAAAAGACCGACTCACCAGATCTCTAGTACCAAAAATACCTGGATGACCAGCCAATGCAGAGCAATGAACTTCAGACATCACTCTCTTCCTCCACTGGTCAGGAACATACAACTTTCCACTGGGTCAACGCTCAGGTTTGTCCTCCTGAAACTCTTCCAGAGCACGTCTCAAATCGGGCGAGATGGCAGAAAGAACTACCCCCTCGCCTAAGACGGTAGCAGGCTTAGTCACAACAGGAGAATCAGCAAGGAAACTCCTAGAGAGGGCGTCTGCCTAGACATTCTTAGTGCCCGGAAGAAAAGAGACCACAAAATCAAAACGTGTGAAAAACAAGGCCCACCTAGCCTGTCTAGGATTCAAGCGCTTGGCCGACTCCAGGTAAATCAAATTCTTGTGGTCAGTAAGGACCACGACTTGGTGTTTGGCTCCCTCCAACCAATGTCTCCACTCCTCAAATGCCCATTTCATGGCCAACAGTTCCCGATTCCCCACATCATAGTTACGTTCGGATGGGGAGAACTTTCGGGAAAAGAAAGCACAAGGATTCGTTTTAGATGTCACAGGATCTTTTTGGGACAACACCGCTCCTGCACCAATCTCAGAAGCATCCACCTCCACCTGAAATGGGAGTGAGACATCAGGTTGCCGCAAAACCGGAGCAGAAGTGAATCTTCGCTTCAGCTCCTGAAAGGAAGAAACAGCCTCCGGAGACCAATTCAGCACATCAGCACCCTTCCTAGTCAAATCCGTCAATGGCTTGGCAATACCAGAAAAATTAGCTATAAATTTCCGATAAAAATTAGCAAAACCCAAAAACTTCTGGAGGGCCTTCAAACAAGTGGGCTGAACCCAATCATAAATGGCCTGTACCTTGGCCGGGTCCATTTCAATAGTTGACGGAGACAAAATAAATCCCAAAAATGAAATCCTCTGTACCCCAAAAAGGCATTTCGATCCCTTGACATACAGGGAATTCTCCCTCAAAATCCGGAACACAGTCCGAACATGTTCCACATGAGAGTCCCAATTCTTGGAGAAGATCAAAATATCATCCAGATAGATAATCAAAAATTTATCCACAAAGTCTCGGAATATATCGTTCATGAAGCACTGGAAGACAGAAGGGGCATTAGTGAGCCCAAAAGGCATCACCAGGTACTCAAAATGTCCCTCCGGAGTATTAAACGCCGTCTTCCATTCATCCCCATGCTTAATGCGAATAAGATTATACGCCCCCCTGAGGTCAAGCTTGGTAAACCAGCAAGCACCTTTAACTCTGGAGAATAGATCAGAAATCAGGGGTAACGGATACTGATATTTAACAGTAATTTTGTTGAGGGCACGATAGTCAATACAAGGCCTTAATGAACCATCCTTTTTAGCCACGAAAAAAAAACCAGCACCTAAGGGTGAAGAGGATGGTCTAATATGACCCTTTTCCAATGCCTCCTTTATATAGGATCGCATAGCCTCGTGCTCGGGTACAGATAAATTGAAAAGCCGACCCTTGGAGAATTTACACCCCGGGTTCAGCTCAATTGCACAGTCATAACTCCTATGAGGAGGCAAAGACGCAGACTCATTCTCACTAAATACATCATAAAAGTCAGCCAAATAGTCAGGAACATCATGCGACTGGGGAGAGGTGGAGAAAACAGGAGCATCACTAAGGGCACACCGACAACCCCAACTCACCACAGACAAAGATTTCCAATCCAGAACTGGATTATGAATTTGCAACCAGGGAAACCCCAGAACAATGGTATCATGCAAATTATGCAACACCAAAAATCTGCAATTTTCTTGATGGTCTGGGGCGACCCGCATTACCACCTGGGTCCAAAACTGAGGTTTATTCTTCGCCAAAGGAGTAGCATCAACACCCCTCAAAGGGATAGGCATCCGCAGAGGTGTCATAGGAAATCCACAACGTTTAGCAAAATCCAAGTCCCTCAGGTTAAGAGCTGCTCCTGAATCCACAAAAGCCTTGGCGGAAAATGTGGACAGGGAGCAGATCCGAGTAATTGCCAGAAGAAACTTGGGTTGAACACTACCCACAGGAAACGTGTTTGCACAACGTTTCTCTCGTTTAGGGCAGACAGAAATAATATGCGAGGCATCTCCACAAAAAAAACACAGCTTATTACGCCTTCTGAACTCCTGACGTTGCGCCCTAGACAAAACTCTATCACATTGCATAGGTTCAGACATTTGTTCAACAGGTGGCAACATCTCTCGTGTAGTTTTGCGTTCACGTAAACGCCAATCCACCTGAATGGCTAATGACATAGAATCGTCAAGACCAGAGGGAACAGGAAATCCCACCATAGTATCTTTTACAGTTTCTGACAAACCCTTCCGAAAGAGGGCTGCCAAGGCACCATCATTCCAGGTAGTAAGGACCGCCCACTTTTGGAATTTTTGACAGTACAACTCTGCCGAATCCCGACCCTGGCTTAATGCCAACAGGGTCTTTTCAGCCTGATCAATAGCATTAGGTTCATCATACAACAACCCCAAGGCTTGAAGAAATGCGTTCACATTAGTCAGAATAGGATCATCAGGTTTCAAAGAAAACGCCCAATCCTGGGGATCGCCGCGCAGCAAAGAGATGACAATTTTAACCTGCTGCGCAGAGTTCCCCGATGAGTTAGGCTTCAAGGCAAAAAATAATTTACAATTATTCTTGAAATTCAAGAATTTAGACCGATCCCCCAAAAATACATCAGGAGTATGAATCTTTGGTTCAGCAGCATGTGAATGAGCAAGATAGGTGGAAATTCCCCGCACTTCAGCAGCGAGCTGCTCCACACGATCAGACAATTGCTTCATCTCCATTGGGAGAAAAATTCCCCCTACGGCCTCAGAGATTTAGAGGAAAATAATCTGCACACAAAAAATAAAAAAAAAAAATAATTCTGACACTTTTTTTCTTTACAATTCTCTCCTGCTATTGAGTACCCTATGATGAGTCACCGAAGGAGGAAAAAACAAAATAACAGCTAAGTTCAGAAAAACCAGAGAGGTTGGCAGCTATCGGATTGCAGACCCCTGAACCTATCCACAACAACTAGCAGTAGCCGTGGGGGGTTCCTACGGTGCCCTAGACCCCTTGATCACAGCCGGAGAACTATATAGCCTAAAGACAGAAAGGGGAAAAACTAAACTGCCCCAGAGCAGACCCCAAAGCAATAGGCAGCCCCCAACATATAATGACGGTGAGGCAAGATGAAAACACTAACACAGATAGAAAGATAGGTTGAGCAAATGATGGGGCCCAAGCTAACTACATAGGACAGGATAGGAAAGCTGCTGTCTGCCATCCGCAAAACCCCTATCAAAATGAGCCAACTGACTGATAGGAAAAACAGGCCCTGAAGACGCTAGGCTTCAAAAGACTATATGAGCACTCAGGTATATTCTGAAGACAGAGCAAAAGATCAACAGATCAGAGACAAAAATGGAATTCAGCTCACCCCCGGCCGGGGATGGCAGAACTCCCAAAAAACTAGGCAAAACAAAAACCAAACTGAAGTGTACAAAGCAGAGCAGAAAAACTAAGCTTTGAGATGCAGGAATCAGACTAGACTCCAAGAATCCAGCAGAAAAATCACCAGCCAGGAAGAAGGGCGTCGGCAGCCTTATATCCAGTCCTCAATTCCAGCCACCCAGTCATCATCTAGCTGCCCATGTGTTTGGTAATCAGGCTCACTACCTTCCTTCACCAGAGGAGGGAGTTCATCAGACCTCAATGGTGAAGGGAAAAATGAACTCACAACATGCCCCTGTTTTAGTCCAGCCCCATCCATCTGAACCGTTCATTGTTGAGGTGGAAGCATCGGGGGTGGGGGTGGGGGCGATGTTGTTCCAAGGACCCATCACTTTAATTAACTTAAGACTTTTTGCCTTCTTCTCTAAGAAATTTTCTCCTGCTGAGAGAAATTATGATGTCGGGAATCAGCAGATATTAGCCATCAAGTTGGCTTTTGAAGAATGGAGGCACTTTTTGGAGGGGGCTGTTCATCGGATCACGGTGATTACGGACCACAAGAACCTGTCTGACATTGAGTCCGCTAAACGTTTGACTACTAGACAGGCAAGGTGGTTGCTTTTTTTCATGCTTTAATTTTTCCATCACCTTTCGACCTGATTCCAAGAATGTCAAGGCTGATGTCTTATCTCGCAGCTTGGATCCGATATCACCCCCGAACCTCCTTCCTCCATTCTTCAGCACAGGGTGGTCGTGGCAGGGGTGTCCTCAGAATTGGAGCAGGAGATTCGTGAGGCTCACTAACTTGCTCCTCCGTCATTGCTTGAAAACAAGCTCTTCGTTCCTGTTCAGTACCGGTTGAGGGTGCTCTGGGAGTTCAACGATTCTGCTCTTAGTGGGCATCCTAGAATCTCAGCCACTCGAAGAGCTATTGCTAGGCTGTTTTGGTGGTCCTCCATGTCTTCTGACATCGCCGTGTTTGTGTCCTCTTGTGATACGTGTGCCCATGCTAAAGCTTCCCTTAACCGGCCGGGGAATTGGTGCCATTGCCAATTCTGGATAGATCTTGGACTCATTTATCCATTCACTTTATTAATGATCTACCTCCATCTAATGGCAAAACTGTGGTCTGGGTGATGGTTGATTGACAGATTCAGTAAACAGGTGCATTTTGCACCTTTGGCAGGTCTGCCTAATGCAGAAACACTATCCAAATTGTTTGTTGAGCACATGGTGCGGTTACATGGCGTGCCTTTGAGCATGGTTTCTGATAGAGGGGTACAACTTGTGTCCAAATTTTGGAGGGCTTTTAGTAAAAGGTTGGGTATTTACTTGACTTTGCATATTTGTTTGGCTCCCATTTTGATGTCTCACGAATAAAATTCAATTTTGCATGTATAATTACTAGAGTATGCAGTGTATTCTAAAACTCTTGATGCTAGGGACTTATATAGTTCACTACACCAGCACCTCACTCTTTCAGACTGAGTGCACTCTAATTTACCTTATTCATGTCTCTTGTCTTTGGCATATCTGCTCCTGATTGGTGCTGACCCATTTGGCTTGGTTCTGACTCTGTGTTTGTTTATTCTTTTGGTACTGCACTACAGACTAAAATCGATCCGGCTTGTTTGACTATTCTTCTGCCACCTGCTGGTAGCCTCGCTGCTGCGCTGCAGGTCTGCTCTTATGTGCAGTCCTCCCTCCACTCTATTGCCATCTAATGGAGCTTGCATCTACCTGCATAGCAGCAGCATGACACAGGGTAGATGGAAGATCTGCGATTTACAATATGTAGTGATTTTCTAACACCAGATCTCTCAGAAGGATATGACCCACTCGTAACACTTAGGATATGTGCACACGTTGCAGATTTGGGTGCGGATTTTTCCGCGCAGATTTTGCTGAATCCACAGGTAAAATGACCTGCATTTTACCTGCGGATTTAGTGCAGATTTCCTGCCGATTTTCTGCAGATTTTGTGTGGATTTCCCCTGCATTTTTACACCTGCGGATTCCTATAATGGAGCAGGTGTAAAAACGCTGAGGATTCCGCACAAAGAATTGACATGCTGCGGATAATAAACCGCAGCAAATCTGCACGTAATTTTCCGCAGCATGTGCACAGCGGATTTAGTTTTCCATAGGTTTACATGGTACTGTACACCGCATGGGAAACTGCTGCAGATCCGCAGGGCCAAATCCGCTGCGGATCCGCAACCAAATCCTCAATGTGTGCACATACCCTTAGACTCTGAAAGATTGTGATCTGAGAGTATTTGCATAATTTGTCCAATTCTCTCACATGAGAGAATAGATGGCTGTTTGACCTCGGCTTTATAATTATTATTCACAGACTTCCGCTCCCATTCTCAAAATGTGTTTCAGCACTGCAGTAGTACACCACAATAAGATTAGTCCCTTCTATCGTTATGTGGAATGAGCTGTGGATTTCTCATCAGTTCGTCAGTGGATGCTTCTAGAATGATCCAGGACAGGAATATTCTACATAAAGCACCGTTGTCTTCTGCAGCTTCTAGAATATTTCATTCTTGTCTCCTTCATTTCCCAGATTACGAAACCAGACAGTTTTACCGCCAGCTCTGTCAGTATGAAAACAAAGCATTGATGATGATACATGAATATTTCCAGGATGATCTGCTCCACATTGTGGAGAACCTGAATACTCAATTACTTTTCCGTGAGCTGATTTACCGAAATATCCGTAAAGTTAAGGTGAGAGACAAGAACTGAGGCTGTTGTATCCATGTGCACCAGTTTAGCCAATGACATGTCACCATCCTGCTGTCTCCGAGAGGCTGAATTTCAATTGTGCCTTATACACCACAATGCATGGACTGTTCGACGGCCTCCCGACCTGTACTTGACAGCCTTGATGTGATCTGATGATGGCATATGCGCTTCCATGCCAGTTACTTACTCCCATAATTACGTAAAGTCAGTTTTTCCCAGGCTGGGAGTTTTGTGTGAGCAAATCATCCCCTCTTGCTGAAAAATAATTAGACCATTTATTATTATGTATCTCTCTCTGTATAAGACGCTGATATGTGATCTTTCTTGTGTTCTAGAAATACAAGAGTCTAAAAATTGACAGAAAATCCTTGGCCCAGAAGTTACTACAAGATATTTTTGTCGGAGGAAGAGAAGACGTGATCGGATTATGGGTCAGTCTCTATGTGTTACATAGACAACATAATTTCTCCAGCCTGGAAGCTGCACTGGATGAGTTCAGTCACAGAGGTAATATTGTGTATGATGTGTCAGCTATGAATTAGGATTTATATACTTTACAATGAGTGCAATAATAATGATCTGTCTGATGTGAAGATTCAGGAAGGAAAAGTCGTGGAGTTATGGATATTAGGGAATGGAGACATGTTAATTATTTGTAAATTTTGAAAAATGGAAACAATTTATTTGAAACATCTTTATTCAGTATAGAGTATAATAGAGTGCCACGTGCATAAATATATGCACTTACACACCAACACCAGGATGCTTATATCTCTTCCCTTTGTGAGTGGTCTAAACCTGATCCATTTGCTGCAGCGTCTCCAGACTTGTCTCCCATTACACATATCTAGGATGTCATTGGTCGGTGATTACACAGAAGTTGCCAGCAGCGGATCTTGATGATTTTCCTAAGTGCTTAGGTGACAGAACCTTCCTCAAGCAACCATTAATAACCTCAGTGATAGCCGAGACTGTAAGTGCGGGGATTTCTGCATGTGGTTACGTCTGTGCACAGCCTCCTCCTATGTTGTATGCTGGCGCATGCGCTGTGCCACCAGTTCTCGGGCATGCGCAGTACGCGCTGACCAGGAACTGACATCAGGCTATTGCGCCTGTGTGTTGCGGAGGCCCCAAATCCCGCCCCGCAGTGTGTTATGATGTATTCACACTGCGGGGCTGGGAATCTGGCACCTGCACAGTGAGCATCTATAGCTGCGCCTATACCGAAAGAGAAAGAGGAGGAGGGAGATGGGGGCAGGCGTATCAACATATCAAAATATCAACATTTTTTTAGGGGCATCATAAACACCTTGCAAAACTGTAACGTGGCTTCCTACAAAGTTGCTGCTGGGAAGGTGCATGGTTTTAGTAACAATATGGCGGATGAATCGTTGGATGAAGTGATCTGGAAAAGGGGCATGGTGATGACAGGAATGGGAAAGTACATGATTAATAACAGCAGTGGCTATGGGAGGTATGAGATCCAGGATACAGCCAACAATGTTTCGTCGTTTAGCCACCATCAATTACCACAATCGGTTTCATACCCATTTGACAGATGTGCGTGTGAGACTCGCCCTAAGAAATGCCCGTCCAAAATATTTTGCCAAACACACATGTCTGTATAAAGGACAAAGTGCAACATGTTTGTGAGATGCTGAGTTAGAGAAAGCAGATCAGTGTTGGAGGAAAACCAAGTCCGTAACTATAAACACACCCTTGGCACAAGCTTCTTCATCTTCACCCATGCATATTATAAATAATATCCTAATGTTCCAGTCTAAAATTATTTGTCCTAGTGTAATAAACACTGTTAAATGAATGGCACAAAACGTACATAACCACGACCCTTGGAAACACCTGATTTCCTCTTTACAACATATGGACGATGATGGTATTGATGTCGACTTAGAAACTTACCACATCCACTCCAATAAGATGAAGATCACAGCTGCAAATAATGTGCAAAAAAAGCAGTGAATGTCTGGAAAATCATTTTCTCTAGGGCAAAGTTTACATCTTACTAAAGTGGTACCGAATGAAGCATACACAGCTCTCAGGTGTACTCAGCGTGAGATGCTTGAAAGGTGATGTATTCTGATTTGTCCATGTCCACTTTTTGAAAGCGAACAGAAGAGAAGGATGATATAGCGGGAAGACATGTGATTTTGGTCAGTAAGGAGGTGATGTCAGGTACAGATAGGTAGATCTGCCTGTCATCGGCGTAGTGATGATATTGCAAACCGTGCCATTGCATCAGCTGTCCCAGGCCAAAGGTGTAAATGCAGAAGAGTATGGGTACTAGAAAAGAGCTTTGGGGAACACCGAAAGACTGGTGTCGAGGTGAGGAGGTGCACTAAGTAACAGTACTAATTTCACAAATTTCTCGTTTGCTTGCTCTCTAAATGTTGCATTTTAGGCTCGTGGGAGATGGACGCTTTTTGCAACCTGATAGCGGTGACAGTAACAAGGTACTCGGTCCCCACCCACCACTATTTCTCTGGGTATGCCATCAGGACATTACACAAGCAAACACGTGTCCCACAACATTACCCGGGCCGAAACCCACTCCAACCTTGGTATGGTGCACGTGACAAACCCCAAAATGCTGAAGAGTTGAGGACAGCTCTGAAAGAGCAGGCAGATTGGTGGCTGAGATGGCTGAACCCACAGCCAGGCATGTTTGTGTGTGACAATGGCTGGTGGCTGCTCTGTGGTGAGGCGAGCTCACACACATGCCATGACTTAATCAAATTGGTCAACGTTTTTTAAAAAGTGACATGGAGCTGGCACATCTGCTCGGAAAAGTGCAACGCTCAAAATACCCATTTTAGAAAGTCAGCTACAGCTTCATCTGCCCTTGCCATGATTCAGCAGCACTTGCAGCTTCTGGCTCAACGACTGGTGTATGATGCCCCCAGGCCTTGGAACTCTACACTGCAGATGTTGCAAAGGATTTGTGAGCAGAAGAGGGCAGTTGGTGAATAGTCTGCCAGCATCAACAATGTTGTCGGTATTCAGATCAGACATAACATGTATGGAGTGGACATGGATGTCTGACATATGTAACATCCTCCAAAACCTTGACGAATCCACAAAGAGGGTGAGAGTCATTGACACCATAATTAATGTCTCCATCCTGCTTATCTGTGTTCTAATTTGAAGATTGAGAGTTATTATAGAGCAAAAACATATTTACAGTTTAAGAGCAACAAACACAACAGTCCGAAGTAACAACGGTAACAATAATCCAATAGTTAAACCAAAACAAAACTATCCTGCTGGTGACAGCTTACAATCTGCACTAAGTAACAATGATAACAATAATTAAAACCAAGACAAAACAATCCTGCTGGAGACAACTTACAATCTAAAATGAGGTGGAGGAGATAAAAAAAAAAATCAGGGGTGTATTTACAAGAAGGTATTTACAATGATGTTTGTATAATGATATTACTGAGGTTAGTTCTAAGTGTTGGAGGCCTGAGGACAAGGAGGAGGAGGAGAGCATGGTCAGTCATCCTCTTGGTGAGGACACGGAAGTATTGACTGTTAGCAGTCTTGCAAGCATGGCTGAGTATGTTACGTTGCCTTTCCCATCACCCTCGTGTTATCAAAATTTTGGGTGATGGGCAATACTGAATGGTGACACTTCTAGACCCAAGCTACAAGGAGAACTTTACATCTCTTATTCCAGAGGCAGACAGGTGTAATAAAATGTTGAAGGAACAGAGGGCCCTTCTTGTGGAATTATTAAAAAAATTCACACCTGAAAACGTTGCCAGCAGTGGTCAAAGTTTGTTGGCCAAGCAAGGAGTACAGGTGAGAGAGACACAACTCTAAGCCAGCAAAGCCAGTGGAACATTGGCAAAGTTTGGGGAGAGTTTTCTCAGACCCTCCCATCGCCCTGTCCCTGAGTCGCAGGGGTCTCTCACGTGGTGTGCAAGTTTTTGAAAATGCTGAGGGAGTACCTTGCTGACCGTACCAACGTCCTCTGTCATTCCTCTGTGCCATCTATTATTGGTTATCCACGCTGAACATGTGGCATGGACTGGCTCTCTCTACTGTGCACATGCGCTGTACTCACAGTCAAGGAGCCCACGGCGCCACATTCTCTGGCGGTTAATGGGCAAACGGCGCCTTGGTAAATGGCAGTACCGCTTTTAGTGGCGGGAGACAATGGGAACTGTCCTTTGCAGCGCCACTGCTCTAAGGATGGAGCATGCTACTCAGCCTCCTATGCGCTGCTTTTCCACACCAAAAATCGTTGATGTCTTGCCCGATTTCTCTTAAGCTGGCCACATGCCTCTAGGTCACTGGGTCTGTCTGCTGCATTTTGCCGCAGTGTCGGTGCATAGTGCACTGCCCCCCTTGCTGCTCACACGGTCACAGCTTAGGACTCACTCCTGCTTTGCTTTTTTTTTTCCTCAGCTTCCAGCCAGGTTCCCTGTCTAAACACGACCCCTCTTTCGGTGTAATGGGGCCTGTTCATTACTAGAGTTGAGCGATACCGTCCGATACTTCAAAATATCGGATCGGAATGGATCGGCCGATCTTTAAAAAAAGTATCGGTATCGCCGATGCCGATACCGGAAGTCCCATTCAAGTCTATGAGACTTCCGGTATCGGAATTGGAAAAACCCTTTCCTGCCCTTGTACAGCCTCTCGGGGGTCTGTACGGGCCTTCCGGGGGTCTCTGCCGGCCTGCCGGGGGTCTGTGCCGGCCTGCCGGTGGGCTGTACCGGCCTGCCGGGGGGCTGTGCCGGCCTGCCGGTGGTCTGTGCACCCTGTGGGGGTCTGTACCGGCCTGCCGGGGGGCTGTGCCGGCCTGCTGGTGGTCTGTGCACCCTGTGGGGGTCTGTACCGGCCTGCCGGGGGGCTGTGCTGATGTCCGGGGGTCTGTGCAGGCATCGTCCGATGGGACTACAAGTCCCATCGGGCGATGCCTGCTACCATGACAGTGATTGACACATTAGCCAATGATGGGACAGTAGTAGTCCCATCATCCGGCTAATGTGTTAAATGTAAAAAAAAAAAAAAAATATACTACATACATACATACTACATGCATGCTACATACATACTACATGCTACATACATAGTACATATATACTACATGCATGCTACATACATACTACATGCTACATACATACTACATACATACTACATGCATGCTACATACATACTACATGCTACATACATACTACATACATACTACATGCATGCTACATGCATACTACATGCATGCTACATACATACTACATGCATGCTACATACATACTACATGCATGCTACATACATGCTACATGCTACATACATACTAGTTCCATACTATGGGACATAGTAGTCCCATCATCCGGCTAATGTGTTAAATGTAAAAAAAAAAAAAAAAATACTACATACATACATACTACATGCATGCTACATACATACTACATGCTACATACATACTACATACATACTACATATATGCATCATACATACTACATGCTACATACATACTACATACTACATATATACTACATGCATGCTACATACATACTGCATGCATGCTACATACATACTACATGCATGCTACATACATGCTACATACATACTACTTGCTACATACATACTACATACATACTACATGCATGCTACATACATACTACATGCTAAATACATACTACATATATACTACATGCATGCTACATACATACTACATGCTACATACATACTACATACATACTACATGCATACTACATGCTAAATACATACTACATATATACTACATGCATGCTACATACATACTACATGCTACATACATACTGCATACATACTACATGCATGCTACATACTACATGCATGCTACATACATACTACATGCTAAATACATACTACATATATACTACATGCATGCTACATACATACTACATGCTACATACATACTACATACTACATATATACTACATGCATGCTACATACATACTGCATGCATGCTACATACATACTACATGCATGCTACATACATGCTACATACATACTACTTGCTACATACATACTACATACATACTACATGCATGCTACATACATACTACATGCTAAATACATACTACATATATACTACATGCATGCTACATACATACTACATGCTACATACATACTGCATACATACTACATGCATGCTACATACATACTACATGCTAAATACATACTACATATATACTACATGCATGCTACATACATACTACATGCTACATACATACTACATACTACATATATACTACATGCATGCTACATACATACTGCATGCATGCTACATACATACTACATGCATGCTACATACATGCTACATACATACTACTTGCTACATACATACTACATACATACTACATGCATGCTACATACATACTACATGCTAAATACATACTACATATATACTACATGCATGCTACATACATACTACATGCTACATACATACTACATACATACTACATGCATGCTACATACATACTACATGCTAAATACATACTACATATATACTACATGCATGCTACATACATACTACATGCTACATACATACTGCATACATACTACATGCATGCTACATACATACTACATGCTAAATACATACTACATATATACTACATGCATGCTACATACATACTACATGCTACATACATACTACATACATACTACATGCATGCTACATACATACTACATGCTACATACATACTACATATATACTACATGCATGCTACATACATACTACATACATACTACATACATACTACATATATACTACATGCATGCTACATACATACTACATGCTACATACATAATACATACATACTACATATATACTACATGCATGCTACATACATACTACATGCTACATACATACTACATACATACTACATACATACTGCATGCATGCTACATACTACATACATACTACATGCTACATACATACTACATGCTACATACATACTACATACATACTACATACATACTACATGCTAAATACATACTACATGCATGCTACATACATACTACATACATACTACATGCTACATACATACTACATGCTAAATACATACTACATATATACTACATGCTACATACATACTACATACATACTACATGCATGCTACATACATACTACATGCTAAATACATATTACATATATACTACATGCATGCTACATACATACTACATGCTACATACATACTACATACATACTACATGCATGCTGCATACATACTACATGCTACATACATAATACATACATACTACATGCATGCTACATACATACTGCATGCATGCTACATACATACTACATGCTACATACATACTACATGCATGTTACATACATACTACATGCTACATACATACTACATATATACTACATGCATGCTACATACATACTACATGCATGCTACATACATACTACATGCTACATACATACTACATACATACTACATGCATGCTACATACATACTACATGCTACATATATACTACATACATACTACATACATACTACATATATACTACATGCATGCTACATACATACTACATGCTACATACATAATACATACATACTACATATATACTACATGCATGCTACATACATACTACATGCTACATACATGCTACATACATACTACATATATACTACATGCATGCTACATACATACTACATGCTACATACATACTACATATATACTACATGCATGCTACATACATACTACATGCTACATACATTACATACATACTACATGCTACATATATACTACATACATACTACATATATACTACATGCATAAAAAAAATCCCCCTACGGCCTCAGGGATATAGAGGAAAAAATATACACACTTTTTTTTTTTTTTTTTTTACAATTCTTTCCTGCTATTGAGTATCCTAGGATCTGCGGTATGGCGGGTGATTCTGTTATGAATGAGTCACCGTAGGAGGCAAAAACAGAAATACTAGCTAAGTCCAGAAAACCAGAGAAGTTGGCAGCTATCGGATTGCAGACCCCTGAACCTAACAACAACAACAACTAGCAGTAGCCGTGGGGGGTTCCTACGGTGCCCTAGACCCCTCGATCACAGCCGGAGAACTACATAGCCTAAAGACAGAAAGGGAAATCTAAACTGCCCCAGAGCAGACCCCAAAGCAATAGGCAGCCCTCAACATATAATGACGGTGAAGCAAGAAGAAAAAACACTCACACAGATAGAAAGATAGGCTGAGCAAATGATGGGGCCCAAGCTAACTAAATAGGACAGAATAGAAAAGCTGCTGTCTGCAATCTGCCAAAACCCTCTCAAAAACAAGAGCCAACAGACTGATAGGGAAAAAAGCCCTGAAGACGCTAGGCTTCAAAAAGACTATATCAGTACTCAGGTATTATCTGAAGACAGAGCAAAAAGGAAATCAGCTCACTCAGCAGGGAAAGGCAGAAATCCAGAAAAACAAGGCAAAACAAAACCAAAACACAAATGCAAAAAGTAAAGCAGAAAACTTAGCTTTTGAGGAGCAGGAATCAGACTGGTCTCCAAGAATCCCTCAGAGTAATCACCCGCAAGGCAGAAGGGCGTCGGCTGCCTTATATCCAGTCAGCAATCCCAGTCACCCAGTCATCATCATTCTGCTCAGGTGCTTTGTAATCAGCCTCACTACCTTCCTTCACCAGAAGAGGGAGTTCATCAGACCTCAATGGTGAAGGGGAAAATGAACTCACAACAGCGGTCCCCTTGGTTCCGGCCCAGACACTCTGCAGGGGTCCTCCTCCCCACACTCCTCCATCCTGTAAGCTCGCCAGTCCTCGAGCGAGGGCCTCAGTATACTTGGGTTGGTCTGCGGGGGTATCAGTTTTTGTTGCCATATGAACTGGTCTTGTTCGTATCGTTCAGGGGGTTTGCCGGCTGTTGACCACTCGGAGCGTCTTAGTTCGACTGGGGTGGAGTCTTCTGGGGTGGTGGACGGTGGTGGGTTAACTGGTCCGGGCAGGCTAATTATGTCAGTTGGTTCATCATTGAGTGGAGAGCCTCTGGTTGTTGGGGGAAAGTCTTCTTCGTCGTCCGGGTCCCAGAACATGGGCAACGGTTCAGAGGCCGGAGGGGCAGGTTCAGGTTGCTTCGGATCGGTGGAAATACATGGGCATAACATATTACGATGCACAATGTGGTTAGATAGCGTTTCATCTTTCTCGGGTCGTATTTCGTACACAGGTCCTTCAGGATTGATACGGCGTAGGACCCGATAGGGACTCTTCCCAGCGTGGCTCCAGTTTGCTCTGGGGGCGTTGATCTAGTACAAGTACACGGTCTCCGCTTTGGAGGTTGGGAGGTGGAGTTGCATTCTTTCTTGGGTGTTCTAAGTCTTGGAGTTTGGTATGTACGATTCGATGAAGAGTTTGCAGCCGGTGCCGATGATTTCGGACCCATGATGATACTCCGGTCCAGGGCTGGGGCTCCTCGGGGTCCAACTCCACCTCCGTGATCCCTTTACCCTCTCGTCCAAACAACAGAGAGTAGGGGGTATAGCCTGTAACTCGATGTACTCGGTTGTTAGACCCATACTAATTCAGGAACATATTCGGGCCAACGGGCCTTCTTATCACTCTCCAGAGTATGCAACATTTGGATTAATGTCCGATTAAATCGTTTGCAGGCCCCGTTTCCCTGCGGGTGGTATAGCGTGGTCCGGGATTTGTCAATACCATAGAGACGGTGTAGTTCCTCCATAACTTTTCCCAAAAAACATGCTCCCTGATCGGAATGTATTTGTTGGGGACAGCCGTAGACTTGTATGAAGTTCCTGCAAATTACGGAGGCGGCCGACTCCCTGTCTGGTCTCGAGTGGGGGTGACCACAGCGATCTTAGTGAAATGGTCCACCATGATGAGGCAGTGTTCGTACCCCTGGAATGCGGGACCAATGGTCAGGTAATGTACCATCAGGAGCTCGAGGGGTGCTGAGGTCACGATTGTCTGTACTGAGGCTCGCTGTGCGGGCGGTTTGGCTAATTTACATAGGTCCGGCAAGTTTTGTCCACAACAGCCTGCAAGCATGGATGGTAAATTCTTTGTTGTAACAATTGCAAGGTCTTTTTAGCCCCGAAATGAGCCCCTTTTTCGTGGGCCTCTCAAGCCAGTTCATGGAATTGGGGTCCGGGCATAACTACCTGCCAAATCGTCATAGAGGTTGCTCGTGATGTTATTTTACGATACAATAGTCCCTTTCGGATAACCAGCCTCTCCCATTGTCGCAACATCAGCGACATGTCTTGAGTCAAAGTTTGTCTTTGGGGGTCAGTGGGCAGTTGGCCAGCGGCGACCCACGTCCGGAGAAGTCCAACTTTTTCGTCTTCTTGCTGCTGTTGGATCCACTTATCCCTGGATTGTTCCATCATGCCCGTTAGGGTCTCTGAGGGAGATACTTTCTGGGTGGCAGCTGTGAGCACGGCAGCGGTGAGGGCGAACGGTATCTCTTCCCCTTCTAGTTCGTCATCTCGACTCTTCCCTGGGGTTGTTTGTCGAATCCTGAACAGGGCGTCAGCATGTACATTCTCGGCCCCTCTTTTGTAGATGATCTTATAGTTGAATTTCGCCATCCGGACCACCTATCGTTGTTCCAGAGCCCCCAATTTGGCGTTTTACAAATGAGCCAGCGGGTTGTTGTCAGTCCGCATCACTACCTCGGTGCCCGCTAGCTACTCGGCGAACCGCTCCGTCATGGCTCACACCACTGTGAGGAGCTCGAGCTTAAAGGAGCTGTAATTGTCAGGGTTACGCTCGGAATCATGGAGTGAGAGGCTTCCATACGCGATCACTCTCTCCCGGCCATCTTGACTTGTGACAACACAGCCCCCAGCGGGTGAAGACTCCCGTCCGTGTGTAGGATGAACGGTTGCGAGAAATCTGCATAAGCTAACACCGGAGCATCCGAGAGTGTAGCCTTAAGGTCTTGAAAGGCCTCTTCTTGAGGTTGTTGCCACTGGATTTTTCGTCCATTTGCCCCAGCAGGAGCCCCCTTCAGCAGGTCATGCAGGGCTCGAGCACGACATGCAAAATTCTTTACGAAATGACGGTAGTATCCGGCCAACCCAAGGAAGGCCAGCACATCTTTTATTGTCTCAGGGGTAGGCCATCCCTGAACAACAGCAACCTTTTCCAGGGACAGACTCACGCCCTCTGCCGAGACAACATGGCCCAGATATTCGATCTGGGAGCGAAATAGGTGGCATTTCTGGGGTTTAACCTTCAACCCGTACCTTTGCAGCCGGCCGAGCACCTGCCCCAACCGCTTTAGGTAGTCCTCGAATGTGGCAGCATAGACGATGATATCATCCAGGTATATCAACGTGGCCTCAAAACTGAGATCTCCCAGACACGGCTCCATCAAACGCAAAGGTCCCCGGGGCATTGGCCAGTCCGAATGGCATTCAATTGAACTCAAATAGTCCCATAGGGCTAAGACTGCGTTCATATTGCCTATCTTCTTCTGACATGGGCACCTGCCAGTACCCACTGGCCAGGTCTAAAGTCGAAAAATACGTCGCCTTCCCCAAGGCGGACAAGGATTCTTCTATGCGGGGCAGTGGGTATGGGTCTTTAATAGTGCAAGCATGTAGCTTTCGATAGTCCACGCAGAATCGTAAGGTGCCATCCTTTTTGCGGACCAACACAATGGGGGACGCTCAGGGGCTTTGGCTTTCTCGTATAACCCCTTTTCGTAGCATTTGGGCCAACAAAGTTTTCACCTCTTGGTAGAGTTGTGGAGGAATCTGTCGGTATCGTTCTCGGATGGGGGCCGCCCCCGCCGTGGGAATTCCATGGGTGATGGCGGTGGTACATCCAAAATCTTCCTCATGACTAGCAAACACCTCATGGTACTGTCCGAGCAATGTTTTTATCTGGGAGAGCTGGGCTGGAGTTAGTCCGGAGAGCTCGGCCCGCATCTGTTCCAGGATGTTTCGACCCTTCTCCTGAGCCGAGATTTCGGTGGCCTGTAGAGTCCGGATCGTTACTTCCCAAGGGTCCTCGGATTGCACTCTCAATTGAACCGCAGGAGCCGGCAGCACTTCTTCCAAAGGCCTTAGTAGCTTGGCCAGTTCGGTCCGAGCTTTCAGGACGATGTCTTGGTCTTCGAGGTTGATGCAGCGCACCAGGAAGGTCCCTTTTTGCACTGTAGTCAGGGAACAGGCCACCAGTATGCCAGGAGGTAAGCGCTCTGAGTAGCATGGCTCCACCTGCATCTCTACGCCCTCCAAGGGTATCGAGGCTCGAATTGGCAGGGCCACCACAGTCTGCCCAGGAGGCAGTACAAGCAGGGGAGCCGCTGGTGTGATGAGTTTGCCCAGAGCCTCGCCTTCCCTGCAGTCCTGATGTACTCGCGCTTCCCGCACCATCTGCTGGAATACCTGTCCCTGGGCCGTGCGAGAACCCCACTGCTTCAGGATCTTATGCGTGGGGTTATTGAGGAGCAGGTTGCCGAACTCCCGTAGTATGTTCATGCCCAGAATGACTGGATGCTGCTTATCGGTTTCTCCTTGAGTCAGTACCACTCCTCTGCGACCGAGGGATTTACTGCACAACGTCACCCGCACCCACACCACCCCGGAAACAGGAACCGGTAGTTGATTGGCGGCTACTAGTCTGATCATGGGCCCCCTCTGGGGTCTCGCTTACTCGGGGAAATTTTGCCGGAAATAAGTTGCGGGTATAGTTGTCACTTGTGACTCCATATCCACCAGGCACTGGACGGCCCTGCCCTCTACTTCTGCCCATAACACCAGACATTTTGCGACCAAATCTTCAGGACTTCCACCACCCCTAGTTGTGGTTTCTGGCTCCGAGCGGTGTCCCCTCAGCCCGGAGCACTTTAGTTTAATGGCCGCTGAGGTGGTTATTTCCCACACCGCGGACACTCTCGAGCGAAGTGGCCCGGCTCCCCACACTCATAACACCGGGCCTGCACAGACCGACCGCCCTGCGGGGAGCTGGGCTCCAAGGTGCCGGGATTAAAACTGGGCCATCCAGTCCCGGACTCGGTCCTTCTCTTCACTTCGGCCAACTCGCCCTTGATGTTCTTCAACTCTTGTTTCATCTCCTCCACCCATTGAGGCTCCTCGACTGCGTTCACAGAAGCCTCCACACTCCGGACTTTCCCCACGGGGACCGCCATCCCCTGCTCTTGCTCTCGAGCCCGTGCTTGACTTCCCACCTCTGAAAAGTCTATACGGGGATTCATTCTGACCTGCTCCCGTAATGCCTGTTTTATTAACGGGTCTTGCAGTCCAGTCACCAATAGGTCGCGTAGGATAACGTCAATAGGTCCTACCCTTACACCGTCCTTTCTTTCGATAGCCATATGCAATTCTTGGAGGACATTCATATATTGGGTGATAGTCTCCCCCTCTTCCTGCATCCGACTGAACAACCGGGTCCTTAACTCTCCCACATTAGTTGGATCCCCATGTGTCTGTTCTACAATCTGCAAAACTTTATCAAAGGTGTTGCGGTGTCCCGGGGGCCTCAACATAACTGAATTGCAAGCCTCCCCGTCTAATACCATGAGAGCTACTTCGGCTTCCAGGTCAGGAGTCATTGGGTGCATCCGAAAGAGCCCCCGCATCCGCTCTGTCCAGCTCCATAGTGTCACGTGCCCCGTCCTGTGTGACACGGCCAGCAGGCCGGTAACTAATACAACAGGACACGGCACGTGTAATTGTCCAGTGTGACGCGGCCCGCAGGCCGGTAACTAATACAACAAGACATAGGGGATAGGGAAACATTTACAATGGTGGGCCCTGCAGTAGAGAACGAGGGACGTGGAGACCTCCTGCACTCCCCTGAGTCAGTGTCCCTAACGCTCCTAACGTTCCCTATGCCGGTTCCGCAGCGGGCGGCGCTCAGGATACCTGTCGCCCTAGCACATCCTACACCTATCCCTTGCTAGGGAGCTGGGTGGTGCAGGCACTGGCCCCACCGCTGTACTAACACCAACATGAGGAAAAGTGACAAACAGGGAAACACTTAGCTTTGCTCTGATCCACTTGCTCCAGGCAACAGAGTCCAACACCTGAGTGCATCTTCCTCCACCGTGTCCAACACCTGGGTGCAGCTGTCCCGCAACGGAGTCCAGCAACTGAGTGCAGCTGTCCAGCAACTGAGTGCAGCTGTCCATCAACGGAGTCCAGCACCTGAGTGCAGCTTTCAGCAAAAGAGTCCAGCAACTGAGTGCAGCTCTACACCATAGCTGCCACTCCACCAAGCTTTGCACGAACTCCTCGCTGACACCATAGCTGCCACTCCACCAAGCTATGCAGTCACTCCTTACTGACACCATAGCTGCCACTCCAGGACTCTCCTCAGCTCCTTCCATCACCCAGAATGGTTGGAAAAGACTAACAATAATACCCACCCTGATTGCAACACCTGAGTGTTGTGAGTTCATTTTCCCCTTCACTACTGAGGCCCGATGAACTCCCTCTTCTGGTAAAGAAAGGTAGTGAGCCTGATTATCAAACACCTGAGCCTAATGATGATGACTGGCTGAGTGGAGTTACTGACTGGATATAAGGCTGCCAACGCCCTTCTGCCCTGCGGGTGATTTCTCTGTGGGATCCTTGGAGACCAGTCTGAATTCCTGCTCTTCTAAAGCTAAGTTTTCTGCTCAGCTTTTTGCATTTGTGCTTTGACCTTGTTTTGCCTTGTTTTTCTGGATTTCTGCCATTCCCTGCTGGGGTGAGCTGAATTCCTTCAGCTCTGTCTTCTGAAAATACCTGAGTGCTGATATAGTTTTTGAAGCCTAGCTGCTTCAGGGTCTTTTTCCATATCAGCTTGTTGGCTTTTGTCTTTGATAGGGTTTTGGCAGATTGCAGACAGCAACCTTCCTTTCCTGTCCTGTTTAGTTTAGCTTGGGCCCCATCGTTTGCTCAGCCTATCTTTCTATCTGTGTGAGTGTTTTTTCATCTTGCTTCACCGTCATTATATGTTGGGGGCTGCCTTTTACTTTGTGGTCTGCTCTGGGGCAGTTTAGATTTCCTTTTCTGTCTTTAGGCTATTTAGCTCTCCGGCTGTGATCGAGGGGTCTAGGGCACCGTAGGAACCCCCCACGGCTACTGCTAGTTGTGTCGATAGGTTCAGGGGTCTGCAATCTGATAGTTGCCAACTTCTCTGGTTTTCTCGACGTAGCTTCTATTTTTGTGTCTGCCTCCTACGGTGACTCATTCATAACACCTGAGACTCTTTTAGAGCAGAGCCAGCAATCACACCTGTATTCTAATCATGTGCACTAAACTAAAGAAACAGAGTGCAATGACGCTCACCACCACCGGGGGGAAAACTTAGAACAAACCACACCACAGTGCAATAATCCTAATGGCCACCAGGGGCAAAACTACCTTTAGCACAGCTAAAGAAAAAAAAAAGGTTACTTGAACATTTAATCTGTCAGATCCAACCTGGATCATAACACATAGCATAGTATTGGAGCCGGAAAACCTAGGCAGGTTGCTCAGCATAGCCCCCAACGAAATGCTGGAACGGGGCCCTCATTATCTGTTGAGTTCACGGTCCTGCCCTGGTTTGGGGCACCGTTGTCTGTGCTTGGAGACTGTAACCTGCTGACTACGCCAAATGTAGGAAACAGCAGGTTCACAGGATGCAGTGACGAGACGTGAGACTGAGTTGGGTTTTGGAAAGTATCGTTTATAAACTGCAGTCGCTAGGGCTATACTAAGCAACCAAAAAGGGGTAACATCAATTGTCCTCACAGGGACTCAGCAACAATAAAACACCTTTTCTAAAGAGAACACGACTAACCCGGCGAGAGCCGGTTACTATAGGGCCGCGATATGGCCGACTACGGGTCCTTATTTCTTATATCCACTTATCCGTCCTGACGTCCCTCGGCGTCGTTGATGTGGCTGCTTTGGTGTCACAGCCGCTGGGCCCAGCTGCTGAGGATCTGTCCTGGTCTTCGGGCGTCTTGGCTCCCAGCAGGAGTTGGGGCACAACAGGACCTAAGGAAGTCTTTTCGATGAGGTAACCCCCTGTAGCAACAGCGGGGTCCCGTTCGTTAGCGAGTCCACGGGGGTTCCAGCCACCCCAAGCAGGGTAGTGACGTAGTCTTGGGAAGTGGCGGTTGGTAGGCCACGCGCACAGCCTGGGCCTGTGCAGAGAATCTCTCCATAGGCGAGGAGCAGGCCCCAACTGCCGACTGCAGCGGGAAATTGGCAACTGTGGGCGGTGATGAACAGGCCGCAACCGCGGACCACAGCGGGCAGGCCACAACCGCAGGCTGGAGCGAAGTGACAGCTGTTGCGGGAGACAACGGGCAGGCCGCAACGGACTGGAGCACAGCGACAGCGGCCGAGGACGACCGTCGGCAGGTCGCGGCTCTGACTTAGAGAGGGGCGACAGTCTCTTGTCGGTAAGCTTGGTACCTCCTTTCTGAAGGCCACCGTAGATCTCCTGTCTGCTGCAGATCTTCCCTCTGGTCTCTATCAGTCGCTCTGGCTCTCTCACACTCCCACAGTCTCTTGCTCCATGTTGGGCGTACTACCAACTGACTCCCTAGCGCGCTCCCTGCCCCTTTTATACTCGCTCCACCCCTTGCTGTCCTGTCACTCTCAGCAGTCCACTCTCCTCCTTTGCCCCCCGGGTATCGTTTCTTTAGGAACCCAGATTGCGATCCCCTTGGTTCCAGCCCGGACACTCTACGGGGGTCCTCCTCCCCACACCAACACCCACTGGGGTATAGCTACCAAGTTGACATAGTTTGTGCACAGCTGAACAGAGTTGTCAGAAAAAAAAATCCTTCAGTAACATGTTTGATGGATTGACTCGTGGAAACATCCATATAGTATTATTATTATTACTTAGTTATTTATATAGCGCCATTAATTCCATGGTGCTGTACATGACAAGGGGTTACATACATAGTAATAGATATCGTTTACCCAAATAAAAATTACAATGACAGACTGTTACACAAGGGAGAGGACCTTGTCCTTGCTGACTTTCATTCTGCTGGCGAATGGGAAAGTGACAGAAGGTGGTGGGTGGGGCACCTTGTCCTCGGGTGGTGGAGAGAAGGTAGCGCGTGTGGTGGTGTAGAAGTCACATTTACGACCACCATGCTCTCCAATTGACATCTCTGGAAATGCATCCAAAATGTCAAAATCTCTAGCTTCAGTTATAGAAAATGCATGGGCTCCTTTCTCCTTTTAAACGTCATCGTCCAACTAGTTCAGTATTAGTAGGTGAGGGCTTGTCAGAATCCTGCCCAGGAACACCTGGCTTCAGTAGTTGCAAGTCCTGTCCCTGTGATCTTCAACATTATCTTGCTATGGCTCTTCCAGGCATGATTTCATCAAGAAGATTTAGCCTTCGTAATACAGAGACAGAGTACAATACAGAGTACAACACCACCTAAGTGTTCACCCTCTGCTACTCAGACTTTCTATCTGCGCAGTGACTGCCTCTAGGCTGAAGATGATGATGGTGGTAGTAGTTGGAGCATTTAACACAGTCATGAAGCTGTCATAACAACTTGAAACAAATCTTTTTACCAACATACCCCACTGTAAAAAAAATTTTATTTTTTTTTTGGATAAAAAAGTGTGCTGGATATAACGAGAGTGACAGACTGCCCAAAAAAGGGAATTTAGGCCTAAAATGCCTCAATTTTTGGCACACGGATGTATGAGGCGTGTCAGAGATAGACCCCACTGTAAAATGTGGCCTGTTTTTTAAAATAATGCAGCATAGTGCTGTATATAAGTTCAGTGACACCCAGGACAAAAAAGGAAAACCGGCCTAAACTGGCCAAACTTTGAGCACAGATAAAAAAAGAGTGCTGGATATAACGTGAGTGACAGACTGCCCAAAAAATGGAATTTAGGCCTAAAATTCCTCAATTTTTGGCACACGGATGTATGAGGCGTGTCAGAGATAGACCCCACTGTAAAATGTGGTCTGTTTTTTATAATAATGTAGCATAGTGCTATAAAGTATATATCTTGAGTACCAGACAGGAAAACACTGGAGTACTGGCCTAAAATCCACAAATTTTTATCACACGGATGTATGAGGGGTGTCACAGATATACCACACTGTAAAATATGTTTTTGGGTTTTTTTTGGTGGATGCAAAAGAGTGCTGGATATAATTAGAGTGAAAGACTGTCCAAAAAAGGGAATTTAGGACTAAAATGCCTCAATTTTTGGCACACTGATGTATGAGGCGTGTCACAGATAGCCCCCACTGTAAAATCTGGCCTGTTTTTTAAAGTAATGCAACATAGTGCTATATATAAGTACTGTGACATCCAGGACAAAAAAAGTAAACTGCCGTAAACTGGCCAAACTTTGAGCACGCACAGATATAAGCTGGAACGGAGATACCACTACGAAAAATGTGTGGCCTGTATTTTTTAAATTTTTTTTGCGAAATACTGCTGTATATAAGAACAGTGATACCCAGGACAAAAAAAGAAAACTGCTGTAAACTGGCCAAACTTTGAGCACACACAGATATGAGCTGGCACGGAGATACAACACCAAAAAATGTGTGGCCTGTATTACAATTACACCTGGGGCTAGCTATATACGGCCAGTATATCCTACAGGTAGCAGCAGCAGCAACAGAACACAGGAAAGAAATGGACCCTTTTGATGTATGCAATGATCTATACACACACATACAGTGAATGCAGGCCTTGCACTGATGTGTATAGAGCGACGTACACTACCCTGCCTACCTATCATTGGAACCTATAGAATCCAGAAATTGTCCTTAGAAGGACTGTTGGTTTAGCTAGATTTCAGTAGTTTAGGATGGTAGACCCCACACTAACTAATAAATCCCCAATTCTGACTGTTGTGAATTGCCTTGCTCGAAGCTCCCTCTGCTCCCTCTGGTGGTTACTGAGAATAGTGGAGCTGGCCAGGTGGATGGAAGTTCCCCACCTGACGACAATAATTGGGAACCTTGGATTACTGCCTGGGAGCATATAATTGAGCTGGCTGCTCTTGGAGGTTGCTGGTGATTTCCTCCGTGTGCATTTGGAGCTCTTTTGTCCCCTGCCTGATCTGCATGGTTCAGCTAAGTGATTCTTTTGATTCTGTTATAAATGGGTCACCGAGGAGGATGGCAGTAACAAGCTAAGCCACCAGAAGACCAGAGAGGTTGGTATCTAAGCGGATTGCAGACCCCTGATCCTATCCACACAACTAGCAGTAGCCATGGAGCTAGATGCCTCGTCACAGCCGGAGGACTAACTAAGCC
This sequence comes from Dendrobates tinctorius, assembly GCF_039654945.1. Taxonomy (NCBI): domain Eukaryota; kingdom Metazoa; phylum Chordata; class Amphibia; order Anura; family Dendrobatidae; genus Dendrobates; species Dendrobates tinctorius. The sequence continues at coordinate 47,992,785 of NW_027361687.1, forward strand.
TAAAGACAGAAAGATGAAATCTAAACTGCCCGGAGCAGATCCCCAAAGAAATAAACAGTCCCCAAACATATATTGTCGGTGAGGCAAGATGAAACACAAACACAGGCAGAGAACAGACTGAGCAAAGGTGGGGCCCAAGCTGTCTAGACAGGACAGGACAGAAAAGATACTATCTGCAATCACGCACAAAACCCTGAAAAAGTCGAACTAATGGAGCACACTCGGACTGGGTCACGGTTAGCAGTGGGGTACCACAGGGGTCAGTTTTGGGCCCACTTCTTTTTAACATTTATTAATGACCTTGTAGGGGGCATAGAGAGTAGAATTTCAATATTTGCAGATGACACTAAACTCTGCAGGGTAATCAATACAGAGGAGGACAATTTTATATTACAGGAGGATTTATGTAAACTAGAAGCTTGGGCTGATAAATGGCAAATGAGCTTTAATGGGGATAAATGTAAGGTCATGCACTTTGGTAGAACGAATAAGATGTATAATTATGTGCTTAATTGTAAAACACTGGGCAAAACTGTCACTGAAAAAGACCTGGGTGTATGGGTGGACGACAAACACACATTTAGTGGCCAGTGTCAGGCAGCTGCTGCAAAGGCAAATAAAATAATGGGATGCATTAAAAGAGGCATAGATGATCATGAGGAGAACATAATTGTACCTCTATATAAGTCACTAGTGCGACCACACTTAGAATACTGTGTACAGTTCTGGTCTCCGGTGTATAAGAAAGACATAGCTGAACTGGAGCGGGTGCAGAGAAGAGCGACCAAGGTTATTAGGAAACTAGGGGGTCTGCAATACCAAGACAGGTTATTACACTTGGGGTTATTTAGTTTGGAAAATCGAAGGCTTAGGGGTGATCTTATTACAATGTATAAATATATGCGGGGACAATACAAAGACCTTTCTAATGATCTTTTTACTCTTAGACCTGTGACGGGGACAAGGGGGCATCCGCTACGTCTGGAGGAAAGAAGGTTTTAGCATACTCACAGACGCGGATTCTTTACTGTAAGAGCAGTGAGACTATGGAACTCTCTGCCATATGATGTTGTAATGAGTGATTCCCTAATAAAATTTAAGAAGGGACTGGATGCCTTTCTTGAAAAGTATAATATTACAGGGTATATATATTAGTTTCCTTAATATTGCGTTGATCCAGGGAGCTAGTCTGATTGCCGTATGTGGAGTCGGGAAGGAATTTTTTTCCCCAATGTGAAGCTTACTGTTTGCCACATGGGTTTTTTTTGCCTTCCTCTGGATCAACATGTTAGGGCAAGTTAGGATAGGATATGGGTTGAACTAGATGGACTTAAAGTCTTCCTTCAACCTTAATAACTATGTTACTATGTTACTTCTGATATACAAAAGACCTGAGGTCACACGACCTCACCCCTGCTAGATCAGCACTCTGGTATAAACTGGCAGCAAAGCAAAAAGATACTAACATAACAGGGGACTGAACAAACTGCAACATATGAAGTTGCAGCAGGGAGCATGCTGAACCCTAGCAGCAAAACAAAAAGCAAAAAAAACAACCAGATTAGATGCAAAGGATTAGCAAAAGAATCACTTAGCTGAACCATGCAGATCAAGCAGGGGACAAAAGAGCTCCAAATGCACACGGAGGAAATCACCAGCAACCTCCAAGAGCAGCCAGCTCAATTATATGCTCCCAGCTAGTAATCCCAGGTTCCCAATTATTGTCGTCAGGTGAGGAACTTCCATCCACCTGGCCAGCTCCACTACTCTCAATAACCACCAGAGGGAGCTTCGGCTCAGAACTTCGAGCAAGGGAATTCACAAAATCTGACCCTATCTCGGTAGCAGCTCTCCCTACACTAGCTCAATCCGGAGCTGAATGCGCCGAGCAGGGCGGCGTCCGGTCTCTTATACCCCTGATGATGCTGTGCGGCCAGCCAATCACTGCATGACCACAACAAAGATGACTGTGGCGTTTCATTGCCTGGCAGACAATCCCTACATCATGACTGGGTCTGTAAAGTCCACCAAAAAAGCTGGGTGGAGACCCGAGTTCCCGCCGAGTAATCCCGTAAATGCTCCGTGCTCGCCGAGTACACCGAGTACCATGCTACTCCGGCGAGTAACGAGTAATGGCGAGCACGTTCGCTCATCACTAATGGTTGCACATTCAATAGTAAAAGTGTTTAAATTGGGGTACCACAAGGCTCTGTCCTGGCCCCATTGTTGTTCAACATTTTTATAAATGATCTAAATAAAAGAACTGATGGTAAACTAATCAACTTTGCAGACAATGCAAAGCTAGGAGGGATAGCTAACAACTGAGAAGACAGAGAAAGGATTCAGAAGAATTTAGATAAGCTTGAACAACGGGCAGTGGCTAATAGAATGGTATTTAACAGGGAAAAATGTAAGATTCTACATCTGAACTAAAGAGGTAAATGACACGCACTCTGTTGATATAGTTAGGTGCAGGCTGAACTTGGACCAAGTCCAGAAATCATCACCAAGATAAAACAGCCGCACTCAAATAATTTTTTGCTATAATTGCAGCTAGAAAACACTAAAGTTTATTTTGTGTACAATATAATTTCACCACAGGAAAATTATCGAGGTAGCTAGGGAAACGAGGTAACATTTCGACCCAGTTCCGGGTCTTTATTAAACCTCACTGTTAAACCAAACATACAAAAAATAAACATACAAAAAAGTATGCAATAATAAATGTGTTGTACAAATATACATGAGGGTATAGCACAGACCAATCATATGGTCTGAAATTTTTTTTCAATACATAGTCCCTAAGGTAGTAACTAATGGAGCACATAATACCAGAGCAACACAGCATAAATCATAATTACAAAAGAGATGCTTGGGAGATTAGGATCTATACATGTTTTAATAAAGTACTTTCACCAGTTGATATACCATACTCTGTTTGCACAGCCCCAGCTGGTACTTCTGTTTTCTATTTGTTTAGTACAACGTATTGGTGACTTTCTCTACTTCTTAAAGTCAGTATTTCCTCCTTCCAGCTTGTCTTCACCTCACCTACCAGCATCTAATGTGTTAAAAGATGTATAGATCCTAATCTCCCAAGCATCTCTATAAATGGTAATTTATGTATGTTTTTTTTTTACAGTGAGGTTTGATAAAGACCTAGAACTGGGTCGAAACGTTACCTCATTTCCCTCGCTACCTCGATAATTTTCCTGTGGTAAAATTATATTGTACACAAAATAAACTCTAGTGTTTTCTATCTGCAATTATAGCGAGATTCTACATCTGGGCAAGAAAAATGAAAATTCCATCTACAGAATGGGAGGAATAGAACTAAGCAACAGCACGTGTGAAAAAGACTTGGGTATATTAATAGAAAACAGACTGCACATGAGTCAACAGTGTGATGCAGTAGCAAAAAAGGCAAACACAGTTCTAGGATGTATTAAGAGGAGTATAAAGTAGAGATCCCGTGACCTAATTATTCTCCTCTACTTCTCCTTTGTCATACCTCATCTGGAATACTGTGTCCAGTTCTGGGCACCACATTTTAAAAAATATATTGAAAAACTGGAGCAAGTTCAGAGAAAAGATACCAGGATGGAGAGTGGACAATAAAGTATGTCCTACAAGGAACGGTTAAAGGATCTGAGAATGTTTAGCTTGCAAAAAAGAAGGCTAAGGAGAGACTTAATAGCTGCCTACGAATATCTGAAGGAACACAAGAAAATACAAAATGACAAATTTGCAAAAAATACTCTGCAGTAAAAAACATGACAGTAATCAGCAAGTGCTGTATAACGAATACAGGGTATTTAGTCAATACGTTTTTTGCAAAAAATGTTTACCAAGCCGCTTCACCACGTCACGGTAACCCTTCACGAAGCAGTCCCTATCTAATGTATTTAAAACCTGAACATGTGAACAGTGTCTAAATGAACAGGATACAGACAGGCGCCTCCTAGCATATGGGCTTGTGGTGTAAGACAGGGATGTCACAGTGTAGAGAATCATCATTATTATCATTTGCACATGGAAACACGAGAAGCAATGGAATGAAACTGGAAAGGAGAAGAGACAAATTAGATATTACAAAAAACTTTTTGACAGTGAGGGTGATCAATGAGTGGAACAGGCCGCCAAGAGAAGTGGTGAGTTTTCCTTCAATGGAAGTCTTCAGAGGTTGGACAGACATCTGTCTGAGATGGTTTAGTGAATCTTACATAGAGCATGGGGTTGGACACAATGACCCTTGAGGTCCCTTCCAACTCTAACATGCTATGATTCTATGATAAATACAGTGAAACCTAGAAACAATGTTTTAAAAAATATAAAAAACACAAATTTGAATCAACCCATTTCCCCCCATTGAAAATAAAGTATTAAATAAATACACATATTTGGTATCACTACATCCGTAAAAGCCAATCTCTCAAAATCGAGAATTAATTAATCTGATCGATAAACATAAACACTGTAAACAGAAAACAAATTAAAACCTCCAAAATTGAGGGTTTTTTTAAGTCACCGCAATGTTATTAAAAAAGGTTGTAAGAAGAAATTGAAATTTTATAGCTATCCCAAAATAGTATAAATAAAAACTTTATTTCAACCCACAAACAATAAGCTCTCACTTGTACTGCACCACCAACCAAAAAATGACAACGTTAAAAATCTCAGTAAATGGCCACAATCAAAAACATTTTTCTTACAAATGTAAAATTCTTTTCACCACCACTGGAATTAAAAAGCTGGGCAAGTTCGGTATCACCGTAATTGTACTGATAAGGAGAAAAATAATGTCAGGTCATTTTACAATAAATGCTGGAAAAACAAAACACTGTCGGAATTGCATTTTTTCAATTTAATCTCAATTGCATTTTTTTTCCTATTTTCCAGTACATTACATGAAAGGTGTCATTCAAAACTACATTGTATCCTGGAAAAAAACAAGCCCTTGTACAGCTATGTGGATGGAAAAATAAAATTATGAAAAAAGAAAAAAAGAAAATTGGTCAGAGCTGGAAGGGGTTACATTCTAAAAAAGCAAAATAGTAATAGCCAAAAATCTAATATATAAAACTTAAGTGTGTGTATGTGTGTATGTATGTGTGTGTGTGTATGTCCGGGATTGGCAGCTACAGCCACAAAATTTGGCACAGTCACACGTCTGGACCACGAGAGTTTCCTAAGCTAAGTTGTGAGGTGAAATTTTAACCCCGCGCGTTCCAATTCACCAAACAATTTTGCCCCTATCTACATAATGGGGAAAAAGTGTGTGTGTATCAAGCCCCGCCCCTCATTATGATGTCATAATGCTTGCCATGGCGACGCTAATGTCATAATAGGTTGCAATGGCGAAGATGCTGTCACAATGGATGCCATGGTGACGATGATGTCTTAATAGGTTGCAATGGTGACGGTTATGTCATAACGGTTGCCATGGTGATGATGATGTCATAATGGGTATGTGGGCACGGGACTATGGGATGGAGGATATCTATGATGGGTATATGGGCACGGGACTATGGGATGGCGGATATGTATGATGGGTATATGGGCACGGGACTATGGGATGGAGGATATGAATGATGGGTATATGGGCATGGGACTATGAGATGAAGGATGTGGGATGGGTATATTGGCACTCGACTATGGGATGGCGAATATGTATGATGGGTATATGGGCATGGAACTATGGGATGGAGAATATGTATGATGGGTATATGGGCATGGGACTATGGGATGGAGGATGTGTGATGGGTGTATGGGCACTCGACTATGGGATGGAGGATATGTATGATGGGTATATGGGCACGGGCCTATGGGATGGTGGATATGTATGATGGGTATATGGGCATGGGACTATGGGATGGAAGATGTGTGATGGGTATATGGGCACTCGACTATGGGATGGAGGATATGTATGATGGGTATATGGGCGCGGGCCTATGGGATGGTGGATATGTATGATGGGTATATGGACATGGGACTATGGGATGGAGGATAATTATAATTTGTTATAACTAACCACAGTTAGTTACTATGCCCGGGCAGCGCCGGGCTCTTCAGCTAGTGCTATATATTTATCAAAAGACATCCACTTCTCCGCCACTAAAAAATGCAATACAAAGCAATCAAAACATTTGATGTATCCAAAAATGGTACCAGAAAAACAACAGCTTGGCATGCAATAGAACAAGTCCTCACTCAGCTTCATCAATGAAAATGTAGAATACTGAGTCATAGGACAGCGTAAAATCAATAACGGCTGCAGCATTTCAGAGAAACATAGAAAGTGTAGCTCGAAGATGTTCTCCCAGTATTGCTTTTGTTGTTTTACAGAGCTCTCCCATGTCTGTACATAAGGAGGGACCTGTCAATCAACCGGAGTCAGTCAAGGAGAAGCCGGCTGTAGGCATTGCTAGACTAGTCCCCGGCCAACTTTTAAATCTGTGCAGACAAGCGCTGATTCATCGAGTGACAGGTTCCCTTTAAGTTTAAGCATACAATAGTTACCAATAAGAAATGTATTTCCTGTCCAGTTACCTAAGTGTTAGGCCTGTTTCACACATCAGTTTTTGTGTGTCAGTTAAAATCCGCCAAAATGGAATGAAGAATTTTAAAGGAACCGCTGCCCGGGAGGGAGGGAGGGAGAGAGAGAGAGAGAGAGAATTTTTTGTTTGTCCGCCAGAAATGATTTCAGGGTTAAATTTTCTCCGGGCATGCGCTCTATAAAAATGCGGATCCTGCAGTACAAAAAACGTTACATGGTCCGTCCCGGTATCTCAGCGGACGCAAAAACATTGACGGATCCGCAAAAAAACGGATCCAACGGATGGCCATCCGTCAAGATCCACCGGTAATGCAAGTCAATGGGGAAAAAAACGGATCCGCCAAAAAAATGGCGGATCCGTTTTTTTGCAAAAATGGCGGATTTTGACTGATGGTCAAAAACAGAAGTGTGAAACAGGCCTTAGCTGTTAACACCATTTCCTTGTCTGTGTCCCCATATAATCTTATATATGTTATGTTTATACATCCAGTGTTACAAATTGTTTAAAACGGTCATTTTTTTTTAGGTGATGCTCTATTGGGGGAAATTCTACTGGATAAACAAGGGCACCAACTTACCACATTAATGAAAGGTAAAAATGCTTTTAGTTTTCTTTCTGCTAAACCAAAGGTGTAGCTTGGAGTTCAGCTCAGGGGACAAAAACCTCTGAATAGGCCCCCATCCAGGTAACCGATTACAAATATGGTGGCCACCCCAATTGTGGGTATAGAGGAACATCAGAAGATGACCAGGCTGTTACTGAAAATAAATCTCTACATAAAGGCTAACACCAACATTACCACCACATGAACAGTGTCCACATTTTGCCCCTTGAAAGTAATAATTCCCAATGTGCACCTTTGATGGTCACAATACTCTGAGTGCCCCTATAACAATAATGCTTCTTTATGGCCCACTTAACAATTAATAATGTCCCTTGAGTTCCCCCATGTACAGTTTCTCTATACAGTATGGTGGCCCCACAGCTACCCACAGCTCTGCTATGCACAGTATGATGGGCCTACAGCTCCCCATACTCAGTACAATGCCCCCACAACTCCCCTATACACAACACAGCCTCCCCATACATAGTATGATGTCCCCACTGCTGTGCCAAAACACAGTATAATGACCCCCTCAGAAGCCCTAAAACAGAATGATGGCCCCCACAGTAGAACTCACACTGTATAATGGCCCTCTTACTGTATAATGGCCTCTACAGTAGTCGTCACACTTTATGATGGCCTCCGGATTAGCTCAGACACTGTATAATGGTGTTCGCATTAGTTCCCACACTGTATAATTGCCACCATGGTAGGCCACAAACTATAAAATAGACCCAAAACTTTATGAGAACCCCCCAACAGATTATTATTTAGTTTTAAAGCACCATTGATCCCATTGTGCTGTTCATGAGACAGGGTTACATACAAAATAAAAATAAATTACAGTGAACAAACTAACAATGAAAGACTGATACAGAGGGAAGAGGTCCCTTACAGTCTACCAGATAAAAGGGAAGTATACAGTAGGTTGGGGGGCTTGCAGCAGCTTACGTGGTGGTGAAGTGGCATCAGTGTCATTGCAGACTTTAGTGAGGTGACAGTAGGGTCTGTGCAGGGTGTAAGCTTGCTTGAAGAGATTTGTTTTCAAATTCCGTGTTGCGCCACAGAACTCCAGAGTATGGGGGATGTTCAGGAGAAGTCATGGAGGAGATTGGGTGAGGAATATTTAAGTGGGGAGGAGAGAAGAAGGTCTTGAGAGGACCAGAGATTGCATGTTGGAAAGTAATGGGAGATTATGGATGCTTTGTAGGTCAATGTAAATAATTCCAGCTGGATAGTTGGGGAATTGGAAGCCAATTAAAGGATTTTCAGAGTGTAGAAAAGGAGGAATAGCGAGGCAAGAAATGGATTAGTCATGCAGCAGAGTTAAGGACGGACTGGAGAGGTAGGAGAGTGTTAGCAGGGAGACCATTGAGAGGGATAATGCAGTAATCGAGGCAGGAGATGACAAGGGTGTGCACTAAAAGTTTAGTAGATTCGGGATTGAAGAAAGGACAGAATCTGGAAATATTTTTGAGTTGAAGGCAGCAAGAGGTGGAAAAACCTTGGATCTTTGGTTTTAAGGACAGAGCAAAGTTGAGTGTTACTCTGAGGTAGCAGACTTGCTTTACAGGGAAAGCGTGATATCGTTCATTCAGATAGATCATGTAGGGAAGTTAGATGAGATGGATGAGTTCAGTTTTGTCTACACTTAGGTTTAGGAAGTGTAATGAGAAGAAATAGAATATGGCTGAGAAGACACTCGGGGATTTTGGACAGTAAAGAGGTGACTTCTAGATCAGAGAGGTAGATTTGAGTATCTAATCAGTAGCTTATAGATGGTACTGGAAACCATGGGACTTTATGAGTTGTCCCAGGCCAAAGGTATAGATCAAGAATAGCAAGGGTCCAAAACAGAACCTTGAGGGACACTAACAGAGAGAGGGTGGGATGAAATAGTGTGGGAGATTCTAAATGTGTTGTTGGAAAGGTATGAGGAGGTTCAGGAGAGGATGAGGTCTTCAATGCCAAGGGAAGAGAAGATTTGTAGTAGGCAGGAGTGATCAACTGTTTTGAAGGCAGAAGACAGGTATAGAAGGATCAATATAGAGAATTGTCTGTTAGCTTCTGCAGTAAGTCGTTAGTAATTTTGGTTAGGGCAGTTTCGGTGTAATGATGGGAATAGAAGCTGGGTTGTAGGTTGTCAAAGAGTGAGTTATATGAGAGATGCGGGGAAGTTCAGCATGCCGTTCGAAGAGTTTGGAGGTGGACAAGAGCACCAATATGGGGTAATAGCTGGACATAGAGGTCGGGTCGAGGTGTGGCTTCTTTAGGATAAGTATGGCATGTTTGAAAGAAGAAGGGAAGGTACCAGAGGTTAGCGATAGGTTGAAAAAATGGATAAGGGCTGGGATAAGCCCGGTGGTGAGGCTGAGGAGGAGGTGGGATGGGATGGGGTCAAGTGCACAAGTGTAGAGGTGCGATTTGAAGAGGAGATGAGCGAGCTCTCCTTCAGTGATGGTGGGGAGGAATGTTATGGGGCAGGAGCAGTGATCTTTTATACATAAGGGTTGTGGTGGATGGGCAGTAAAGACTTGCTTTGTTTGGTCAACCTTATTTGGGTCGCCCTCCCAGGGCTGTGGGGTACTCGGTACTGGGCCGGTGTCAGGGGGATGATGTGTCACAGCAGCGGTGACCCGGTCTGTGGCCCTGGGCGCCCAAGTCAATGGTGGATGATGTTTGTAATGTAGTTTATATGGAAAGTTTGTGACGCCACCTGTGGTGTTTGGCAAGTGAGGTGTTAGCCAACGCTGCGTGCAGATCCTCTGGGGCTGATGGTGTGTTGCAGCTTAGATGGTGTAGCTCCCCACAGGTGAAGCTGTAACCCCAGGGCAGTGTATAGGCACAGGCGGTGTGAGGAGTGTGGATACCCAGATGTAGCTGTGCTGGCGGTGTTGACGCACAATTGAATGGAAGACACCAGGGCTTGTAGTTCCAAAGCTTTACTCACAGTTCGTGGTACACACTGGTGCCTGCCTCCGTGCTGTGTCCTCCGGGGTAAAGACTCAATCAACCTCCCGGGCAAGTCAGGATTCTCCTCTCCAACACTCTGCCAACATGTGCCTTTCCCGAACGACTCCTCTATTGCGCCTTTTAGTGTGAAGAGCTCCAGTACCGTGGTTCTCTGAAGTTCCTCCTGTCAGATGTTCCTAACAACTCTACTTGTATGACAGACAGCTGTAGTCTGATCAGGGACCTCCTAGATCCCGGCTCTCTATCCGTGTTGCTGTTGTGTCCCAGGTCTTAGATGGGAGTAGTGCATTTACAGCCAACTACTCCACCGGTGCCTGCTGCAGAACCATAAGTGTCCATACAACCTCGGGGACCGGGCCCCGGCCTTGCGCTGAGAACCTATAGGCAGGGTTCCTCTTCCAACCCACAACTCCTCTCTGTTCTCCTACTCCTTCGTTCCGTACTTGTCTTTCTCTCTCTTATGGAAGTGCAGGTTATAGTTCTACGTCTCTCTCCTTCTGTTTGCTTTCCTGTGCCAGCTGGCTCAGATCACTGAGGCAGCTGCAGCACTCCTTCCTCCATCCCTTCTTCCATGGACACTCACTCCTGTCTGAGTGACTTCCTTCTCCCTCGCTCTTCTGTGAAACTGACCCCTAAGGGACTGACCCTCTCGGGGACTGACCTGATATTCTACACTTTCCCACTCTCTTATATCTAACTCCACCCACCTCCCAGCACATCTCGTGTTACGAAGCAAGGAACCACGAAAGGTGCTCTGCTACCCTCTAAGCATGAGCCGCAATGTGATCAGTGCTGAACTATCCTGTGTGTGGGATGCAGGTGTTGGAGTGCGGAAAGGAGTTCCCAACTTACCAGGATGGTGGGGCACCACACCTTAGGAAAAAGTGCAGTACCTCTGTGGTGACTGAGCCTCAGGGGCGCCACATACCCCCCGTTAAACATAGCACGTCCGCGGGCTGCAAGATAACAAAGTAGACAGCAAAGAAACATACAAAATTTTACAATGCATAATAAACTTTTCTTATACTAATCTTCCTAGTATAGGATGTACTCTTCTTAAACGTTTCAAACAATTCTATCTAAAATTTTTAATTCTAAGTGCAATTCTCAATTCAAAGTGCTATTCTCTATAACACATTTTTCTCTCATTTTCTTTCTTTTCTTTCTCTTTCTCTAGACGCAAGACGCTGACCGCAAATACCTGGTCCGTCACCTCTCTACTTTCAATTCTTTATTCACATCCTAATCTAATATATTAAGCTCAAAGTGTGTATGTATGTATGTATGTATGTATGTATGTATGTATGTATGTATGTATGTGTGTGTGTATGTCCGGGATAGGCATCCGCACCGTCGCAGCTACAGCCACAAAATTTGGCACAGTCGCACGTCTGGACCCCGAGAGCGTCCTAAGCTATGTTGTGAGGCGAAATTTTAACCCCGCGGGTTCCAATTCACCAAACAATTTTGCTCCCATCTACATACTGGGGAAAAAGTGTGTGCGCGTCAAGCCCCGCCCCTCATTATGATGTCATAATGCCCCTATTTGCATACTGGGGAAACAGTGTGTGCGTATCAAGCCCCGCCCCTCATTATGATGTCACAATGGTTGCCATGGCGACGCTGATGTCATCATAGGTTGCAAGCCCTGCCACCGCTCATTATGATGTCATAATGGTTGACTATGGGATGGAGGATGTATGATGGGTATATGGGCACTGGACTATGCGATGGAGGATATGTATGACGGGTATATGGGCACGGGACTTTGGGATGGAGGATGTGTGATGGGTATATGGGCACTGGACTATGGGATGGAGGATATGTATGATGGGTATATGGGCACGGGACTATGGGATGGCGGATATGTATGATGGGTATATGGGCACGGGACTATGGGATGGAGGATATGTATGATGGGTATATAGGCACGGGCCTATGGGATGGAGGATATGTATGATGGGTATATGGGCATGGGACTATGAGATGAAGGATGTATGATGGGTATATGGACACTCGACTATGGGATGGAGGATATGCATGATGGGTATATGGGCACGGGACTATGGGATGGCGGATATGTATGATGGGTATATGGGCACGAGACTATGGGATGGAGGATATGTATGATGGGTATATGGGCATGGGACTATGAGATGAAGGATGTATGATGGGTATATGGGCACTCGACTTTGGGATGGAGGATATGTATGATGGGTATATGGGCACGGGCCTATGGGATCGTGGATATGTATGATGGGTATATGGGCACGGGACTATGGGATAGCGGATATGTATATGGGCACGGGACTATGGGATGGAGGAAGTGTGATGGGTATATGGGCACTGGACTATCGGATGGAGGATATGTATGACGGGTATATGGGCACGGGACTATGAGATGGCGGATATGTATGATGGGTATATGGGCACGGGACTATGGGATGGAGGATATGTATGACGGGTATATGTGCACGGGACTAGGATAGCGGATATGTATATGGGCATGGGACTATGAGATGAAGGATGTGTGATGGGTATATGGGCACTTGACTATGGGATGGCGAATATGTATGATGGGTATATGGGCATGGGACTATGGGATGGAGAATATGTATGATGGGTATATGGGCATGGGACTATGGGATGGAGAATATGTATGATGGGTATATGGGCATGGGACTATGGGATGGAGGATGTGTGATGGGTATATGGGCACTCGACTATGGGATGGAGGATATGTATGATGGGTATATGGGCATGGGACTATGGGATGGAGAATATGTATGATGGTTATATGGGCATGGGACTATGGGATGGAGAATATGTATGATGGGTATATGGGCATGGGACTATGGGATGGAGGATGTGTGATGGGTATATGGGCACTCGAATATGGGATGGAGGATATGTATGATGGATATATGGGCACGGGACAATGGGATGGAGGATAATTATAATTTGCTATAGCTAACCATAGTTAGTTTCTATGCCCGGGCAGCGCCGGGCTCTTCAGCTAGTTCTTCTATAAAAGCTATTTCTCAGTTACTAATACTCTTATAAAACACATTATCAAATACTTTACAGTAAAACATTCAACAGTCATTCTTGTAAGTGCTGGACACCACTCCCAGCCGGGATCTCTTGCAGTGTCCTTTGAGGTAGACATCATCTTCGAAAAGTGTCCATGCAAAAACATTATCTTCGCAAAGTGTCTCTTATGTAAAACCAAGAAAGGGCACCTAAAGAGGTGCAACTATTTACAATGAAAGTTTTTGGATCTCTCCAAGTTCATGATCGCTAGTTCAAAATTGAAAAACGCTGCCAATCAACGGGGCAACAAAAGTGCTACCAGACAAACAAAACATGATGAAAAATAGAAAAAAAAATAGAAAAAGGCACAACTGGTGCAAACAAACCCTCCTGGGTAACGAGATTTGTAAGTTTTCTAATTGTGGTCCCCTCCTGGGGTTCTGGAAGCCAAACCGGAACTGTCTTCATCCTGATTCTGGTTTCTGGCTAACCGCATGTACTCTGCTTCCCACAGGAAGAGATAGGGACCGGTTGGGGTAATTGAAAGGGCCATAGAAACATCCACTGCCTGCGGGGATGGCATATCTGCTACCTCCGATGGCGTTTCTGCGGCTATTGGGGACTCAGTTGGCTCTGTCGCTAGTTCCTCGGGGTCCGATTCCTCAGTGTCCATTGGGACTTCAGTCAGCGGTACCGCAATTGGGGGTCGTCGGTGGAGGTCAACTGGGCCATTCCTATCCATAGGTTCCACTCCCAAAGCTATGGTCACCCCCGAGGCGGTAATCGTACCTGGCGTTCCCAGCCGCGGGCCCAGCTCCGGTTCCGGGTGGTAGATGGCCGCTGCCGCAACTCCCGGAGTGACGGACGGGACGGAACGCAGTTGTACCCAGGCCGGGGCCAGGCCAGTCTCGGCCAGGGTCGTTGGTGGGGGCCAGCACAACCGTGCCCGGTCCAGGCGGGGACGCGGTCCTGGGCCTCCATTCTGCTCCAGCGCCCTCATGTATCTTCTCCGAACGGGACTCATCCAGTGGCAGTATCGGGGGGTGAGGTGGTGGTGGCGGCCGCTGCTGGGGATGTATCAGCGGTCGCAGCCTCCGCATGGGTGGCCTAGGGGTGAGTAATCCCTCCTCCCCCTGTTCTTCTGACTTCTCATCTTCTTTCATCATGGCGTTCTGGCGTTCTCCTTCCTGCCTCGGCCCCTTTCCCGCCACAGGCTTCTTCTGCCCCTCCTTCCGGGGGCGGCGTCTTCTTCCAGCGCCTCCATACCAAGCCAGTATACGAACCCCTCGGGGGGGTGGGCCATGTTGCTGTCACATAGTAATTCAGGCAGGGGAGGCCCAATACTCTTTGCGGTCTTTTCCTAGGACCTTCCATCTCTTCACGCCCTTCTCCACGCCAGCGGCCATTTCTAATGTCCATTTTACAGTCTATTAAATCAGGTCTTCTGCACATTTTCAAAAGTTCAAAGTCCAACAAATTTCAGGCACACAGAACCCGATGGCATCGGGTCTCGTCATCCTGTTCGTGACGCCAAAATTGAGTCGCCCTCCCAGGGCTGTGGGGTACTCGGTACCGGGCCGGTGTCAGGGGGATGATGTGTCACAGCAGCGGTGACCCGGTCCATGGCCCTGGGCACCCAAGTCAATGGCGGATGATGTTTGTAATGTAGTTTATATGGAAAGTTCGTGACACCACCTGTGGTGATTGGCAAGTGAGGTGTTAGCCAACGCTGCGTGCAGATCCTCTGGGGCTGATGGTGTGTTGCAGCTTAGTCTCTCTCCTTCTGTTCGCTTTCCCGTGCCAGCTGCCTCTGCTGTCCCTTCTTCCAGGGACCCTCACTCCTGTCTGAGTGACTTCCTTCTCTCTCGCTCTCCTGTGAAACTGACCCCTAAGGGACTGACCCTCTCGGGGACTGACCTGAAATTCTACACTTTCCCACTCTTTTATATCTAACTCCATCCACCTCCCAGCACATCTCGTGTTACGAAGCAAGGAACTACGAAAGGTGCTCTGCTACCCTATAAGCATGAGCCGCAATGTGATCAGTGCTGAACTATCCAGTGTGTGGGATGCAGTTGTTGGAGTGCGGAAAGGAGTTCCCAACTTACCAGGATGGTGGGGCACCACACCTTAGGAGAAGGTGCAGTACCTCTGTGGCGACTGAGCCTCAGGGACGCCACATATTTATTAAATGTCCATTGTTACAGAACCCCCCAGCACCCCGAATAGGAGATGCATGTATGATAGGTGCAATGTGAAATGCATACCCCTAATGCAGCAACCGACCGACTGCGACCCCTGGGCAGAGGTAAATTAGATATCCCACTTCTGACCTCCCCCCACCTTTGCAAATCCCACAGTAAATGATTGGGGGTCGCCGGCCACCTGCGACTATTGTAATGTACATCTGGCGTATTAATTGGAGCCTGTTATCTACTGGCCCGACACATATTGATTGTCCTGTCCTCTATATGTATATATATTCTGAGACCGGTAAGTAAAATGTTGTCACTAGAGTTGAGCGAAACGGGTCGAAAAATTTCAAAAGTCGCCGACTTTTGGCAAAGTCAGGTTTCATGAAACGAAACCCGACCCTAGGATGAGGTCGGCCACGAGGTCGGCGACTTACGTGCCAAAGTCGCGTTTCAAAAGTTTGTTTTGCGCTCTTTTTCAGCCAATCAGGATCCACGGACACTGTGGGCAACGTGATGACATAGGCAGGGGTCACCACCATCTTTCAGAAGGGCATGCAAGTGATTGGCTTGCTTTGGTGGGCGTCACAGGGGGTATAAAAGGGCGTGCACGCCGACCGCCATCTTACTTCTGCCGATCTCAGTATAGGGAGAGGTTGCTGCTGATTCTGTAGGGAGAGCGTTAGGCAGGGAAGAAGACAAAAAAACTGCTTCTGCTGCTAGCGATTTGGCCTGCACAACACACTAGTCACTGTGTGTGCAGTGCAAGGGGAGGCTATATAGTGGTGTATCAGTGGTGTTGGTTGTTGGGCTGCCTTCTAAGGCTTCCTGACATTCCTGCATTGCTGTTTACCCACTGCTCCGCAAACTGCTTTTTTAAAAGCAATCCCAATTTTTTTTTTTTGTCCTGCTGAGAATAAAAAAAAACTGCTTCTGCTGCTAGCAATTTGGCCTGCACAACACACCAGTCACTGTGTGTGCAGTGCAAGGGGAGGCTATATTGTGGTGTATCAGTGGTGTTGGTTGTTGGGCTGCCTTTTAAGGCTTCCTGACAGGCTGGCATTGCTGTTTACCCACTGCTTCGCAAACTGCTTTTTTAAAAGCAATCCAATCTCCCTTATCCTCTAGTCACTTTTGTCACAGCTGTGCCATCGAGCCTGTGACATAGCGCTCAGATATCAGTGGGCCTCACACAATCCAAAAGTGTCCAGTGTCCAAAAGTGTGTGCAGAGATTCAAAATCTCCCTTATCCTCTAGTCACTTTGGTCACAGCTGTGCCATCGAGCCTGTCACATAGCGCTCAGATATTCATTGGGCCTCACACAATCCAAAAGTGTCCAGTGTCCAAAAGTGTGTGCAGAGATTCAAAATCTCCCTTATCCTCTAGTCACTTTGGTCACAGCTGTGCCATCGAGCCTGTCACATAGCGCTCAGATATTCATTGGGCCTCACACAATCCAAAAGTGTCCAGTGTCCAAAAGTGTGTGCAGAGATTCAAAATCTCCCTTATCCTCTAGTCACTTTGGTCACAGCTGTGCCATCGAGCCTGTCACATAGCGCTCAGATATTCATTGGGCCTCACACAATCCAAAAGTGTCCAGTGTCCAAAAGTGTGTGCAGAGATTCAAAATCTCCCTTATCCTCTAGTCACTTTGGTCACAGCTGTGCCATCGAGCCTGTCACATAGCGCTCAGATATTCATTGGGCCTCACACAATCCAAAAGTGTCCAGTGTCCAAAAGTGTGTGCAGAGATTCAAAATCTCCCTTATCCTCTAGTCACTTTGGTCACAGCTGTGCCATCGAGCCTGTCACATAGCGCTCAGATATCAGTGGGCCTCACACAATCCAAAAGTGTCCAGTGTCCACAAGTGTCTGCAGAAATTCAAAATCTCCCCTGTCCTATAGACACCTTGTACCTTGTTTTACATTACTACTGTATATAGTTTGTTGGATTTTGTCTACATTTCTACCAAAAATGAGGAAGGCTGGTGGAAGAGGCCGTGGAATTGGGTGGGGGTTGGCAGCTGGTAATGATGGTGTTGGTGGTGGATCTGATGGTAGTGGCAAGAGCAAAATAGGACCGAATGCAGGAGGTGTTGAGCCTGCGTCATCGTCTGGCTACATAAGGCTTCGAACGCTTAGTTTTCTAGGAGTTGGCAAACCGCTTTTAAAGCCAGAGCATCAGGAAAAAGTTTTGTCTTACATTGCTGACTCAGCCTCCAGCTCTATCGCCTCCTCTTCTTCAGTTGTAAAAAGTAAAAGCACTGAGTCGTCATTGGAGGCTCATGTTAATGAACCACACCTTTCCTTGTGTCATTCACCCCAACCAAGATTGAAGGATGACGCAGGCCATACTACTGATTACTCCATGGAGCTGTTTTCACATACCATGCCTGGATTATCAAGTGAAATGGTGAATTACCCAGGCCAAGATGAATCTGACATGGAGTGCACTGATGCACAGCCGCTGATGGATGATTCTGCTGGTACATTCACTCAGAGCACTACATTGTCCTCGCAGTGTACAGAGCCAGATTCTGACCCTGATGAGACTCTGGTGCCCCTTCCCGCACACTATACCACCATACACGGTGACACAGAGGAAGGTGCACATGACATAGAAGAGGAGGTGATGGATGACCCAGTTGTTGACCCAGATTGGCATCCATTGGGGGAAGAGGGTGCTGCTTCCAATAGCTCAGATGAGGAGCATCCAGAGCAAACATCGACATCGCAACAGCTGTTATCTGGCAGGCCCGGAGCACTCCAAAGACAGGTTCCAAACATCAAAAGAGTTGCTGGACAGCTTGTCCAGAGGGTCAAAAGATCACAGCGTGCTAGGCCGCAAAATGTCTGCCAAAGTAGGAAGAGTGCAGTGTGGCACTTTTTTGAACAAAATCCTCATGATCAGGCCAAGGTTATCTGTAAGAAGTGCGCAAAGACCTTTAGCCGAGGGAAAAATCTGAAAAATTTGAATACCAGTTGCATGCTTAGACATTTAACCAGCATGCACTTGCAAGCGTGGACACAACACCAAACCTCAAGTGCCACATGTGCAACTGATCACAACGAAGGTAGTCAGCAACGCTACATTGTTTCCCCCACTGTAAGCCCACCGGTTAGCACAGCAGCAAATGTTGAGGTGTCGTTGCAAGGCCACAGCAGTCAGGGAATCCCACTGTTATATCAACGAAATACTGATTCTAGGCCATCAGAAAGAACACCAACTCCATCACCATCATCAACCCTCTCTCAGTCCGCCCTGTCCACCGCTACTTCCACCATATGCAGCTCTCAAGTCCAGCTCACCCTCCCAGACACTATGAGTAGGTCAAGAAAGTACTCAGTCTCTCATCCGCGTACACTGGGTTTGAACGCCCACATTGCCAAACTAATCTCGTTTGAGATGATGCCCTTTTGGTTGGTGGAAAGCACAGCTTTCCGCGAACTCATGGCCTATGCAGTACCACGCTATGACCTACCCAGTCGCCACTTCTTCTCTCGCAAAGCCATCCCAGCCCTCCACCATCATGTGAAAGACCGCATTGTCCATGCACTCAAGCAGTAAGTGAGCGGAAAGGTGCACCTCACAACTGATGCATGGTCCAGTCGGCATGGCCAGGGCCGTTACGTGTCCATCACTGCGCACTGGGTTAATGTGGTGGATGCAGGGTCCACAGGGGACAGCGGTGGTGGGACAGTGCTGCCTAGCCCACGGTATAGGAAACAGTTGGCTGTAGGCGTTCGACCCTCCTCCTCCTCCTCCAGAAGCGAAAGCTCGTCCACAGAGCGCAGTCGTACGAGCACTCCATCTGCAGCTGCCACTGTTGCACACGATGTGTCCCCCTATCGAGCAGCTAGTGGAAAGCGTCAGCAGGCTGTGTTGCAGATGATGTGTTTGGGCAACAGACACACCGCCGAGGTGCTGGCCGAGTACTTGAAGCGACAAACTGAGTCATGGCTGGGCAGTGTACATCTTGAGGCAGGCAAGGTAGTTAGTGATAACGGCCATAATTTTGTGGCAGCCATAGCCCTTTCAAAACTCAGCCATATACCTTGCTTGGCTCACACCTTGAACCTGGTGGTGCAGTGCTTCCTCAAAAATTATCCGGAGTTAACAGCCCTGCTCCAGAAGGTGCGAAGACTGTGCGCGCACATCCGCCGGTCGCCTGTACACTCCGTTCATATGCAGAAGCTGCAGCGATTGCTCCACCTTCCCAACCACCGCCTCATTATCGACATTGCAACAAGGTGGAACTCCACCCTGCACATGGTGGAGCGGCTGTGCGAGCAGAGGCAGGCCATAATGCATTTGTGGGAGGATACACGGCCAGGCACTTTGAGAGCAGACATGGAGTTGACAGGTGTGCAGTGGTCGAAGCTGAAAGACCTCTGTAAAGTCCTTCAGTGTTTTGAGGAATGCACACGGCTGGTAAGCGCAGACGACGCCATCCTAAGCATGAGCATCCCACTTATGCGTCTGCTCATGCAAACTTTGACGCACCTTAAGGAGCAGGCATCTGCAGCCAATGTTGATGAGGAGGAAGAGGAGGAGGGAATCCTTGATGACATTCAACCATTGTCTGCTCAGGGACCTCTCCTGGACGAGATGGAGGAAGAAGAGGAGGAGGAGGAGGAGGATGGGGATGCTTACTTAGGGGAGGAGGATGCATCTCGTGGGGCAAGTGAAAATGTTGGCGTGGCAAGGTCTGGTACAGGGTTTGTGCGAGACTGGAGGGATGTGGATTTGCCAGAAAGTGCTCCTCCAACCAGCACTCGCAGTGCATCATTGACACCGGGAACATTGGCCCACATGTCAGATTATGCCTTGCAGATCCTATAAAGGGACCCACGCATTGCCAAAATGATGAACGATGACAACTACTGGTTGGCCAGCATCCTGGATCCACGCTATAAAGGCAAATTACAAAACATCATGCCACAGGAGAACCTTGACCTAATATTGGCTAATAAACAAGCAACTCTGGTAAATCGGTTGCTTGAGGCATTCCCAGCACACAGCAGCGGTGATGGTTCTCACACGAGCCGTACGGGCCGGGGGCAGCTTGGCAGAGGTGTTCGTGGTGCACACAGCGGAAGTGGCGTTGGAAACAGGGGTTTCATGACAATGTTGTGGACTGATTTTTCAAGTACCGCTCACACAACTGGTAATACTGCATCGATGGAAAGTGACAGGAGACAGCAGTTGTCAACTATGGTTACAAACTACTTTTCCTCCCATATCGATGTTCTCCCACACAGGTCATTCCCTTTTGACTATTGGGCCGCTAAACTGGACACCTGGCCTGAATTGGCACAATATGCCTTACAGGAGCTCGCTTGCCCAGCTGCAAGTGTGCTATCGGAAAGAGTCTTCAGTGCAGCTGGATCAATCCTGACAGAAAAAAGGACCCGTCTGTCAACCCAAAATGTGGATGATCTAACCTTCATTAAAATGAACCATGCATGGGTTTCCAAGGATTTTGTCCCACCTTCCTCTGATGACACATAGGGTGACAGAAAAATGGCTTGCTTTGGTCCACCTCTTCCTGGGACTTGACCTATTTCACCTTTTCCATCAGCTGAATGTCCAACATCAACATATGTCACTTTCTAAAACTCCCTAACTGTGCTGCCTCCCCCCCCCCATGGCCGGGGTCACCACCTAGCGCACGACACCGTGCGAGTGCCGTTGCCCTGGACAGGTGGGTAGGCCGACTCTTGGGCGCAGGCACTGGTACAGGGTCCTTCATAGTGCAATCAAGTGTCTCTGACGGTGGTGGTGCACACCCGCCGTCAGACACACCGCCGTACTATGAGGGGCCCAGTGCCAGTACCGACGCCCACGTGTGGGCCCCCCTTGCTTGGGCAGGGCCCCAGCATTTGCAATCTTTACCTCTCCCTGCTCCTCCGCTGTGTAGTCTGGGCCGTCAAATCCATACTGTGCCTGACACTGTCTGAGCCTGCCTCCTGATGTATAGACATATATTTTGAATGTGTACGCTATCCATACATGTTATCCGGGGATACGGTACCCTTTCTAACCTTTGTGCAATCACGTGCAATCCATACTGGGCCTAACACCGTCTGAGCCTGCCTCCTGAGACATATATTTTGAATGTGTACGCTATCCATACATGTTATCCGGGGATACGGTACCCTTTCTAACCTTTGTGCAATCACGTGCAATCCATATGGGGCCTAACACCGTCTGAGCCTGCCTCCTGAGACATATATTTTGAATGTGTACACTATCCATACATGTTATCTGGGGATACGGTACCCTTTCTAACCTTTGTGCAATCACGTGCAATCCATACTGGGCCTAACACCGTTTGAGCCTGCCTCCTGAGACATATATTTTGAATGTGTACGCTATCCATACATGTTATCCGGGGATATGGTACCCTTTCTAACCTTTGTGCAATCACGTGCAATCCATACTGGGCCTAACACCGTCTGAGCCTGCCTCCTGAGACATATATTTTGAATGTGTACGCTATCCATACATGTTATCCGGGGATACGGTACCCTTTCTAACCTTTGTGCAATCACGTGCAATCCATACTGGGCCTGACACCGTCTGAGCCTGCCTCCTGAGACATATATTTTGAATGTGTACGCTATCCATACATGTTATCCGGGGATACGGTACCCTTTCTAACCTTTGTGCAATCACGTGCAATCCATACTGGGCCTAACACCGTCTGAGCCTGCCTCCTGAGACATATATTTTGAATGTGTACGCTATCCATACATGTTATCCGGGGAAACGGTACCCTTTCTAACCTTTGTGCAATCACGTGCAATCCATACTGGGCCTAACACCGTCTGAGCCTGCCTCCTGAGACATATATTTTGAATGTGTACGCTATCCATACATGTTATCCGGGGATACGGTACCCTTTCTAACCTTTGTGCAATCACGTGCAATCCATACTGGGCCTAACACCGTCTGAGCCTGCCTCCTGAGACATATATTTTGAATGTGTACGCTATCCATACATGTTATCCGGGGACACGGTACCCTTTCTAACCTTTGTGCAATCACGTGCAATCCATACTGGGCCTAACACCGTCTGAGCCTGCCTCCTGATGTATAGACATATATTTTGAATGTGTACGCTATCCATACATGTTATCTGGGGATACGGTACCCTTTCTCACCTTTGTGCAATCACGTGTAATCCATACTGGGCGTGAGAACGGCTGGCGAGCTGTTAAGCAAGCTACAGCACCAGTGGTTTGCACACGTAAGTTTTTCATTTTTTCAGGAATGACGGTTAGGCCTAATTCCGGAACTGCGGTTGACCTGCACTTACTGGGAAATCATTGTTCGCGGGTAATAATTGTAATCAGTGATCCCCATCACTAACGTTGTTCAGCGGGTTATCTGCACCTGTAAGCGACAAACGCTGGCCTTTTCAGTGTAGCGCACATGCAGCCACGGACATGTAAGGGCATGACACACCAGTTATTGGCCAATCTCATGTGCCAGAGCCTCACGTGTCCCTCTAGTAAGCCGGACTCAGACCGCGGGGCATGACGGAGTCTCGTTCGTTAACGGAATTAAGCTTGCAATGTGTGCATCTGTTCTGTAGCTGGCATGGTTGAGGTTTCCCAGGTGGAGTCGAATTTAACCGTAGGCTCCACTCCTGGTGGTGCCCTTCTGGACATTCCTTTAAGGTTCAGCTTTGCAACCATACTGCCCACGTAAAACAAACACTTTGCCTTCATGAACGCTGTTTGGAGGGTCATGACTCGTGGGAATAACGCCGCCCAATCAGTTAACCTGCTAGAGAGATCCTTCGTTGCTCCCAAGCATGACATCACACTCCCTAGGAAGAAGGTAATGCCACTGTGGCGACCGTACTCCTGGGGGCGACACAAGTGCACTGATGCCCAGCCACTGCTCGATGAATCTGCTGGTACATTGACCCAGACCACTACATTCCCCTCGCACGCTACACGACCTGAATCTGACCCTGATGAAACTCAGGTTACCCTTCCCATATACAGTTCCATCTTACACGGTGACAAAGAGGAAGCTGCAGATGAAAGTGCAGGTTCGGCCCACCCGCCATCAGACACACCACCGTACTATCAGGGGCCCTGTGCCAGTGCCGTCGCCAACGAGTGGGCCCCCCTGCTTGCCCAGGATCACAGCACTTGCAAAGTTGAAATACTGTGCAGTGAGATGGAAGATGGGGACGACGAGGAATCCAGACAAGTACAGGGATTCCCTAGCGAGGAGACTTATTTGATTGTTTTCAATGTTGGGACAGCAATTTTTGGGGAGCACTATACTCTGGAGAATGATAGATGGGGCCCACCATACACTGGAACATTCCAAAGGTGGACATCAGACACTGGAGCAGCATTTACAGGGCCAATTATACACTAGAGCATTAGAAATGGGGCCCATTATGTTTGGAGCATTATTTGGGCCCATAAGACAGTGGAGCTTCATCCATGGGGACCAACATATACTGTAGCATTATGTGGAGCTCATCATATACTGTTTCAAACATTATATGGGACCAATGATTCTGTATGGAGAAATAGATGGGCCTCGTCATGAGATGTAAAAAGTGAGGTATTTTTCATTGTACTATACCGCTATTTCTCTGCCGTATCGGAGCATGATGAGTTGTGGTATGTGTTAAAGGGGCGCTCTTTCGCCCAGGGCACATGAAAACCTGCAGCCAGCCCTCCCCCCCCCACAAATTTAGCCAAATAACCCCCATTTTTCAGTGCGTAACTTGTATTATGAAGTTAATTAAGGTTGACAAGCTTAAGTAAGAAGAATTGATGCTTTTGGCATTCAAATGGGCACTGTAGGTGTGTTTCCTGTCCTCCTCTCACTGCCGACTTTTATTCCCCATTGACTTACATTGGGTTTCGTGTTTCGGGACGACCCCGACTTTTCCCTATAATCGGACGATCTTGCTTGACCCGACTTTTGGAAAAGTCGGGTTTCACGAAACGAAACGCGACCCTAAAAAACCAAAAGTCGCTCAACTCTAGTTGTCACACTGGAAATATGTGGAGAAGCAGTGATCTTTTATATGTTCCCATGTTACAAAGCCTTTCGAGCCAGCGTCCTTCATCCAGAAGTGAGGAAGAGCAGAGTGGACCTCCTGAAACACTGGGTGGTAATGTAAGAGGTATTACAGCACAGAAGACCCCGTTACACTGGTGGCAGCGGTGGGATATGATACCCCGTCTATAGGAGTAAAGGACTGAATGGAAAACAACAATCAGAAGTTAAAGAGGAATACATTAAAAGACCTGGTGGAAGCTCGAGGGTTAATCGCCAGCAACAAAACAAAAGTGGATTTGATAGCAGTGTGGGAATAGATAGCTCAGCTGGGATCTTTGCTTTGGCACAAGCGTGTGGCTATGGAGTCACTTTAGCAGACTAGCAAGTTCCACATGGATATGGACACGGCATATTTATGGTGCACACTTGTTATTCAATGTTACACATGCCAAACATGAAATAAAACATCCAAGGCCGTCTGGCCACTAACTAACAATAGCAGGCTAACTACAAAATAAACCTATATAACAGCAAAGAAGTCCATGTAATCTTACTCTGTCAGCTCCCAGCTCAGCAGACAAGATAGACTGAGAGATCCCAGCTCCTCCTGATTATATCAGCTGGACCAGTCAGGAAACCAAAACCTGAATTGAATTAGTGGAGGGGGAACTACCAGTCCTTTCCATGCTGATCACTAAGGAAACCAGGACTGGATTACAGTGAAATAAACTGGTTTCATCATCAGTACAGGGATACATATGAAATGAAATGGGGAGAAATATACCTGTTTTCTACTACCTCTCCCCTTGGCACCTCACACACCCCCCTCCTCTGTTCGAGCCCGTGGGGTCGGACACGACGAGTCACCAAGCAGTGCGTTCTAGACAACGCATCTGCATTTCTGTGCGCTGTGCCCGCATTCTCCACCATTTGTGGGAATAGATAGCTCAGCTGGGATCTTTGCTTTGGCACAAGCGTGTGGCTATGGAGTCACTTCAGCAGACTAGCAAGTTCCACATGGATATGGACGCGGCATATTTATTGTGCACACTTGTTATTCAATGTTACACATGCCAAAGATGAAATAAAACATCTAAGGCCGTCTGGCCACTAACTAACAATAGCAGGCTAACTACAAAATAAACCTATATAACAGCAAAGAAGTTCATGTAATCTTACTGTGTCAGCTCCCAGCTCAGCAGACGAGATAGACTGAGAGATCCCAGCTCCTCCTGATTATATCAGCTGGACCAGTCAGGAAACCAAAACCTGAATTGAATTAGTGGAGGGGGAACTACAGTCCTTTCATGCTGATCACTAAGGAAACCAGGACTGGATTACAGTGAAATAAACTGGTTTCATCATCAGTACAGGGATACATATGAAATGAAACGGGGAGAAATATACCTGTTTTCTAGTACCTCTCCCCTTGGCACCTCACAGCAGCCATCATGGAACACGACAGTGCAGCGCCTCCCAATGTGAACGTGGAGGAGACTGAATTCCAGAGGGAGGTAAAGAGCAGACTGGCGTTCTATGGCCCAAACCCTGCAGTAGAGATCGTGCGAGAGGTGATGGCTGATGTGCATACTGATCTGAAGGAAAAGATGGCAGAGCGGACCAGGATAGAGCTAGCCAAGATGGAGATGGCAGAGTGGAGAGAGGAGAGTCAGCGAGCAGGGGAAGCTCTGGCCTCCGCCCAGGTACCGTCAGCAGTAAGCCACAAAAAAATCCAGTATAATGCCTTCCGACAGTTGGGGGAGGCAGAGGAAGACATTGATGGCTTTCTGCAGGACTTTGAGCGGCAGTGTGCCCTTCATCAAGTGAAGCCGGAGGATTGGGTTCAGGTTCTGGCCAGCAAACTGACAGGCCAGGCAGCAGACGCCTATTGCACGGTACCTGATGAGAACTGCATGGACTATGAGCGGGTCAAAGAAGTGATCTTGGCTGACACCAGAGGCATACCACCAAAAGTTCCGCGGACTTATAAAACAGGTAACAGATACCCACGCAGAATGGGCCTGTAAACTACGGCGGTCACTGCTACAGTGGGTACAAGGGAGCCAAGCAACCACTAAGGAGGACGTCCTCCAGCTCTTCTTGTTAGAGCAATTCTTTGCTGGACTAATCCCTGAGACACAAGAATGGCTTTGGGACAGACGGCCAATGACTCTTGAGGAGGCCGTTCGTCTGGCCGATGAACATCATGATGCCAGGAGGTCTCAGTTGCCAGGATCAAAGACTGTCACTAGGGGCCCTCCCATGGGTCTGGAGGCCCCTAAACCACAGAAGATTGTCGGGGGACCAGCTAAAACACCAGCCTACCAGAGTCCCCCTGGGGCGCAATGCTACACCTGCCATCATCTGGGGCACCTGCAAAGACAATGTCCCAACCGGACTCAGCGTACCCAGTGGCCAAAGGCGGGAACGGCTACCGTCAACCGGGCCATTGTACACTACTACCAAGGCGAAGCTGACCCAGCATTGGGGGCTAGGACTAATCTGGGGATGCAAGAGATGGAGGAATTGCTGCATGAAGTAGATCCTATGCAGGCTGCCCGGGCAGATAATCGACAACAGCATCGACAGGCGGTGTGGGTTAATGGGAAACGCATGCAGGGACTAAGAGATTCCGGAGCAACTTTGACCCTTGTGAAGCCTCATCTCGTCCGGGACCAAGAGAAGACAGACCGGACAGTGGCCGTCCGTGTAGCCGGGGGAGTCATACATCGACTGCCCACTGCCAGCATTCACTTGAACTAGGGAGTCGGGGATGGCTTTGTTGAGGTCGGCCTGATGGAGGATTTGCCTGCGGACGTCTTGCTGAGAAATGACTTGGGGCCCATGTTGTCTGCATTCTCGGTCGCCCCTCTGGCTGAGACCTATTCTGTGACCACCCGGAGACCAGCTCGAGCTGCGGAGGCGGAATCACACTCAGAGGAGGCGCAGGTAAGACACCCCAGCCCTACACTTATTCCCATAGCCAGACACATTTCTTGGGCCACCCCAGCTGAGTTTAAAAGGGAGGTACTTGAGGATCCCTCATTACAGGGATATCGTGAGAAGGCACAGGAGGGGAGAGGAGTACTGGAAGGGGAACAGTTTGTATTGCATCAGGGACTCCTCTACCGGGTTACAGAGCAGCGCCACACAGGGACGAGCTCCACTATAAAACGACAGCTGGTAGTGCACAAGAAGTATAGGCAGGAGCTACTGCGAATCTCTCATGACATACCCTTGGCCGGGCACCTCAGCGTCAGTCGCACCAGGCATCGTCTGACACAAAACTTCTTTTAGCCGGGGGGAACCTATGATGTTCATCAGTACTGCCAGACCTGTGACAGTTGCCAGCGCATTGGCAAGAGGGGAGATCGCTGCAAGGCCAAATTACACCCCCTCCCCATTGTGGAGGAGCCATTTAGCCGAGTAGCGGTCGATCTGATAGGGCCGTTAGCCAAACCCAGTCCATCAGGGAAAAAGTATATATTGACAGTGGTAGATTATGCCACACGGTATCCAGAGGCGGTTGCATTACCTAACACATTGGCAGAGACGGCGGCAGCTGCCCAGCTCCAGGTTTTCTCACGGGTTGGATTTCCCCGGGAGGTTATCTCGGACCAGGGTACCCAGTTTACAGCAGAGGTGACCAACCAACTGTGGAAGCTGTGCGGCGTAAAGTCCATTAGAAGCACCCCGTACCACCCGCAAACCAATGGGTTGTGTGAGCGTTTTAACGGAACATTAAAAAACTCATTGGGACTTTTACCAGGACCTACAGGGACAGGGAGAACTTCTTACCACACCTCCTGTTTGCCTATCCGGAGATGCCCCAAGAATCCATGGGGTTCTCAATGTTCAAACTGTTATACGGGAGGCGGGTAAGGGGACCCCTAGACTTAGTGCGAGAACACTGGGAAGGGGAGGGAACCATAGAAGGGATACCTATTGTGCCCTATGTGCTGGAATTCCGGGACTGCCTACAGGAGCTGACTCAGGCTGTACGTGGGAACATGCAGGCAGCCCAACGGCGCCAGCGTGTGTGGTATGATCGGAGGGCCAGAGAACGCACCTTTGAGATAGGACAGAAGGTCCTGGTGTTAGAACCAACTAGGCAGAACAAGTTCAAAGCTGCATGGCAGGGGCCCTACCAGGTAGTGGGGAAAATAGCCGACACCACCTATAATGTCGCCGATTGTGACGACCCCAGAGTTATCCGCGTGTTCCACGTGAATATGCTGAAGCCCTACCGGGAGCGCCCTGAAGAGGTAGTGGCTATCTGTGCACCCGAAGCAGAGAATTTAGCAGGACTCCCCTTGACTGATGTCTTAGGGGAGAGGACTCAGTCTAAAACATGGGACCAGGTACACTTGGGAGAAAACCTAGGGCCCCAGGAGAGACAGCAGGTGGAGGCGTTGTTGAGGCAGCGACAGAAGATGTTTTCAGAGAGACCGGGACACACCCGCCTGGCACAACACAAGGTTGAGACCCAGGATCAGACCCCCCTGAGACAACCCCCCTTCCACGTGCCGGAGTCTGTACGAGAAGGGATGCGACAAGAGATACAAGAGATGTTGCGTTTAGGGGTCATTGAAGAGTCAGATAGTCCCTGGGCATCCCCCGTAGTGTTAGTACCCAAGAAGGATGGGACTACCCGGTTTTGTGTAGACTATCGCAAGCTAGAGAAAACGGTGATGGATGCGTATCCCATGCCATGTGTGGATGAGTTGTTAGATCGGCTGGCGGGGGCAAAGTATTTGACCACCATCGATCTATGCAAAGGCTATTGGCAGATCCCCCTAAGTCCTGACACTATTTCCAAGTCTGCATTTGTCACCCCGTTTGGCTTATTCCAGTTTTGAGTTATGCCATTCGGGATGAAGAATGCCCCTGCGACCTTCCAGAGGCTGGCTGACCGGCTTCTGGATGGTCTCCAGGACTATGCTTGTGCCTACCTGGATGACATCGCCATCTACAGCGCGACATGGAATGAGCATCTAAGTCACCTAGAGACAGTATTGGACAGGATCCACTGTTATGAATGGGTCACCGAGGAGGAATAACAAAAAGCTAAGTCCCAGAATACCAGAGAGGTTGGTCACAATGCAGATTGCAGATCCCTGATCTTAACCACACAACTAACAGTAGCAGTGGAGCGTTCCTACGTTGTTCCTAGATGCCTCGTCACCGCCGGAGGACTACATAAATCTAAAGCAAGAAAAGGAAAAACTAACTGCCCCAGAGCAAACCCCAAAGGAAAAGACATCCCCCACACATGTATTGATGGTGAAGCAAGATGAAAACACATACACAGGCAGGAAAAATAGGCTGAGCAAACGATGGGGCCCGACTAACTAGAAAGGACAGGAAAGGAAAGCCACTGTCTGCAATCTGCCAAAAAACCCTACCAAAAATAATGTCCAACACGTCTGATAGCAAAATTAACCCTGAAGTCACTAGACTTCTCCCAGTATATCAGCACTCTGAAATATTCTGAAACAGAGCAAAAAGAGGCCAATCTAATAAAGGACAAAAAAGCAAATTGGCAAATACAGATAAATAAGAGTGGAAGTTCAGCATAGCCCCAGCAGGGGCAAGCTGACCACACAAGAAACTGAATTGACCAACAAGCGCAAGTGAGAACATTAGCAAAAAACAAACTTAACTTTAAGAAGACTGGAAGAGAGCTGAAGTCCAAGACCTGAGAAGCAGACTGAATCACCAGCAGCAGGATAGGGCATCGGCTGTCTTATATCCAGTCTGATACTCCAGAGATCCAATCGTTATTCTTCTCATCAGGTGGCAGATCACTACCACTTAAACCAACCTCACTACCTCCTGTCACCACCAGAGGGAGAACAGAAGGAGAACTCTCAACTGGAGGAGCAGAAAATGAGCTCATAACATCACCCTGTCCGGGTTACCCTCTTAGTTGCTTGCTCATTCAGGACGTCCATTCCTTCCTGGGGACTGTCCCACACAAACAGGCCAATATACACAGGCCTCACCAGGTCCGCAGCCTCAGCATGTGCTGTTCAGGAGGGCAGCAGTCCCACTAGCATGTCGGCCTTCCGGGACCTTCCACACATGCTCCTATCAGATCCAGGTACTCACTCCATGTGACCTACCCTGGTCACCTTATATGTCCTGTAGCCACGCCCACTGGATTACATGGCTATGACCTCATCACAGGTCCTAACCCTGCCATACACATACATGCTTACTATGGGTGTTTAGCCACACGCCCCTGGGTGGGTTTGTAGGTGACTGGTCCCATCCGTCTCACCAGCCACCTGGAGGCTCTCCCTGACACTGTAACAAAACCTCAGCAGTACCTCTGCTGATTAGCACATGATCAAGCCTCCATCCCAGGGCCACCTCCTCTGGGATACATAATGGTCATTTACCATCCTGGCATTCATCCTATATCCATTACCACAATGGATATGCCTGTGTGCATGACCCATACAGCGCCCCCTAGCTGTCACAACGGTCACTGCACCACACTGGACAGTGCCAAGATGCGACCATCCAGGCTGAAAACCACTGGTGATTGAGCTGCTGTGAACGCAGCCTCAGAGACCGGGGGAGACATCATAGAGAGTAAGTCCAGTCACTGAGGCTCCAATCCCAGCCAGGCTGAACTGCGGTGACCTCGGTTACATCCCTGCTAGTACCGTGAGTTTTTCTCACGGTCCTCTCGCCTGTACTTGTGTGTGCCTTGTATTACTCATGTTTATTGTACTTGTCTATGTATGCCCCTTTTTCACATGTAAAGCACCATTCAATAAATGGTGCTATAAAAATGAATAATAACAATAATAATAATTAGCTGTTTAACCGATTCGTGACCGCCAACGGTAGATAAATGTCGGCGCTAGCAGGGCTTTGTGCAGCGCCGATGTTTGTCTACGGTTGGCGGTTCTGTGCTGATCGGGATCCCCATGTACCTTATAATGAAGGGATTCCGGCGCCCAACACTTGGTTCAGGTCCTGATGACGTCAGTGTCACACCAGCCAATGAGACAAATCGCTTGGAAAGTTTGTTGTAGAAACGAACTTTCCCGGGCGATCTGCCTCATAAAAATGCTGTTTCTCCTCAGATCTCCTGTCAGTGAGAGATTTGAGGAGAAACAGTGTTAAAAGTGCTGCTGACAACATCGGTGTCAGTCAGCGCTCTTGCTGTAAAGTAAAAAAAAACAGATAAGGCAGGTTAGGGTTTAGTGCTATAGTTAGGGTTAGTGTTAGGCTAAAGTTAGGGTTACTGTTAGGATTAGTGCTATTGTTAGGGTTAGTGTTACTGTTAGGGTTACTGGTAGGGTTAGGGTTACTGTTAGGGTTAGGGATACTGTTAGGCTAAAGTTAGGGTTACTGTTAGGCTAAAGTTAGGGTTACTGTTAGGCTAAAGTTAGGGTTACTGTTAGGGATAAGGTTACTGTTAGGGTTACTGTTAGGCTAAAGTTAGGGTTAGGGTTACGGTAAGGGTTAGGGTTAGGGTTGCTGTTAGGCTAAAGTTAGGGTTACTGTTAGGGTAACTGTTAGGCTAAAGTTAGGGTTATGGTTAGGGTTACGGTAAGGGTTAGAGTTACTGATAGGGTTAGCGTTACTGTTAGGCTAAAGTTAGGGTTACTGTTAGGGTTAGGGTTACTTTTAGGCTAAAGTTAGGGTTACTGTTAGGACTAGTATCTCCAACAAAGAATTAATCCGCACATCCGGGAATCTCATTGATTGCACAAATAGCTGTGTAAGCTGGTACTGGAAATATGCGTACTATGGGAAGTGCTCCATAAACCGGGGTGCCACTCCAAAGCAATTAGTCACAGCGGCTACACCAAAAAAGAAAACGGATGGCACTCACCAGTTAAAATCTTCTTTATTACAATACTTTAAAACATCGGCATCGGGAGGATGGGAGCGGGAGTGGAAATGACGACAGCCGTTTTGCGCTGAGACCAGTAGAAGCGCTACTGCAGCGCGAAACGGCTGTCGTCATTTCCACTCCCGCTCCCATCCTCCCGATGCCGATGTTTTAAAGTATTGGAATAAAGAAGATTTTAACCGGTGAGTGCCATTCGTTTTCTTTTTTGGTGTAACTGTTAGGACTAGGGTTACTGTTAGGTTAAAGTTAGGGTTACTGTTAGGGTTAGAGTTACTGATAGGGTTAGGGTTCCTGATAGGGTTAGGGTTACTGGTAGGGTTGCTGTTAGGGCTACTGTTAGGGTTACTGTTAGGCTAAAGTTAAGGTTACTGTTAGGGTTAGGGTTACTGTTAGGGTTACTGTTAGGGTTACTGTTAGGGTTACTGTTAGGGTTAGGGTTACTGTTAGGGTTAATGTTAGGCTAAAGTTAGGGTTGCTGTTAGGCTAAAGTTAGGGTTACTTTTAGGGCTAGGGTTAGGGTTACTGTTAGGCTAAAGTTAGGGTTAGGGTTTATTCTAAAGTTAGGGTTAGGCTAAAAAATTAGGCTTTTCTCAACTGTCTTCCCAATGCCATGGCTCTGGACTGGATTTCCCTCACCGTCCTTCTAGGGTTTATTTTGCATGACCTCCCTTTGGTTTGGGGAGGGCTATATTTAGTCGCCCCTGTGCTGGACTTGTCATCAGTGATACTTCCATTCTCGGCTGAGCAGCTGACCCTTGTGATACCTGTGTATACTGCCTGTTCTTGTATGCTTGCATCGTGTATGACCCGTCCCGTCCCTCATTTTGTATCTGCGCTTGCACTCTGTACCTTCTGTCTTATCTCTGGCTTCTGACCCCGGCTTGTATTATACCACGCTGTCTGTCTCCTCCTTTGGTTACCACGTTACCCTCTGTTCTGACCTCGGATTGCTTGACTCTTCTCTCGTCTCTGCCGGCTCCTGTCACCGTCCTAGGGAGTACGGGACTTTGCCCCGCCTCCAGCCACTTCCCCGGTTATCACGTGTTGCCGGTCCTGTTAACCAGCGGCGCACTCACGGCCGCGGTTGCACGTTACAGCAGGAGTCCTCCAGCTTCCTCTGCACTTCCCCGGGTACACATTCTGACTCTGGTGCTGTGTCCATTACACTCAATAATTTGGTCACCTCAGTTACGTCACAACACGTCAGCCACATCACGTGAGAGTTTTCTATTTCTGGAAAAAAGATAAAAATGAATAAAATGGCCCATCAGTATTATAGTGCAGAGGAGGCTTATGCACTTTTATGTTCTGACAGCGAAGAAAGTGCAGTGTCAGATGGAGATGTGGATTTTGTGGGCTTTAGTAGCAACGACAGTGATAGCTCAGAAATGAGCTGTGATTCTGGTCCATCCTCACACACAAGGACCAGTACAACAAAAAGGGCAAATAGCGCTTCTGGAGAAATGTCTCCAACTCAGGGAACAATGCCCAGTACTAGCGCTGTCCCTAGTGCTCGTGAATTGGCACACACCAATGTCCAAGGGGCTTTGTCTCTTGATGTAGCATTTCCCAGATGGGAGGCTTCAGTTTCGGCTACTCCATTCAGCTCTAATTTTAATGCCATTCCTGGTATAAATGTGGAGGTGGAAAATTTTGGACCAATTAATTTTTTTAATTTGTTTATGATCGCTTGCTAGAGCATATTGTCTTACAAACAAATTTATATGCGTCGCAATTCATCAGCCAGAATCCACGATCCTATTATGCTAGGTCAAATTTATGGGCTCCAACTAATGTCCTAGAAATGAAAAAAAATGTAATTCGCTATGGGGCTTGTTAAAAAAACGAGCTTTCGGTCCTATTGGTCCACCCCTATGTTTTCTGCCGTTCTTCCTAGGACCTGTTCTGAAATGCTCATGAGGTTTTTGCATTTTAACGACTATAGTCAATCCCTGCCCAGAGATGCCCCAGAACATGACAGACAATTCAAAATCAGACACATCATCAAGACTTGACAGAAAAGTTCTTAAAGCTCTACACCCCAACAGAAAACATTTCCATTGATGAGTCCCTTGGAAAAAATTCAAAGGAAGACTGCACCTCAAGCAATTTATTCCTTCTAAGAGGGCAAGGTTCGGAATAAAGCTCTATAAAATGTGCGAGAGTTCAATCGGATACACATCAGCTTTTCGCATTTATGAGGGGAAAGATAGGCAACTAAACCCACCAGGATTCCCAACTTATCTGGGGACATCTGGAAAAATCGTTTGGGAGCTGATAACTCCATTTTTACAAAAAGGCTGTAATCTGTATGTTGACAACTACTACACCAGCATACCCCTATTTAAAAGTCTGGTTGAACATAACATAGGGGTTTGTAGGACAATTCGCAAAAACCATCAGGGGTTTCCACAATCTTTGGTCAACAAAAAGTTCCAAAAGGGGCAGTCAGGGGCTTTACGCAATGGAGAGCTGCTTTTCCTTAAGTATAAGGATAAAAAAGATATTTTTATCCTGAGCTTGATCCACACAGATGCCACAAGGGCCAATGAAGAATAGGGATCCACTACTCCGAAACCTGTGTCTGTCATTGACTACAACAAATATATGGGGGGGTATGGACCTTGCAGCTCAGTTCTACAGCCATACCAGGTATCAAGAAAATCATAAACCTGGTATAAAAAGTTAGTCATTTATTTTTTTATTATTCATTTCTTTCATGTGGCCACATATAATTCTTTTGTGTTATACAAAAAAGCCAGAAATGCAGATACTTTCCTTGTTTATCAGGAAAAGTTCATTGAACATCTTGTTTTTGAAAATGTTGTCCCCGCCAATTCTTTAGAATCTGAAAATGTCAGAAGACTCACTGAGCGACATTTTATTGCACTCATCCCAGTAACAGGAATAAAAATGATCCCCTAGAGAAGATGTTGTGTATGTTCCAAGAGAGGAATGAGGCATGATACCAGCTATTATTGCCCACAATGCCCATCATTGCCAGCCTTATGCTTCCATGACTGCTTTAAAATCTTCCACACGGAATCACGTTTTTAAACTGTTTTGACATTCAAGCATTTGGTTTATTTAGTGACAGACACATTTGAGTAGAGCTGACTTAACAATTTCCAGGGGTAGGTGAGGGGGTGTCTGCAGAGACACAAGCTGGGCACAATATATTGGGCACTACAATGACATTTTTGCAATTTTTGCTCTAAAACTTCCACTACGTGTTTCTGGTCATAATCCATGTAGTGAAAATGGTCACTATATCCATAGATGAATTCCCAGAGGGGTGTCATTTTGAAAATGGGGTCACTTCAAAGTGCCATAACAGCAGAATCCCCATGAAGTGACCCCATTTTGGAAATGACACCCCTCTGGGAATTGCAAATGACCCCTCTCTGGGAATTGGAGATGACACCCCTCTGGGAATTCATCTATGGGTGTAGTGACTATTTACCTATCTACCTATTTTCCAATGTAAGATCTGGGGTTAAAATGTAATTATTTTTTCTTCACTGTCCAATGGTATAATTTTATACCGAACAGCTGTGGTGTCAGTATGCTCACTGCACCACTAGAAGAATTCATTCAGGGAAGTATTTTGTAAAATGCAGTCACTTTTGGGGGCTTATGCTGTTCTGGCATCTCAGTGTGATATGACTCCGTCAAAACAATCCCAGTAAATCTGAACTCCAATATGGCGCTCCTTCCCTTCCTAGCTCTGCCATGCGCCCAAACAGTGGTTTACCCCCACAGGTGGGGTGTCAGCATACTCAGGACAAATTGCACAACAACTTTTGGGGTACAATTTCCCCTGTTACCCTTTGGAAAAAAATTGAGGGCGAAAAGATCATTTTTTGTGTAAAAAATATGATTTTTTATTTTCACGGCTCCACGTTATTAACTTCTGTGAAGCAATTGGGGTTTCAAGTGCCCACCACACATCTAGATAAGTGCCACGGGGGGTCTAGTTTCCAAAATGGGGTCACTTGGGGTTTTCCACTGTTTAGGCATGTCAGGGGCTCTCCAAACGCAACATGGCGTCTGCTCTCGATTCCAGACAATTTTACATTCCAAAATTCAAAGGCGCTCCTTCCCTTCCAAGCCCTGCCGTGCGCCCAAACAGTAGTATTCTCCCACATATGGGATATTGGCGTGCTCAGGAGAAATTGTATGGAGCAATTTATCCTGTTACCTTTGTGAAAATGCAAAATATGGAGCTAAAAAGATTTGTCAAAAATTATTATTTTTTTATTTCCACAGCTCTACTCTATAAACTTCTGTGAAGCATCTATGGGTTCAAGGTGCTCAATACACATCTAGATAAATTTCCTAAGGGGTATAGTTTCCAAAATGGAGTCAATTGTTGGGGGTTAACACTGTATAGGCATGTCAGGGGCTCTCCAAACGAAACATAGCGTCCGCTATCGATTCCAGGCAATTTTGCATTCCAAAAGTCAAATGGCCTTCCTTCCCTTCCAAGCCCTGCCGTGCACCCAAACAGTAGTATTCTCTCACATATGGGGTATCAGCATGCTCTGGAGAAATTGCACAATAAATTGTATGGAGCAATTTCTCCTGTTATCCTTATGAAAATGCAAAATATGGAGCTAAAAGATTTATTTGTGAAAAATGTTTTTTTTTTATTTCTACAGCTCTATGTTATAAACTTCTGTGAAGCACCTGTGGATTCAAGGTGCTCAAAACAAATCTAGATAAGTTTCCTAAGGCGTCTAGTTTCCAAAATGGGTTCACTTGTTGGAGGTTTCTATTGTTGAGGGTTTCTATTGTTGAGGCACATCAGGGGCTCTCCAAACGCAACATGGCATCCGCTATCGATTCCAGCCAATTTTGCATTCCAAAAGTCAAATGGTGCTCCTTCCCTTCCAAGCCCTGCCATGTGCCCAAACAGTAGATTTCCCCCACATATGTGGTATCAGCATGCTCAAGAGAAATTGCAAAACAAAATGTATAGTCCATTTTCTCCTGTTACCCCTGCGAAAGTAAAAAAAATTAGGTCTAAAGGAAAATTTTTGTGAAAGAAAAGCAAATGATTTTTTTTCCATCCACATTTCATTCATTCCTGTGAGGCACCTGAAGGGTTAATAAACTTCTTGAATGTGGTTTTGAGTACCTGGAGGGGTGCAGTTTTTAGAATGGTGCCACTTTGGGTATTTTCTGGCAAAGGCAAAAACAGGTTCTGGCGGGAAAGGGATAAATAAAAACGGAAAACTGTGTTTAGTCTTATTTCAAATAAAGGACTTTATTCTGGCTGTGTCCTTATTTACCATATAACTATAGGATTAGTAATGGATAGGTGTCTTATAGACGCTTCTCCATTACTAATCTGTGGCTTGATGTCACCTGACAATACAAAGGTAACATCAACCCCACAAATATGAACCCCACTTGCCACCACTACAGGGCAAGGGGGAAGAGCCGGGCAAAGTGCCAGAATTGGTGCATCTAATAGATGTGCCTTTTCTGGGCAGCTACGGGCTGCTATTTTTAGGCTGGGGGGCAATATCCATGGCCCCTTACCAGTCTGAAAATACCAGCCCCCAGCTGTCTGCTTTAACAAGGTTGGTTGTCAAAAATGGGGGGACCCCACGTCGTTTTTTTAAATTATTTAAATAATTTAAAAAACAGCATGGGGACCCAACTATTATTGATAACTATCCATGCTGAAGCTAACAGCTGAGGGTTACAGCCCCCAGCTGTGAGTTTTGTCTGGGTGGTAATCAAAAATACAGGGGAATCCATGCCGTTTTTATTATTTTAAACTATTTATTTACAGCGCAGGACCAGCTGATGAATACTCCCATCCGCCGCTCCTGCTCTCACTGTAATTAGCGGTAGCAAGTGTCCAGATGATGGAATGATGGGATCAGTAGTCCCAGCTGACACCAGTGACCGGAGGTAAGCTTTATACCTCCGATCACAGCTGAGCGCTCCTGCTGTCTTTTGACAGTGTGGGAACTGCAGCTCTCTTACCGGCGGGGATGAGTTCCCCAACGACCAAAAGTGGTGTTTGCTGCACTGCAATGCACATGACAGCGTGACAAACACCCGGTGTTCGGGCAACCGAACCCGGACAGTAACACGGACTTCCTGGTGAAGTCCGTGTTCAGTATCCGTGCCCGAACAGTAATTGTTCGGATTCGCCCATCTCTACTTCTATCATCTGAAACTGGAAGAGGTAGGGACACGGCATTGAACAACAACACTGAAGGGATAAACTCTTTAGCAGAGATTTGTAAAACACATTCGGGATGTGAAGAGAAAAGGATGGTTTAATCTAAAGTCCTCCTAATTAACAACCACCAAAATCTCATATTGGCCAATACATTTAGGACCCAACTTCACTTATGATATTTTCAGCTTAATATTTCTGGATTATACGCAAACCTTATCACCTACATTAAAGAAGAGACCCGCCGAAATTTTTCTATTGGCCTTCCGTTTTTGGCGCAACTGAACCAGCACAATATTATTTTAAACCTTCCCCATGCATCCCCAAGTTTCAATATGGCAAGCACTACTCCAGGACACTGAGAACTCATCCTAGAAAATTCACCAAAATGGGGTTTAAAACCATAATTACAAAAAAAGGCGAGGTTCTAGAAGAATAATTGACCTGCCTTTTAAAGGCGAACCTAGCAACAGGTAACAATGAGGACCAATCCTCTTGCTGAGCTGCAACAAAACACCTTAAAATTTGTTCCAATTATTGATTTGTCCTTTCTGCCTGATCATTGGATTCAGGGTGGTAGGCAGAGGAAAATGACAAATCAATCCCCAATTTTCTGCAAAACGTCCTACAGAATTTCAAAACAAATTGCACCCCCATATCAAATATGATATTGAGAGAGATTCCATGTAAACTCACCATATGAATGATAAACAATCTGGACAGTAGTACAGCATTCAGCAATCCCAATTATGGCCCAAAATGAGCCCGTTTCCTGAATAAAAAAGCAGTTTTCCCTCCAGACAATGGTAAATCCATGGACAAATGAGTCCATGGTCTTTCTGTAATTGGCAATGGAGCCAATTTCCCGGCAGTCCGGTTATGACCATAATAGTTTAGTAATAGCTTTCTGTTTAGCTGTGACCCAAGGATGACCACTCAAGAAAGAATCATGTAACTCCTGAAACAGACATAATCTAGTGCACTCAGGCACAAATATGAACCCTGGCGTAGTGGAATGAGCCAACGACTGGACTGTATGGATCTCCCCTTCCAACTCCAAGGAAACCATAGAAACCACAATACCCTGAGGAAGAATGGGGGATGGCAGTTCTGGAGGTGAAACTGAATCAAAGCTGCGCGTTACAGAAAAATTGAATCTAGAAAAAAAAATAAGGATCATTTGGCCTGTCTTGGAGTTAACCATTTAGCTGATTCAATACAAGCTAAATTTTTAGATGTGTCACCATGGTGACCTGATGAATTGTTCCCTCCAAAAAAAGTCTCTTCTTCAAAAGCTAAATCAATGCGCAATTCCCAACATCATAATTTCTCGCAACAGATGAAAATTTCCTAGAGAAAAATGCACATGGCCATAAGTTGATCAGAGTTTTGGAACCTTGAGATAATACAGCCAATACCCCGAATTTTAAGGCATTCACCTACACAATGAACAGTTTCTGGAGATCGGGTTGGATTAAAACTAGAGCGGACTTGAAACACTCTTTCAATTTATTGAAGGCCACAATTGCATCCTGAAACCAAACCTTAAGGTACCTTCTGAACATGTGAGATCAGTAAGAGGTTTAACGAGCTGTGAAAAACCCCTAATACATTTTCTATAGTAATTGGCAAATCTTTGAAAACGTTGCCATGCTTTAAGGCCATGAAGTTTAACCAAATCAATTATGGTCTGCACCATCCCAGGATCCATCTTAAAACCTTCTGATATAATGAACTGTTCTGTCTCTGACATAATTCATGATCCTTGACTGTCTATTTGTTTATACACTCACTGGCCACTTTATTAGGTACACCTGTCCAACTGTGTGTTAAGACTTAATTTCTAATCAGCCAATCACATGGCGGCAACTCAGTGCATTTAGGCATGTAGACATGGTCAAGACAATCTCCTGCAGTTCAAACCGAGCATCAGTATGGGGAAGAAAGGTGATTTGAGTGCCTTTGAACGTGGCATGATTGTTGGTGCCAGAAGGGCTGGTCTGAGAATTTCAGAAACTGCTGATCTACTGGGATTTTCACGCACAACCATCTCTAGGGTTTACAGAGAATGGTCCGAAAAAGAAAAAAAATCCAGTGAGCGGCAGTTCTGTGGCCGGAAATGCCATGTTGATGCCAGAGGTCAGAGGAGAATGGGCAGACTGGTTCGAGCTGATAGAAAGGCAACAGTGACTCAAATTGCCACCCGTTACAACCAAGGTAGGCAGAAGAGCATCTCTGAACGCACAGTGCGTCGAACTTTGAGGCAGATGGGCTACAGCAGCAGAAGACCACACTGGGTACCACTCCTCTCAGCTAAGAACAGGAAACTGAGGCTACAATTTGCACAAGCTCATCGAAATTGGACAGTAGAAGATTGGAAAAACGTTGCCTGGTCTGATGAGTCTCGATTTCTGCTGCGACATTCGGATGGTAGGGTCAGAATTTGGCGTAAACAACATGAAAGCATGGATCCATCCTGCCTTGTATCAACGGTTCAGGCTGGTGGTGGTGGTGTCATGGTGTGGGGAATTTTTTCTGGGCACTCTTTGGGCCCCTTGGTACCAATTGAGCATCGTTGCAACGCCACAGCCTACCTGAGTATTGTTGCTGACCATGTCCATCCCTTTATGACCACAATGTACCCAACATCTGATGGCTACTTTCAGCAGGATAATGCGCCATGTCATAAAGCTCGAATCATCTCAGATTGGTTTCTTGAACATGACAATGAGTTTACTGTACTCAAATGGCCTCCTCAGTCACCAGATCTCAATCCAATAGAGCATCTTTGGGATGTGGTGGAACGGGAGATTCGCATCAGGGATGTGCAGCCGACAAATCTGCGCCAACTGTGTGATGCCATCATGTCAATATGGTCCAAAATCTCTGAGGAATGCTTCCAGCACCTTGTTGAATCTCTGCCACGAAGAATTGAGGCAGTTCTGAAGGCAAAAGGGGGTCCAACCCCTTACTAGCATGGTGTACCTAATAAAGTGGCCAGTGAGTGTATATATATATATATATATTTATATACACACAATGATTTGCTGTGAATATCCAGAATATTCAGTTTCAGCCATAGATTTAATGTTTTCTGTATCTTTGGCTCCATCTACTGACCAAAGTCATAACTGCAGTGTTATTGTGTGTCTTAGTTTCACTTTCTAATCTTCTTTTTACCTCCAATTAACAATGTATTCTGGGTAAGTTTGCAAAGCATTATGGTTTAGTCCAGCCCCATTCTTCCCTCCAGTTCGCCATTTTCTCTCAAGCCTACTTCCTGTGAACATCTCATTCCTCTACTCCCCTTGTGTCAGCATCTGTGGTAGGTAATCACGCTTACCACATATCTAATTCCTGTCTTAGATCCCCCTGCTTAGTTAGCTCTTCCCTGGTTAGCTATTATGTATATTATGTATTAATAATAATAAATTTTATTTCTGTAATAATAATAATAAATTTTATTTCTATAGCGCCGACATATTCTGCAGCACTTTACATTTCAGAGGGGACATGTACAGACAACAGACATTACAGCATAACAATAATCACATAGATCATAACAAATACCAAGAGGAATGAGGGCCCTGCTCGCAAGCTTACAATCTATGAGGAAAAAGGTAGACACGAAAGGTGGATGGTAACAATTGCCCTGATTGTATGGACCAGCCATAATGTTAAGTGTGTAACAGTA
Source organism: Dendrobates tinctorius (assembly GCF_039654945.1). Lineage (NCBI taxonomy): Eukaryota > Metazoa > Chordata > Amphibia > Anura > Dendrobatidae > Dendrobates > Dendrobates tinctorius. The sequence goes on from NW_027361687.1 coordinate 48,034,957, forward strand.
CAGACACAGAGGGCTAATGGATGCATAAATCATGTGGGAACATGATGCGGGGAACCTGGTTATGGTAAAACATTTGGCTGTGCCACTCAGGCATAGATTAGGTTAATGTGTTGAGGCGGTAGGCCAGTCTGAATAAATACATTTTCAGGGCACTCTTAAAATTGTGGGGATTGGGGACTAATCATATTGGCCTGGGAAGTGCATTCCAAAGAATTGGCGCAGCACGTGTATAGTCTTGGAGACAGGAGTGGGAGGTTCTGATTATTGAGGATGCTAACCTCAGGTCATCAGCAGAATGGAGGGCGCGGGTAGGGTGGTATACTGAAACAAGGGAGGATATGTATGGTGGTGCTGAGCCATGGAGAGCTTTGTGGGTGAGGGTAATAAGTTTGTACTGGATTCTGGAGTGGATGGGTAGCCAGTGTAATGACTTGCACAAAGTAGAGGCATCGGTATAACGATTGGCGAGGAATATGATCCTGGCTGCAGCATTCAAGACAGATTGGAGAGGGGAGAGTTTGGTAAGAGGGAGACCGATTAGAAGAGAGTCACAATAGTCGAGACAAGAATGAAGAAGAGAAACAGTAAGAGTTTTTGCAGAGTCAAAAGTAAGAAAAGGTCGAATTCTAGAAATGTTTTTGAGGTGCAGATAACAAGAGCGAGCCAGTGATCGGATGTGGGGGGCAAAGGAAAGCTCAGAGTCAAGTATGACCCCAAGACAGCAGGCATGTTGCTGGGGAGTAATAGTGGAACCACACACGGAAATGGCAATGTCGGGTATAGGTACAGCAATGTCGGGTATAGGTACATTAGTAGTGGGAGGAAACACAAGGAGTTCTGTCTTTTACAGGTTCAGTTTCAGATATAGTGAGGACATGATGTTAGACACAGCGTTTAGACAATTGCTGGTGTTTTCTAGAAAGGCAGGCGTGATGTCAAGAGAAGAAGCGTATAACTGGGTGTCATCAGCATAGAGATGGTACTGGAAACCAAATCTACTGATTGTTTGACCAATAGGGGCAGTGTACAAAGAGAAGAGGAGGGGGCCTAGGACTGATCCTTGAGGAACCCCAACAGTAAGGGGAAGATGAGAGGAGGAGGAACCAGCAAAAGATACAGTAAAGGAGTGGTCAGAGAGATAGGAGGAGAACCAGGAGAGAATGGTGTCCTTGAGGCCAATGGAATGGAGTATAGTGAGGAGGAGCTGATGATCCACAATGTCGAATGCTGCAGGAGATCCAAGAGAATTAGCATGGAGTAATGACCATTTGATTTAGCTTTTAGTAGATCATTAGAGACTTTAGTGAGGGCAGTTTCAGTAGAGTGTAAAGAGCGGAAACCAGATTGGAGAGGGTCGAGAAGAGAGTTATCAAAGAGATAGCGGATAAGACGGGAGTGGACCAGGCGTTCCAGGAGTTTAGAGATGAAGGGAAGATTAGAGACAGGTCTATAGTTAGCGGCACAGTTTTGGTCAAGTGATGGTTTTTTAAGTAGTGGATGTATGATGGCATGCTTAAGTGAGGAGGGAAAGATACCAGAAGAGAGATAGAGGTTAAATATTTTAGTTAGGTGAGGGGAGACAAGAGGGGAAAGGGACTGGAGGAGATGTGATGGAAATGGGTCACTGGTGCAAGTGGTTGGGCGAGAAGATGCAAGGAGCCTGCTTACTTCTTCTTCTGTGACTGGTTCAAAATCAGAGAGTGAGCTAGATGCAGTGGGGGAGGGAGGACAGTGCATGGTATGAGGTGATTGGGAGATAATTTCCTGTCGCATCTGGTCAATTTTTTCTTAATTATCCAGATCGTCAGCTCGAAGCTCCGTAGTTTGGGCCTGTACTCTTGGGTTGAGTAGAGAATGAAAAGTGTCAAAGAGACGTTTAGGGTTATTGGACAGTGAAGTGATGAGGGTGTTGAAATAGATTTGTTTGGAGAGGTGAAGGGCAGTGTTGTATGTTCTAAGCATAAACTTATAATGGATGAAATCTTCATGTAGATTGGATTTTCTCCACAGACGTTCGGCACACCTGGAGCACCGCTGCAGGAAACATGTTTGCAGGGTGTGCCAGGGTTGTCGCCATCTGCGTTGTGGTGTTCTATTTATAGGAGGTGCAAATTCATCCAGGGCACTTTGAAGTGTTTCATTGTAATGCTTCAATGCAGAATCAGGACATGAGAGGGAGGAGATAAGGGCCAATGAAGACTGCAAGTTCTTCATAAGTTTCTGGGTGTTAATGGCCTGTATGTTTCTATAAGTATGGACAGTGGGGGTGACCTGAGCGGCCTGGCAGTTCTTGATAGAGAATGAAAGAAGGTTGTGATCAGAGAGCGGGAAAGGGGAGTTTGCAAAATCATTCACTATACAAAGCCGAGAGAAGACCAAGTCGAGGGAGTTTCCATCTTCATACGTTGGAGAATTAGTAAGCTGCGAAAGGCCATACGAGGAGGTTAGAGATAAAAGGTGTGTAGCAGATGGGGAGAGGGGAAGAGCAATGGGGAATGTATTCCTATGAACCCAGTACTGATTCTGTGTATATGTTTTGTATTGTAGTTTCACCGCGCCAATATACCACCACGTTCAATAAAATACAGATTCAACTACAGTCTCCCTTATTCGACCCCCCGGTATAGCGGTTTAGCTGCCTGTATAAGCTACATGAATCCCGGTTCATTAGTGAGAACAGAACATGAACCCCAGCAACAATATTTCTTGAACAGAAAACCAATTTAGCAAACAAAGAATTTTCTCTAAGCTTTTATAAAACAAAATGGACATTTTAATAGTGCGAATCCAGATCAGGCAAAAAAATTAGAATACTCTCAAGGTATACCACCATAAACTTTCCAATACAATCAGAAATGATATAATTCATAAAGGTTTGAAAAACTGCTGGGGCACTGGTTAACCCAAATGGCATGACAAGATTTTTAGTAGACCCTCCTATGTTAAAAACGCATTTTTCCACCTATCACCCTTCTGGATGCATATCAAGTTATATGCCCCTCTAAGATCAAGTTTACAAAACCATTTGGCACCCTTCAGCTGATTATATAGGTCGAGGATGAATGGAAAAAGGTAAGTATTCTTAACCGTAATTTTGTTTTAATTTACAAAAATCGAGGAATGAGCAAATTTTTTCCTGAGAACACATCTCCAAAGTTTTTTTAGGTACACCGGCAAACCATCCAGACTTGCAGACCATATTGGTACAGAACTTAGACATTTCTTATCACAGTAGGGGCCACACTTAGCAATATCTTTCTGACACAAATCAATAACAGGATTATGCATAAGCATCCATGGAACCCCTAATACCAACCAAGCTGTCATGATCCAGGTCGGGGCTTGCTTTCTGCTTCCCGACCTGGTAAGGCGGGGATTAACCTTCTCTGCTTGACTTCTGACCTGCCCATCCATCTTCCGTTCCTGTTTTGGATTTTTCTGTCCGGCTCTGACCTTTGGCGTGTTTCTGGCTGTACTTTCATCTCGTCCTCTTTTTACCACTCTCCCGATTGGCTTTTTGACCTCTGGCTTGCTTCAGGCCTTGCTCCTGCCTTCCCCTCTGACACTGCATTCCTGGCTGTGGCTGACTTGGCTTGTATGACCTCTCTACTGCCCCCTAGCGGTGTTTGCGCAGCTCTACAGCTCTTCATTTTAGGTGAGCTAATGTTACCTCCCTTCCTCATCCTCTGGTGGTTGTCCCTGTTTTGCATGACATTATCACTGAACAATATTTAACCTAGTGGAGGTCTATTTTTTTTTCTGTGGTATGGATCCGCTCCGCACCTTGACGGATCAAGTATTCAGTCTTACACAAATGATGCAGAATTTGTCTGTAGAGCATAGGGCCTTGGCTACATCCCACCAGCAAGTACAGAGAGAGCTGGCTGAGACAGTTAAGACTGCCCGGGGTGCTGCCTCGGCGTCTGTCAGTAAGAATGGTGATGTTACTGACATTTCTCTGCATTCCCCTGAACCTTCTGTTAAAGTCCCAGACACCTTCTCCGGTGAGAAGGAAAAGTTCCATGTGTTCAAGGAAAGTTGTAAGTTGTTGTTCTCCCTTAGACCCCAATCTTTGGGGAATGAGAGTCAGCAGGTAGGAATTATCATATCTTTACTCAGGGAAGGTCCACAGTCTTGGGATTTTTCTTTACCCCTGACCACCCCGGAGAGAGTGACTGTAGATATTTGAAGCCCTAAGACTAATTTATGATGAACCTGACCAGGTCAGATTGGCGGAGAACACGATCATGGGTCTCTCAAAGGGAAAGCTCTTTGCCAAGTGGTACTGCTCAGAATGTAGGCGATGGCCCTTTGATCACTGAGCATCCAAACACCTAACGTATACACAGATATTTCTATCAATACTTACAGATACGCCATCTTTTGTCAACTTCACCGGAATCACCCTTTTTTAACTCCAAAATAGATTGCAGAGCTAATGGATATTTCTTAATACCAGAATCCGGCCCCAAAGGACTGTCAATCCTATACAAGGCTCTGAATGATCCTGATGTGGATATAAAACTTCCTTATATGTTTCTCTGGGATCGTTCACTGGGTATATCCCTGGAGCCGGGGGCTTGGAGAGATGCTCTGGGAGAGGTGTTATGGGTCTCATCATGTCTTAACCATCTTGAACAATTGAAAAAAATTCACCTTCGTTGGTATAGGTTTCCGGTACAAGTGGCTCACTTTGGCCCGGACCAATCCACATTATGTTGGAGGAGATGTGGGCTTCCGGGGACACTAGAACACATGCGGTGGGACTGTCCAGCTCTGAATAATATATGGAAGGACATTGCCAGATTAATACTAGAAGTCCTTGGGGTAGGCCTGACGCTGTCTCCTAGCCTGGTAATTTTACATATTGGAACAGAGGAGTTTCCGCATATGATTAGGGGGGCCTTATCTCACATACTGATAGCAGTTAGATTGCTAGTGGTGGCTAAATGGAAATGTGCTACAGTTCCGACCATTACAGAAGTAGTTGAAAAAATTAACTTTCACTGTGATCATGAATTAGCCCTTACACAAACAGCCTCTGCAAAAAGAAGATTCAGCATATATGGTATCCCTGGCTGCAAAGCCGGTATTCAAATGTGTCGAGGTCATGTGATGGTTCTACTGTTTTAGTGTGTGGGGTTTGGGTCCTACCTTTGAAATACATCCGATGGCAAGAGACGTATTACACTATCTTTCCGGGAGATAAGCCTGAGTTTTTTGTTTTTTTTTCCTGTCTTAATTTTAATGCAAGACATATACTGTATGTTAATGCTTACGTCTTCTTCTGTCATGTTATGTGCTAATGTTGTAGCACTGATGTTTTTTATGTCAGTTTTTGTTTGTCATGTTTAAACACCAATAAATAAGATTGGATCAAAAAAAAAAAAAAAATGTAGGCGATGGTCCCCTGAGGTGTCCTGGAATGACTCAGCGCTCAGGTGCCAATTTCGGAGGGGACTATCTGTTCATCTAAAGGATGCTCTGGCCCTTCATCCACCGCCCAGTTCCCTGGAGGAGGCAATGACGCAGGTTGTCCGTATGGATCGGAGAGGGGAGCCATGCAACGGGAGGCCCCGTTGATTCTGGCCAAGCCAGAGTTGGTGCCTCAAGCTGAACCCATGGAGGTGGGGGCCACCACCTTCGAGGAGAGGGAGAGGAGACAGTGACAGGAAGGCAAGCTCTGATTTTACTGTGGTGCTTCGGGACATTGGAAGAAGAACTGTCCCTTTTGTCCTTCGACCTCCAAGGTGTCGGGAAACACCCAAGTCTGGGTAACTGTTGAGGAGGTTACCCAGACTCTCAGGTACATTTTTCCTCATTTCTTAAAGTAGTGCTTAAAGTGGAACTTGGTGTTAGGAACTGTCAAACACCCACTTCGGCTTTTGTGGACTGTGGGTCATCGGTGAACCTGATTGACTCTAAATTGGTGGCCAATTGCAAGTTAGGGACAGTTAGGTTGGAAACCCCCATGAATGTTGTGGCCATTGATTCTACACCCCTCACTAAGGACGGTATCCATTTTGTCTCTGAAGAATTTATTCTCAAGGTGGGGTGTTGTGAGTTCATTTTCCTGTCCACCAGTTGTGAGTTCTCCTTCCAGGCTCCCTCTGGTGGTAACTGGAGGTAGTGAGGCTGATTTAATCAGTAGATATCTTCCACCTGATAATGAGGATGACGATTGGACCTCAGGAATCTCAGACTGGATTTAAGACAGCCGACGCCCTATTCTGGTGCTGGTGATTCCTTCTGGCTTTTCAGGTCCTGGTTTTCTGCTCTGTTCCAGTCATTTCAAGCTAAGTTTTTCTGCTAATGTTCACACTTGATTTTGTTGGTCTATTCAGTTTTTTGTGTGGTCAGCCAGCCCCGCCTGGGGCTGTGCTGAATTTCCACTCTTATTTATCTGTATTTGCCAATTTGCTTTTTTGTCCCTTATTAGATTGGCCTCTTTTTGCTCTGTCTCAGAATATTTCAGAGTGCTGATATAGTGGGAGAAGTCTAGTGACTTCAGGGTTAATTTTGCTAACAGAAGTGTTGGACCTTATTTTTGTAGGGTTTTTGGCAGATTGCAGACAGTGTCTTTCCTTTCCTATCCTTTCTAGTTAGTTTGGGCCCCATCATTTGCTCAGCCTATTTTCCTGCCTGTGTTTGTGCTTTCATCTTGTTTCACCGTCAATACATGTGAGGGGGCTGTCTTTCCTTTGGGGTCTGCTCTGGGGCAGTTAGTTTTCCCCTTTTCTTGTTTTAGGCTTATTTAGTCCTCCGGCCGTGACGAAGCATCTAGGACCATCGTAGGTACGCACCATGGCTGCTGCTAGTTGTGTGGTTAGGATCAGGGATCTGCAATCTGCATAGTTACCAACCTCTCTGGTTTTCTGTGACTTAGCTTGTTTAGTCTTTTTCTCCTCGGTGACCCATTCATAACAGTGGGGGTTGTTCACCAGGAAAATATTTCATGTTTTATTTTGGATAATCTTCCTGTGGAGCAGGTGTTGGGTTTCCCTGGTTGCAACTACACAACCCGGTTATTGATTGTGAAATGGGGACCTAATTGTTCCAATGATTGCTTTGTTTCCGTATCTGTGTCATCCGTCAGTCTGGGGGGGTATTTCAGAGTACCTGAAGAACTTTGAGGATGTTTTCTCCAAAAAAGAGGCTGAGGTTTTACCACCACACTGCCCCTTTGATTGTAGTATTGACCTTGTTCCTAATTCTAAATTGCCCAAGGCCCATTTATACAATCTCTCTGGCCCAGAGCGAGTTGCCATGAAAGAATATATCTCCGAGAGTCTTTGTAAAGGACACATTCGCCCTTCTGTTTCTCGCATGGTGGCAGGGTTCTTTTTTAAAAAGAAAAATGACGGTGGTTTGCGCCCATGCCTCAATTTTCGCGAGTTAAATAAGATAACTGGGAGGAATTTGTACCCCCTCCCACATATTCCTGATTTATACAACCAATTGTCTTGGGCAAAATGGTTTTCCAAGGTGGATCTCCGGGGGGCATATAACCTTTTCTGGATACGGGAGGGGGATGAGTTGAAAACTGCGTTTCTCACTTCTGAGGGGCTCTTTGAGAATTTAGTTATGCCTTTTGGTTTGACTAATGTGCCGGCAGCAGTTTTCCAGATCTTTATTAACCATGCTTTTGCTGACTTTATTGAGCATTTTATGGTGGTTTATCTGGACGATATTTTAATCTACTTGCCCGATAAACAGACTCACATGGGACACCTTCCTGAGGCTCTCCACAGGCTTTGGGAGAACTCTCTATTTGCTAAACTAGAAAAGTGTTCATTTTTTGTTCAGGAACTATCCTTTCTGGGGTTCATTCTGTCCGCAGAGGGGTTTCGTATGGACCCTAGGAAGGTTCAGGCCATTGTTCATTGGGTTCAACCCAGAGATCTGAAAGGTCTGCAACGCTTCCTGGGGTTTGCCAGTTATTATTGGAAGTTCATAAGGGGGTTCTCCCAGGTGGTCAAGCCACTCACTGATTTAACTAAGATAGGGGCTGATATCAAGAGTTGGTCTGCCTCAGCCGTTGCGGTGTTCTCTTTGTTAAAGAAATGTTTTATGTCCGCCCCTGTGTTGATTCAACCAGATCCGTCTGAACTATTTATTGTTAAGGGGGACGCCTCGGAGGTAGGGGTGGGGGCGGTGTTGTCCCAGGGACCCGCCACTTTAACCAATTTAAGACCTTATGCTTTCTTTTCAAAGACATTCTCGCCTGCAGAAAGAAATTATGATGTGGGGAACCGGGAGCTTCTGGCCATTAAATTGGCGCTTGAAGAATGGAGGCATTTTTTGGAGATGGCGGTTGACCGACTAACTGTTATTATGTTTCACAAAAATTTGGCTTACATTGAGTCTGCTAAGAGGTTGACTTTTTTTCATGATTCCAATTCTCTATCACCTTTTGGCCGGGTTCTAAAAATGTCAAGGTGGATGCCTTATCTTGTAATCTGGTAGGCAGGACCCATTATCTCCTCCTGAACCTCCTTCCTCCATTCTTCAGCATGGGGTGGTTGTGGCTGGGATTTCCACTGTGCTGGAGCAGGAGATTCATGAAGCTCAGTCTCTTGCTCCCCTGTCCAGGCCTGTTAATAAGCTTTCTGTGTCTTTTCAGTTTCATCTCAGGGTGGTCCGAGAATTTCACAACTCGGCCCTGAGTGAGCATCCTGGAATCTCAGCCACCCGTAAAGCCATCGTTAGGTTGTTTTGGTGGTCGTCTTTGTCCTTGGATGTTGTGAGTTTTGTGTCTGCCTGTAAGTTATGTGCTCGTGCCAAAAACTCCCATAACCAGCCGGCCGGGGAATTGGTGCCTTTGCACAATGTCCGTGTGCCATCCTTGTGATATGCGTGTGTCCGTGTGCTGTCCATGTGCTGTCTGTGTACTTTCAGTGTGCTGTCAGTGTGACAAATATGCAATGAAATGCAACATAGACATTAAAGAATGTTATGTATTATAGATGTCCAAAGATGGAGATAGTGATGAGGAACATGATACATCAATTATAGATAGAGAGACAGAAAAATATGTCAGTGTGCTATATAATCAGTGCTCTGCTTTTTTTCTGCATTTGTTTTTTATTTTTAAATAAATAAATTACTTTAAAAAAAATTGGCATGGGCTCCTGCATAATTTTCATAATTAGCAGAGCGAAAGCCGACTACTGGTAATAATCTAGGAAAAGGGCCATATAAAGGTTCCCAGGGTATTAATAACAGCTCACAGCTGTTTACTTAGCCTTTACTGGTTAGTTTACAGGGGGACCCCAGAAAAAAAAAAGACTTAGGGTCTCCCCATAAATTCTAACCAGTAAAGGCTAAACAGACAGTTGTTACCTTACATTAATATCCAGGGAAGGGGCCATGGATATTGCACCCCCTTCCTTCCATGCTAATAACATCAGTACTCATCAACCCCAGAAATGGCACATCAATAAGATGTACCAAATCTGGTGCTTAGCCTCCGCTCTTCCCACTAGCCCTGGTGCGTTGGTAAGTGAAGTAACAGAGTTTGGGTTGATGTCAGCTGTATTATGGTTGCTGACATCAAGCTGAGGGGTTAGTAATGGAGAGGCGTCTATAAGACACCCCCATTGCTAACCCTATAGTCATATCATAAAAAATACTCAGCAAGAGTAAAGTCCTTTAATTGAAAGAAAGACACGGACTCCTTTATTTAAAATAACACTCCCCATCCTCTTTTACCTATTTTTTATTGTAAAATTAAAAATAAAATACACCATATTTCTCACTTTTCCGATGATGATCCATTTGTCCCATACCGTAATCCATCTTTGCTACATCTGAATGCCTTTGCTGAACGGTGACATAAGACATCCAGGAGACACTGGCATCAAGGAGACACTGAGCTGAGCATCAAAACACGGCTTTAGTGACCTGTGGTGAGGTCATTGAGGTTACCACAGGTCACTGAAGCTGCGGTTAAGATGGGCATGTCATTGTGAGCAGCCCGATGAATGGCGGTGACCTTAATGAGATCACCGCTAGCACCGTGATAAATTTCTCATTGTGCTAGTGGTGACGTCATGAAGGTTACCGCAGTTTGTCAGCCGGCTCACAGTGAACAAGTGGCAGTGACTGGCGGTAACCTCTGTGATGGTACCTTCGGCCCAAGCTCAGCTCACTGTCTAATGGATTTATGGCTGAGCGGATGCATCATTCTACCGCTCAGCCATGTAATCGAGATGCAAAGCTGAACTTCTTTGTGGGACAAATGGATTGCCATCAGATGAGGTATATAGTGTTTTATTATTTACATTTTCACAATAATAAATGGGAAAATGAGGGTGGGTTGTGTTCATTTCAATTAAAGGACTTTATTTTTGCTTTGTCTTTTTACAATATGACTAATATAGTCAAGAGGTCTGAGGTCAAATACCAAGAGATCTCGTCATACACTAAGGGAAAAGACAGAGGCATAGTCAGTCATGGTCTGAGGTCAGAATTCCAGGAAGGAAGACAAAGCAGATGGTCAGAATCAAGGTCTAAGGTCAGGCAGCAATAGATCAAAGACAGAACACTGAAGAACGAGGCAATCAGAGGCAGACAGACAAGTAAATAGCCATGGAATCATTCAGAACAGGTAACACCTGTAGGAAACACAGTACATTCTGGCCCTGATTGGGTGACTGGACTGTCACTGACAACACTGACAACTCAGCACGCCCCTGCCCCACATTAGACAGCTGAGCTGCCACTCACCACAATGCGTGGAGGAATCGGGACAGGTTTCTTCAAAATTTTGGAAGAGTCTGGGGAAGTTTTGCCCATTTGTGAGGTCAGACCTTGATGTTGGAGGAAAGGGCTGAGCTCACAATCTCAATTTTTGTTAATTGTTCATCCCAAAGGTGTTGGATAGGGTTGAGGTTAGGACTCTGTGTGGCCGCTGATGTTCTTCTACCAAACCAATCCTTTATGGATCTTGTGCACTGAGCACCCTCATGGGAAACAGTTAATAGCCTACCCCAATCTGTTCCCACAATACTGAAAGTCGCAATTATTCACAGTGTCTATTACACCAGCCACACGCACGCCTCTTAAGCACCGCTCTACTCACTGTGTGTTTCGCTCTGCTCCACCCAGTACCTGACCATCACTCTGAGCTGCCTGTTGCCTCTCTTCTGCTCTGTTGTAATGAGTCAAAGGGGGGCTCGGCCACAGTATGCAGGAATTTGTATCCAATCAGTCCAGCAGAGATCTGCTTCCCCAGCCTATCACTTGTCAGCAGGAGAAATATCAGGCAACTCTACCGTCCATTCTTCGAGTTAACTTTGGATCTTAGAAGCTCTGTCTGTTAGGGACGGCGGGACGCACCAAATATAAATAATAGGAGGTGCGTTCGCCGCCCGGGGTCCACCGTGCGGTAGGTGACTAGACCGCTGCTGGACAATGGCAGATGCACCAGAAGGTGCCGTAGTGCGCACGGGTTAATGTCACCTGAACGCTAGGAGCGGCTCTGTTCAGACACAGAGTCGCTTGGCAAAAATATATGCAAAGGCGCTGGCCTTGTTAACGGCACAGGAGACGGCGTGTGGCGTCGCAGCCGCGAACACCAATAGCTGCTGGTATTGCAGCGCAGCGGCAGCTAAAGCCGCAAGCGTCGGCGCCGAGAACCGGGCACCGACGGACGCTAGTGTAGGCGTGGATCGCACAATGGCATGTAGCTTGCCACAACCTGGAGCTGACTAACCCAATACACAGTCACCAATCGTATGATCCAAGGGAAGGGGTTTCATAATAAGTCAGTCACCAGTCCATGCATCCATCACCATACACACACAGCATAATATGCTACACTAGCGCATGGCCGAGCTGCCATGCGGACTTTTTATAGCCATGCGCTTCCGGGACCTTCCAGGACCCTGGAAAGGACCAATCAGATCCGACGCAGGACCTGAGCATGTGACCCCTGCTCTCCAGTGAGAGGTCACCTTGCGGGCATGCCCAGTAGCACGGCATGAGGACTTAGCCTCTGGAGCGGTTCCCTGCAGAACAGGATGCACTACCATTGCTGCTCCAGAGGTGGCAGCAACATCCAGGCTGTCAGAGCAAGTCTGAGTAGCACTCCTGGCTCACCGTGATTGCTGAGCAGCACCCGGAGCGGTCAGAGGAGAATGGGAGACCGCTGGATGTCTGCCTCTGGATTCCTGCTGTGCAGTGTCTGGAATCCGATGCCTAACATTACCCCCCTGCTTCACTGCGCTCAAAAGCCGCGATCAGGAGCGGTGCGTGGATATTCTCCACCAGGTTCGAGCCTCAGGCCCATGACCCTTCCAATCCACTAAATAAAGTTTTTTGCCACGGACAAACCTGCGCCCTACGATGGCATTAACCTCAAACTCGTCAGACGATAAGTCTGACGACCCGGCCGATGACTCAGAAAACCGGACCATGTGAACTGGTTTGAGGAGGGACACATGAAACACGTCCGAAAAGGCTAAATGTGGAGGAAGAGCCAGGCGGTAGACCACCGAGCTAATTCGCTCAAGGACCTTGAAAGGTCCAATATATCGCGGCGCGAACTTAGGGGACTCGACCCGTAGTTTGATGTTTCGGGTGGAGAGCCACACCATGTCGCCAGCGGAGAAGCTTGGAGCGGGTCGCCGATGCGTGTCAGCGGACGCCCTCATCCTCTCCTTAGAGGCACGGATAGCATCCTGAGTGCGATCCCAGATGTCCCGGGCCTCCACTGCCCATTCTGACACCCTGGAGTCAGTGGAGGACACTGGCATCGGGACAGGGACGTGTGGATGTTGGCCGTAGTTTAAGAGGAAGGGCGTCTGTCCAGTGGAATCAGCCACCGCATTGTTTAGGGCAAATTCAGCCCAAGGTAGCAAGGATGCCCAGTCATCCTGCCTGGCAGAGACAAAATGCCGTAGATAGGTGACCAAGGTCTGATTGGCTCTCTCAACCAAGCCATTCGTCTCGGGATGTTAGGCGGAGGACAGATTTAGCTCGATGCTGAGTAGGCTGCAGAGCTCCCTCCAAAACCGAGATGCAAACTGGGGACCTCGGTCACTCACGATTTTGTCTGGCATGCCATGCAAATGGAATACATGCTTAATAAACAAAGTGGCCAGACCTCGAGCGGAAGGCAGGCGTGCGAGTGGCACCAGGTGCACCATTTTGGAAAAATGGTCGGTGACCACCCAGATGACCGTACTGCCACCAGACTTGGGCAGGCCAACTATGAAATCCATGCCAACCATCTCCCATGGTCTATCCGCCACTGGCAGGAGATACAACAGCCCCGTCGGCCTCTGTCTAGAGGGTCTGTTTCGAGCACACGAGACGCATGCTTGCACGTATTCCTTGACATCTCGAGCCATATGTGGCCACCGATATGACCTTGCCAGGAGTTCGGTGGTCCGTTTATTGCCAAAATGACCACCCACCCTGGAGGCATGTGCCCAGGCGAGGACCTCCGGCCGTAGCTGAGGAGGCACCAAGGTCTTGCCTGGTGGCACTGACTCGAGAGCGACTGGAGCCACGGTCGTAAAACTCTCCGGCGTAAGAATTAACCGAGGCTCGGCCTCTCCTTCTTCTGCCGAGACCACCGAGCGTGAGAGAGCATCCGCACGGACGTTCTTCTCTCCAGAAAGGTAGTGCAGGGTGAAGCGGAAGCGGGAAAAGAAGAGCGACCACCTAGCCTGACGGGAGTTCAGGCGCTGGGCAGTCTGTAAATAGACCAGATTTTTATGGTCCGTATATACCTGGAAGGGAAACCGAGCCCCCACCAGGAGATGTCTCCATTCTGAAAAGGCCAACTTCATGGCTAGCAGCTCCCTGTCACCGATGGAGTAATTCTTCTCTGCCGGTGAGAAGGTCTTTGAGAAGAAGAAGCAGGGATGCTTCCGACCTTGAGCGTCCTTTTGGAAAAGAACTGCTCCTGCACCGACAGAGGAGGCATCTACCTCTAGTATAAATGGCTTGTTCACATCGGGACGATGTAGGATGGGAGCGCCAGAAAAATGAGACTTTATAGCCGAGAAGGCCTTGGAGACCTGTTCAGACCAAGCGTTGGGGTTAGCTCCTTTTTTGGTGAGAGCAACAAAAGGAGCTACAAGGGTGGAAAAGTGTGGTATAAACTGGCGGTAATAGTTCACGAACCCCAGAAAGCGCTGCACCGCTTTGAGTGAATGAGGTTCTTGCCAGTCCATTACCGCTTGCAGTTTGGCAGGATCCATGGCCAGCCCCTGGGCCGAGATGATATAGCCCAGGAACAGCAAGGACTCCTGCTCAAACTGGCACTTCTCCAGCTTGGCAAAGAGGGAATTCGCCCGCAGACGGTCGAAGACCCTGCAGACGTCCCTCCGGTGGGTAGTCAAATCTGGCGAAAAAATAAGTATATCATCCAGATATACCACCACCGAGGTAGAAAGTATGTCGCGGAAGACGTCGTTGACAAAATCCTGGAAGACAGCTGGCGCATTACAAAGGCCAAAAGGCATAACCAGATATTCGTAATGGCCATCCCTGGTATTAAAAGCTGTCTTCCATTCGTCTCCTTCGCGAATGCGGATCAGGTTGTATGCCCCTCGCAGATCCAACTTAGTAAAGATCTGGGCCCCTCGCAACCTGTCAAACAACTCAGAGATCAACGGTAGAGGGTATTTGTTTTTAACCGTGATCGCATTGAGACCTCTGTAGTCAATGCAGGGGCGTAACTCTCCGCTCTTCTTCTGAACGAAGAAGAACCCTGCACCAGCCGGTGACATCGACTTTCTGATAAAGCCTCTAGCCAGGTTCTCCCGGATGTATTGTGACATAGCTTCAGTCTCAGGGAGAGATAGTGGATACACACAGCCTCTAGGAGGTTCTGTGCCTGGCATGAGGTCTATCGGGCAGTCGTAAGGACGGTGCGGCGGGAGCGTCTCTGCAGATTTTTTGGAGAAGACGTCCGCGTATTGGTGGTAGGGTTTAGGTAGTGCGGAGAGATCCGCAGGCACTTCAGTGGAAGCCACCTGAAGACTGCCCCTCAGACATCTCCCCTCGCAGTCCTTGCTCCAGGCCAGTATCTTCCCTGTCGCCCACTCGATATGAGGAGAGTGGCACCGAAGCCAGGGAACCCCGAGCAGCACCTGATCGATGCCGTCTGGCAGGATTAGCAGGGACAGAGTCTCATGATGAGAGGGTGAGATAGTGAGCCCTAGTGGAGCTGTCTGATGGGTCACCTGAGAGGGTAACGGTGCTCCGTTAACCACCCTGATGGTCAGAGGCTGAGGTAATAATACCAGGGGTATGGCGTGTTTCTGGGCGAAGGTAGAAGACAAAGTTCCCCTCGGCCCCAGAGTCCACGGTAACCTCTGCCTCCCAGGTGGAGGACCCACTGTCTAAGATGCCCTGGAAAACCTGTTTGGGTGAGAAAGGTTTCATATTGGACTGCCCACTACCTACGGCCATTGGGCGTGGACGCCTTTTCGCCCGCAGAGGACACATGCTAGCCGGGTGACCAAACTGTCGGCACTGATAGCAACGTGCAGAGCTTCGCATCGGTCGTGGCTTAGAGCGGTGCGAGACACCTCCATAGGTTCAGAGGGTGAAAGCTCCTGTGCGGGGTATATTAGTGGTTCGGTGAATGTGGGAGCCAAGTTAACCCTACGTCTGGATTGTGCCCGTTCCAGCCCACGCTCCGTAAACCGGAGGTCAATGCGGGTGGAAACGGCAATCAAATCCTCCAGACTTGTGGGAACCTCTCTGGTAGCTAGAGCGTCTTTAACGTGCTCAGCCAACCCTCTCCAAAACACCGGGACTAAGGCTTTGTCCGGCCACTCTAACTCGGAAGCCAATGTCCGGAATCGGACGGCATAATGGCTGACCGAGAGTGACCCCTGTGTTAGGGAGAGTAATTGTAAAGAGGTGTTGTGCGTGATCCGTGGTCCCAAAAAGACCTGCTTCAGGGCCGTGAGGAACTGCGCAGCACCCTGAACCACGGGATCATCACGTTCCCACAATGGCGTGGCCCACTGTAATGCTCTGCCAGACAAAAGTGACACAATAAACCCCACCTTAGCCCGCTCTGTAGGAAACCGTGCAGCCAGTAAGTCAAGCTGAATTGAGCACTGACTGATGAATCCCCTACAGGTGGCACTGTCACCCGAAAATTTGTCGGGAAGCGGGAGGCGAGAAAGTGTCGGCATGGGCAAAAGAGCGGGCGCACGTGAGACAGCCTCGGCGACTGTCTGGGCAGCAGCTAGCGCGGTATTCGCTGCCGAGTTGGCGCTCTCAATAGCCGCCAACCTGCTCTCCAGCTGCCGAATATAGCATTGCAACTGCTGCACGTCTGCCATTGCCAGCCAGACCCTGGCGCTAGTGTAATGTTAGGGACGGCGGAACGCACCAAATATAAATAATAGGAGGTGCGTTCACCGCCCGGGGTCCACCGTGCGGTAGGTGACTAGACCGCTGCTGGACAATGGCAGATGCACCAGAAGGTGCCGCGGTGCGCACGGGTTAATGTCACCCGAACGCTAGGAGCGGCTCTGTTCAGACACAGAGTCGCTTGGCAAAAATATATGCAAAGGCGCTGGCCTTGTTAACGGCACAGGAGACGGCATGTGGCGTCGCAGCCGCGAACACCAATAGCTGCTGGTATTGCAGCGCAGCGGCAGCTAAAGCCGCAAGCGTCGGCGCCGAGAACCGGGCATTGACGGACGCTAGTGTAGGCATGGATCGCACAATGGCATGTAGCTTGCCACAACCTGGAGCTGACTAACCCAACACACAGTCACCAATCGTATTATCCAAGGGAAGGGGTTTCATAATAAGTCAGTCACCAGTCCATGCATCCATCACCATACACACACAGCATAATATGCTACACTAGCGCATGGCCGAGCCGCCATGCGGGCTTTTTATAGCCATGCGCTTCCCGGACCTTCCAGTACCCTGGAAAGGACCAATCAGATCCGACGCAGGACCTGAGCATGTGACCCCTTCTCTCCAGTGAGAGGTCACCTTGCGGCCATGCCCAGTAGCACGGCATGAGGACTTAGCCTCTGGAGCGGTTCCCTGCAGAACAGGATGCGCTACCATTGCTGCACCAGAGGTGGCAGCAACATCCAGGCTGTCAGAGCAAGTCTGAGTAGTACGCCTGGCTTGCCGTGATTGCTGAGCAGCACCCGGAGCGGTCAGAGGAGAATGGGAGACCGCTGGATGTCTAGCTCTGGATTCCTGCTGTGCAGTGTCCGGAATTCGACGCCTAACACTGTCTCTAGCTCCTGTATTGGCTTATTCCTGTTTTATCTCACCTGTTATTGACCCGGCTTGCTTTCTTGTTTATCCTGATAGTAGCCGATGTCAGGAGCGAAGCTAACTCTGAACCTATGCTGCCTGCCCCAACCTTCGACCGTCTGATCTCGCTTTTGTTTAGCACACTTGTACTCTGTGCTCGAGTCTCTGACCCACTGATTAGCTGCCTTGAAATAGTACCTGATGTCTACCGGTGGTCCAGACTGTCCTCACCATCAGAGCCTCTAGTGACTACCCGATAGACACTTAGTCACATCCCTCCAGGGTAAACCCGGCCAGTGGATCAGTGGATCCACACCCACCAGGGTTACGATGTCTTATGCTGAAGAATTATGATTTCCCTTCACTAGAACTGAAAGACTGAAGCCAACCCATAGCATTATCCTCCTAAACCGAACTGTACAGAGGGCACAATGCAATAAAGAGGAAAAATGTTAAGTTTAATAAATTCTACCAATTTTATTACGTTACTTGAGTCATGTTGCTAAATATGCTGATGACTGAACCATTTTTGTAGACTCATGTCTCTTGCATGTCCTCCTTACTTCTGATAGACTAAACACAAATGTATTATTATAAAAGTTTTGTACAATTTCTTTTTTCTCTTTCCCTTGTTTTTCTATAGACACCGAAAACTTTCACAAGAAACATTTACATGGAAAAACTGAAAAACTTAAAGAAAACAAACAGCAAACATGTAACAAGGGAAAGGAGAGTTTTCCACTCTCTACACATTTTGTAAACCTTAGCATAATATCAACTGAACAATTTAGGGAATACTTTGAGAATGAGCACCAACACCAAAAGACCGGGATCAAACATGAGGAATATTTAAAAAAAAAACATAATGTACTACAACACCTTTCGCCTAACAAGTTATTCCGCTGGTGCCACCGATCCAGAGTTGTGCCACATATGGTAATGGTGAGCGGAGAACCCGGTGTAGGGAAGACCACCCTGATGCAGAAGTTTGTCTATGACTGGGTGAGGGGCGATCTCTATCAAAGATTCTCCTTTGTCTTTTTCTTCAAATTCCGGGATCTCAACAGACTGGATAAGATTAGTTTGGAGAATCTGATCCTTCATCAGTATCCACATCTGGAGCAGCAGCTCGAGAACATCTTGCAAGATCCAGGGAAACTTCTCTTTATATTTGATGGCTTAGATAAAAGTCTTCATACAATGGATTTCAAATCCCGTCACCTGTGCTCTCATCCTAAACAGCCTGAATATTGTGGTCAGATTGTCGTTAGTTTGGTGAAAAAGTCTCTTCTGACAGGTTGTTCTGTTCTGATGACTAGTCGCCCAACCAGACTGGCATCTATAGATTCTAACGGTTTTCAGCGAACAGTAGAAATCATTGGATTTTTTCCAGAAGAACGACAGATGTACTTTCAAAATTTCTTCTCTAACCCTGAACTGGCAGAAAAGGCTTTTACTTACGTGAAGCAGAATGAGATGTTGTACACATTTTGTTACCTCCCGTCCTACTGCTGGATCATCTGTACAGTGTTATCAAAGAGCTTCCAACTCCCAAATAGTGATCAACCGGTGTCATTATTACCCAAAACTGTGACACAACTCTTTGCCATATTTATCGCCAACATCCTGGCCAATCACAGCCTGCAGAAAAGTGACGCTCAGAAGATCCTGCAGTCCATCGGGTGGATGGCAGAACATGGAGTAATGAATCACAGGGTTATTTTTGATGAACGAGATCTTAGTTATTTCCTTGTGGACAAGAAGTCAACTCTTTTATCAAGTTTTCTTATAGAATTGGACAAACCTGGGACCTATTCCTTCATAAATCTCACTCTGCAGGAATTCTTCTCCGCGTTGGTGCATTATGTAGATTATTCTCCTAAGAAGTTACAGAACTCACTATATGATGCAAAATCCTATTCTGATGGACGAGGTGAAATATTCCTCCGATTCCTGTGTGGTCTATCAGACAGCTCCACCAGGTTATTACTAGCTGGATATCTGGACTCACAAGCAGCTCAGGCCTCCATAGATGTCATCACTTGGATGAAGAACTTCATTCATGAGGAACAGAGACTGGGAATAAGTGAAGACAGTCAACGTCGTCTTCTCAAGACATTTTTCTGTATATTTGAAACAAGAAATAAGGCTCTAGTGGTTGAATCATTAATATTACACAGTTTTGAACTTTCCTATTTTCACATGTCATCTCTAGACTGCACTGTGTTGGCATTTACCCTGGAATCCTGCACAAATTTAGAAGAATTCATTCTATCTGGATGTTCCTTGGACAGTGAAAGATTAGAGATACTGGTATCAACACTACTTTTCCTGCAGAATCTGAGGTAAAATACTAATTGTGTCTACCTAACTTTCCAGAGTATTACAGGGGGTTATCTGTAAAGTAACATTTATTATCTAACCGCACTTGTTGGGATATTAACTCCTTTCCACCGCAGCCTATTTTTGTTTTTGTACATTATTTTTTTTCTCCCAATTTCTTCTAAGAGCCATATCTTCTTTATTTTTCCACATTTTAACAATGGGGTTATGAGGGTTTGTTTATTAGTGGAGAGAGCTGACATTTTTATTGATACCATTTTGGGGTGCACATCAATTCAATAATTTTAATATATCAGATTTTTACGAATGCTATTATATTGAACACGTTTTTTTTGCTTTTGTTTTACTTTTAGAGAGAACCAGTCATGTTCCAAATGGTATGTGATCTGCAGGCAGGATGTTATACAGCAGGAGGAGCTGATTTAATTTTTTACACTTTTGTGGAGAAATTTTCAGTTAGGCCACATGCACATGTTGAGCATTTGATGAGTTTTTTACCTCAGTATTTGTAAGCAAAAACCAGGAGTGGGTAAAAAATTCAGAAGTGGTGACATGTTTCTATTATACTTTTCCTCTGATTGATTCACTCCTGATTTTATACTGATGTAAAATGCTGACAAAATAATGAAGGTGTGAACGTGGCCTTAACCTCTTATTTTATTAATTGAAATCATTACTACTTGTATGTATCATAAAAGTCCAGTGGGTGGTCCTAACTAGAGATGTGCGAACCGAACCATTCAAGGTTCGGTTCGGATTCGCTGAACAGACCTCCATTCACGGAACGTACCCGAACCCCATTAGATTCAATGGGAAGCAAAACCAACAACACCTTAAGGGGAGACAAAAAGCTTCCCAAACAGCTAAAATTAGGGGCAGATACCAGGAAAAGTGGAATCAATTGACCCACAGTATAAATATGCAAATTGAATAGTAGCAGTCAGCCATGAGCCATGCATGAGGTATCAGGGTCTGGCCCAGCATTTACAGCTTGGAACTGAAGTTTCAATGTGGACCTGGTGGTTAAGGGAGCGGTGTAAGCCTTCTTAGCTGGGAGACCTCACACCTCATTCACCACCTCCAGTTTTTTTTTATTTTTTATTCCAGCCACACTCAGATGGCACAAAAAACAGTTTCATAGAAACAAAAAAGTTCCAGCAACAAACATCCAAATCAGATTGTTGAATAGACATTAAAACTTCATCTTTATTGCAATGCCTTTAACCCCTTTACCCCCAAGGGTGGTTTGCATGTTCATGACCGGGCCAATTTTTACAATTCTGACAACTGTCCCTTAATGAGGTAATAACTCTGAAACGCTTCCATGGATCCCACTGATTCTGACATTGCTTTCTCGTGACATATTGTACTTCATGTTAGTGGCAAAATTTCATTGATATAACTTGTGTTTATTTGTGAAAAAAATGGAAATTTGTCAAAAATTTTGAAAATTTTGCAATTTTCCATCTTTGAATTTTTATGCCCTTAAAATCACAGAGATATGGCACACAAAAAACTTAATAAGTAACATTTTACATATGTTTACTTTACATCAGCACAATTTTGGAACCAAAATTTTTTTTTTTCGTTAAGAAGTTATAAGGGTTAAAAGTTCACCAGCGATTTCTCATTTTTGCAACACCATTTTATTTTTACGGATCACATCACATTTGAAGTCACTTTGAGGGGTCTATATGATAGAAAATACCCAGAAAATACTCAAAAGTGACACTATTCTAAAAACTGCACCCCTCAAGGTGCTCAAAACCACATTCAAGAAGTTTATTAACCCTTCAGGTGCTTCACAGGAATTTTTTGAATGTTTTAAAAAATGAACATTTAACTTTTTTTCACCAAAAAATGATTTCAGGTCCAATTTTTTTTATTTTACCAAGGGTAACAGGAGAAATTGGACTGCAAAAGTTATTGTGCAATTTGTCCTGAGTACGTCGATACCTGATATGTAGGGGGGAACCACTGTTTCGGCGCATGGCAGAGCTCAGAAGGGAAGGAGCGCTGTTTGACTTTTTCAGTGCAAAATTGGCTGGAATTCAGATCGGACTCCATGTCACGTTTGGAGAGCCCCTGTTGTGCCTAAACAGTGGAAATTCCCCACAAGTGATCCCATTTTGGAAACTAGACCCCCCAAGGAACTTATCTAGATGTGTGGTGAGCAGTTTGAACCCACAAGGGCTTCACAGAAGTTTATAACGTACAGCCGTAAAATTAAAAAAAAAAAAAAAAAAAAAACCACATTTTTTCCAAAAAAATGATCTTTTCACCCCCAATTTTTATTTTCCCAAGGGTAAAAGAACCCTAAAAGTTATTGTGCAATTTGTCCTGAGTACGCTGATACCCCACATGTGGGGGTAAACCACTATTTGGGCGCATGGCAGAGCTCGGAAGGAAAGCAGCGCCATTTGACTTTTTTGGCTGGAATTGTGATTGGATGCCATGCCGCATTTGGAAAGCCCCTGATGTGCCTAAACAGTGAAAACACCCCACAAATGACCCCATTTTGGAAACTAGACCCCCCCCAAGGAACTTATCTAGATGTGTGGTGAGCACTTTGAACCCCCAAGGGCTTCACAGAAGTTTATAATGCCCGGGCGTGAAAATAAAAAAATCATATTTTTTTCCACAAACATGATCTTTTAGTCCCCAATTTTTTTATTTTCCCAAGGGTAACAAGAGAAATTGGACCCCAAAAGTTGTTGTCAAATTTGTCCTGAGTAGAGTTGAGCGAAACGGGTCGAAAAATTTCAAAAGTCGCCGACTTTTGGTAAAGTCGGGTTTCATGAAACGAAACCCGACCCTAGGGTGAGGTCGGCCACGAGCTGGGCGACTTTAGCGCCAAAGTCGCGTTTCAAAAGTTTGTTTTCCGCCCTTTTTCAGCCAATCAGGATACACGGACACTGTGGGCAACGTGATGACATAGGCAGGGGTCACCACCATCTTTGAGAAGGGCATGCAAGTGATTGGCTTGCTTTGGGGGGCATCACAGGGGGGTATAAAAGGGCGTGCACGCCGACCGCCATGTTACTCATGCTGATCTCAGAATAGGGAGAGCTGCTGCTGCTGCTGATTCTGTAGGGAGAGCGTTAGGCAGGGAAGAAGACACCAAAAACTGCTTCTGCTGCTAGCGATTTTGCCTGTACAACACACCAGTCACTGTGTGTGCAGTGCAAGTGGAGGCTATATTTTGCTGGATCAGCTGTGTTTGTTGTTAGGCTGCCTTATAAGGCTTCCTGATAGCTGCATTGCTGTTTTCCCACTGCTCTGCAAACTGCTTTTTTAAAAGCAATCCAAATTTTTTTTTTTTGTCCTGGTGAGGTACTGAGCGTGCATTTTTTCACACCATACAGCGGTGTACGCTCCTCACACAGTACCGTGTAACAGCTGTTATCACAGCCACAGTGAAGCTATCTGTGTGTCACTCTGTAAGAATAAGTCGAGGACATGTTCCGTTCTTACAGACCTACACCTTCTAGTTTTGTCTGCTTTTCAAACAGTTAAGTATATTTGCTGTTTGATCACATTCAAAACTATAGAGAGACAGCATGTGTCAGTCCGTATACTTAAAAAACACGGAGCTTGACAATTTTACGGACACCGGACAGCGGTGTACGTGCACGCTCCTCTCTCAGTACCGTGTAACGGTTGTTATCACGGCCACAGCAAAGCTATCTGTGTGTCACTCTGTAAGAATAAGTCGAGGACATGTTCCGTTCTTACAGACCTACACTCTAGGGAGATTCCTATTCTGCCCAATTCTATATACACCTTGTAGTTTGTCATACACTAGCCAATTTCTGCCTGTGACATTGCGGTGTGATATTCACTGGGCCTCACACAATCCAACAGTGTCCACAAGTGTGTTCAGAAATTTGACGTCTCCCCTGTCCTATATACACCTTGTACCTTGCTTTACTTTACTATATAGTTTGTGGGATTTTGTGTACATTTTTATCAAAAATGAGGAAGGCTGGTGGAAGAGGCCGTGGAATTGGGCGGGGGTTGCCAGCTGGTAATGATGGTGTTGGTGGTGGATCTGATGGTAGTGGCAAAAGCAAAATAGGACCGAATGCAGGAGGTGTTGAGCCTGCGTCATCGTCTGGCTCCACAAGGCCTCGAAGGCTTAGTTTTCTAGTAGTTGGCAAACCGCTTTTAAAGCCAGAGCATCAGGAAAAAGTTTTGGCTTACAATGCTGACTCAGCCTCCAGCTCTATCGCCTCCTCTTCTGAAGTTGTAAAAAATAAAAGCACTGAGTCGTCTTTGTAGGGTCATGTTCATGAACCACACCTTTCCTTGTGTCCTTCACCCCAACCAAGATTGAAGGATGACGCAGGCCATACAACTGATTACTTCATGGAGCTGTTTTCACATACCATGCCTGGGTTATCAAGTGAAATGGTGAATTACCCAGGCCAAGATGAATCTGACATGGAGTGCACTGATGCACAGCCACAGATAGATGATTCTGCTGGTACATTCAGTCAGAGCACTACATTGTCCTCGCAGTGTAATGAGCCAGATTCTGACCCTGATGAGACTCAGGTGCCCCTTCCCGCATACTATACCACCATACACGGTGACACAGAGGAAGGTGCACATGACATTGAAGAGGAGTTGATGGATGACCCAGTTGTTGACCCAGATTGGCATCCATTGGGGGAAGAGGGTGCTGCTTCCAATAGCTCAGATGAGGAGGAGGAGCATCCACAGCAGACATCGACATCGCAACAGCTGTTATCTGGCAGGCCCGGAGCACTCCAAAGACAGGTTCCAAAAATCAAAAGAGTTGCTGGACAGCTTGTCCAGACGGTCAAAATAGCACAGCGTGCTAGGCCGCAAAATGTCTTCCAAAGTAGGAAGAGTGCAGTGTGGCACTTTTTTGAACAAAATCCTCATGATCAGGCCAAGGTTATCTGTAAGAAGTGCGCAAAGACCTTTAGCCGAGGGAAAAATCTGAAAAATTTGAATACCAGTTGCATGCTTAGACATTTAACCAGCATGCACTTGCAGGCGTGGCACAACACCAAACCTCAAGTACCACATGTGCAACTGATCACAAAGAAGGTAGTCAGCAACGCTACATTGTTTCCCCCACTGTAAGCCCACCGGTTAGCACAGCAGCAAATGTTGAGGTGTCGTTGCAAGGCCAAAGCAGTCAGGGAATCCCACTGTTATATCAACGAAAGACTGAATCTAGGCCATCAGAAAGAACATCAACTCCATAACCATCATCAACCCTCTCTCAGTCGCCCTGTCCACCGCTAGTTCCACCATATGCAGCTCTCAAGTCCAGCTCACCCTCCCAGAGACTATGAGTAGGTCAAGAAATTACTCAGTCTCTCATCCGCGTTCACTGGGTTTGAACGCCCACATTGCCAAACTAATCTCGTTAAAAATGATGCCCTATCGGTTGGTGGAAAGCACAGCTTTCCACGAACTCATGGCCTATGCAGTACCACGCTATGACCTACCCAGTCACCACTTCTTCTCTCGCAAAGCCATCCCAGTCCTCCACCATCATGTGAAAGACCGCATAGTCCATGCACTCAAGCAGTCAGTGAGTGGAAAGGTGCACCTCACAACAGATGCATGGTCCAGTCGGCATGGCCAGGGCCGTTACGTGTCCATCACTGCGCACTGGGTTAATGTGGTGGATGCAGGGTCCACAGGGGACAGCGGTGTTGGGGCAGTGCTGCCTAGCTCACGGTATAGGAAACAGTTGGCTGTAGGCGTTCGACCCTCCTCCTCCAGAAGCGAAATCTCGTCCACAGAGCGCAGTCGTACGAGCACTCCATCTGCAGCTGCCACTGTTGCACACGAGGTGTCCCCCTATCGAGCAGCTAGTGGAAAGCGTCAGCAGGCTGTGTTGAAGATGATGTGTTTGGGCGACCGACACCGCGGAGGTGCTGGCCGAGTACTTTCAGCAACAAACTGAGTCATGGCTGGGCAGTATACATCTTGAGGCAGGCAAGGTAGTTAGTGATAACGGCCATAATTTTGTGGCAGCCATAGCCCTTTCAAAACTCAGCCACATACCTTGCTTGGCTCACACCTTGAACCTGGTGGTGCAGTGCTTCCTCAACAATTATCCGGAGTTAACAGCCCTGCTCCAGAAGGTGCGAAGACTGTGCGCGCACATCCGCCGGTCGCCTGTACACTCCATTCGTATGCAGAAGCTGCAGCGATTGCTCCACCTTCCCAACCACCGCCTCATTATCGACATTGCAACAAGGTGGAACTCCAGAGGCAGGCCATAATGCATTTGTGGGAGGATACACGGCCAGGCACTTTGAGAGCAGACATGGAGTTGACAGGTGTGCAGTGGTCGAAGCTGAAAGACCTCTGGTAAAGTCCTTCAGTGTTTTGAGGAATGCACACGGCTGGTAAGCGCAGACGACGCCATCCTAAGCATGAGCATCCCACTTATGCGTCTGCTCATGCAAACTTTGACACACCTTAAGGAGCAGGCGTCTGCAGCCAATGTTGACGAGGAGGAAGAGGAGGAGGGAATCCTTGATGACATTCAGCCATTGTCTGCTCAGGGACCTCTCCTGGACGAGGTGGAGGAAGAAGAGGAGGAGGAGGAGGAGGATGATGGGGATGATTACTTAGGGGAGGAGGATGCATCTCGTGGGGCAAGTGAAAATGTTGGCGTGGCAAGGTCTGGTACAGGGTTTGTGCGTGACTGGAGGGATGTGGATTTGCCAGAAAGTGCTCCTCCAACCAGCACTCGCAGTGCATCATTGACACCAGGAACATTGGCCCACATGTCAGATTATGCCTTGCAGATCCTAAAAAGGGACCACCGCATTGCCAAAATGATGAACGATGACGACTACTGGTTGGCCAGCATCCTGGATCCACGCTATAAAGGCAAATTACAAAACATCATGCCACACGAGAACCTTGACCTAATATTGGCTAATAAACAAGCAACTCTGGTAAACCGGTTGGTTGAGGCATTCCCAGCACACAGCAGCGGTAATGGTTCTCACACGAGCCGTACGGGCCGGGGGCAGCTTGGCAGAGGTGTTCGTGGTGCACACAGCAGAAGTGGCGTTGGAGACAGGGGTTTCATGACAATGTTGTGGACTGATTTTTCAAGTACCGCTCACACAACTGGTAATACTGCATCGATGGAAAGTGACAGGAGACAGCAGTTGTCAACTATGGTTACAAACTACTTTTCCTCCCATATCGATGTTCTCCCGCACAGGTCATTCCCTTTTGACTATTGGGCCGCTAAACTGGACACCTGGCCTGAATTGGCACAATATGCCTTACAGGAGCACGCTTGCCCAGCTGCAAGTGTGCTATCGGAAAGAGTCTTCAGTGCAGCTGGATCAATCCTGACAGAAAAAAGGACCCGTCTGTCAACCCAAAATGTGGATGATCTAACCTTCATTAAAATTAACCATGCATGGGTTTCCAAGGATTTTGTCCCACCTTCCCCTGATGACACATAGGGTGACAGAAAAATGGCTTGCTTTGGTCCTCCTCTTCCTGGGACTTGAACAATTTCGCCTTTTGCATCAGCTGAATATCCAACATCAACATATGCCACTTTCTAAAACTCCCTAACTGTGCCGCCTCCCCCCCCATGGCCGGGGTCACCACCTAGCGCACGAAACCGTGCGAGTGCCGTTGCCCTGGACAGGTGTTTAGGCCGACTCTTGGGCGCGGGCACTGGCACAGGGTCCCTCATAGTGCAATCAAGTGTCTCTGACGGTGGTGGTGCACACCCGCCGTCAGACACACTGCCGTACTATGAGGGGCCCAGTGCCAGTACCGACGCCCACGAGTGGGCCCCCCTTGCTTGGGCAGGGCCCCAGCATTGCAATCTTTACCTCTCCCTGCTCCTCCGCTGTGTAGTCTGTACCGTCAAATCCATACTGGGCCTGACACCGTCTGAGCCTGCCTCCTGATCTATAGACATATATTTTGAATGTGTACACTATGCTATCCATACATATTATCCGGGGATACGGTACCCTTTCTCACCTTTGTGCAATCACGTGTAATCCATACTGGGCCTGACACCGTTTGAGCCTGCCTCCTGATCTATACACATATATTTTGAATGTGTACACTATGCTATCCATACATGTTATCCGGGGATACGGTACCCTTTCTCACCATTGTGCAATCACGTGTAATCCATACTGGGCCTGAGAACGGCTGGCGAGCTGTTAAGCAAGCTACAGCACCTGTGGTTTGCACACGTACGTTTTTCATTTTTTCAGGAATGATAGTTAGGCCTAATTCTGGAGCTGCGGTTGACCTGCACTTACTGGGAAATCATCGTTCACGGGTAATAATTGTAATCCCAGATACCCATCACTAACGTTGTTAAGCGGGTTATCTGCACCTGTAAGCGACAAACGCTGGCCTTTTCAGTATAGCGCACATGCAGCCACGGACATGTAAGGGCATGACACGCCAGTTATTGGCCAATCTCAGATGCCAGAGCCTCGCGTGTCCCTCTAGTAAGCCGGACTCGGACCGCGGGGCATGACGGAGTCTCGTTCGTTAACGGAATTAAGCTTGCAATGTGTGCATCTTTTTTGTGGCTGGATGGTTGAGGTTGCCCATGTTGAGTGAAATTACGCCGTAGGCTCCACTCCTGGTGGTGCCCTTCTGGACATTCCTTTAAGGTTCAGCTTTGCAACCATACTGCCCACGTAAAACAAACACTTTGCCTTCATGAACGCTGTTTGGAGGGTCATGACTCGTGGGAATAACGCCGCCCAATAAGTTAACCTGCTAGAGAGATCCTTCGTTGCTCCCAAGCATGACATCACACTCCCTAGGAGGAAGGTAATGCCACTGTGTCGACCGTACTCCTGGGGGCGACACAAGTGCACTGATGCCCAGCCACTGCTCGATGAATCTGCTGGTACATTGACCCAGACCACTACATTCCCCTCGCACGCTACACGGCCTGAATTTGACCCTGATGAAACTCAGGTTACCCTTCCCATATACAGTTCCATCTTACACGGTGACAAAGAGGAAGCTGCAGATGAAAGTGCAGGTTCGGCACACCCGCCGTCAGACACACCACCGTACTATCAGGGGCCCTGTGCCAGTGCCGTCACCGAGTGGGCCCCCCCTGCTTGCTCAGGATCACAGCACTTGCAAGGTTGAAATACTGTGCAGTGAGATGGAAGATGGGGACGACGAGGAGTCCAGACTAGTACAGGGATTCCCTAGCGAGGAGACTTATTTCATTGTTTTCAATGTTGGGACAGCAATTTTTGGGGAGCACTATACTCTGGAGAATTATAGATGGGGCCCACCATACACTGGAACATTCCAAAGGTGGACATCAGACACTGGAGCAGCATTTACAGGGCCCATTATACACTAGAGCATTAGAAATGGGGCCCATTATGTTTGGAGCATTATTTGGGCCCATAAGACAGTGGAGCTTCATCCATGGGGACCAACATATACTGTAGCATTATGTGGAGCTCATCATATACTGTTTCAAACATTATATGGGACCAATGATTCTGTATGGAGAAATAGATGGGCCTCGTCATGAGATGTAAAAAGTGAAGTATTTTTCATTGTACTATACCGCTATTTCTCTGCTGTATCGGAGCATCATGAGTTGTGGTATATGTTAAAGGGGCGCTCTTTTGCCCAGGGCACATGAAAACCTGGAGCCAGCCCTACCCCACCACAACTTTAGCCAAATAACCCCCATTTTTCAGTGCGTAATTAGTATTATGAAGTTAATTAAGGTTGACAAGCTTAAGTAAGAAGAATTGATGCTTTTGGCATTCAAATGGGCACTGTAGGTGTGTTTCCTGTCCTCCTCTTACTGCCGACTTTAATTCCCCATTGACTTACATTGGGTTTCGTGTTTCGGTCAGACCCCCGACTTTTCCCTATAGTCGGCCGATTTTGCTCGACCCGACTTTTGGAAAAGTCGGGTTTCATGAATCGAAACTCGACCCTAAAAAAGCAAAAGTCGCTCAACTCTAGTCCTTAGTATGCTGATACCCCATATGTGGGAGAAAACTACTGTATGGGACACTTCGGGGATCGAAGGGAAGTAGTGACGTTTCGGAATGCAGACTTTGGTGGAATGGTCTGCGGGTGTCATGTCGCATTTGGAGAGCCTCTAATGTGCCTAAACTGTTGAAACGCCCTACAAGTGACCCCATTTTGGAAACTAGACCCCCTAAGGAACTTATCTAGATGTGTGGTGAGCACTTTGAACCCCCAAGTGCTTCACAGAAGTTTATAACGCCCGGGTGTGAAAATAAAAAAATCATTTTTTTTTACACAAAAATGATATTTTTGCCCCCAATTATTTTATTTTACTAAGGGTAACAGGAGAATTTGGACCCCAAAAGTTGTTTTGCAATTTGTCCTGAGTAGGCTGATATCCCATATGTGGGGGTAAAATACTGTTTAGGCGCATGTCAGAGCTTGGAAGGGAAGGAGCACCATTTGACTTTTTCAACGCAGAATTGGCTGGAATTGAGATTAGACGCCATGTTGCATTTGGAGAGCACCTGATTTGCCCAAACAGTGGAAAAACCCCAATTCTAACTCCAACCCTAACCCCAACACACCCCTAAACCTAATCTCAGCCCTAACCCTAGCCCTAATCTCAGCCCTAACCCTAGCCCTAACCCTAATGGGAAAATGGAAATAAATACATTTTTTTTAATTTTATTATTTTTCCCTAACTAAGGTGGTGGTAAAAGGGGTTTGGTTTACTATTTATGGCGGCTTTATGTTCGGCAGCTGTCATACGCTAAAAGACGCTTTTTATTGTAAAAATAGTTTTTGCATCACCACATTTTGAGAGCTATAATTTTTCCATATTTTGACCAACCAAGTCATGTGAGGTCTTATTTTTTACGGGATGAGTTGACGTTTTTATTGGTACCATTTTTGGGCACGACATTTTTTGATCGCTTTTTATTCCGATTTTTGAGACGCAGAATGAACAAAAACCAGCATTTCAAGAATTTCTTTTGGGGGGTTCGTTTACACCATTCAGCGTGTGGTAAAATTGATAAGGCGGTTTTAATCTTCGGGTCAGTACGATTACAGCGATACCTCATTTATATTTTTTTTATGTTTTGGCGCTTTTATGCAATGAAAACCATTTTATATAAAAAATAATTATTTTTGCATCGCTATATTCTGCGAGCTATAACTTTTTTATTTTTTCGCTGATGATCCTGAGTCATGGCTCGTTTTTTGCGGGACAAGATGACGTTTTCATTGGTACCATGGTTATTTATATCCGTCTTTTTGATCGCGCATAACCGTCTTTTTGATCGCGCGTTATTGCACTTTTTGTTCGGCGGTATGATAATAAAGCATTATTTTTTGCTTTGTTTTTTTTATTTTTTAAGGGGTTCGTTAAAGGAGTTAACTAATGGGACAGTTTTATAGGGCGGGTCGTTACGGACGCGGCGATACTAAATATGTGTACTTTTATTGTTTTGTTTTTATTTCCAAAAAATGAATTTATCAGGGAATATTTTTTTTTTAATTTATTTAGCGATTTTTTATAAATTATTTTTACACTTTTTTTTAACTTTATTACACTGTCCCAGAGGGGACATCACTGTCATGTGTGAGATCGCTGATCTGACACATCACAGATCGCTGTGACAGATCAGCGATCTGACACAGGCACTGCAGCAGGCTTCCTCATGCCTGCGCTCTGCAGGCAGTGAGGAAGCCGGCTCCCTGCAGGCCCCCGAAGGTCCCCGCCACCATATTGGATCCAGGGACCTGCAGGGAAGGAGGCCCGCACAGCAGCGCTGCACATCACGATGCTGCGGAGGTCTCAGGGAAGCACGGAGGGAGCCCCCTCCCTGCCGATGCTTCCCTAAACCCCCGGTACACTGCGATCATGTTTGATCGCAGTGTGCCAGGGGTTTACGTGCTGGGGGCAGTCCGTGACCACCCCTGACACATAGTGCCGGGTGTCAGCTGTGATAATCAGCTGACACCCAGCCGTGATCAGCGGCGCCCCCCCCGTGAGCGCTGCTGATCGCTATGACGTACTATCCCATCCATGGGCATAGGGGCATGGGTCCCATGGACGGGATAATAGTCAGATGTCAAGAAGGGGTTAAAAACATACTGTTAAAATTGTAAATCCAGGGGATAACGCGTTTCGAATAAAAATGTTCTTAGTCATAGCCAGTCTTAGTCATGGCTATGACTAAGAACATTTTTGTTCGAAACGCGTAATCCCCTGGATTTACAATTTTAACAGTATGTTTTTAAAGGCATTGCAATAAAGATTAAGTTTTAACGTCTATTCAACAATGTGATTTGGATGTTTGTTGCTGGTACTTTTTTGTTTGATTACCACAGCCACTTTTTCCGAGCACCATCCTGAAGTCCACACCCAAAGCCACAGAAATTCATCTAATGGTGAGCTGAATATCTTTTTTTTTTTTCTTCTTCTATATTGATAACAGTTTCATGCAGTATTATTGGTAGAAAATGTAAGGAAATTAACAAAGGTGGTTGATTGAAAGTAAGTGCAGGACTGCTTGTCTGGGAGGCCTACTTACAATGGCAACCAATCAGATGGAGACCAAACTTGGAGTCTCCACATTTCAAAAAACTAATTGTCACATAGAACAAAAGTGCCATCAATTTCCACAGAGTAGAAACAGTATAAAAGGCCTCTGACACACCTTCCATCAGTAGCAACAGCAGGCAAAGAAGTCACCCAAAGGTAACATAGAATGCAATAACGCAAGATCAACACATGACACTAAAACTACACTATCGCCTAGTCTGCCCAATCTGCGACTGGGGTGCAAAAGTCATCGGAGAACCATGGCTTGTATATTTTAATGAAAGTTAGATGGTCAACACAGAGGGGACAGCCAGATTCGCTTATCCATCAGGAATAGTGATGAGCGAATGTGCTCGCCACTACTTGTTACTCGCCCGAGTATTAGTGTACTTGGATGACTTGGCGAGCAGCGAGCATTTCCGGGATTGCTCGGTGGGAACTCTGGTCTCCACCCAGCAATTTTGGCGGACTTCAGAGACCCAATCGCGCTGCAGGGATTGTCTGCCAGGGTATGGAACGCCGCAGCCATCTTTGTTGTGGTCATGCAGTGATTGGCTGGCCGCACAGCATCATCAGGGGTATAAGAGACCGGACGCCGCCATGCTCATCACAGTCATGTCCGGAATCAAAGAGAGTAGGCAGAGCTGCAGCCGATATAGGGTCAGAATTGGTGCTTTATTAATTAGTGTTGGGTCTACCATCCTATATCCTCACATCCAGCTAAACCAACAGTCCTTCTAAGGCCGGGGTCACACTAACCGACTCAAAATACAGTCCGTATTTTACATGCATTATACGGATGAATGACCCCTAAATAGTGCTCCGTATGTCATCCGGAAGCAAGGTGTGGTCGTGTATTTTGCGCATGTCAGCATTTGTATGTAATCCGTATGTAATCCGTATGACATCCGTATGGCGAGATTTTCTCGCAGCCTTGCAAAATTGACATTTAATGGTTTTGAGGCCTGCAAACTATTTAAATCATTAGCCTACAACTTGGCTGAGGAACAGGTGGCTGCCTCCATTCTGTCCATTTGCGACCTTGCCTTGACTAGGTGTTCTGGTGTGCAACATGGCAGACAGTCTGAGTTTCAACACAACTGAGCAGGTTCTCTTCAACTGGCTTTTGTCACGCCGCTTTGGTCAACCATACCCAGTGATAGTGGATCCACGGAGGAGGAGACACATGTGGGTCCATCCACTTTTGAGGCAACGACTCACAAGAGGTCATTTTCACCGCCTGTATTCTTCTCTGCGGGATCAAAAATTTTACCAATACTGTCACATGAGCCTTGCAACATTTGATCTACTCTTGGAGACAGTGCGCCCTGGGATTACCTTTCAGGACACAAGGATGCGCAAAGCGATATCTGCAGAGGAGCGACTTCTACTCACATTACGGTATGTACTGCACAACCACATTCTCTATGTTTATGATGTTTTGGCCAAAGTGTTTATTTTTATTTTTGGACTAAGTTTAATGCCCTCATCTTATTCCAGATATATTTAAACTTACAGACCAGAATGTTATGTGTAATATGTCCTGAATATCACGTAGTTATTGTGCGACGAAATATATGTGTGTTAGTAGATTTGAATCAATAACAAGTTTGGTATGTATGTACCTGGTGTTTTGTTAATTTGTGCATTCTAAAATGTTCCATTTCTGTTGTTCTTCAGCTTCCTGTCTACTGGCCGCCCTCCACCATGAGTTTCTCATTGGAAGATCTACCATTTCTGGCATAGACACAACAAGAAAACAGATTTGCAAAAATACTCTGCAGTAAAATATATGACAGTAATCAGCAAGTGCTGGATAACAAATACAGGGTATTTAGTCGATACTTTTTTTGCAAAAAAATGTATACCAAGCTGCTTCACCGCGTCAAGGTAACCCGTATTGAAGCAGTCCCTATCTAATGTATTTAAAACCTGAACATCTGAAGAGTGTCTAAAATGAACAGGATTCGGACAGGCGCTTCTTAGTATGAGCTTGTGGTGCAAGACAGCTCTTTTGTGCATGCCACACAAGAGAGGAGTGGGGTCTCTCAAACCATGCTAGGCAAGGAAAAAACGGATTAAAAACACATGTGACATGCACAATGTGAACAAGTCGGTAAGACAACGTTCACACCACCCACTAACTGAGACACAACAAGAAAACAGATTTGCAAAAATACTCTGCAGTAAAATATATGACAGTAATCAGCAAGTGCTGGATAACAAATACAGGGTATTTAGTAGATACTTTTTTTGCAAAAAAATGTATACCAAGCTGCTTCACCGCGTCAAGGTAAAAACGTATCAACTAATACCCTGTATTTTGTATCCAGCACTTGCAGATTACTGTCATATATTTTACTGCAGAGTATTTTTGCAAATCTGTTTTCTTGTTGTGTCTCAGTGGGTGGTGTGAACGTTGTCTTACCGACTTGTTCACATTGTGCATGTCACATGTGTTTTTAATCCATTTCTGGCATAGTCAGGTCGACGTAGTGAAATATGGTCAAGACTACATCAACTCGTTATGCCCGAGTCCAGGATGGAAGACTGGTTGAGGATATCAAGGGACTTGGAGGAGGAATGCCAGTTTCCTAATTGTATTGGGGCCCTTGATGGCAAACATATCCGGGTGCGTAAGCCGCCAAACTCTGGCTCCCAATTCTTCAATTATAAACAATACTTTTCTGTTGTATTGTTGGCTCTAGCTGACCCTCAATACAAGTTTATAATTGTTGACATTGGGGCCTATGGAAGGACGGAAGACTCTAGAGTCTTCAATACTTCCATTATGGGTCGGCGGCTACGCACCAACCAGTTGGATCTACCCCCACCACGCCAGCTACCAGGTTCCACTCAAGAATCAGTCCCTTATGTCCTTGTGGCAGATGAGGCGTTTCAGTTAACGCGCAATGTCATGAGGCCATATCCCTGGAGCAACCTGGACCACCGGCGCAGAATTTTTAACTTGCACCTATCATGTGCTCGTCGACTGGTGGAGTGTTCCTTTGGCATTCTTTGTGTCAAATGGCGGGTACTCCAGTCTGCCATTCAGCTGAGTGAACAAAATGTAAATGAAGTAATTAAAGCATGTGTCGTTCTTCATAACTTCACCAAGATACATGATTGTTCCTCCTCTGCTGGTGTTGTGCGTGGGTCGGACAATGTGCGTAGGGCGAGACCACCTATCAACCCTCAATGTAGACCGCTCTCTGGGCTCAAAGTGCGTGATATTTTCACAAATTACTTTATGTCACCTGAGGGGGAAACTTCTTGGCAAGAGCATGCTGTGTCTATGTTATAATGTTTTGGTTTATGTCTGTCTAAATATATATATTTAAACCCCTTATGATTCTATGACTATTTAATTGCATTGGTAAGCATATGTTCGTATGTTGACACCTTTTTTTATAATTGAGACAGAGATGTAAAATGTAGTAGACAAATGTTTACTTTTCCCTTATTTTTTTTTTTTGGGAAAAACATTATTGCCGTATGATAAATGTGGCAAAGGGGCCAAATTGGCCTTTGTGCAGATGAGAAAATTGGGAACAAAAACATTTTCTGACAAACAAAACAACCACAAAACCATTAGGCAATACCAAAATGGCTACATTATAAATTTTGGTAGGTCGGGGGAGGAGAAGGTGGAAGACCAGCCTGTGTTTGCTGATGGCTACTTTGCCCAACTTGGCCATCGCCCTGTGTGGGGGCATACTGTTGCCCATGATGTGGGTAGTGTACTGCCTCCTCTGATTGTGGTGGGTACTGGGCAGACTGATACTGGAGAAGGGCCTCTTGTTGGGGCTGGTAGGCCCGTGGCTCATACCCACCAAAATAGCCATGTCGTATCCCCAACCAGGTTGGGACCAGCCTCCAACACTGGGTGGGAACAAGTGGCCATATTGGTGAGGTTGGCTAGAGCCAGACATATGTGGCTGCTGTTGGAAAGGTTGGGTAGGGGGAGGAAGGGGGTGAGGTGTAGGCCCACGTATTTGAGGATCCTCAGAGCCTACTTGAGCAAGCATGTGTGTGGGATGTCTAAGGCGCATCAGATTCCTGGGGGAAAGCTGCCACCTCTCCAGATATTCAAATAACTCATATGGGGTATTGGGGTGTGTGCTTGCATCAAGCAGGATCTGAAAACATCCTCGAATACGTAGCCTCACCTCACGGGAAAGGGCCCGAAGATAACGGGCCAGGCTGCGTGAGTACGCCTCCTTGCCATCATCATTATTGACTCTAGCCAGATAGTTCAGTACCCCTGTGTCAACATTGGTACGGGTATCTTGGGCAGGGATCTGGCGTCTTCTTCCTCGCCGGGATGGTCCAGCAGGCTGTGGGGAGCCCTGGATCTGGGCAGTTGGGCTGCTGCTGATGTTGCCCTGCTCCTCCTGTCTGGCTGATGCTGCAGCTGCAGACGGTCCTGTTTGTGGATGTGGTCCTTGTGGTGGGGTTTGTGGTGCAGGCACTGGGTTTTCCTGAGAGGAATCTTCACCCATGCTTCTTGGAGGGGGAGAAGATGGGCCAGCCACCTCTTCCCCTACAGACCCAGGATCTATGATGGGCTCGGTATCTGAGCCAGTTTCTCTCTCCGTAAGGTTGGACTGAGTTCTGTTATGAAATAGAACAGAGCCAAAAATGAATCAATTTTTTGGGCTCTGTAAAGTATCTGTGTAATGTGGTGTGAGGTATGTACTTACGGTCTCAGATCCAGAATTGGAGCAAGGAAGGAGAGGCGGTCATAATATATATATTTCCTCTTTATGTGGCCCGCATCACCACTCATGGCACGCTGCTGACGTTCCCGCCTGTATTGGTCGCGGATGCTGCGCCAGCGACTCATCACATCTTCCACTGCAATGTGACAGGAAATATTCTCAATTTCACATATTTGCTAGGTCAAATTTGCTACAAGTAGCCTAGGCATGTGGCCTTCTAGGGTGTGCTTTCTACTCAGGGTGGCATATATAATTGGGGCATCCAGGCCAGATACACAGGGTCACAGTAGTTCAGGTATCAAGTAACTACACTTAATAACTTGGTTGGCTAGGAAGATTAGGAGCTTGTAGCCTGGGCCAAATTTTGTCAGTGTAAAACCATGGGTCACATAAAAATCTACCCGCCTCATGAGGCAAAAAGTCCAAGCACAGGAGGGGGGGGGGCTGAATCTAACTGCCTTTTTTGATGTGAGGTAATTTTAAACAGTTTTTGGGTTGTACTCATTTGCTGCTGCTCCTCACATGGCCAGTCACCAAAATCGTGGAACATCTGGCGACTTATGCGCCTCCATGACGCCTCCTTTCTTGCCCGGTTGGCATAATGGGTATCACATTGGTCCCAGATTTCCAGCCGCTCCTTCACTAATACAATCAGCATCTCCACATTGAGGAAATATGGCGCCATGTTGCTGCAGGACTCCGTGGAGGCGTACTTCCTGGATGTCTGGAGCATTTTTTGAGCTAATTAGCATGTCTAAGCTTCCTGATGATGGATTGACCCATTTCCTGTCACCTGCCAAAAGACCTGCGTATTTCTCGCAAGTCACACGTGTGGTCCGTGTGTAATGCATATTTTCTGCGCACCCATAGACTTGCATTGGCGTACTACGGGCATAGTACGTTGACAATCGCAGCATGCTGCGATTGGCACGGACCGTAGAATACGGATGAGAAATATACGGCTGTTGGCAGCTGCCCCATAGAGAATCATTCGTCCGTGTGTAATGCGTGCTTTTAACGCCTCTCATTCATCCGTATTCCTCTCTAGTGTGACCCCGGCCTAAGGACTAATTCCTGAGCATATAGGTTCCAGATTTAGGCAGGCAGGGTAGTGTACGTTGCTGTATACACATCAGTGCAAGGCCTGCAGGCACTGTATGTGTGTATATATGTGGTAATAGCAGGTACGCAGGATGCAGTGACAAGATGCGAGACAGATAAAACTTTAAACAGTAACTTTTATAGATAAATGCTGTTACAGCTATTTTAAGAAATCAACAGAATAACAGTAGTTGTCCTCGCAGGGAGCAAATACACATAAACAAGTATTGGGAGAACACGACTACTCCGGCAAAGACCGGTCACTATAGGGCCGCGGAATGGCCGACTATGGTCCTTAGTTACTATGTGTCACTTATCCATCCTGACGTCCCTCGGCGTCCTGTTCGACGGTGTGTCGGCGTCGCAGCCACTGGGCCCAGCTGCTGAGGATCTGGCATAGTCTTCGGGCATTCTGACACCCAGGAGAAGCAGGGGCACAATAGGCCCACAGAGAGTTCTTTGGCAGGATGTCCCCCAGCGGAGGCAGCAGGATACTGCCTGGGAGTGGGAGAGTGGAGGTCGCAACTCCCTGACAGGCGCTGGCAGGGGCGGTGATAAGTGGCGGTTGGTAGGCCACAGACGCAGCCTGCTGCCGCACTGGAGGATCCGCGGCGGCTGTAGGCCCAGCCCCTACCACGGACTGGAGTGGGGCGGTGGCAGCTGCGGGCGGCAAAGGAGAAGTCAAGGGCGTGGTCAGGAATGAAGCGGTAGTGGCTGCGGGCAGCATCGAGGAGGCCGGAGCCGCGAGCTGGAGTGAGGCAGCGTCGGTCGCGGATGGCTGCGAGTAGGCCGCGGCCGAGAGCTGGAGTGAGGCAGCAGTCTTCTTTTGTCGGCAAGCTCAGCGCCGTCTCCCTGCTGTCCACCGAGAGTCTCCCTCCTGTCGCTGTCCTCCTCTCTGGAAGCTGCTCGTGGCTCTCGCTCTCGCTCTCTAGCCCTCACCCAGTCTCCACCTCCTTCTCCCTCGTTCTACTGAATCACTCAGTCTGGCCCTCTCCGCCCCTCTTATCTGGACTCCTCCCTCAACTGCCCTGTCAGTCTCAGCGGTCCATCCCCTAGCTCTGCTCCCTGGAAACAGATACCCCAGGAACCTAGAAGACGGTCCCCTCGGTTCCGGCCCGGGTGCTCAGCGGAGGCCTCTCCTTCTACATATAGAGCATTGCATACATCAAGAGGGTCGATTCCCTTCCTGTATATAGCTAGCCCCAGGTGCAATTGGAATACAGGCCACACATTTTTTTTTTGTGGTATCTCCGTGCCAGCTCATATCTGTGCGTGCTCAAACGTTGGCCAGTTTACAGCTATTTTATTTTTTGGGCCTAGCTGTAACGTTTGTTTAAATACAGGAGTATTTAGCCCACAAAATAAAAAAGGCGACATATTCATTGTAGTGATATCTCCGTGGCTGCTCATATCTGTGCGTGCTGAAAGGTTGGCCAGTTTATGGTTGTTTCATTTTTTAGGCCTAGCTGTAACTTTCGTTGAAATACAGCAGTATTTAGCCCACAAAATAAAAAAAAGCCACACATTCATTGTAGTGGTATCACCGTTGTAGCTCATATCTGTGCATGCTCAAACGTTGGCCAGTTTATGGCTGTTTTATTTTTGGAGCCTAGCTGTAACTTTCGTTTAAATACAGCAGTATTTAGCCCACAAAATAAAAAAAAAGGACACACATTCAGTGTAGTGGTATCTCCGTGTCAGCTCATATCTGTGTGTGCTCAAACGTTGGCCAGTTTACCGCTGTTTCATTTTTTAGGCCTAGCTGTCACTTTAGTTTAAATACAGCAGTAGTTATCCCACAAATTAAAAAAAACACCACACATTCATTGTAGTGATATCTCCATGGCGGCTCATATCTGTGTGTGCTGAAAAGTTGGCCAGTTTACGGCTGTTTCATTTTTTTGGGCCTAGCTGTAACTTTCTAAACAAATTAAATACAGCAATATTTAGCCCCCCCTCAAAAAAACCCTCACACATTCATTGCAGTGGTTTCTCCGTGTCAGCTCAAATCTGTGCATGTTCAAACTATGGCCAGTTTATGGCTGTTTTATTTTTGGAGCCTAGCTGTAACTTTCATTTAAATACAGCAGTAGTTATCCCACAAAATTAAAAAAAGACACACATTCATTGTAGTGGTATCTCCGTGTCAGCTCATATCTGTGTGTGCTCAAACGTTGGTCAGTTTAGGCTATGTGCACACGTAGTTTTTTGTCTCTGCGGATTTTGTAGAGAAAACCGCAGGTACATCCGCAGGACAAAGTCCTGCGGTTTATCTGCGGTTTTGCCCTGCGGTTTTACACCTCATAATGGATGAGGTGTAAAACTGCAGCGTTTCTGCACCAAACAATTGACATGCTGCAGATTGTAACCCGCAGCAATACCGCGCGGAAAAAAAAACGCAGCATGTGCACAGCTTTTCTTAATTTCCATAGGAAATAAAGGTACTGTACAACGCAGCAGAATCTGCTGCGTTTCTGCAGAGCCAAAACCGTATTGTATCGGTATCGTCATGCCAGCTCATATCTGTGCGTGCTCAAAAGTTTGTTTAAATACAGCAGAATTTAGCCCCCCCCCCAAAAAAAAACCGCCACACATTCATTGTAATGGTATCTCCATTCCAGCTCATATTTGTGCGTGCTCAAACTATGGCCAGTTTATGGCTGTTTTATTTTTGGGGCCTAGCTGAAACTTTTGTTTAAATATAGCATTATTTAGTCCACAAAATGAAAAAGAACACCACATATTCATTGTAGTGGTATCTCCGTGGCAACTCATATCTGTTTGTGCTCAAACGTTGACCAGTTTACAGCTGTTTTATTTTTTGGGGCTAGCTGTCACTTTAAAAACACAAAAATTGAGCTTGGTTTGAGTTGGTACACATGCAGCATATAAATGCATGTTCACATGGCCAAAAAGCATACAAAACCCACAAAAGACAAAATGAAAAAAACCCTGCTGTAATTAAATAAGTAAAAAGCAAAAGTGCATATAAAATGTCAAGAACACGGCACTGAGCTTGCTCACTGAGCCAGTGCGCGTGTCCTGAGTAAAGCGAACTGTGTTCAAAGATACCTGTGGAGCGGGCAGCAGCCGAGTAGGTGCGTACTTCAGAACAACAGGACCTGAAGCACGTGACTGCTGGGGGCGTGGCCTAAACTCCAGAGAGCTAGGAGCTGCAAGAGAACTCCTAGCAGGGTAACTGCGAGACAAAGTTACCAATTTGCATAGACAGGGAGAATAGTCAGGACGTAGTCAATGAGTCATACGCAGAGATAGCTGCAAGGTACAAGAGGGGCGAGCAGAGAGTAGTCAGATAACAGGCAACGAGTCATACACAGAGAGGGTAGCGCAGTACAGAATCAACAGGCAAACTCACAACGGGGAACAGAACCGGGTCAGAACCATATAAACAAGCTATAACAACGAACAGGCACAGGCACACGGAGGTCACCACACTCTGCCAAAGGCAAAAGTATAACTGACAGGGATTGGAGCTTCCCAGGAGTTTAACAAGCTCTCCCAGAACCAAAAAGAGGCCACAATCATTAACCCGAGGTGTGCAGGTCAAAACCTGCACTGAGCTCCAGACATTAACCCCTGACGTGCAGCTCAAAAACCTGCACTGAGATCATGACAAAAATCATACAGAGTTCTTAGTGATACTGTATTTGATCAAACATAGCATAAAAGCCGTCCCACCATCGACAAGGTGAATCTGTGGTCGGGGCGGTCCTTCACTGTCTAGTATTAATAACCTTATCATGTGTCAAAGTTGACATCTGTGTGAATAAGGGCAGACAAGGACCGGGTCCCAACCATTGGACACCAGTCAGGGGAAGCCTTTAAATACAATTTCCAGCTCAGGAGAGGGAGGCCACACCCCAACTTGCACAGAATGCAAAAATACAAAGAAAAAACACAAAAATTGAACTTGGTTTGAGTTGGTACACATGCAGCATATAAATGCATGTTCAAATGGCCAAAAAGCATACAAAACCTACAAAAGACAAAATGGAAAAAACCCTGCTATAATTAAATAAGTAAAAAGCAAAAGTGCATATAAATCATACAGAGTTCTTTGTAATACTGTATTTGATCAAACATAGCATAAAAACCGTCCCACCATGGACATTGACCGCCCCAAACACAGAGTCTCCTTGTCGATGGTGGGACGGCTTTTATGCTATGTTTGATCAAATACAGTATTACTAAGAACTCTGTATGATTTATATGCACTTTTGCTTTTTACTTATTTAGTTATAGCAGGGTTTTTTCATTTTAGCTGTCACTTTAGTTTAAATAAAGCAGTATTTAGCCCACAAAAAAAAGCCACACATTCATTGCAGTGGTATATCCGTTGAGCTAATATCTGTGCATGCTCAAACATTGGCCAATTTACGGCTGTTTCATTTTTTGGGCCTAGCTGTAACTTTTGTTTAAATACAGCAGTATTTAGCCCCCCCAAAAAAGCCACACATTCATTGTAGTGGTATCTCCATGCCAGATCATATCTGTGAGTACTCACACTATGGCCAGTTTACAGATGCTTCATTGTTTTGGGCTAGCTGTAGTGTTGAGCATTCCGATACTGCAAATATCGGGTATCAGCCGATATTCGCTGTATCGGAATTCCGATACCGAGTACCGATATTTTTACAATATCGGATACCGGAATCGGAAGTTCCCATAA
Source organism: Dendrobates tinctorius (assembly GCF_039654945.1). NCBI lineage: Eukaryota > Metazoa > Chordata > Amphibia > Anura > Dendrobatidae > Dendrobates > Dendrobates tinctorius. Next base: position 48,077,660 of record NW_027361687.1, read on the forward strand.
TGCAATGAGCCAGTGTTGTGGCTGTGATTGGCTGCTGAAATGATGTCATCATGATGTGGGGTCTGGGCGCATCATGATGCGCTGTCTGTGCGGGCCTGCTGGGGCTCTGTGCGGGCTGCCGGGGGTCTGTGCGGGCTGCCGGGGGTCTGTGCGGGCTGCCGGGGGTCTGTACGGGCCTGCCGGGGGTCTGTACGGGCCTGCCGGGGGTCTGTACGGGCCTGCCGGGGGTCTATACGGGCCTGCCGGGGGTCTATACGGGCCTGCCGGGGGTCTATACGGGCCTGCCGGGGCTCTGTGCGGGCCTGCCGGGGCTCTGTGCGGGCTGCCGGGGGTCTGTGCGGGCCTGCCGGGGGTCTGTGCAGGCATCGTCCGATGGGACTACAAGTCCCATCGGACGATGCCTGCTACAATGACAGTGATTGACACATTAGCCAATGATGGGACATTAGTAGACCCATCATCCGGCTAATGTGTTGAATGTAAAAAAAAAAAACAAACTACATACTACATATATACAACATTCATACAACATACATACTTCATATATACTACATTCATACAACATACATACATACTACATATATACTACATTCATACAACATACATACAAATTCAAAGAAGCTTTATTGGCAGGACTAAATACACATTAATTTTGCCAAAGCAAGTGTACAGAAGGGAATAGGGATAGGGACTGTAGGGATGTTGGGTGGGGGCTGTGGGAAAGGTGGATGGGGATAGATCCAGGATGTGGCTATAGAAGTCCATGGCATAGGGAAGGTGGATGGGGGGAATGGGGCAGATCCAGGGTGGGGCTATAGTAGTCCATGGCATAGGGAAGGTGAATGGGGGGCATGGGGCAGATCCAGGGTGGGGGCCATAGAAGTCCATGGCATATCATAGTTTTCTTTCTCACAGTCTATGACATTCGCTCACATATTGCGCTGCTATCTCCACTGCTCTCTCTTCTTCCCCCAGCAGGATATATGTTTTCTCCTCTTCCTTCATGGTGATGAAATCCGGGAAGAGATGTGAGAGTCTCCTGAAGTGAGTGTCCCTCACTGCTGAGTATTTGGGGCAGTGTAGCAGGAAGTGGGCCTCATCCTCCAGGGCCTCCTGGTCACAGTGTTGGCACAGTCTTTCCTCCCTGGGCTTGTAGCTCTGCCTGTGTTGACCGGATTCGATGGCCAGACTGTGGGCACTGAGTCTGGCCATCGAGGATCTTGCAGTCTCTGGGGTCCGGGAGTTTCTCCAGGTATGGGGCAAGTCTGTAGTCTCTCTGTAGACTCCGGTACATGGTCAGTTTCTGTGAGCTGATGATGTCGTTCTGCCAGTCACTTACGTACCTCTCCTGGCCTTCGTCTACCATCTTCCTGATTCCGGCTTTTGTCAGGTTGTTGTGATTGGTGTTCTGGTCAGGTTGGGTTTGGGTAGGCTGTTCCAAGGATCCTGGTTTTTCTGTTTCACCTACATGTGTCAGGGCTTTATAGTGATGGGAGCTTGGATTGCTCCTACATAGGTGAGCCCGGAATGACAGTGCCCTGTTTAGAACCGTTAGGTGCAGAGGGAATCTGCCCAGCTCGGCCCGGCAAGCACTGTTGGAGGTACTCCTATGGACTTGGAGAAGGTGCTTGCAGAATTCCAGGTGGAATATTTCTGTTGGGCTGGAATCCCACCTTGACCAGTCTGGGTAGGTGTGAGGACCCCAGACTTCGCTGCCATACAGGAGGATTGGGGCAATGATAGAGTCGAAGATTTTTAACCAGACCCTCACTGGTGGCTTCAGATGGTAGAGTTTCCTTCGGATGGCATAGAAGGTTTTACATACTACATACTGCATACATACTACATATATACTACATTGATACAACATACATACATACATACTACATTCATACAACATACATACATAATGTAGTGAAACCTCCACCAGGGGGAGCTGGTGAGGGAAGAGAGGTTATACACTAAGAGCAGCAACCCTGAGCAACAGCACAGGTGCCACAGGTAACGAGAGAGAATAGTCAGACGAACCGAGTCAGAAACTAACAGGAGCAGACGTACCAGAAGGAGCAGCAATACACGTAGTCAAAATACCAAAGCCGAGAGTCAAAGCCAGAACATGAGCACGGGGTCCAAAACGTGAGACAAAATACGTGGTCGGGGTGCAAGTCAGGGAGTCAGATGCCAGAGAGGGAACGTAACAGCAGAGACGAATACCAAGAGACGGGGTCAGAAATCAGTCTGGGTCATACACGAGAATATCAGTCAAAGGCAGGAGGATCACCAGGGTACAAGGGTCAGCGGCTCTAAACTGCAAGCTTGAGCTATCACTAACACTGGTCAGCAGGCTGTGAGGGGTTGAAATAGCCCAGCTAGCTCCAGAACGAGGCTGGGGAGATTAACCCCCGCATGACCAGTCCGGAGTGAAGACAGCAGAAGATAAACTCCGGACTGGACCATGACAGTACCCCCCTCTCAATGGGGGGGCCACTGGACCCCCAGGCTTCCCTGGATGACGAGCGTGAAAGGCCCGGACGAACCGATCCGCGTGGACCGAACGCGCCGGCACCCATGACCGATCCTCAGGACCGTATCCTTTCCAATGGACCAAGTACTGAAGTGAACGACGGAGCATGCGAGAATCCACCACCTGTTCCACCTCGTACTCGGTCTGCCCATCTACCATAACAGGCGGCGGGTGCGAGGGAGACTCGTCAGAGGAAGGCACCGACGGCTTCAGAAGCGCTTTATGGAACACATTAGGAATCCGTAATGACGGAGGCAACTGCAGGCGAAAAACCACAGTATTAATCACCTCTAGGATCTTATACGGACCAATAAACTTGGGACCCAACTTAGCAGAGGGAATTCTCAGCCTTATGTTTTTGGTGGATAACCATACCTTATCCCCCACCTGATAAGTCGGCCCCACCGAGCGTCGTTTATCTGCAAAAAACTTATATTTGCCCTGAGCCTCCCCAATGTTTCTCTGAACTTCCCTCCAAACCTCCTCCAACCGCAAAAAGGCTGAATCAGCCCCTGGACACTCCGAATCTAGTCTGGAGAATTCACCAAAATGAGGGTGAAACCCATAGTTGCAGAAGAAAGGAGAAGTACCAGTAGACTGATTGACACGATTATTGAAGGCGAATTCCGCCATAGGTATCATAGAGCACCAATCATCCTGTCTGGATGTGACAAGACACCGCAGGATCTGCTCTAAAGACTGATTGGTCCTTTCAGTCTGACCATTGGTCTCGGGATGGTAGGCCGATGAAAAGGTCAGACTGATGCCCAGCCTTTTACAAAAAGCTCTCCAGAATTTTGACACGAATTGCACCCCTCTATCAGACACCACACTGACAGGCACACCATGCAACCGAATCACATGCTCAATGAATAGCTTAGATAGAGTCTCAGCATTAGGAAGGCCCGATAAGGGTACAAAATGTGCTTGTTTACTGAACCTATCCACAACTACCCAGATCACGGTTTTGCCATTAGAGGGTGGGAGATCGGTGATAAAATCCATGGACAGGTGAGTCCATGGTCTATCCGGAATTGGCAGTGGCACCAATTCCCCGGCCGGCCGGTTGTGGGAGGCTTTAGCGCGGGCACAAGTTTCACAGGAGGACACAAAACCAGTGACGTCAGAAGTCAACGAGGGCCACCAGAACAGCCTAGTGATGGCTTTACGAGTGGCCGAGATTCCAGGATGTCCACTCAGAGCTGAGTCGTGGAACTCCCGAAGCACCCTTAACCGATACTGGACAGGCACAAAGAGCTTATTTTCAGGTATGGACGGGGGGGGTAAGAGATTGGGCCTCAAGAATCTCCTGCTCCAATCTCTGGGACACCAAAGCCACCACCACCCCGCGCTGAAGAATGGAGGAAGGAGGCTCCGGAGGCGATACCGGATGTAGGCTGCGAGACAAGGCATCCGCCTTCACATTCTTGGAACCTGGTCTGAAAGTGATGGAAAACTGAAATGGGAAAAAAAAAGTGACCACCTTGCCTGTCTCGGAGTCAGACGTTTGGCGGATTCGATGTAAGACAGATTCTTATGATCTGTAATGACAGTGATACGATGGACAGCCCCCTCCAAAAAATGCCTCCATTCTTCAAAAGCCAATTTAATGGCCAACAACTCTCGGTTACCCACATCATAATTCCTTTCAGCAGAGGAAAATTTTTTAGAAAAGAAGGCACAGGGTCTTAAGTTAGTTAATGTGGTGGGGCCCTGGGACAACACAGCCCCCACTCCCACCTCAGAGGCATCCACTTCTACGATGAATGGTTTAGACAAGTCAGGTTGCACCAGTACCGGAGCAGTCATGAAACGTTCTTTTAACAAAGAAAACGCCACCACAGCTGGAGCTGACCAGTTTTTAAGATCCGCTCCCTTTTGGGTGAGATCAGTGAGGGGTTTGACCACTTGAGAGAACCCCTTGATGAATTTTCTTTAATAATTGGCGAAACCCAGAGATCTCTGGGTTGCACCCAATCCACAATGGCCTGTATCTTCCTAGGGTCCATACGAAACCCCTCAGCAGACAGGATGACCCCTAGAAAGGACACTTCTTGAGTTAAAAATGAACACTTCTCCAATTTGGGAGTGAGTTCTCCCTGAGCCTCTGGAGAACCGCATGAAGATGACCCATATGACTTTGTCTATCAGAAGAATATATAAGTATATCGTCAAGATAAACAACTACAAAACGTCCAATAAAATCAGAAAAAACATGGTTAATGAAATTCTGGAATGCCGCTGGTGCGGTAGTCAAACCGAAGGGCATAACCAAATTTTCAAACAGACCCTCAGAGGTGAGAAACGCAGTTTTCCATTCATCCCCCTCCCGCATACGGATGAGATTGTATGCTCCCCTGAGGTCCAACTTAGAGAACCACCTGGCCCCCGACAATTGATTGTACAAATCAGGTATCAGTGGGAGAGGGTAGGCGTTTCTTATGGTTATTTTATTCAGTTCTCGAAAATCGAGGCATGGGCGTAAACCACCATCCTTTTTTTTTACAAAAAAGAACCCCGCTGCCACGGGAGAGACAGATGGCCGTATATGTCCTTTACGGAGGCTCTCAGAGATATACTCCTTCATAGCAGCCCGCTCAGGACCAGAGAGATTGTACAGCCGGGCTTTGGGCAATTTGGCACCGGGAACAAGATCCACGGCACAATCGAATGGGCGGTGTGGTGGTAGAACCTCAGCCTCCTTTTCGGAGAACACATCCTTAAAACCCTTTAGGTACTCCGGAATACCCTCCAGGTTGACGGATGACATAGACACAGTAGCAAGACAATTTTCAGAACACGCAGGTCCCCATTTAACAATATCCCGGGACCTCCAGTCAATAACTGGGTTATGCCGTTGCAACCAGGGAAACCCTAACACCAGGCCAGCAGGGAGGTTATCCAAAACAAAGCTTGACATGCGCTCCTGGTGTAGGGACCCCACCCTGAGGGTAAATTCTTTAGAACTGAAATGGAGACCATCCTTAGTGAGAGGTGTAGAATCAATAGCCACAATTTTTAAGGGAGTCCCCAACCTAACTGTCCCTAATCTACAGAGAGCCACCAGCTTAGAGTCAATCAGGTTCAGGGATGACCCACAGTCTACAAAAGCCGAAGTATGGAAAAAGCCATTCTCAACACCAAGTTCCACCTTTAGCAGTACTCTTGAAAAGGAAGAAAAAGGTACCTGAGAGTCTGGGTGACCTCCACGATTATCACCCAGACTCAGCCGCTTGTTAGTCGGAGGACAGGAGGGGCAGTCTTTTCTCCAATGTCCGGGATCTCTGCAGTAAAAACACAATTTTCCATCACGTCGCCGTCTCCTCTCTTTCTCCTGGGGGTTGGTGGCTCCCACCTCCATAGGTTCAGATGGAAGCAAAACATCAGGGTTAGCAGGGAAAAACGGAACCCCTCTCTGAGTAACACCTCTCTCTCGCAGTCTCCGATCCATACGGATAGCCTGACTCATAGCCTCCTCCAACGAACTGGGAGGTGGATGGAGAGCCAGAGCGTCCTTCAAGCAATCCGACAGTCCCTTCCTGAACAGACATCTCAGTGCAGAGTCGTCCCAGGACACCTCAGTGGACCATCGACGGAATTCGGAGCTGTACCATTCGGCTGAGTGCTTCCCTTGCCCCAGACCCAAAATAGTGTCCTCTGCCACCCTAACACGGTCCGGTTCATCATAGATAAGTCCTAGGGCCTCAAAGAACCTATCTACCGACATCCGTTCAGGGGCAGTAGGGGCAACGAAAAAGCCCAGGATTGGGGACCCTCCCTAAGTAAGGAGATAACAATCCCCACCCGCTGAGTCTCATCCCCAGACGATCGGGGTCTAAGAGAAAACCATAATTTACAATTCTCCTTGAATATATGAAATTTATCTTTTTCTCCAGAAAATGTGTCAGGAAGTTTAACTGAGGGTTCAGGAGAGTGCAAAATAACATCTACAGAGTCACCTGGTGGACAAACAATATGAGAGGTGTTTCCCTGCATGGTCTTAATAGTCTCAGTCAGTTCTTTCTGTAAGTGGGTCTGAGACATGACAAGGGACTGATGTTTCACAGAAAAGTCCTGCGCCATCTGCGTCAAACTGGACACTTGATCTGCCAAGTTATGCAGCAGATCCATGGCCAAAGAAAAAAAAATGCAAAATCCCGTTTAAATGTGAGGTTAGTGATAATGTAGTGAAACCTCCACCAGGGGGAGCTGGTGAGGGAAGAGAGGTTATACACTAAGAGCAGCAACCCTGAGCAACAGCACAGGTGCCACAGGTAACGAGAGAGAATAGTCAGACGAACCGAGTCAGAAACTAACAGGAGCAGACGTACCAGAAGGAGCAGCAATACACGTAGTCAAAATACCAAAATACCAAAGCCGAGAGTCAAAGCCAGAACATGAGCACGGGGTCCAAAACGTGAGACAAAATACGTGGTCGGGGTGCAAGCCAGGGAGTCAGATGTCAGAGAGGGAACGTAACAGCAGAGACGAATACCAAGAGACGGGGTCAGAAATCAGTCCGGGTCATACACGAGAATATCAGTCAAAGGCAGGAGGATCACCAGGGTACAAGGGTCAGCGGCTCTAAACTGCAAGCTTGAGCTATCACTAACACTGGTCAGCAGGCTGTGAGGGATTGAAATAGCCCAGCTAGCTCCAGAACGAGGCTGGGGAGATTAACCCCCGCATGACCAGTCCGGAGTGAAGACAGCAGAAGATAAACTCCGGACTGGACCATGACACATACTACATACATACTACATATATACTACATTCATACAACATACATACATACATAGTACATGCATACTACATACATACAACATACATACATACATACTACATACATACTTCATATATACTACATTCATGCAACATACATACATACTACATACATACTACATACATACTACATACTAACTACATACATACTACATTCATACAACATACATACAACATACATAAAACATGCTATAGACATACAACATACATACTACATACATACTACATACAATACATTCATACATTCATACAATACATACATATAGACATACAGTACATATAACATAGAGTACATACTCACCATCACTTGTCACTTTGTTCCCCGAAGCCAGTGTCATCTCACTGTAAAAAATATTAAAATAGCAAGCAACCGATATACTCCCTGATCCACAGAAATCCACGAGTGTCCCACGACGATCTCCTGCACTGCATCACTGAGAGGTTACTATAGTTCACTGGTCTCACTTTATGGCAAAAGCTGCGTGGGAACTTTCTCACACAGCAATGCTAAAAGTGAGACTAGAGACTATTTTTTTACAGTGGCGGAGGAATACAGTGCGGAAGGATACCTACCTCCCATCATTGTATTCCTGGGGCCCCTAGAGAGCGGTGGCATCAGCTGATGCTGCTGTTCTCCACAGGAGATCGTCGTGGGACACTCGTGGATTTCTGCGGATCAGGGAGTATATCGGTTGTTTGTTATTTTAATATTTTTTTATAGATGACACTGGCTTCGGGGATCAAAGTGACAAGTGATGGTGAGTATGTACTCTATGTTATATGTACTGTATGTCTCTATGTATGTGTTGTATGAATGTATTGTCTGTAGTATGAATGTATGAATGTATTGTATGTAGTATGTATGTTGTATGTATGTAGTATATATGTAGTATGTATGTAGTATGTATGTAGTATGTATGTTGTATGTCTGTAGCATGTTTTATGTATGTTGTATGTATGTAGTATGTATGTATGTTGTATGAATGTAGTATATATGTAGTATGTATGTAGTATGTATGTTTTTATGAATGTAGTATATATGTAGTATGTATGTAATATGTATCTATGTTGTATGAATGTAGTATATATGAAGTATGTATGTAGTATGTAGTATGTATGTATGTTGTATGAATGTAGTATATATGTAGTATGTATATTGTATGAATGTAGTATATATGTAGTATGTATGTATGTTGTATGAATGTTGTATATATGTAGTATGTATGTAGTATGTATGTAGTATGAATGTAGTATATATGTAGTATGTATGTAGTATGTATGTATGTTGTATGAATGTAGTATATATGTAGTATGTAGTATGTATGTATGTATGTATGTTGCATGAATGTTGTATATATGTAGTATGTATGTTTTGGGTTTTTTTACACATTCAACACATTAGCCGGATGATGGGACTACTACTGTCCCATCATTGGCTAATGTGTCAATCACTGACATTGTAGCAGGCATCGCCCGATGGGACTTGTAGTCCCATCGGACGATGCCTGCACACACACACGACCCCCGGCAGGCCCGCACAGACCCCTGGCAGGCCCGCACAGAGCCCCGGCAGGCCCGCACAGAGCCCCGGCAGGCCCACACAGAGCCCCGGCAGACCCGCACAGAGCCCCGGCAGGCCCGCACAGAGCCCCGGCAGCCCGCACAGAGCCCTGGCAGGCCCGCACAGAGCCCCGGCAGGCCCGCACAGAGCCCCAGCAGCCCGTACAGAGCCCCGGCAGCCTGCACAGACCCCCGGCAGGCCCGCACAGAGCCCAGGCAGCCCGCACAGAGCCCCGGCAGGCCAGCACAGACCCCCAGTAAGCCCGCACAGACCCCGAGAGGCCCGTACAGACCCCGAGAGGCCCGTACAGACCCCGCCCGCACACACAGACACGCACAGTGCCCGCCCACGCACCGCCCACACTCTTCCCCCCTCCCGAACTGGATGTGCAAGGAAAGAAAGGGTTTTTTTGCATTCCGATATTTCTGTCCCATAGACTTGTATGGGGTTTCCGGTATCGGGTATCGGTCCGATCCCATCCGATCCGATATTTCCCAATATCGGAAAGTATCGCTCAACACTAGCTAGCTGTAACGTTAGTTTAAATACAGGAGTATTTAGCCCACAAAATAAAAAAGCCACACCTTCATTGTAGTGGTGTCTCTGTGCCAGCTCATATCTGTGCGTGCTCAAACTTTGGCCAGTTTATGGCTGATTCATTTTTCGGGCTAGCTCTCACTTTTGTTTAACTACAGCAGTATTTAGCCCACAAAGTAAAAAAAGCCACACATTCATTGTAGTGGTATCTCCGTGTCAGCTCATATCTATGCGTGCTCAAACGTTGGCCAGTTTACGGCTGTTTCATTTTTTTGGGTTAGCTGTAACTTTTGTTTAAATACAGGAGTATTTAGCCCACAAAATAAAAAAAAGCCACACATGCATTGTAGTGGTATCTCCATGCCAACTCATATCTGTGCGTGCTCAAACGTTGGCCAGTTTACGGCTGGTTTTTTTTTGGGCCTAGCTGTCACTTTAGTTTAAATACAGCAGTACTTAGCCCACAAAATAAAAAAAAAATCACACATTCATTGTAGTGGTATCTTCGTGTCGGCTCATATCTGTGCATGTTCAAACGTTGGCCAGTTTACGGCTGGTTAATTTTTTGGGCCTAGCTGTAACTTTTGTTTAAATACAGCAGTATTTAGCCCACAAAATAAAAAAAAGCCACACTTTCATAGTTGTGGTATCTCCGTGTCAGCTCATATATGTGTGTGTGTGGCGCCCCAGAGGCTCAGTCGCCACAGAGGTACTGCACCTTCTCCTAAGGTGTAGTGCCCCACCATCCAGGTAAGGTGGGAACTCCTTGCCACACTCCAACACCTGCATCCCACACACAGGATAGTTCAGCAGGACCACATTGCAGCTTTAGGCTCAGGGTGTAGCAGAGCACCTTTCGTGGAACCCTGCTTCGTAACACGAGATGTGCTGGGAGGTGGGTGGAGTTGAGATTCATATAAAAAAGTGGGAAAGTTTAGGAGTTAGAGGAGTCTGGGGTGAGTCCCAGATGAGTTCAGTTCAGTTCAGTTGAGTTCAGTTTGGTTTGAGCCACTCGGTGAAGAGTGGGGGAATCCCTGGAAGAAGGGATAGAGGAAGGAGTGCTGCAGCTGCCTCAGTGACCTGAGCCAGCTGGCACGGGAAAGAGAAGAGAAGGAGAACATAGAGCTGCAACCTAAGATTCCATAGGAGAGAGAAGGAACATCGTGGAACGAAGGAGTAGAGAGAGGAGGAGTGGGTTGGATAGGAACCCTGCCTATAGGTTCTCAGCGCAAGGCCGGGGCCCGATCCCTGAGGTTGTATGGACACTTATGGTTCTGCAGCAGACACTGGTGGAGTAGTTGGCTGTAAATACACTACTCCCATCAAAGACTTGGGACACAACAGCAAACCGATAGAGCGCCGGAATTCAGGACAAGGGAGTCCCCGAAGCAGGCTACAGTTGTCTGTCATACAAGTGGAGTTGTTAGGAACATCTGACAGGAGGAACTTCAGAGAACCACGGTACTGGAGCTCTTCACACTACAAGGCGCGATATAGGAGTCGTTCAGGAAGGCACATGTTGGCGGGGTGCTGGCGGGGAGAGTCCTATCTTGTCTGGAGGTTGGCTGGGCCTCTGCCCTGGAGGACACGGTACCGAAGTAGGCACCTGTGTGCACTACGAACTGTGAGTAAAGCTTTGAAACTGCAAGCTCTGGTGTCCTCCATTCAGTCCCGCATCAGCACCGTTACATTTGGGTATCAACATCTACACCATTCAGTGCCCCTACTCCTCCATTACACGTATATACTGCCCTGGGGTTACAGCTTCACCTGTGGGGAGCTACACCATCTAAGCTGCAACACACCATCAGCCCCAGAGGATCTGCACACAGCGATGGCTATCATCTTACTTGCCAAACACCACAGGTGGCGTCACGAACTTTCCATATAAACTACATTACAAACATCATCACCGCCATTGATATTGGGCGCCCAGGGCCACGGACCGGGTCACCGCTGCTGTGACACATCCCCCTGACACCGTCCCGGTATCGAGTACCCCACAGCCCTGGGTGAAGCCAGTGAGGGCGACCCAATTTTGGCGTCACGAACAGGATGGCACCATTGGGTTCTGTGTGCCTGAAATTTGTTGGACTTTGACTTTTTGAAAATGTGCAGAAGACCTGATTTGATAGACTGTAAAATGGACATTAGAAATGGCCTCTGGCGCGGAGAAGAAGGACATGAAGAGATAGGAGGTCCTAAGAAAAGACCGCGAAGAGTATTGGGCCTGCCCTGCCTGAATTACTATGTGACGGATACATGGCCCACCCCCCGAGGGGTTCGTATACTGGCTTGGTATAGAGGCGCTGGAGAAAGACGCCGCCCTCGGAAGGAGGGGCAGAAGAAGCCAGTGGCAGGAAAGGGGACGAGGCAGGAAGGAGAACGCCAGAACGTCATCTTCGAGAGCGAGGGAAGGAGGCCTGCGGAGCGCGGGGAAGTGCATAGCCCCGGCGCCATGGCTGAAGGCTCCAACCCTGATTCTGGAATGGTCTGCCGGCAATTAGCCGAAGAAATTATTGAACTGACTACCCGTCTGCAGCTGAGGCAGGAGGCCTTGAGGAGGCTGAGATGGCAGCGCGCCCCGGAAGGGCCTACACCTGCGGTACCCCCTCCACTGGTATCCGCCGCTGTGGCACCGGACCTTTTCTGGGCAGACCTTGCGGAGCTTGGAGCCGCTGCCATGCCATCAGCGGCGTACTCTGTCCCTTCTTTACCGCTAATACCGGAGGAGTTGTATACAGCCCAGGGAGCTGAAGCGGAGGGAGAGGAGCCCCCATCTGGTCCTGGCGTGGCTGCGCAGGTCCCGCCAGCGACCCCCGCGGAACCGCAACCACCGTTGGCTCCACCGCCATCCCCGGTATCTCACCAGGCGGCGCCTGCTACCACCACACCTGCATCGGAGCGGAGACCGCACCGCCGGGAACTCCCAGGTATATATCCCGGCCTTCCTAATGGGTTGATAGGGAGGAGGAGGAGGACCCTGCTGCTGGGGGTACGGTTGGAACCTGCGCGCCCGATCCGACATCTACAGGCCAGAGGCGGGTCTGGATCGTTTTGGGATGGTGATCTCGGGATTCCTTCACTGCCAAGTCCCCGGGTAGTTGCCTGTCAGGACCGACAAGCTGCAGAGACCCTGGGAGCTAGACCTCGCACTAGAAACGCGGAACCACCGATTTCCGCAGAACAGTTGATGGGCATTGAGATACACTATGGGTTCCCTCTGCCACAACTTCAAAGCCCTATCACCAGTACTCAAAATCAAGATGAGGATATCACATATGGTAGCAGTCCCAGTTCGGTTTCCAGAACCCAAGGAAGGGACCACCATTAAAAGATTTTCCCTTTTTGAAACTCGTTACCCAGGAGGGTTAGTTGCACCAGTTGTGCCTTTTTGTTCATTATGTTGCCTAGTTTTTGGTGGGCAGCGTTGTTTTTGAAATGGAACTGAGGAGATCATAGACGCTGATTGATCCAAAACTTTATTGTAAATAGTTTGCACCTCTTTGGGTTCCCTTTCTTGGTTTTACATACAGAGACACTTTGCGAAGATGATGTTTTTGCATGGACACTTTTCGAAGAATGATGTCTACCTCAAAGGACACTGCAAGAGATCCCGGCTGGGAGCGGTGTCCAGCACTTAAAAGAATCTTTGCAATGTTTTATCGAAAAAGTATTTGATAATGTGTTTTATGAGAATGTTGATAATTAAGAAATGGCTTTTAGATAGTGAGAATTAGGAATGTCTGATATAGAGATGAGCAATGTGAATAAGGAATTGATAGAGACAGGTGACAGACCAGGTATTTGAGGTCAGTGTCTTGCATCTAGTAGAATGAGAGAAAAATGAGAGTAAACTGACAGAATAGGAGAAAGTAATAAAGAAATGTGTTACAGAGAATAGCACTTTGGAAGTAAGAATTGCACTTAGATTTGAGAAATAATTGCACCGTTTAACATAGAATTTTAGATTGGATTGTTGGTAACGTTCAAGAAGAGTACCTCCTATATTAGGAAGTTAAGAATAAGAAAAGTTTATTATGCATTATAAAAATTTTTTTTGTATGTTTCTTTGCTGTATGCTTTGATACCTTGCGGCCCGCGGACGTGCTGTGTTTAACAGGGGGGTATGTTGCGCCCCTGAGGCTCAGTCGCCACAGAGGTACTGTACCTTCTACTAAGGTGTAGTGCCCCACCATCCAGGTAAGGTGGGAACTCCTTGCCACACTCCAACACCTGCATCCCACACACAGGATAGTTCAGCAGGACCACATTGCAGCTTTAGGCTGAGCACATTTCGTGCAACCCTGCTTCGTAACACAAGATGTGCTGGGAGGTGGGTGGAGTTGAGATTCATATAAAAGAGTGGGAAAGTTTAGGAGTTAGAGGAGTCTGGGGGTGAGTCCCAAATGAGTTCAGTTCAGTTCAGTTGAGTTCAGTTTGGCTTGAGCCACTCGGTGAAGAGTGGGGGAATCCCTGGAAGAAGGGATAGAGGAAGGAGTGCTGCAGCTGCCTCTGTGACCAGAGCCAGCTGGCACAGGAAAGAGAAGAGGAGAGCGTAGAGCTGCAACCTAAGCTTCCATAGGAGAGAGAAGGAACAGCGCGGAACGAAGGAGTAGAGAGAACAGAGAGGAGGAGTGGGTTGGATAGGAATCCTGCCTATAGGTTCTCAGCGCAAGGCCGGGGCCCGGTCCCCGAGGTTGTATGGACACTTATGGTTCTGCAGCAGACACCGGTGGAGTAGTTGCCTGTAAATGCACTGCTCCCATCAAAGACTTGGGACACAACAGCAAACCGATAGAGAGCCGGGATTCAGGAGAAGGGAGTCCCCAAAGCAGGCTACAGCTGTCTGTCATACAAGTGGAGTTGTTAGGAACATCTGACAGGAGGAACTTCAGAGAACCACGGTACTGGAGCTCTTCACACTACAAGGCGCGATATAGGTGTCGTTCAGGAAGGCACATGTTGGCGGGGTGCTGGCGGGGAGAGTCCTATCTTGTCTGGAGGTTGGCTGGGCCTCTGCCCCGGAGGACACAATACCGAAGCAGGCACCTGTGTGCACTACGAACTGTGAGTAAAGCTTTGAAACTCAAGCTCTGGTGTCCTCCATTCAGTCCCGCATCAGCACCGTTACATTTGGGTATCAACATCTACACCATTCGGTGCCCCTACTCCTCCATCGCACCTATATACTGCCCTGGGGTTACAGCTTCACCTGTGGGGAGCTACACCATCTAAGCTGCAACACACCATCAGCCCCAGAGGATCTGCACGCAGTGATGGCTATCATCTTACTTGCCAAACACCACACGTGGCGTCACGAACTTTCCATATAAACTACATTACAAACATCATCACCGCCATTGATATTGAGCGCCCAGGGCCACGAACTGGGTCACCGCTGCTGTGACACATCCCCCTGACACCGGCCCGGTATCGAGTACACCACAGCCCTGGGTGAAGCCAGCGAGGGCGACCCATGTGCTCAAACGTTGGCCAGTTTACAGCTCTTACATTTTTGGGGGCTAGCTGTAACAGGTGCAGCATTCATTTCTTTTTCTTGCACCTGTGCTGTAATATTCTTTCAGTGGTGCAGCAGGATCTGTGATGACGTCAGCACCATGTGACCACTAGGGGCAGAGCTCACCAGAGCAGTGGGTGCAAGCAGGACCTGTGATGACGTCAGCACCATGTGACCAGTAGGGACGGAGCTAAGCAGGGCAGTGGTGCAGAAGGCACCAGAAAAAGAAATGAACGCTGAGGAGGTGGCGCCAAATTCAAAAGAAGGACATGACTGACGTATGTGAGGCGTCTTTGTCAGAGGGTGATGTCATGATCCAGGTTGGATATGACAGAGATAAAGCACAGGTAACCTTTTTTTCTGTGCTTAGGTTTGGTTTTTTGCCCCCGGTGGCCATTAGGATTATTGCACTGTGGTGTCTTTTGTTCTAAATTTGCCCCCCGGTGGTGGTGAGCGTCATTGCACTTTGGTTACATTAGTTTTGTGCACATAATTTTAAAACAGGTGTGATGGCTCTATAAAAGAGTGTCAGGTGTGGTAATCAGTGTTGGTGATAGTCCTCAGTTACAAGCAAGCCTGGGTGAAGGATGGAGATGAAGGAGAGTCCCGGGCAGCTCAGTGAGAGTCCTGGAGTGGCAGCTATGGTGTCTGCGAGGAGGGCTGGCATGGCTTGGTGGAATTGCAGCTATGGTGTCAGCAAGGAGTTCTTGCATGGCTTGGTGGAGTGGCAGCTATGGTGTAGAGCAGCACTCATGATGCTGGACTCGGTTGCTGGAAAGCTGGACTCAAGATGCTGGTCTCTTTTGCTGGAAAGCTGGACCCATATGCTGGACTCTGTTTCTGGACAGCTGCACGCAGGTGGTGGGCTCTGTTTGCTCCAAGGCTGCACTATGGTGTTGGATCCGGTTGGAGGAAAAGATGCACGCAGGTGGTGAGCTCTGTTGCTGGGAGCGTAAGCAACAGAGCAAAGCTAAGTGGTTTTTCCCTGTTTTGTCTCTTTTCCTTATGTGTGTTTTAGTGCAGTGGTGGGATTAGTTTCCACACCGGCCAATACACTAGAAAGGGGTAGGTGGAGGGCGAGCTAGGGTTTAAAGGTATCCTGAGCGGCGCCCGGTGCGGAACCGGCCTAGGGAATGTTAGGAGTGTAGAGACACTGACTCAGGGGAGTGCAGGAGGTCTCCACTTCCCCTTTCCCTATCGCAGGGCCACCATTGTTATTGTTACCCAGGTTTTCCCTTTTATTATTTAAATTTGCCCAACTGGAGGCGGTGTTTCCAGGGTCACGCATGTCATCTAAATCCGCCCTGCTGGAGGCGCTGTGTCCAACCGTGCGTGACTGTGACATTATCACCAACCCAACATTTTTTTTCTGGTGAGCATCGGGCCATGTTCAGACCTATGAGCATTTGCTGCTGGGCCTCACTGAGGTGAGTGAGGAGCTGAATGGTGTGTAAGCAGTTCCAGCAGCAGTAATCAGGGTCTGGGGCCTTCCCTCTGACTCAACCGGAAAATCAAATAGCAGCTGGCAATGAAGCCCCCTAGAGACGCTGCTGGGGAACGGGACTTGCTCATACAGACGGACGCACCCAGACAGGTGGGTGGAGTTGGTGTCCCCATGGTGCTGTCTGGGGTTCCCCGAGGTGAAGGGGTACATCCTGGTAGTGAGCAGACTGGTGTTAAAGTCCGTGGGGCTCACGCAAAATCTTCCATACCACCAAAGAAGCCGCCCCCTCCTGGTCGTGTGGAGGAAGGCGACCAGGGAGTGTATTTTTCCTCCATATTCCAGGCCCCTTCCTCTCCAGTGTGAGCAGCAGGTGCGCTGCGGGGGAGTAGGGGCAAATCTCTACCCTCGCCATTAGCCAACCCTGGGAGGCGCAGACCTCGTGGTGTAAAGGGTTGGAGGGTGGTGTTCCCTTGGTGAATAGCGGGGGTGTGAGTGTGGTGACACAGGGGGACGCCTCTGTTGTCGATCCCAGAATGAGTTCACCGAATTATGACAAACAAATGTGTGGCAATAAACGTTCAGGTCCGGACCTGTGTGTGAACGAGCATGTATGGGTGGCCACCAAAAAACATCCTGTGGAAGTGTGTTGCGGAGTCTTACCAGCTCACACCGAACATACACATACATTACTCGTTCCCCAGGTCGGCGCTTTGGAGATGTGTGGTGCCTCCAGAATATACATTGCCTATACCAGTGGTGCGTTTGTCATTAACCTGAAGTGTCAGGTAGTGGTTGGGGTGAACTCTGGATCTGGGCGTCCCTGCTGTAGGTGGTTCCCTAATGAGGAGCGGTCTTGAGGGTCCAGAGGCCCCTCATTAAGGGGATGGTACTGTCATGATCCAGGTTGGATATGACAGAGATAAAGCACAGGTAACCTTTTTTTTGTGCTTAGATTTGGTTTTTGCCCCCGTTGGCCATTAGGATTATTGCACTGTGGTGTTTTTTGTTCTAAATTTGCCCGCCGGTGGTGGTGAGCATCATTGCACTTTGGTTACTTTAGTTTTGTGCACGTAATTATAAAACAGGTGTGATGGCTCTATAAAAGAGTGTCAAGTGTGGTAATCAGTGTTGGTGATAGTCCTCAGTTACAAGCAAGCCTGGGAGAAGGATGGAGCTGAAGGAGAGTCCCGGGCGGCTCAGTGAGAGTCCTGGAGTGGCAGCTATGGTGTTGTGAGTTCATTTTCCCCTTCACCGTTGATGTCTGATGAACTCCCTCTGCTGGTGAAGAGAGGTAGTGAAATTGATTGGGTTGAGAAGAACCTGTCATCTGAACAGGTGGAGCCTGATTGGACACCCGGAATCACTGAGTGGATATAAGGCAGCCGACGCCCTACAGGGGTGCTGGTGATCCCTTTCTGCTCTGAGCTCTTGCAACCAGTTAGTCCTGTCTACTGAAAGCTAAGTTTTTGCTCTCTTATTTTTCCATGAGATTTTGTCTGTTTGCTTCGTGTTATGTGTTCAGCCTGCCTTTGTTGGGACGGGCTGAGCTCCATTTTTGTCTCTGATCAGTTTATCTCTTTGCTCTGTTTTCAGAATATACCTGAGTGCTGATATAGTGATTTTGAAGTCTAGCGACTTCAGGGCCTTTTTCCCTATCAGATGGTTGGGACATTTTTGGTAGGGTTTTTTTGCGGATTGCAGCCAGCATCTTTTCTGTCCTTTCCTATTTAGATAGTTGGGCCCCATCGTTTGCTCAACCTGTCTTTCTGTCTGTGTTTGTGTTTTCATCTGCTTTTCACCGACAATACATGTTGGGGGCTGTCTATTGCTTTGGGGTCTGCTCTGGGGCAGTTTAGATTTCCCCTTTCTTTCTTTGGGCTTATTTGGTTTTACGGCTGTGAACGAGGGGTCTAGGGCACCGTAGGAACCCCCCACGGCTACTGTTAGTTGTGGTGAATGGGATCGGGGGTCTGCAGTCCGATAGCTACCAACCTCTCCGGTTTTCTGGACTTGGCTTGTATTTTTGTTTTTTCCTCCTTCGGTGACTCATTCATAACAGAATCACCAGCCATACTGCAGATCCTAGGGTACTCAATAGCAGGAAAGAATTGTAAAAAAAAAAAAAGGGAAAGAAAAAAAGGTGTAAGAATTTGTGTATATTTTTTCCTCTATGTCTTTGAGGCTGTAGGGGGAATTTTTTCTTCTCAATGGAGATGAAGCAATTGTCTGATTGTATGGAGCAGCTCGCTGCTGAAGTGCGGGGAGTTTCCGCCTATCTTTCTCATTCACATGTTGCTGAGCCAAAGATCCCTACTCCTGATGTGTTTTTTGGGGATCGGTCTAAATTTTTGAACTTTAAGAATAATTGTAAATTATTTTTTGCCTTGAAGCCTAACTCATCGGGGAGCTCCGCACAGCAGGTTAAAATTGTCATCTCCTTGCTGCGCGGCGATCCTCAGGATTGGGCGTTTTCCTTGAAACCTGATGATCCTATTCTAACTAATGTGAATGCATTTTTTCAAGCCTTGGGGCTGTTGTACGATGAACCTAATGCTATTGATCAGGCTGAAAAGTCCCTGTTGGCATTGAGCCAGGGTCAGGATTCTGCAGAGTTGTACTGTCAAAAATTCCAAAAGTGGGCGGTCCTTACTACCTGGAATGATTGTGCCTTGGCAGCTCTCTTTCGGAAGGGTTTGTCAGAAACCGTAAAAGATACTATGGTGGGATTTCCTGTTCCCTCTGGTCTTGACGATTCTATGTCATTAGCCATTCAGGTTGATCGGCGTTTGCGTGAACGCAAAACTACACGAGAGGTGTTGCCACCTGTTGAACAAATGTCTGAACCTATGTAATGTGATAGATTTTGGTCTAGGGCGCAACGTCAGGAGTTCAGAAGGCGTAATAAGCTGTGTTTTTTCTGTGGAGATGCCTCGCATATTATATCTGTCTGCCCTAAACGAGAGAAACGTTTTGCACACACATTTGCTGTGGGTGGTGTTCAACCTAAGTTTCTTCTAGCAATTACTCTGATCTGCTCCCTGTCCATATTTTCCGCTAAGGCTTTTGTGGATTCGGGAGCAGCTCTGAACCTGATGGACTTGGATTTTGCTAAACGTTGTGGATTTCCTATGACACCTCTGCGGACGCCTATCCCTTTGAGGGGTATTGATGCTACTCCTTTGGCGAAGATTAAACCTCAGTTTTGGACCCAGGTGGTAATGCGGGTCGCCCCAGACCATCAAGAAAATTGCAGATTTTTGGTGTTGCATAATCTGCATGATACCATTGTTCTGGGGTTTCCCTGGTTGCAAATCCATAATCCAGTTTTGGATTGGAAATCTGTGTCTGTGGTGAGTTGGGGTTGTCGGTGTGCCCTTAGTGACGCTCCTGTTTTCTCCACCTCTCCCCAGTCGCATGATATTCCTGACTATTTGGCTGATTTTTATGATGTATTTAGTGAGAATGAGTCTGCGTTTTTGCCTCCTCATAGGAGTTATGACTGTGCAATTGAGCTGAGCCCTGGGTGTAAATTTCCCAAGGGTCGACTTTTCAATTTATCTGTACCCGAGAATGAGGCTATGCAATCCTATATTAAGGAGTCGTTGGAGAAGGGTCATATTAGACCATCCTCTTCACCCTTAGGTGCTGGGGTTTTTTTCGTGGCCAAGAAGGATGGTTCATTAAGGCCTTGTATTGACTATCGTTCCCTCAACAAAATTACTGTTCAATATCAGTATCCGTTACCCCTGATTTCTGATCTATTCTCTAGAGTTAAAGGTGCTTGCTGGTTTACCAAGCTTGACCTCAGGGGGGCGTATAATCTTATTCGCATTAAGCATGGGGATGAATGGAAGACGGCGTTTAATACTCCAGAGGGACATTTTGAGTACCTGGTGATGCCTTTTGGGCTCACTAATGCCCCTTCTGTCTTCCAGTGCTTCATGAATGATATTTTCCGAGACTTTGTGGATAAATTTTTGATCATCTATCTGGATGATATTTTGATCTTTTCCAAGGATTGGGACTATCATGTGGAACATGTTCGGACTGTGTTCCGGATTTTGAGGGAGAATTCCCTGTATGTCAAGGGATCGAAATGCCTTTTTGGGATACAGAGGATTTCATTTTTGGGATTTATTTTGTCTCCGTCAACTATTGAAATGGACCCGGACAAGGTACAGGCCATTTATGATTGGGTTCAGCCCACTTCTTTGAAGGCCCTCCAGAAGTTTTTGGGTTTTGCTAATTTTTATCGTAAATTTATAGCTAATTTTTCTGGTATTGCCAAACCATTGACTGATTTTACTAAGAAAGGTGCTGATGTGCTGAATTGGTCTCCGGAGGCTGTTTCTTCTTTTCAGGAGCTGAAACGAAGGTTCACTTCTGCTCCGGTTTTGCGGCAACCTGATGTCTCACTCCCATTTCAGGTGGAGGTGGACGCTTCTGAGATTGGTGCAGGAGCTGTTTTGTCCCAAAAAGATCCTGCAACATCTAAAATGAATCCCTGTGCTTTCTTTTCCCGAAAGTTCTCCCCATCTGAACGTAACTATGATGTGGGGAATCGGGAACTGTTAGCCATGAAATGGGCATTTGAGGAGTGGAGACATTGGTTGGAGGGAGCTAGCCATCAAGTCGTGGTCCTAACTGACCACAAGAATTTGATTTACCTGGAGTCGGCCAAACGCTTGAACCTTAGACAGGCTAGGTGGGCCTTGTTTTTCACACGTTTTGATTTTGTGGTCTCTTTTCTTCCAGGCGCTAAGAATGTCAAGGCAGACGCCCTCTCTAGGAGTTTCTTTGCTGATTCTCCTGTTGTGACCAAGCCTGCTACCATCTTAGGTGAGGGGGTAGTTCTTTCTGCCATCTCGCCCGATTTGAGACGTGCTATGGGAGAGTTTCAGGAGGACAAACCTGAGCGTTGTCCCATTGGAAAATTGTATGTTCCTGACCAGTGGAGGAAGAGAGTGATGTCTGAAGTTCATTGCTCTTCATTGGCTGGTCATCCAGGTATGTTTGGTACTAGAGATTTGGTGAGTCGGTCTTTTTGGTGGCCCGCCTTGTCTCGTGATGTCAGGAGTTTTGTGCAGTCCTGTGGGACTTGCTCCCGGTCTAAACCTTGTTCTCGCTCTAATGGGCTGCTGATGCCTTTGCCGGTGCCCAGGAGGCCATGGACCCATATTTTAATGGATTTTATCTCTGATATGCCCGTCTCTCAGAGAATGACTGTTATTTGGGTGATTTGTGATAGATTCTCTAAGATGGTTCATCTTGTACCACTCCCTAAGTTGCCATCTTCCTCAGAGTTGGTGCCCTTGTTTTTGCAACAGGTGGTTCGCTTGCACGGGATTCCTGAGAACATTGTATCTGACAGAGGAGTTCAGTTTATTTCTAGATTTTGGAGGACTTTCTGTTCCAAGCTGGGAATTCAGTTGTCCTTCTCCTCTGCGTTTCACCCTCAGACCAATGGGCAGACGGAGAGAACAAACCAGACTTTGGAGTCGTATTTGAGATGTTTTATTTCTGCTGATCAGGATGATTGGGTTTCCTTTTTGCCCTTGGCCGAATTTGCTTTAAATAATAGAGCTAGTTCTGCCACTTTGATGTCACCTTTTTTTTGCAACTTTGGGTTTCATCTTCGATTCTCTTCAGGGCAGGTGGAGTCTTCTGCCTGCCCAGGTGTTGACACTGTGTTGGAGGGAATGCACCAGATCTGGGACAAGTGGTGGATAGGTTGTCTCTCTCCCAGGAAAAGGCCCAGCGGTTTTCCAACCGTCATAGGACCATTGGTCCCCAGTTTAAGGTGGGTGATATGGTTTGGTTGTCATCAAAGAATATCTCTATGAAGGTGGCTTCTCCAAAGTTTAAACCTAGATTTATTGGACCTTACAAGATTTTGGAGATTCTTAATCCTGTCTCTTTTCGATTGGCTCTTCCTGTTACATTCAAGATCCATAACGTGTTTCATAAGTCTCTGTTAAAGAGGTTTGTTGAGCCAGTAGTTCCTGTGGTGGCACCTCCTGACCCTGTATTGGTGGAAGGTAATGTGGAATATGAGGTTGAGAAGATACTGGATTCTCGCCTGGCTAGACGGAGACTCCAGTATTTGGTTAAATGGAAGGGTTATGGCCAGGAGGATAATTCTTGGGTCCCTGCATCCGATATTCATGCCGAAAGATTGGTTCTTGCTTTTCATCGGACCCATCCTGATCGTCCTGGTGGCGTGGATGAGGGTTCGGTGACCCCTCCTCAAGGGGGAGGTACTGTTGTGAGTTCATTTTCCCCTTCACCGTTGATGTCTGATGAACTCCCTCTGCTGGTGAAGAGAGGTAGTGAAATTGATTGGGTTGAGAAGAACCTGTCATCTGAACAGGTGGAGCCTGATTGGACACCCAGAATCACTGAGTGGATATAAGGCAGCCGACGCCCTACAGGGGTGCTGGTGATCCCTTTCTGCTCTGAGCTCTTGCAACCAGTTAGTCCAGTCTACTGAAAGCTAAGTTTTTGCTCTCTTATTTTTCCATGAGATTTTGTCTGTTTGCTTCATGTTTTGTGTTCAGCCTGCCTTTGTTGGGACGGGCTGAGCTCCATTTTTGTCTCTGATCAGTTTATCTCTTTGCTCTGTTTTCAGAATATACCTGAGTGCTGATATAGTGATTTTGAAGTCTAGCGACTTCAGGGCCTTTTTCCCTATCAGACGGTTGGGACATTTTTGGTAGGGTTTTTTTGCGGATTGCAGCCAGCATCTTTTCTGTCCTTTCCTATTTAGTTAGTTGGGCCCCATCGTTTGCTCAACCTGTCTTTCTGTCTGTGTTTGTGTTTTCATCTGCTTTTCACCGACAATACATGTTGGGGGCTGTCTATTGCTTTAGGGTCTGCTCTGGGGCAGTTTGGATTTCCCCTTTCTTTCTTTGGGCTTATTTGGTTCTCCGGCTGTGAACGAGGGGTCTAGGGCACCGTAGGAACCCCCCACGGCTACTGTTAGTTGTGGTGAATGGGATCGGGGGTCTGCAGTCCGATAGCTACCAACCTCTCCGGTTTTCTGGACTTGGCTTGTATTTTTGTTTTTTCCTCCTTCGGTGACTCATTCATAACATATGGTGTCTACGAGGAGGGCTGGTATGGCTTGGTGGAATTGCAGCTATGGTGTCAGCAAGGAGTTCTTGCATGGCTTGGTGGAGTGGCAGCAATGGTGTAGAGCTGCACTCATGATACTGGACTCGGTTGCTGGAAAGCTGGACTCAAGATGCTGGACTCTTTTGCTGGAAAGCTGGACTCATATGCTGTACTCTTTTTCTGGACAGCTGCACGCAGGTGGTGGACTCTGTTTGCTCCAAGGCTGGACTATTGTGTTGGATCCGGTTGGAGGAAAAGATGCATGCAGGTGGTGGGCTCTGTTGCTGGGAGCGTAACAACAAAGCAAAGCTAAGTGGTGTTTCCCTGTTTTGTTTCTTTTCCTTATGTGTGTTTTAGTGCAGTGGTGGGATTAGTTTCGGCACTGGCCATTACACTAGAAAGGGGTAGGTGGAGGGCGAGCTAGGGTTTAAAGTTATCCTGAGCGGCGCCCGGTGCGGAACCGGCCTAGGGAAAGTTAGGAGTGTAGAGACACTGACTCAGGGGAGTGCAGGAGGTCTCCACTTCCCCATTCCCTATCGCAGGGCCACCATTGTTATTGTTACCCAGGTTTTCCCTTTTATTATTTAAATTCGCCCAACTGGAGGTGGTGTTTCCAGGGTCACGCGTGTCATCTAAATCCGCCTTGCTGGAGGCGCTGTGTCCAGCTGCGTGTGACCGTGACAGGGGAAAGCCCCGCCCCCCTGACAAATATCAGGTATGTCTGACCAATTTAAAAACTATTATTTCGGCGGCGGAAGGGACGCTAAATAAAAGAGCCACCTTGACAGAATGCAGCATTAGTGCTGCACAAGGTGGCTCTTTTACTTAAAAACGCCTGCAGGGGGTGACAGGTTCCCTTTAACTCAGTTTCCTGCAATGTCTCTTCCTTACCTGCCACTAGATGACCAGGGTGAACGTGTTCCGTATTGTTATAGGCCAGTGAATTTTGGGCAATGAGGGCTGTGATGGCAAAAGCATAATTTGAAAAAGGTACCCCCTTGGGAAATTGTTTGTCAGCTCATGCACTGCATTAAACATCTTAGAGACCCACACCCCTACATTGTCTCTTTTTCTTAGCTCAGTTTCCTGTAATGTCTCTTCCTTACCTGCCACTAGATGACCAGGGTGAACGTGTTCTGTATTGTTATAGGCCGGTGAATTTTGGGCAAGGGGGGCTGTGATGGCAATAGTATATTTTGAAAAAAGGAACCCCCCTTGGTGAATTGTTTGTCAGCTCATGCACTGCATTACAAATCTCAGAGACCCACACCCCTACATTGGGCTTACTTCTTAACTCGTTTTCCTGCAATGTCTCTTCCTTATCTCTGACTACATGACCTAGATGAATGTGTTCTGTACTGTTGTAGGCCGGTAAATTTTGGGAAAGGGGGGCTGTGATGGCAATAGTATATTTTGAAAAAAGGAACCCCCCCCTAGGAGAATTGTTTGTCAGCTCATGCACTTCATTACAAGTCTTAGAGACCCACACCCCTACATTGGGCCTGCTTGTTAACTCGGTTTACTGCAATATCTCTTCCTTACCTGCCACTAGATGACCAGGGTGAACGTGTTCTGTGTTGTTATAGGCCAGTGAATTTTGGGCAAGGGGGGCTGTGATGGCTACAGTATACTTTTTAAAAAGGTACCCCCATTGGGGAATTGTTTGTCTGTTCATGCACTGCATTACAAGTCTCAAAGACCCACACCCCTACATTGGGCCTACAGTACTTGTTAACTCATTTTCCTGCAATGTCTCTTTCTTATCTCCGACTACATGACCTAGATGAACGTGTTCTGTACTGTTGTAGACCTGTGAATTTTAGGCAATGGGGGCTGTGATGGCAATAGTTTATTTATTAAAAAAAGGTATCCCCCATTGGTGAAACCACATTCTTGTTAGCAAAGACTTCATAAAATTTGTGTACCTTAAAGAGCTCACTTGAAAAGCTCCTTTTTGAGTTTCCTGGTTGCTCACATTGTCCTGAGTGTCGCATTACTGATATACAGCACTAGTTAGCCAAAAAATAAAAATAAAAACATGACACACATTTGTCGTAGTTGTATCGCTGTGCCAGCTGATATCTGTGCGTGGTCAAAGTTTGGCCAGTTTAGGCAAAAACATTGTATTTTTTGCTGCCTGTTAATGTAATTATTAAATCTAATAATGCCAAAAACATTTTTACCTAAAGTCCAGATAAGTAAAAGTGTGGTTTTGTGCATGCTCAAAGTTTGGCCAGTTTAGACCGGTTTTCCTTTTTTGTCCTGGGTGTCACTGTACTTATATACAGCACAATTTAGCAAAAAATAAAAAAATACAGGCCACACATTTTTCAGGTGTGGTATCTCCGTGCAGCTCACATCTGTGCGTGCTGAAAGTTTTTAGGCCGGTATTCCAGTGTTTTCCTGTCTCTTACTCAAGTTATATACAGAGCTATGTTGCATTATTTTAAAAAACAGAGCACATATTTTACAGTGGGGTATATTTGTGACACGCCTCATACATCTGTGTGCCAAAAATTGTGGCATTTTATGCCTAAATTCCCTTTTTTTTTTTTGCAGTCAGTCACTCTCATTATATCCAGCACTCTTTTGCATCAAACCCCCCCCCCCCCCACATATTTTACAGTGGGGTTTGTCAGTAAAAAAAATTCTGTTTCAAGTTGTTATGGCTGCTTCATGACTGTGTTAAATGCTCCAACTACTACCACCATCATCAGCTTCAGCCTGGAAGCAGTCACTGCGCAGATAGAAAGTCTGAGTAGCAGAGGGTGAACGCTTAGGCGGTGTTGTACTCTGTCTCTGTATTACGAAGGCTAAATCTTCTTGATGAAATCATGCCTGGAAAAGCCAGAGCAAGAGCATGTGGAAGATCACGGGGACAGGACTCTCAACTACTGAAGCCTGGTGTTCCTGGGCAGGATTCTGACAAGCCCTCCTCTACTAATACTGAACTGGTTGGACGATAACGTCAAAAAGGAGCCCTTGCATTTTCTATAACTGAAGCTAGAGATTTTGACATTTCGGCTGCATTTCAAGAGACATCAATTGGAGAGTGTGGTGGTCGGAGATGTGACTTCTACACCACCACAGGAGTTGCCGCACCCCCCACCTTCTGTCTCTTTTCCATTCTCCTGCAGAAAGAAAGTCCGCATGGACAAGATCCTCTCTGCTCTGTACCAGTCTGCCATTGTAATTTTTTTCTCTGTAAATCATATCTATTACTTTGTATGTAACCCCTTGTCATGTACAGCACCATGAAATTAATGGCGCTATATAAATAAATAATAATAATACTATATGGGTTTTTCCATGAGACAATCCATCAAACATGTTATTGATGGAATTTTTTTTTTCTGACAACTCTGTTCAGCTGTGCACAAACTATGTCAACTTGGTAGCTAGACCCCAGTGGGTGTTGGCACAGTGTCATGTTGACTACAGTCCCCAGATGTTATCTTGGTCCCTAATCTCACCTCTACTTTAACAGCATGATGAATGAATAGGAAAAGTACGTGGTATTCATGGAGCTGTTGTTTTCTTGCCAAAGAAACTCAATAACATCAATGAGGTGGTTAGCCGCACACGGAATGGAGAAATAGTAAAGATGACAATTGACAAGTAGTTTCACATTTGAGATAAAACACACTTCAACAAGTTGCTTTCACTCTTACAACATTATATTCCAAAGCCTTGAAGAAAAAGATGAATATATTATGAAGCAAATAGGTATGAATAATTAATCACACAAATGATATTGCATAATTCAGAACATACACAACCTATCAGAAGTGAAATTATTTTCCACCGAAAATTTTAAGTATGAGACTAGTGTCATCTTGTGGAATGATATAAGCCACAAAGTCCTTTAAATTGAAACTATTCTGGATGTACTGTACAATTTTCTCTATAAAATGGGAAGAACATGCCTTCTATGTTGCTTGCACTGAAGAACTGATTGGCCAGATATGTACGGAGTCAGGATGACCGGGCTGCGGGTACCTGTGCTGCGCCGTGTCCTGAACTGTCAAGGCTGCATCCCCTGTTTCCCGGCGGAAGGAATTAGGGAACGGACAGGCCCCAATACACAGAAAGAGGGGTTGTGTTTAGACAGGGAACCTGGCCAGAAGCTGAGGGAAAAAAAAACAAAGCAGGAGTGAGTCCCCAGCTGTGAGCGTGTGAGCAGCAAGGGGGGCAGTGCACTATGAACCCGAAGCACCGACGCTGCGGTGAAATGCACAGACAGACCCGGTGATCTAGAGGCAGGGGGCCAGCTTAAGATATAGCGGGCATGACAGCAAAGATTTTGGGCGTGGGCAAGCAGCGCATAGGAGGCTAAGTAGCATGCTCCGTCCTTAGAGCAGTGGTGCTGCAAAGGACTGTTCCCGTTGTCTCCCACCAATAAAAGCAGTACTGCCATTTAGCAAGGCGCCGTGTGCCCAGTAACTGCCAGAGAGCGAGGCGCAATGCACTCCTTGACCGTGAGTACAGCACACGTGCGCAGT
Organism: Dendrobates tinctorius; assembly: GCF_039654945.1. Lineage (NCBI taxonomy): Eukaryota > Metazoa > Chordata > Amphibia > Anura > Dendrobatidae > Dendrobates > Dendrobates tinctorius. Next base: position 48,105,644 of record NW_027361687.1, read on the forward strand.
AGAGAGAGAGCCAGTTCATGCTAGGTGTTCAGCGTGGACAACCAATAATTATAAGGCACAGAGGAATGACAGAGGACGTTGGTACAGTCAGCAAGGTACTCCCTCAGCATTTTCCCAAACTTTGCACTCGTGAGAGTCCCCCGTGGCTCAGGGCCAGTGCGATGGGATGGTCTGAGAAAACTCTCCACAAACTTTGCCAGTGTTCCACTGCCTTTGCTGGCTTGGAGTTGTGTCTCTCTCACCTGTACTCCTTGCTTGGCCAACAAACTGTGACCTCTGCTGCCAGCGTTTTCAGATGTGAATTTATTTAATAATCAAGAAGGGCCCTCTGGTCCACCAACATTTTAGTACACCTGTCTGCCTCTGGAATAAGAGATGTAAAGTTCTCCTTGTAGCGTGGGTCTAGAAGTGTCACCAATCAGCATTGCCCGTCACCCAAAATTTTGATGACGCGATGTGACGGGAAAGGCAGCGTAACATAAACTCAGCCATGCGTGCAAGACTGCTAACAGTCAATACTTCCGTGTCCTCACCAAAAGGATGACTAACCATGCTCTCCTCCTCTTTGTTCTCAGGCCTCCACGACTTTGAACTAACCTCAGTAATATCATTGTACAAACATCATTGTAAATACATTCTTATAAATACACCCCTGTAGTTTTTATCTCCCTCACCTCATTGTAGATTGTAAGTTGTCACGAGTAGGATTGTTTTGTTTGGGTTTAATTATTGTTATCGTTATTACTTGGTGTAAATTGTAAGCTGTCACCAGCAGGGTCATTTTATTTTGGTTTAATTATTTTATTATTGTTATCGTTATTACTTAGGACTGTTGTGTATGAAACTGTTAAACTGTAAATATTTTTTTGCTCTATAATAACTATCAATCTTCAAATTAAAACACAGATAAGGAGGATGGAGATGTTAATTATGGTATCATTGACGCTCAGCCTCTTGGTGGATTTCTCAAAGTTTTGGAGGATGTTACATATGTCAGACATCCATGTCCACTCCTCAGATGTTATACGTGAAGACAGAACTGAATGCCGACAACCTTGTTGGTGCTGGTAGATTAGTCACCAACTGCCCTCTTCTGCTCACAAATCCTTTCCAACATCTGCAGTGTAGAGTTCCAAGGCCTGGGGGCATCACACACCAGTCGGTAAGCAAGAAGCTGCAAGCGCTGCTAAATCATGGCAAGGGCGGATGAAGCTGTAGCTGACTTTCTAAAATGGGTACGCAGAGAATTAGGTTAAGCGCATGAGCCAAGCATGGCACGTGTGTGAGCTCGCCTCGCCACAGAGAAGCCACCAGCCATGGTTCCAGCCATTGTCACACACAACCATGCCTGGCTGTGGGCTCAGCAGTCTCATCCACAGATCTGCCTGCTCTTTCAGAGCTGTCCACAACTCTTCAGTATTGTGGGGTTTGTCACCTAAGCATATTAGCTTTAGCACAGCCTGTTCCCGCTTTCATGAGGCAGTGCTGCAGTGCTTCCAGCTTGTGACTGATGTGCTACCTTTTCTAGCTGGAGGCTGAAGATGATGCGAAGGAGAAGGAGGAGGTGCAGGAGCTGTACACTGTGGGGGCAACTCAGATTGATGTAGGGCACGCAATTCTCGGTGTTTGGGAGGCCGGCACGATACCAAGGTCGGAGTGGGTCCCAGCTTCCACTGTGTTAACCCAGTGTACCCTCAGTGAGATGTACCGTCCCTGCTCACAAGCACTTGTCCACGTGTCCGTGGTTGGGTGCACTTTCCCTGTACCAGCATTGTTGATGGCCCGGGTAATTTTGTGAGACATGTGCTTGCTTGTCTAATGTTGTGACGGCAGACCTGGAGAAATAGTGCCGAGTGGGGACCGAGTACCTTGTTACGGTCACCGCCATCAGGTTGCGGAAAGTGTCTGTTTCCCACGAGCCTAAAATGCAACATTTCGAGTGCAAGCAGACGAGAAATTTGTGAATTTAGTACTGTGGCCTGTGGGGCGTTGGCTGCGTCTTTCCGCTTACGGTCCAATGACTAGGGTATGGACAATTGAAGGCTGTGCTGGGACAAGTCGTTGCACCATCATCAAGCACGTCCATGTCCAAGGGCAGGGCAGGTGGCATTTAAACATGCACCATGGACAGAGGATTGGCTTGCATGCATAACAGCTGAAGAAGCAGAGGTATCACCCGCAGACACTGTTCATGGAGCCTGGTGTTCAACCAACAAAGTCTGTGGCTTTGCTGCCATGTGCCTGATCATGCTGGTGCTGGTAAGGCTGGTAGTTTTACTACCCCTGCAGATGCGGCCATGGCCCATTGTGCAAATGCCTTTTGGGGTTATCTCAGAGTCTTTAAAAAACAAGACTGGTAGGGGGACATTCATTGTCTCCCTCTACCACACCAGTAGGACCCCTACTCTTCTCCATCTACACATTTGGCCTGGGCCAGCTGATGTAATGGCACGGTTTGCAATATCATCACTATGCCCTAGAGAAAATGATTTTCCAGACATTCACTGCCTTTTTCGAACATTTTTTGCATCTGTGATCTTCATCTTCTTGGTGTGGATGTGGAAATTTTTTAAGTTGTCATCAATACCATCATCGTCCATATGTTGTAAAGAGGAAATCAAGTTTTTCAAAGGGTCGTGGTTATTTACGTTTTGTGGCATTCCTTTAACAGTGTTCGTTACACTCGGACAATTATTTTTAGACTGTGACATTTGTATATTATTCATAATATGTATGGGTGAAGATGAAGAAACTTGTTGCATGGGTGTGTTTATAGTTAAGGATTGTGCACTCCTCTTTAAACTTACGTTTTCACGAGCATCCATCACTTTGCTTGGTTTTCCTCTGTGATGAATTGCAGGGGGGATATATTTGGTTATCCCGCCGCTGCCACCAAATATGATGAATCGCAGGGGGGATATATTTAATTATCCCACCACTGCAACCAAATGTGACAAACTGCAGAGGTGTTTGGTTGCCCCCAGTTCTTTAGCAGGGATTTATGTATATCCCACTTTCCAATTCCGGTTTGGAACTTGCAGCTCTCCGGCGCCCCGTTACCCTCAGGTCAGTCAGGGAACTGCACCTAGGATAAGTGGTCGCCAGATAGGTGCCTCACCGTGTACTGGCTGATGTGAAGGCTGCAGTGAGGGAGATGACTAATCCCGGTCCTAGGTGGGATATACACTTATCAAACTCCGTCTGTCACTGCCAGGGTCTCCCCCAAAAGCCCTGAACACACTCTACGCCGCCACCAGCTCCTGGTTCTGTCAAGATCGCGTCAGGAGCCACCAGATCAGCAGTGTTGGCTCAATTTAGCACGAAGGTCGTAGGGATACGTTATAGAGCAAGGAGAAACAAAGCTAGTAATTTTATATTATACTCCAAAAAGTAGGCAGTGTTTTCAAATATACAAAAAGATCTTACAAATTGAGGCAATTTAGAATGTACAGGCAATCACAAAAATAAAGAAGGATTAAAGATGAAAAGAACACTTACAGATATTTCAGTCCATGGAAAGCATGTGGAGGGGCTACCAAAGGCAAGGATTCAGCCTGTAGCTTGGATGGTATATGCTGTCTCCCCCAGGTCTCTCTGACCTTAGGCTGAGGTTACTGATTATATAGCCTCTACTTGTGACATCACTGAGGTGGGCGGAGCTATGGAAGGACTCCCTTTTTTAGAACAGTTATGAAATTTTCTACAACCCATATCTCAGGGTGAGCCTCGTAGAAAAAAGACAAAATTATCATTATGCTCAGCATGACATGGGGGTTCATTTAAGTCCAAACGCGCACTTTCTGCCAGCTAGGGGTAAGCAGAAATCCACTCCATAGATACTGCTGAGTTTCGAGCTTAGAACCACACACCAGTGAAATTTCTATCAGTGTAGGCTCCAAATATGTAACTTTTACACCTCTATCACTAAGTGGGGTCAAGTTATGCCATCTCACATGCACAGAAAGCACATGTCTCCAGACAAAGGATTGTATTCTGATCCCAGCACATTCTTGAGGGAGGGGGGAGGAAGGAGTATAGGATTACACACACAGGCATAGTGTGAAGAAGAGATCCCCTGATGTAGGGAGCAGTGAGGGGGGTCACATCTGCAGCGTGTGTGTCAGAAAAGCCATGAAATGTTCTAGAAAGGTGTGATGATAAAGAAAACCATACATCATATTTACATTATCGTGACATCCTCCTACATTGATCTGCTTTGTATAATTCAGCATCTCACGAACATGTTGCACTTTGCCCTTTATACAAACATGTGCTCTTTAGCAACATATTTTGGATGGGCATTTCTTAGGATGAGTCTCACATGCACATCTGGTACATCGATCTTATGACAGGCGTGAAACCGATTATGGTAATTGATGGTGGCTAAACAACAATTCATTGTTGGCTGTATCCTGGATCTCATACCTCCCATAGCCACTGCTGTTATTAATCATGTACTTTCCCATTCCTGTCATCACCATGACCCTTTTCCAGATCACTTCATGCAACGATTTGTCCACCATATTTTTACTAAAAAGCTGCACCTTCCAAGCAGCAACTGTGTATGAAACCACATTACAGTTTTGCAAGGTGTTTATGATGTCCCCCCAAAAAAGGCCACACTGTGTTGATATCTACCCCCAGGGGGAAATGTTTGACAGCCCATACACTTAGTGTATGGGCATTCCATGTCTAGGAGACCCGCTCCTCTAAATTGGGCATAGTTTTTAATCAGGCTTTCCTCCATGTCTCATCATCCGCCGCCATTCAGTCACCAGCGTTAACATGTTCCGTGCTGCTACAGCCAGTGTCGAAATCCTAACATGGGTGGGGTTTTTTGCTGGGCGTTAAATACTTGTTATGGAAAAGGTTAAGGTGTACCCCACAGCGGAAAATGTTTGACAGCCAACACACTTAATGTATGGCCATTCCAAGTCTAGGAGACCCGCTCCTTTAAATTGGGCATAATTTTTAATCAGGCTTTCCTCCACGTCTCATCATCCGCCGCCACTCGATCACCAGCGTTAACGTGTTCCGTGCCGCTACAGCCAGTGTCGAAATCCTAACAAGGGTGGGGTTTTTTGCTGGGCGTTAAATACTTGTTATGGAAAGCATTGAAGTGTACCCCACAGGGGAAAATGTTTGACAGCCAACACACTAAGTGTATGGGCATTCCAAGTCTAGGAGACCCCCTCCTTTAGGCTGTTTGCACACGTTGCGGAGCAAAAACGCTAAAAATCCGCAACTCATTGTTAGGCGTTGGCTTCCTGCCTCGGCACAGGAGGAATCCCGACCCTTGCCTTCTGCAATCTCCCATTAAGTCCCAGCCGCAGTGTAGCCTGCTCAGCAAAGGCAGCGATTCTGGCGTCTTGCTCAAGCTATTGCTGTTGGTTTGGTTGCTGCTGCCTTCCCTGGTTCAGCTATAGCAGCCTGCACTAGTCAGCGGCGAGCAGCTCCAGAGTCTAAGTCCCTTTTGCAGCCCACTGAGCATGCTTGTGGGACAACCTCTCATTGGAGGTCGAAGGTCACGTGCTCAGGTCCTCAAGCTGCTCGGATTGGACCATCAGGAAGGTCCCAGAAGGACGCTGTTATAAAAGGGTTACATGACCTCTCGGCCATGCGCTAGCATAGACTCATTATCTTATTGGTATGTGTGATGATGGATGCATGAAACTGGTGAATGACTCATTATATTACCCCCCTCCTTTGATACGTATGTGTTAGGGTTCCTGAGTCAGCGCCAATGGGTGGCTATGTTTCCGCCACTGTGCTCCTAGCACTATCACACACTAGCATCCGGTGGTGTCTTCTTGTATAAGGCACTACCGTATCGCACCAAGCCGGCATCCGCCAGTGCAGCGCCATGTGCAAGTTGTGCACTGGTGCATGCCAGTGAGGCGCCATGCACATTTGCGCATCTCTCTCACCGCAATTGCGGGGCCGAGCGCTGCTGGTCTAGAGGGACTCTTTCCCTTGTCTCTGGGGCAGGGTCTTGTGACCGTATAGCAGCGCTCTCCCAGCCTAGTCCTGTGAGGTTAACAGGCTCTGGCTTTACTTCCAGCGGTTCTGTGAAGTAACAGAGTTCGTTCCTATACACACCGGGTCTGTGGTTTTCCGCCGGTGTTCAGATAGAACTCCGCCATTACCTAGCAGCAGTATACCATCTCTGCATGGTGGACCCCGGGTTGCGATCGCACTCTCTTATATTTTATTTTTAGTGCAATCCACAACCCTAACATTATACTAGCGCCAGGGTCTGGCTAGTAATGGCAGAAGAGCAGCGACTCCACAGGTATATTCAGCAGCTGGAGGACAGGTTGGTGGCTCTTGAGCGCTCAACCTCAGCTGTGGATCTTACCACGATCGCTGTTGAGGCAGCCACGGAAACTGTCTCCCGTGTGTCCACTGCCATCCCTGCCCCAACTTTATCCCACCTCCTGCTGCCCGAGAAGCTCTCGGGGGATAGTGCGTCTTGTAGGGGTTTTGTGAGCCAGTGTACTATACACCTAGAGTTGCTGGCTGCACGATTCCCCTCCAAGAGGGCTAAGGTGGCATTTGTTATCTCATTCCTGTCGGTCAGGGCCTTGGAGTGGGCCACACTGCTGTGGGAACATGGAGATCCCGTGGTTCAGAGTGCCGTGCAGTTCCTGGTCACTCTGAAGCAGGTCTTTCTGGGACCACGGGTCACCCATGACTCCGAGCTCCAGCTGCTGGCATTGACACAGGGCTTTTCTTTGGTCAGTCATTATGCCATCAAGTTTCGTACACTTGGCCTCTGAACTGGAGTGGTCAGACAAGGTCCTCGTCCCAGTGTTCTGGAGGGGCCTGGCTGACCACGTGAAGGACGCCCTGGCCACCAGGAAGGTTCCCGCCACACTGGAGGAGCTTATCACCATCTCCACCCGTATAGACCTCTGCTTCACCGAGGAAGAAGTTGGTTCTTCCACTATGGTGGTGGAGGTTTGCGTGGACTCCGGAGCTGAGGGCAATTTCATGTCCTCTGCCTTCGCTCAACGGCACGCAATACCCCTGGTTATGATAGCCAAACAAGTCACCGTCAGGGTGGTGAATGGCGCAACTCTACCCTCACAGATTACTCACCAGACGGCCCCCTTGATACTCTTGGTGTCTCCATCCCATCAGGAGAGGATATCTCTCCTTGTCATGCCCAAGGGTATCGATCAGGTCCTTTTAGGGGTTCCCTGGTTGTGGTTCCACTCCCCCCATACAGAGTGGTCCTCCGGGAGGATTCTCGGTTGGGGTAAAGCCTGTGAGGGTAGGTGCCAGAGAGAGTGTGTTCAGGTTGCTTCCACCAAAGTCCCTGCAGATCTTTCCTCTCTCCCCACACATTATCATCAGCATGCTGACGTATTCTCCAAGCGGTTGGCTGAGACTCTTCCGCTTCATCGCCCCTACGACTGTCCTATTGACCTCTTGCCTGGTGCTGAGCCTCCTCGGGGTCTAGTCTATCCCCTTTCTATTCCAGAGACAGAGGCCATGTCTCAGTATATCAGGGAGAATCTGGCAAGGGGATTCATTAGGAAGTCAGTGTCACCAGCAGGAGCGGGATTCTTCTTCGTCCAGAAGATCGGAGAACTACGTCCCTGCATCGATTACAGGGGTCTTAACATCATCACCGTTAAGAATAAGTGCCTTCTGCCCCTGATATCAGAGCTGTTTGATAGACTAAGGGGAGCGAGCTTGTTTACCTAGCTTGATCTGTGAGGGCTTATAACCTGATTCGCATCCATGAGGGGGACGAATGGAAGATGGCATTTAACACCAGGGGTGGGCACTATGAATACCCAGCGGTGCCCTTCGGGCCCTGTAATGCTCCGGCTGTCTTCAAAGACTTTGTTAACGACATCTTCCGGGATATGCTTACCACCTCGGTAGTAGTCTATTTGGATGCTATTGTCATGGCCACGGCCCCGGTCACGGCCCCCGTCGCACTCCCACATACTTACCCCATCCAGCGCCGCAGCCTCTCTCCTCCCTCTGTCGGCAGCATCCTCCTCAGACCGGCCCGCGGCCTGTGACATCACTGCAGGTCTTGCACAGGCGCCATAGGTCGCGGCCGGCTCTCCCTCTGTCTTCTTATGCTCCGGCGGTGCCCTGACCCGGTAGCACCGCCGGACCAATGGGGGTTGGTCCTCGGCTATTTCAGGCCGCCCTCCCATAATGGAGGCGCCTGATAGTTCTTATGCTACCCGCACGCTAGACCCCGAGCCTCTGCCCTGTGCACTGTGCTGGTTCTCATACCTTCCTGTGCTTCCATTGCAGTCTCCGGTCCTGTGTGTTCCTGCTCCATCCTGCCTGCCCGTGTCTTGCCCTGCAGTCCTACTCCGGTCCTGTGTGTTCCTACTCCGGTCCTGTGTGTTCTTACTCCGGTCCTGTCTACCAGTGCCTGTTTCCCGCAGTCCTACTCCGGTCCCGCCTGCCAGTGTCTGTGTCTCCTGCTGTCCTACTCCAGTCTCCACCTGAGGCCTACGTCTTCCCCGTGCTCGTGGTACCAGCTCCTCTGTCTCACTCCAGGCCATTCTGAGCCACCCCTCTTGGTTCCGGCTGCCGTGGCATTCGAACCCCTGTGCCTGCTGCTAACGGTCCCTGTATAGGGGTCAGTTCCACCAGGTTTCTCGCCCGGGGCCCCTCGGTGCCACGGTCCAGAGGGTCCACTCCCGGAAGCCCGCCTTGCCTAGCGAAACGCTAACAGTACGATCAGGCCATGGATCCCGCCGGTGCTTCTGCTCCCGCTCAAAAGGAGTTGCTCTTTTCGCAGGAGAACCAGGGGCGCATCATGTCCATAATGAAATCCATGGAGTCGCGCTTGTCAGCTCTTCAGGCCGCCGATCCAGGAAATGCTGCCCAACTGGCCAGTCTCCAACAGGAGCTGGGCCAGCAGCGTGACGCCCAGTCTCATATCTTAACTTATATGGCCTCTGTAGATAATCGCTTGGTGGCTCTCCAGTCCGCCGCCGCGGCATCAGCCGCTCCCCCCAGTCCCGCTTCTTTTCGCTCTCCTCACCTTGCCAAACCACCCCGGTTCAATGGCGACCCCAAGCATTGCAGAGGGTTCTGAAACCAATGTAGCCTTCACTTCGAGCTTCCACCCCACCAGTATCCCTCCGTTAGGGCCAAAGTGGCCTTTATAATGTCCCATCTGGAGGGGGAGGCCCTGTCTTGGCTAAACCCTCTCTGGGAGAGGGATGATCCCGTGTTTTCAAACATTCTGGCCTTTTTGGATACTTTTCGTATGGTGTTTGATGAGCCAGGACGGGTAGCCTCTCTTACTGAGTCTCTTTTCAACCTCCACCAGGGCGCCCTCAGTGTTGGACAGTATGCTATCCGGTTCCGCACACTGTCTTCGGAATTGGGTTGGAATAATGCGGCACTGGTAGTAGCATTTTGGCGTGGGTTATCGGGCAAGATAAAGGATGAGTTGGCGGGTCAGGATACTCCCACCACTCTCGAGGACCTCATCTCCCTGGCCACTCGCATAGACCTCCGGTTTCAGGAGCGCGCATGGGAGTCAGCTAGGGAGAGGAGACCTACGGGACCGATCTCATCCGTCCACACTCCTCTCCCACGACCAGCTGGGTCCGCCCACACTCCTCCTCCCGAGCCCATGCAGGTTGACCGTGTCAGGTTGGCTGAGTCACGTCAGAGAGAGAGACGAGCGCAAGGTTTATGTCTCTATTGTGGAGGAGCATCGCATTTCATCCGTTCTTGTCCTGAGAGACCGGGAAACTCTTCCACCTAGGCCAGGTAAGAGAGGGCTCCCTAGGTGTTAATGATTCCTCTCAACCCCTCACGATGTCTGTTCTTTTGATTTCAGGGGAGAGGCGTGGGTCCGAGGTGGCCTACGTGGATTCGGGCTCGGCAGGAAACTCCATCCAGCGTGAAGAGGTGGACAAGTACCGAATTCCCTTGGTTACCCTAAAGAATCCTCGATTAATTGCTTCAGTTGACGGCAAACTGCTACAGGAACCCATCATCATGGTCACTGAGGAGGTTGTTTTGCAAGTCGGCGCTCTCCATCATGAAAGAGTGGCTTTCTACGTGCTGCCTGAGTTGTCTCACGCAATTCTGCTTGGCCTTCCGTGGCTACAGACCCATCAGTCAGTCCTCGACTGGTCGTCCGGGGAGGTATTGCGCTGGGGACACTCGTGTCAAGGCTGGTGTCTGAACCCTATTTGTCCTGCTGCTCCCGCGCGCCCTCCTTTGGAGCTCTTGGGGCTTCCCTCGGCCTATTGGTCCTACGCAGACGTCTTTGACAAGAAGGAGGTGGAGATCCTTCCTCCGCACCGGTCTTTCGACTGTCCAATCGAGTTAATCCCCGGTTCCACCCCTCCAAAGGGTAGGATTTATCCACTGCCTCCCACAGAAACCTCAGCCATGTCCCAGTGCATCCAGGAGAACCTCGCCAAAAGATTTATACGGAAGTCCTCCTCCCCCGCAGGAGCCGGTTTCTTCTTCGTCAAAAAGAAAGACGGTTCGCTGAGCCCGTGCATTGACTATAGGGGCTTGAACAACGCCACTATCAAGAACAGGTGCCCCCTTCCACTCATCCCGGAGTTGTTTGATCATCTCAGAGGGGCGCGGATTTTTTCCACGTTGGATCTCAGAGGAGCCTACAATCTTATCCGCATCCGTGCAGGTGAAGAATGGAAGACCACTTTTAACACCCGTGACGGTCACTATGAGTACCTGGTTATGCCCTTTGGTCTGTGCAATGCTCCCACCGTGTTTCAGCAGTTCGTCAATGAGATCTTCCGGGACCTTTTGTACTCCTGTGCGGTAGTGTACTTGGATGACATCCTTGTCTTCTCCCCAGACATTCCGTCTCATAGGAGGACTGTCCGCCTGGTTCTTCAGCATCTTCGGGAGAATCGTTTGTATGCCAAAATGGAGAAATGCCTGTTTGAGCAAACCTCGCTACCATTTCTGGGCGACATCATCTCCGACGCCGGACTGCAGATGGATCCCGAGAAACTGTCCGCCATTCTCAAATGGGCCCGCCCCGTCGGCATAAGAGCTATCCAACGCTTTCTCGGATTCGCCAATTATTACAGGCAATTTATTCTGCACTTTGTCACTTACCAAGCCGATCTCCGCCCTTACCCGTAAGGGAACGAGTTCCAATTCCTGGACTCCAGAGGCTGAAGAGGCCTTCCAGTCACTAAAACGGGCATTTTCCACGGCTCCTGTGTTGTCTCGTCCTGAGAATAGCAAACCCTTCGTGCTGGAAGTGGACGCATCCTCGACAGGTGCCGTGGCTGTACCATCCCAGAAAACCGCCTCTGGTCGCCTACGCCCGTGTGGATTCTTCTCCAAAGCCTTCTCCCCATCCGAGTGCAACTACTCAATTGGCGACCGTGAACTCTTGGCCATCAAGTTGGCATTGGAGGAGTAGCGTCACCTTCTGGAGGGAGCTGTCCAACCGTTTGTTATTTACTCGGACCACAAGAACCTGGCCTACCTTCAGTCCGCCCAGAGACTTAATCCTCAGCAGGCCAGGTGGTCCCTGTTTTTCGCTCGCTTTGATATTGAGCTCCATTTTCGCCCTGGGGACAGAAACACCAAAGCCGATGCCCTATCCAGAGTCTTCCCACCATCCGAGGTTGGGGAGGAACCATCTCACATCATCGAACCCACGAAGATTATCACCGTGGCACCGTTGAATTTGCTTTCTCCACCCCCAGGCAAGACTCTCGTGCCTGAGAATGCCAAAAGAAGAGTTCTACTTTGGGGCATTCCTCCAAATTGGCAGGCCATGCCGGAATTCAGAAGACTCTTGCCCTCATATCTCGCCACTATTGGTGGCCAACTCTCTGCCAAGATGTGGCAGACTTCGTTGCCTCCTGTCCCTCATGCGCTAGAAATAAGATACCACGTCAGCCTCCGTCTGGCCTGCTGCTCCCTTTGCCGGTTCCTACGTTACCTTGGGAAAACATTGCCATTGACTTTATCACCGATTTGCCCCACTCATCCGGTTGTACAGTGATTCTGGTGGTGGTGGACCGCTTTTCCAAAATGGCACATTTTATCCCTCTGAGCGGCTTCCCCTCTGTGCCCGGATTAGCTAAGATCTTCATCCATCAAATTTTTAGGCTTCACGGCCTACCTCAACATATCGTATCTGACCGAGGAGTCCAGTTTACTTCCAAGTTTTGGAGAGCGCTTTGCAGACTTCTGGATATATCCCTGGATTTCTCATCTGCCTACCATCCGCAGACCAACGGGCAAGTAGAGCGAACTAACAAACGTTGACTGGATACCTTCGTCATTTCTCCAACGCCCACCAGAACGACTGGGTTGACGTGCTTCCCTGGGCGGAGTTCGCCTACAACAATCACACCGGCGAATCCTCAACCCAGTCGCCGTTCTTCGTGGTGTTTGGCAGACATCCCAGTATTCCTCTCCCTGTAGCTCCGGCCTCCGAGGTACTTGCAGCCAACTCCTTGTCCTAAGAATTTTCTGAGATCTGGTCCGAGACCAACACGGCACTCAAGAAGGCCAGTGAGCGGATGAAGAATCACGCAGACAAAAGGAGGTTAGACCCTCCGCCGTTTCACATCGGGGATAAAGTCTGGCTCTCATCCAAGTATATCTGGTTAAAATTACCCTCTTACAAGCTGGGCCCCCGGTACATCGGTCCCTTTGAGATCCTGGAACCTGTCAATGAAGTCGCCTACAAGTTGAGGTTGCCTGCTTCGCTTCGAATCCCGAACACCTTCCACGTCTCTCTCCTGAAACCCGTGGTACTAAATCAGTTCCATCCCTCACCCTGTTCTGCTCCTCGGCCGGTGGGCTCCGACAACACCTTCAAGGTAAGAGATATTCTCGCCATGAAAAAAAGTCAGAGGTAGGACTTTTTTCCTTATTGACTGGAAGGGTTTTAGTCCTGAGGAGAGGTCCTGGGAACCCCGGGAGAATATCAACGCTCCCCGCATTCTCAGGAGATTTTTTGCCAATCGCAGCAGGGGGCGACTTAAGGGGGAGGGTCCTGTCACGGCCACGGCCCCGGTCACAGCCCCTGTCGCGCGCCCACATACTTACTATCCAGCGCCGCAGCCTCTCTCCTCCCTACGTCGGCGGCGGCGTCCTCCTCAGACCGGCCCAAGGCCTGTGACGTCACTGCAGGTCTTGCGCAGGAGCCATAGGTCACGGCCGGCTCTCCGTCTGTCTTCTTATGCTCCGGCGGTGCCCTGACCCGGTAGCACCGCCGGACCAATGGGGGTTGGTCCTCGGCTATTTCAGGCCGCCCTCCCATAATGGAGGCGCCTGATCATTCTTGTGCTACCTGCACGCTAGGCCCCCGTGCCTCTGCCCTGTGCACTGCGCCAGTTCTCATACCTTCCTGTGCTTCCATTGCAGTCTCCGGTCCTGTGTGTTCCTGCTCTGTCCTGCCTACCCGTGTCTTGCACTGCAGTCCTACTCCGGTCCTGTGAGTTCCTGCTCCATCCTGCCTGCCCGTGTCTTGCCCTGCAGTCTTACTCCGGTCCTGTGTGTTCCTACTCCGGTCCTATGTGTTCTTACTCCGGTCCTGTCTACCCATGCCTGTTTCCCGCAGTCCTACTCCGGTCCCGCCTGCCAGTGTCTGTGTCTCCTGCTGTCCTACTCCAGTCTCCACCCGAGGCCTACGTCTTCCCCGTGCTCATGGTACCAGCTCCTCTGTCTCTCTCCAGGCTATTCCGAGCCGCCCCTCTTGGTTCCGGCTGCCGTGGCATTCGAACCCCTGGGCCTGCTGCTAACGGTCTCTGTATAGGGGTCGGTTCCACCAGGTTGCTCGCCCGGGGCCCCTCGGTGCCACTGTCCAGAGGGTCCACTCCCGGAAACCCGCCTTGCCTAGCGAAACACTAACAGATATATTCATCTACTCTCCAGATATTGACTCCCACTGGAGAAATGTTTGCAAAGTTTTTGATCTCCTGCAGGCAAACTCCCTCTATGCAAAGTTAGAGAAGTGTGTGTTTGAGCAGGAGTCCTTGCTTTTCCTGGGCTATATCATCTCCGCCCAGGGATTGGCCATGGATCCTGCCAAACTACAGGCGGTGACAGATTGGCAGGAGCCCCATTCTCTTAAAGCGGTGCAGCGGCAGCACTTTATGGTGTTCATAAATTATTATCGACAATTTATGCCCCACTTTTCGACTTTGGCTGCGAGCAGGCCGTGACCGAGGACTGGAGAGAGGCGGCAACGGCCGTGGGTGGCTGCGAGCAGGCCGCAGCTGCGGACTGAAACGAGACTGCAATGGCCGTGGGTGGCTGCGGACATGCCGCAGCCGTGGGCTGGAGCGAGGCGGCAATGGCTGCAGGTGCCTGAGAAGCGGCGGTTTTCTGTCGGTTGGCTCGGCGCTGTCTCCCTGTGGTCTACCGAGCGTCTCCCTTCTGTCGCTATCCTCCCCTCTGGTTACTGCTGGAGGCCCTGGCTCCCTGGCATCTCCACGGTCTCCTGCTCCTTCTCTCCCATTCTGCTGACTCACCCTGACTGGGGTTCTCCGCCCCTTTTATATAGGCTCCTCCCCCAACAGTCCTGGAAGTCTCAGCGGTCTGTCCCCTAACTCTGCTCCCCGGAAACAGACCCCCTAGGAACCTAGATGGCGGTCCCCTTGGTTCCGGCCCAGACACTCGGCGGGGGCCCCTCCTCCTACACCTGTCTCCAAGGCCTTCTCATCCATTAAGTCCCATTTCGCTAGCGCTCCCATTCTACATCGCCCCGATGTAGATAAACCCTTGATTCTGGAGGTGGATGCCTCTTCCGTCGGTGCTGGAGTGGTCCTTTCCCAGAAGGACATGCAAGGTCGGAAGCAACCATGCTTCTTTTTCTCCAAGACCTTCACACCAGCGGAGAGGAATTATTCCATCAGGGACAGGGAGTTGCTAGCAATGGAGTTGGGCTTTTCAGAGTGGAGACACCTCCTGGAGGGGCTCGCCACCCTTTCCACGTGTTCACTGACCATAAGAACTTGGTATATTTGCAGACGGCCCAGCGGCTGAAATCTCGCCAGACCAGATGGTCCCTGTTCTTCTCCCGGTTCCACTTTACCCTACATTTTCTCTCCAGGGAGAAGAACGTCCGAGCCGATGCTCTCTCCTGCTCCGTGGTGTCATCGGAGGAGGAGGACGAGCCTCGGCTGATTGTCCCTTCCAAGAGCGTGAGGATCATGGCTCCGGTCGCTCCCGAGTCTGTACCACCGAGCAAGATATTTGTCCCTGCCCGTCTGCGACCGGAGGTCCTCTCTTGGGCTCACTAGTCCAGGGTGGGTGGACATTTTGGGACAAAACAGACCTCTGAGCTTCTGGCGAGGATGTACTGGTGGCCGTATATGGCCCGTGATGTCAGGGACTATATTCGGGCTTGTGTCTCCTGCGCCCAGAATACATCCCCTCGGCAACGGCCTGCTGGGCTACTTTACCCTCTGCCGGTAGCGGACAGGCCCTGGGAGATGGTGGGTATAGATTTTGTGGTGGGACTGCCCAAGTCCAGTGGCAGCACGGTCATTTGGGTTGTCATCGACCATTTCTCTAAGATGGTGCACCTTTGTGACTCTTTCCTGGTTACCTTCTGTACGGGGCCTGTTGGCGTTGTTCATTAAGCATGTCTTCCACCTGTACGGTATGCCAGACAAGATTGTCAGCGACCGGGGTCCCCAGTTCGCGTCTCGCTTTAGGAGAGAGTTATGTCAACTGCTCAGTATTGAACTGAATATCTCCTTGGCCTATCACCCAGAGACGAACGGGTTGGTAGAGAAGGCCAACCAGACACTGGTCACATATCTTCGAAATTTTGTCTCTGTCACACAGGATGACTGGGCATCCTTGCTGCCATGGGTGGAGTTCGCTTTGAACAATGCTGTGGCCGATTCCACTGGTCAGACTCCATTCCTCTTTAAGCAAGGCCAGCATCCACACGTTTCTGTGCCCATGCCCATGTCGTCCACCGACTGATGGGTGGCAGACTGGGCGGTGGATGCACATGACATTTGTGATCACACTCAGGATGCCATACGGGCCTACAAGGATGAGGTCTTCCGTTCCCACCTTTGCTCCCGGCGACTTGGTGTGCCTCTCCGCTCATAACATCAGGCTGCGGGTGGAGTCCACTAAGTTAACGCCTCGCTTTATAGGTCCTTTCAAGATCCTTAAGCAAGTTATCCCTATGGTCTACCATCTGGCCCTTCCTCCACACCTGGGTATCACGGACACTTTCCACGTGTCTCTCCTTAAGCCCTTTCACTTGTCCCAGTTTTGAGTCATCTACTTGGACATCAAGCTTGTCCTCGGACGAGTACGAGGTGAACGCCATTGTGGTGTGTAAGGTGATACATGGCAAAAGGTATTACCTGGTGGACTGGAAGGATCAAGGCCCAGAGGATAGTACCTGGGAGCCTGTGGAGAATATTTGTGCTCCCCTGCTCATTGCGGCCTTTGAGCATAGCAAGGCACAGGGGGCCCTAGTAGGGGGGTAATGTTAGGCATTGGGTTCCTGCCTCTGCACAGGGGAAATCCTGACCCTTGCCTTCTGTGGTCTCCCATTCAGTCCCAGCCACAGTGGAGCCTGCTCAGCAAAGTCGGCGATCAAGGCATCTTGCTCAAGCTAGTGCTGTTGGGTTGGTTGCTGCTGCCTTCCTTGGTTCAGCTATAGCAGCCTGCGCTAGTCAGTGGCGAGCAGCTCCAGAGTCTAAGTCCCTATTGCAGCCCACCGAGCATGCCCGTGGGACGACATCTCATTGGAGGTCGGAGGTCACGTGCTCAGGTCCTCAAGCAGCTCGGATTGGACCATCAGGAAGGTCCCGGAAGGACGCTGCTATAAAAAAGTTGCATGGCCTCTCGGCCATACGCTAGTATAGACTCATTATGTTATTGATATGTGTGATGATGGATGCATGAAACTGGTGAATGACTCATAATATTACCCCCTCTCCTTTGATACGCATGTGTTAGGCTGGTTTCACATTAGCGCTTTTTAAGCGCACGCACGGCCGGGGGTAGCTCCGCCCCCGAGCCGGCTCTCTGCCCGGCGTGCCCGCCCCTTGCTTGTAGCGCCGCCTCCTAGCGCACAGCGGCGCCTGCGATCGGCGCACCCTATCTTTAGCATAGGGTGCGCAGATCGTGCGCAGGCCGTGCGATAGTTGCGCTTTGACCTGCGCTGCGCACTTTTGACGGTGCGCCGTGCGCGCCAAAATCCGAAAAGTTTGATTTTGGCGCGCACGGCGCACCGTCAAAAGTGCGCAGGTCAAAGCGCAACTAGCGCACGGCCTGCGCACGATCTGCGCACCCTATGCTAAAGATAGGGTGCGCCGATCGCAGGCGCCGCTGTGCGCTAGGAGGCGGCGCTACAAGCAAGGGGCGGGCACGCCGGGCAGAGAGCCGGCTCGGGGGCGGAGCTACCCCCGGCCGTGCGTGCGCTTAAAAAGCGCTAATGTGAAACCAGCCTTAGGGTTTCTGAGTTAGCGCCAACGGGTGGCTATGTTTATGCCACTGTGCTCCTAGCACTATCACACACTAGCGTCCGGTGGTGTCTTCTTGTATAAGGCACTACCGTATCGCGCCAAGTCAGCATCCGCCAATGTAGCGCCATGCGCAAGTTATGTGCTGTTAGCACAACCTTGGGCAATTTGTGGCGCATGCCAGTGAGGCGCCGTGCACACTTGCACGTCTCTCACCGCAATTGCGGCGCCGAGCGCTGCCGGTCTAGAGGGACTCTTTCCCTTGTCTCTGGAGCAGGGTCTTGAGAACGTATAGCAGCGCTCTCCTAGCCTAGTCCTGTGAGGTTAACAGGCTCTGGCTTTACATCCAGCGGCTCTGTGAAGTAACAGAGTTCACTCCTATATGCACCGGGTCAGTGGTTATCCGCCGGTGTTCAGGTGGAACTCCGCATTACCTAGCAGCAGTATACCATCTCTGCATGGTGGACCCCGGGTTGCGATTGCACTCTTATATTTTATCTTTAGTGCGATCCACAACCCTAACACCCATTGAATTCAATGGCATTCCGCACATGCTGCATATTTTTCCGCGGCGGAATCACATCGCGGAAAAATGTTGAGCATGCTCATTCTTTTTTGCGGAATCGCGGGGATTCCGCACACATAGGAATGCATTGATCCGCTTACTTTCTGTATGTGGCTAAGCCCACCATGTGCAATGTAAGCCTAAAATATGCGGATGGTACCCAGGGTCTGGAGGAGAGGACTCTCCTCCTGGCTCTGGGTACCATATCCCTGTTAAAAAAAAGAATTAAAATAAAAAAAATAGTGATATTCTCACCTTCCGGCATCCCCTGCAGCGTTCCCGCCTATCAGCCACGCTGCCTGCATCTTCCGGTCTCAGTGATGCCTTGCGACAATGACCTGTGATGACGTAGCGGTCTTGCAAGATGCTACATTATCTGGGGTCATTGTCGCAAGGCATCGCTGGGATCGGAACTCGCCAGGAGCATCACTGAGGCCTGGGAACTCTGCAGGGGATGCCGGAAAGTGAGAATATCACGATTTTTTATTTTTTTTTATTATTTTTTACATTCTATCTTTTACTATTGATGCCGATTAGGCAGCCTCAATAGTAAAAAGTTGCTCACAATTGTCAAACACTATCTTTGACAAGTGTGACCAACCTGTCAATCAGTTTTTCAAGCGATGCTACAGATCGCTTGGAAAACGCTAGCATTCTGCAAGCTAATTACGCTTGCAAAATGCTAGTTTTTCGTGGGATTTCCGCATATGGATTTCCCCCAAATTTCCAGCGGCTGGGAGTTGCGGAATTGCCACGGAAATTTCTGCGGAAATTCCGCACGTGTGCACATAGCCTCAAATTGGGCATAGTTTTTAATCAAGCTTTCCTCCACGTCTCATCGTCCACAGCTACTCGATCACCAGCGTTAATGTGCTCCGTGCTGCTACAGCCAGTGTCGAAATCCTAACAAGGGTGGGGGGTTTTGCTGAGCGGTAAATACTTGTTTTGGAAAAGGTTGAGGTGTACCCAACAAGGGAAAATGTTTGAAAGCCAACACACTAAGTGTATGGGCATTCCAAGTCTATGAGACCCCCTCCTTTAAATTGGGCATAGTTTTTAATCAAGCTTTCCTCCACGTCTTATCATCCGCAGCCACTCGATCACCAGCACTAACGTGTTCCATGCTGCTGCAGCCAGTGCCAAAATCCTTACAAGGGTGGGGGTTTTTGCTGGGCGTTAAATACTTGTTATGGAAAAGGTTATGGTGTACCCCACAGGGGAAAATCTTTGGCAGCCAACACACTTAGTGTATGGGCATTCCATATCTAGGAGACCCGCCTCTCTTCAAACTAGGCACAGTTTTTAATCAGGCTTTCCGCTACGTTTCAAGCAAAAAAGGAAGCACACTGTAGCGCCAAACCATGCAAACATGAAAAATGAATAATGAATTGCATTACTGCATTAGAAGTATGAAAAATTGAAAGTTTAGCGCATAAAATGGCCAAGTTATTTGTACATGGAAGCCACGTTAAGGCATTTTTCATTTTCCAGGTCCCTATTCTATGCCAATCCTCACTAAGACTGTAGTCTCCATCTGAATGGGAACCTATGAAAAATCCTCTGTTAGGACTGAAGTCTATATCTCTGTGGAGGGGAAATGGCCCTGGTTTGATTAAAAACGCCTGCAGCTAACAGGTGGAGTGCTCAGTCAGAAGGTAAATGAATACAAATTTCAAAAACTGACCGTTACATCCAAGCATAAGAATAGTGTGAACAGGTGCTTAACCTAGAGTCACCAACTCATATACATTCAACCTAAAATGCGCTAAACTTTCTCAATTTTTCATACTTCTAATGCAGTAATGCAATTCATTATTCATTTTTCATGTTTGCATGGTTTGGCGCTATAGTGTGCCTCCTTTTTTGCTTGAATGTATGAATTGGTGACTCTAGGTTAAGCACCTGTTCACACTATGCTTATGCTTGGATGTGACGGTCAGTTTTTGAAATTTGTATTCATTTACCTTCTGACTGAGCACTCCACCTGTTAGCTGCAGGCGTTTTTAATCAAATCAGGGCCATTTCCCCTCCACAGAGATATAGACTTCAGTCCTAACAGAGGATTTTTCATAGGTTCCCATTCAGATGGAGATTACAGTCTCAGTGAGGATTGGCATAGAATAGGGACCTGGAAAGCGAGAAATGCCTTAACGCGGCTTCCAGGTACACATAACTTGGCCATTTTATGCGCTAAACATTCTAAATTTTTCATACGTCTAATGCAGTAATGCAATTCATTATTCATTTTTCATGTTTGCATGGTTTGGCGCTACAGTGTGCTTCCTTTTTTGCTTGAATGTATATGAGTTGGTGACTCTATGTTAAGCACCTGTTCACACTATGCTTATGCTTGGATGTGATGGTCAGTTTTTGAAATTTCCTCTACGTTTCATCATTCGCCGCCACTCGATCACCAGCGTTAACGTGTTCCGTGCTGCTACAGCCAGTGTCGAAATCCTAACAAGGGTGGGGTTTTTGCTGGGCATTAAATACAGGTTGAGGTGTACCCCACAAGGGAAAATGTTTGACAGCCAACACGCTTAGTGTATGGCCATTCCAAATCTAGGAGACCCGCTCCTTTAAGTTGGGCATAGCTTTTAATCAGGCTTTCCTCCACTTCTCATCATCCACCGCCACTAGATTACCAGCACTAACGTGTTCTGTGCTGCTACAGCCAGTGTCGAAATCCTAACAAGGGTGGGGTTTTTTGCTGGGCGCTAAATACTTGTTATGGGAAAGGTTATGGTGTACCCCACAGGGGAAAATGTTTAACAGCCAACACACTTAGTGTCTGGGCATTCCATGTCTAGGAGACCCGCTCCTTTAAGTTAGGCATAGCTTTTAATCAGGCTTTCCTGCACGTCTCATCATCGTCCGCCACTAGATAACCAGCCTTAATGTGTTCAGTGCTGCTACAGGCAGTGTCAAAATCCTAACAAGGGTGGGGGTTTTTGCTGGGCGTTAAATACTTGTTATGGAAAGGGTTGAGGTATGCCCCACAGGGGAAAATGTTTGACAGCTAACACACTCTAGTGTATGGGCATTCCAAGTCTAGGAGACCCGCTCCTTTTTAATGGGACATTTTTGGTTAAGAGGCCCTCCTCCATTTTTCTTCCAAGGGGGATTGGGGTGCATATGACTTGGTAGCAGGGCAGGCCTTGCTGTCAATGCATAAGAAAACAGAAAGGGAGTACATAATGAATAATGTGAAGTGGATTTTCGTGGGCCTATCCAGTACCTGGGTTCAAAGGCATATTGGGGTGTAGATGACTTGGCAGCAGGGCACACCTTGCTGTCAATGCATAAGAAAAGAGTAGGGGAGTACAAAATGAATAATGTGAAGTGTATTTTCCTGGGCCCATCCAGTATTTGGGTTCAAAGGCTTATTGGGGTGCATATGACTTGGTAGCAGGGCAGGCCTTGCAGTCAATGCATAAGAAAACAGAATGGGAGAACAAAATGAATAATGTGAAGTGGATTTTCCGGTGCCCATCCAGTACGTGGCTTGAAAAGCTTATTGGGGTGCATGTAACTTTGGGGCAAGCCAGGCCTTGCATTCAATGCACCATTTTTTCTGGAAGCCCTCTTGGACCTCTCATGAAAGAAGTATTGGGGCGCATCTTAATTCTTGGCAACCCATCCACTCACTGCATAGGCAATAACAGTTTCGGAGACCCACTGTTTATTAATGGTCCTTTAAGAAGATTAATGCCACCTGATGCCCCTGTAAAAATAGGCTCTGTGACTTTGAGTCCCACCTTCATAAATGAAACAAGATGGGTCTGCTTATTTGTCACACACCACATGGCCAGCTAGGGGTGTTAAATGTTACAATGACATTTCCCAGTGAATGCATTTGTATTGGTTGAAAGCAATGTTAAAGTTGAAAAACGCTTCAAAAATGCTGCGTCTGAACATAGCCCAAGTGGTGGAGGAACATTTTGGTCTGGGGTTTATTATTCTGCCTTGTATACACAAGTCATTAACCTGGAAAGGATGTACGTTAACACATTTCCCAGCAAAATCCGCATTTGTTTCGTTTTGGTATGTTTTTGGTGCATCGGTAAAAATGGCATGAAACTCTGACAACATTGGTTAAAGAGTCAGAAATGCTTACAGGGGCAATCCCTATAATGTCCCTGTGTCATTTGAGCAGTGTTTCCATCATTTTAAGACTTTTTTAGACCTTAAAAGGACCCCTGGGGGGGATCACGGTAAAAATGCTCAGGTCTCCCATAGACTTACATTGGGCCCATTGTTCTGTCTGAATACCCGAGTATTCCAATTTGCTCGATCCGCGCAACGAGCACCCGAGCATTTTAGTGCTCGCTCCATATTAGTTCTTGATAATTTGAGAAAGTTGGCATCCAAATATAAAAGTTTGGCTGATCGGAGTTGTTTGGTGTGGTGACTTGGAGTTGTTGTCCTCAATGAGCATTAAGTTGAAAGTTCCCTCTTGGAAACTGGCTCTAGGGTTCATCAGTTGCTTCAGTATCTGGTACACTGGAAGGGATACAGTCCTGAAGAGAGGATGTGGATACCAGCTTCTGATGTCCATGCGGCAAGGTAGACCCCATTTCTGAGTTTCCAAAGATCCCGCATAGAAGGGGGTACTGTGACAGGTTTACCATGACAGAGAGGAGTCAGAAGATCGCAGTGTCTGATTTCTCCTAATCCTGCATTGATTAGAAGCACTTCACCTTCATATTAAACGGTACAGGTTTCTTTTAGCAGTGCAGGGGTAATCTCCTCAATTGAGAGCTCCTGGAAGCTTTCCTGCCTTAATTGTCATGGGTGTGTCAGAGGCTGAAGAAAGTCGCTGTCACGTTTCCGCCAGACTTAGGGCCTGCTGTTCCGGTCGCGGCCACTAGGAGGCGCCGTACCGCCACTTTATCGTCAGACTCAGGGACGGCTGTTCCTGCCTCGGCCACTGGAAGGGGCCGTGGTTCTGTCACGTCAGGCTCAGAGCCTACTGTCCCGGCTTTAGCCTCTAGGAGGCGCCGGTCTGTCACGTCGCCGTTAAATTCTGGGTCTGCTGCTCCTGTCATGGTCACTAGGAGGCACTATGGCTCGCCCGGGAGTTATGGTGCTGACAGAGTAAGGGCACCTGCGCAGGCATCTGGTGGACGCAGGCTCCGCCCCTCTGTCAGTCATCAAGAGGTTACTGCATCTCCATCTGGCCTGGTCCTGGGGGCGGTACTGATGACATCATCAGTTCAGGAACCTATGAGGGGTGACCTGATCCCTGAAATACCTTGGGACTGGTCTTGCAAGCCGCCGGATATATTCTTGGTTTCCCTGTGTGTTGCTGTGTGAATTACTTTCTGACTGACTCTGACTTTGACCTGGACTTCTGACTCTCCTTCTGCCTAACGATTCTGTACCTCTGCTACTCTTCTGGTTTATGACTTTCGGCCTGAATCTGACTCTGCCTCTGCCTAATGATTCTGTACCTCTGCTACTCTCCTGGTTTATGACTCTCGGCCTGAATCTGACTCTGCTTCTGTCTACCGTTTTTGTACCATTGCTGTCCGACTGGTTTAGACTTGCATATCTCCACGTTTGTGTCCCGTATTGGAACACCTTTCTGACGACCGTCCTGCTCTGGTCACTGCTCCTATTCAGACAGCGCCTCCTGGGCTCTGCTATAAATCCAGATCCCTGTATAGGGGTAAAGGGTATCAGTGTTTCTCGGGGTGTTGCCTGGCTGCAGCCCAGACCCGCAGGCAGACGTCACATTATATCCGGCCCCATACAAAAAAACTGCTTCTTGTGTATATATCCAGCATATACAAAAGCAGTCTCCCTGAACCTTTTTTTTTTCTCTCCCTTCTTCTGATTGAGCTGATTTCTGGCCTAAACACCTGGTTCAGTGCACAGCCTGAAGGAGCACTTTCATCTTCCTGCACCAGTATGCTGCAGTCTGGAGCCTTCAGAGAGAGAGCTGAGCGTCAGAGATCCATACTACTGAGACATCGGCCTCTGGGCAACTCTGGCTATGGTTGCCCAGGGGCACAGGTATTGCCCGCAGATGCGGCTAAAGTTTTATTGCCTATTGCCCTTTCTTTTGGTCAGAAATCTCAGTGTGTGAACGCATATGTGGATTGTGGATCTGAAGGGAATTTTATGGATTCTTTGGTTGCTAAAAGTCTCGGTGTACCCCTATTAAAACTTAATGCCCCTATAAAAACTACGGCTATTAATGGCACATCTATTGTCCAGGAGGGGGTTAAATTTGTTACTGACAAAATCACTATGTCGGTGGGAGCATTGCATACCGAGGTTATGTCATTTTTTGTGATGGATAATTTGTCTGCTGCAGTTATTTTGGGGATGCCATGGCTACGCCAGCATAATCCAGTCATCGACTGGCACCTAGGCGATGTTATACGCTGGAGTTCACACTGTCAGGAAAACTGCATGTCGCTAACAGTAAACCAAGTTAAAGTTAAACCCCTCCACATACCGTTTGCCTTCAGAGATTTTGAGGATGTCTTCTCTATTGCAAAATCTGAAAAGCTACCCCCTCACAGAAAGTATGATTGCCCTATAGATCTGATTCCAGATGCCCGTCTCCCAAAAGGGAGAATATTTAATCTCTCAGGTCCAGAGCGTCAGGCTATGAACGAGTACATAGCAGATAGCTTAAAAAAGGGGTTTATTAGACCGTCCATTTCACCAGTTGGAGCTGGCTTCTTCTTTGTAGAAAAGAAAGATGGTGGTCTCAGACCCTGCATTGATTACCGGGAATTGAATGCAATCACCATTAAGAACCAGTATCCGCTTCCACTCATCCCTGATCTTTTTAATCAGCTAATGGGAGCCCGTTGGTTTACTAAACTGGACCTCCGGGGGGCATACAATCTAGTCCGCATAAGAGACGGGGATGAGTGGAAAACAGCCTTTAATACCCCTCTTGGCCACTTTGAGTACCTGGTAATGCCCTTCGGACTCAGTAACGCACCTGCCGTGTTCCAGCACTTTGTAAATGACATTTTCAGGGACATTTGTGGGGTGTATGTCGTCGTGTATTTAGATGACATTTTGATTTATTCTGCTGACCCTGTGACACATGCTCAGCACGTTCGCTCCGTACTGCAGAGACTGCGAGAACACTCCCTGTTCGCTAAACTGGAGAAATGTGTTTTTTTTGCGGAGGAGGTACAATTTTTAGGATATGTGGTTTCAAGCACAGGCTTCCGTATGGATCCTGCCAAGATCCAACCTATTAAAACTTGGGTGCAACCCAAGTCGCTAAAAGCGCTGCAGCGATTTTTAGGGTTTGCAAATTATTACCGAAAATTCATCAGGGGTTTCTCCGAAATTGCTAAACCACTCACGGATTTGACCCGAAAAGGGGCAGACGTGACCAATTGGAACCCTGAGGCAATTCAGGCTTTTGCTTTGTTAAAAGAGTGCTTTGTAGCCAACCCAGTTTTGGTTCAGCCTGATCTGGACCGCCCGTTTATTGTAGAGGTGGACGCCTCTGATGTCGGAGTGGGAGCAGTGCTGTCGCAAGGCACTGCATCACTCACTCAGCTTCGCCCATGTGCCTTTTTCTCCCGCAAATTCTCTCCCACTGAGAAAAATTACGATATAGGTAATCGGGAGTTATTGGCGATCAAATGGGCCTTCGAGGAATGGCGCCACTTCCTCGAAGGCGCCAAACATAAGATCACTGTGATTACAGATCACAAGAATCTGACTTACCTGGAGTCAGCTAAAAGATTAAATCCTAGACAAGCGAGGTGGGCCTTGTTCTTCTCTAGGTTTGACTTCTTAATAACCTTTCGTCCTGGTACCAAAAATGTGAGGGCTGATGCTCTCTCTCGAAGTTTCTGCCCCTCACAGGCTGAGGACTCGGAGCCAGTTCCAATACTGGCCAATGGTATTGTTGTGTCGGCTGTGTCTCTGGACCTTCTGGAGGAGATCCGTAGATCCCCAGAACCAGCCCCTGACTCGACGCCCCCCCAGAAATTGTTTGTTCCAGCGCCGTTTCGCCTACAAGTTCTGAAGGAGTCGCACGACTCTGTCCTGGCAGGCCATCCTGGGGTCAATAATACCGCCAGACTTGTGACTAGGAGTTTTTGGTGGCCAACGGTAGTTAAGGACTGCAAGGATTTTGTACTAGCTTGTGAAATCTGTGCTCGCGCCAAGTCCCCTCACAATCGGCCTGCCGGCTGGCTCCAGTCCTTGCCCGCTCCAGAGAGTCCATGGACCCACATCTCCATGGACTTCATTACTGACCTACCACCCTCAGAGGGGAAAACATGTATCTGGGTGGTGGTGGACAGGTTCAGTAAGCAATGTCATTTCGTTCCCCTCTCTGGATTACCTAATTCAGAAACTCTGAGTAAGTTGTTTATTGTTCATGTGATAAGGCTGCATGGCGCTCCAGAGAATATCGTGTCCGACCGAGGTACCCAGTTTGTTTCCAAATTCTGGAGGGCATTCTGCAAACGTATTGGTATTGAATTATCCTTCTCCTCCGCTTACCACCCTGAGACCAATGGTCAAACGGAGCGTACCAACCAGGCTCTAGAGCAATATCTTCGCTGCTATGTCTCGGAACATCAGTCTGATTGGGCGGAACATCTCCCATTAGCTGAGTTCGCTCTAAATAACCAATACCAGGAATCTATCAAAACCACCCCGTTCTTCTGCAATCATGGTTTGCACCCACGTTTTGGTTCCTTTTCGGCCAAGATGTCAGAGCTTCCGGGAGTAGAGAATTCCATACGTAACTTAAGGACAATCTGGTCAGAGGTGAACACAAACTTGAAAGGGTCCCAGGTCAGGCAGGCTTCAGCCGCAAATAAACGGAGGTCCACGGGGCCGCACCTAGGAGTTGGGGACAAAGTTTGGCTGTCTACCAGAAACATTAAGCTTAAGGTGCCGTCTGCCAAACTGGGGCCCAGGTTTATTGGTCCCTACGAGATATTAGAAGTAATTAACCCGGTAGCCTTTCGTTTAAAGCTCCCTCAGGCTTTTAAAATTCCTAATGTTTTCCACAAATCCCTTCTCAAGGTGTACCGCTCCCCAATTCGTCCCGTCCAATCCCCTCCTCCTCCAGTTTTGGTCAAGGGTGCCTTGGAGTACGAAGTCCAGGGCATCCTTGATTCCCGTTTAGTGAGAAAGTCTGTGCAATATTTAGTTCATTGGAAAGGCTATGGCCCAGAGGAGAGGTCCTGGGTCCCCGCTAGTGACATTCATGCCAAGGGGTTGATTAGAAGGTTTCACCTCCTTCACCCTGATAAACCGGGTTTTGAGGGTCCGGAGGCCCCTCTTGGAGGGGGGGTACTGTCACGTTTCCGCCAGACTTAGGGCCTGCTGTTCCGGTCGCGGCCACTAGGAGGCGCCGTACCGCCACTTTATCGTCAGACTCAGGGACGGCTGTTCCTGCCTCGGCCACTGGAAGGGGCCGTGGTTCTGTCACGTCAGGCTCAGAGCCTACTGTCCCGGCTTTAGCCTCTAGGAGGCGCCGGTCTGTCACGTCGCCGTTAAATTCTGGGTCTGCTGCTCCTGTCGTGGTCACTAGGAGGCGCTATGGCTCGCCCGGGAGTTATGGTGCTGACAGAGTAAGGGCACCTGCGCAGGCATCTGGTGGACACAGGCTCCGCCCCTCTGTCAGTCATCAAGAGGTTACTGCATCTCCATCTGGCCTGGTCCTGGGGGCGGTACTGATGACATCATCAGTTCAGGAACCTATGAGGGGTGACCTGATCCCTGAAATACCTTGGGACTGGTCTTGCAAGCCGCCGGATATATTCTTGGTTTCCCTGTGTGTTGCTGTGTGAATTACTTTCTGACTGACTCTGACTTTGACCTGGACTTCTGACTCTCCTTCTGCCTAACGATTCTGTACCTCTGCTACTCTTCTGGTTTATGACTTTCGGCCTGAATCTGACTCTGCCTCTGCCTAACGATTCTGTACCTCTGCTACTCTCCTGGTTTATGACTCTCGGCCTGAATCTGACTCTGCTTCTGTCTACCGTTTTTGTACCATTGCTGTCCGACTGGTTTAGACTTGCATATCTCCACGTTTGTGTCTCGTATTGGAACACCTTTCTGGCGACCGTCCTGCTCTGGTCACTGCTCCTATTCAGACAGCGCCTCCTGGGCTCTGCTATAAATCCAGATCCCTGTATAGGGGTAAAGGGTATCAGTGTTTCTCGGGGTGTTGCCTGGCTGCAGCCCAGACCCGCAGGCAGACGTCTCAGTCGCACTTCATCTCGCTTCAGAAAGTCGCAGCAGTTGACTTTTCAGACTCCTTCCTTGTCCTTCTGACTTTAGGACCCAATGGTAACCTCCCCCGACTCTAGTTGGCACACCTGGAACCGGGTATTTATAACTCCCAGATTGCTGCTGGGAGTTGACGGTGATATTTCCATTTCCATGTTGAGATTTAGAGCTATTTCAGTTAGCTATCTTCCTCTTTGGTGTTTGGAGGACATCTGTATCTCTCTCTGAATATACTCAAGCTAAGTGTTCCCCTTGTTTGTGTATCCCATCTGTCTTTAGTGGTTGTGGGTATAGACTAGTGTATATCCTGTCTTTCTGTAAAAAAAAAATGCATATTCTTATTTAATATTCAGGACTTGTTACCATATAAAAATGTAGTGGTTTATTTGGATTCTTCCATCAAAGAAAAAATTATTACAGAAAAACATAAAAATAGGTGCATGATTATAAAGAGATTGTCCATTTGTTCATAGCAAAGCTTGTACCCTTCTTTCCCTGGGATCCCACTTGGCAAATGGCGTTTGTCTCTGTTAGGCTTCTCACGTAGTGATCAAGTTACATACCAGCTGTCCATTCAATGTCGTGTCCGAGCAAGGATGACTCCTCAAGTCTGTCTCTCATGGTGGTGAAGGAAAGAGAGAGCGACCCCTAGAGTGAGCCATGAATTATATACGTTTCTAAAAGCACGTGGTCTATATATATATATGGAGTTGACATTTACCATGCGCTAAACTTACAAAAATAACACATGCAGTGTCAGCTGAAGGCACTGTTCAGTACAGAATTGTAATAAGAAATATCCAAATTATTAATATTTAACAATTCCCCCTTTTGAGAGTGAAAGACATTAATTGGAACCCTCAAATGATAATGAGATCTTCTTTCTTCTTCTTTGACAAAATAATTTAATATCAATAACATCAGATTATTGTTATACGTACTCAATGACATAATTGATGTGAATTCATGTTATGGTAAGCCATGAACAATATTTATATAAAATATGTATAATTATAATTCCCTAAATCTAAATTGAAGCATCTCAGGTCTAGTCATCATCATCTGGTGTCATCTGGTCTTCATTTTGATGTCTTCTGTCTTCTTCTTGGTTCTTTTAAAAACACAGTTTTTCTCTATTATAATTCCTTTGAGATAACATATAGATGTTGTAGGAATCGTGTCATGTGTCAAATCAAAGTCCATAAATGTTGATAAGTAAACAAAGTCTATAGATGAAATGTAGCTTTAATATCTGTGCAGTCTCACCTTTAAAAACCTGGGCTTACATTGGCTCGCCTTGGATATTTCTGGAATGCTCCATTGGCACTGGTCTTAGAACAGGTGTGACGTCTTTGGTCAGCAAAGCAAGGGTTAAAATGACTCTTCCTTGCTAAACATAGCACCATAACCAGTCCTCAGTCCTAATGCACAGGACACATGTCAGGGTTGTAGCTTCCTGATAATTACCTTATTGTTCACCAGCTTTTCATTGAAGCTTTACAGGTGATTGGAAACTACTGAAACTTGATAAGAACATGATAACAGTTCATCTCAGCATCATAGGATCCTCCTCCTCTGTAATTGTGACTGTCAGTGGTGGATACTGCACTTGTGACTGTCAGTGGTGGATACTGCACTTGTGACTGTCAGTGGTGGATACTGCACTTGTAATTAACACAGTCTATTACTCAGAAATCATAGCTTTGTTACCTTCTGGGACTTCTGGATCGCATTCTTCTTTTTGCAACTGATAAGAATCAATTGAATTTAGAAATATAAAAAGTCTTTATTAACGTAATTTCAGTATCTTGCTTGAAGTCTTCATTCCCTATTCTATACCAAATCTGGTAATTTTCCTATCCTATAATATCACAGCGTACCATAGCAATCAGTAATATCCATATACTTATTATCAGAATTTGTACCATATATGGATTTCAATGTTTGAAATAATAAACCAATAATAAGTGATAATACATTATTAACCATATGCTTCATGTGATAGAACATTTTTTTATGTCATAGGTGTAATTACCTTTTTCAACCCATAGGTGTCAGTGTGTTTTATGTAACAAGTGTTTTCATCTTTATTAATAAGGAATATATTTATTATACCAATAATATGTAAGAATGTATAGCTATGAACCAAAATAAGAATATATGAGTGAGCAAATGAATGAATGGATGAACGAAAGAATTGTTGCATATAACTCAGAATTGAAACATTTTCCTTTGTAATGGAACCATATCCTCACTATATTTAATGAAGCAATATTCTCATACTAGACATTACTTTATTAAATATTGATGTTTTTTTTGATTGACAGAAAAAATAAAAATTTAAGAATTAAAATAAAAATAGAATAATAAAAATTGAAAATGAAAAATAAAAATAAGAATAAAAAATAAGAATAAAATAAGACTAAAAATAAGGCCTTTATGTTGATATCAAATGCAGATTAGTTATGTCCTCAGGATTATTTCATAATTGTCATAAACTTATGTTACCAAAATATTCAAATTATGCAACTTTGCATGTAATATTCTTCTTAGTGTAAAGAAATGACTCTTTATAATACTCAATGTTATTATACCCAATACTTATACCATTGTACCTTATTTATATTTCTTCTTTATTAAAATTTGTGAAGAAGAGGTATTAATCAAATGTGATGATGTAGTCAGGATCAAAAACATATTTCCCCTTAATACCAAAAAATACTGTATTATGAAATAACTCATTTATCAAAACCAAAATAAAAAATAATTAATTTATAAATTGTGTGAATTTATACTTGCTTTATACCATATTTGTCTGTAGATGTGTAACCATCTATGTAACCATTAAAAATAAAATTGACTATCATAAAATTATCCTTTGGAAAAAAATAATAATAATCTAAATGTAGATTTTCTTAATAAAGAAAATCGATGGGCGAATGCACTTATTAACAAATATTCTAATAATTAAACTGATCTGCATATTTCTCCTAAAGACAGTTTTTTTCATACAGAATCCCGAGGCCTTTCATACATCACACGTATCACATTACTCACTTAGCAGCTGCTCATACACGCATCTGTCACTCAGACTGTGTCACATATAAGTTCAAACCAAATTATCCCACATACAGAGGTATGAATTTATATATATATATTAAACCAAATTATTATCCTAATTATCAATGTGCATTGTAAACTATTACATTTAGTATCTTAATATTTCTTTGAATATTCCCCAAATACACATAACATAAATATATATGTTGTATTGGTTATACTTTAGGCCTAGGAAAAAAAACTCCTTTGATTTGCAAAAGCTGAGACCCCTTAAAAATTCTTTTCACTAAGGCTACAGGGACATGGTATACCTATTATTAGAACAAGATTCAGATTTCACATGCTGTGTTTGTCATATCAAGCCATGCAGCACACAGAAAACTAATTTTTTTAGATACAGTTAGTTATATGAATATTATTTAAGTGTTCAATATATAAAATCATGCAATTATTGCAACTTCCTGTGTAAATAAAGGCATAAATCCTTGTAAGAGAAATTTTCCCGAATAAGTCCTGCTTTGAAATGAAAATTCTAAGGAAAAATAAAAGAGAAGGTTAATATCATATTCATCCAGAAACAAACCAATTGCAATATCCTATACTGGAGTAAATTTTATTTTCACTACAAAATACAGTTCTACAATCTCTACTTCTACAAACACTCTATATATACTGTATGAATATGTATCTCTACAAAGCTCTAGAACTACAGAATTATACTCTATATCAGTGGTCCCCAACCTTTTTTGCACCGGGGACCGGTTTCAAGCAAGACCATTCTTCCATGGCCCGGCAGGGCGGGGATGGAGGTGTGGCAGGGGCGGGGCTTTGGTCATAAGGGGGCGGGGCTATGGACACGGTTGTAGTGTAGCAGTGCATACTTATAATTAAATAACATTTATAATGTGACTCAACTCACCATAGGTTTTGAATAAGTGCTCCATCACCCCCTTCTCCCCATCATTGCCTTCACCCCATCACTCCCTTCTCCCCATCATTGCCTTCTCCCCATCACTGCTGTCTCCCCATCATTGCCTTCACCCCATCATTCCCCTCTCCCCATCATTGCCTTCACCCCATCACTGCCATCTCTCCATCATTGCCTTCACCCCATCACTGCTGTCTTTCCATCATTGCCTTCACCCCATCACTGCCGTCTCCCCATCATTGCCTTCACCCCATCACTGCTGTCTCCCCATCATTGCCTTCACCCCATCACTGCTGTCTCTCCATCATTGCCTTCACCCCATCACTGCCATCTCCCCATCATTGCCTTCACCCCATCACTGCTGTCTCCCCATCATTGCCTTCACCCCATCACTGCTGTCTTTCCATCATTGCCTTCACCCCATCACTGCTGTCTCCCCATCATTGCCTTCACCCCATCACTGCTGTCTCCCCATCATTGCCTTCACCCCATCACTGCTGTCTTTCCATCATTGCCTTCACCCCATCACTGCTGTCTCCCCATCATTGCCTTCACCCCATCACTGCCGTCTCTCCATCATTGCCTTCACCCCATCACTGCCATCTAGCCATCATTGCCTTCACCCCATCACTGCTGTCTCCCCATCATTGCCTTCACCCCATCACTGCCATCTCCCCATCATTGCCTTCACCCCATCACTGCTGTCTCCCCATCATTGCCTTCACCCCATCACTGCTGTCTCCCCATCATTGCCTTCACCCCATCACTGCTGTCTTTCCATCATTGCCTTCACCCCATCACTGCTGTCTCCCCATCATTGCCTTCACCCCATCACTGCCGTCTCTCCATCATTGCCTTTACCCCATCACTGCCATCTAGCCATCATTGCCTTCACCCCATCACTGCCATCTCCCCATCATTGCCTTCACCCCATCACTGCCATCTCCCCATCATTGCCTTCACCCCATCACTGCTGTCTCCCCATCATTGCCTTCTCCCCATCATTGCCTTCACCCCATCACTCCCTTCTCCCCATCATTGCCTTCACCCCATCACTGCCGTCTCTCCATCATTGCCTTCACCCCATCACTCCCCTCTCCCCATCATTGCCTTCACCCCATCACTCCCTTCTCCCCATCACTGCCTTCACCCCATCACTCCCTTCTCCCCATCATTGCCTTCACCCCATCACTGCTGTCTCCCCATCATTGCCTTCACCCCATCACTGCTGTCTCCCCATCATTGCCTTCACCCCATCACTCCCCTCTCCCCATCATTGCCTTCACCCCATCACTCCCTTCTCCCCATCATTGCCTTCACCCCATCACTCCCTTCTCCCCATCATTGCCTTCACCCCATCACTCCCCTCTCCCCATCACTCCCCTCTCCCCATCATTGCCTTCACCCCATCACTCCCTTCTCCCCATCACTGCCTTCACCCCATCACTCCCCTCTCCCCATCATTGCCTTCACCCCATCACTCCCTTCTCCCCATCATTGCCTTCACCCCATCACTCCCTTCTCCCCATCACTGCCGTCTCTCCATCACTCCCCTCATGGCCTTCTCCTCATGTCCCCATCTCCTCCAGGGCCAGGCTACACAAACACAGACCAACACACACACAGACATACATGTACACACATTATACACACACACACATTATACATACACACAGACACCACCTCTCTCCTCTCACCTGCCCGCCGCCCGCGCTTCCTCGCACTGACACAGCAGCGGCCGCGCTCCTCTCTGTGTCACTCAGAGACAGGAAGCGCGGGCAGCGGGCAGGAAGCTGGACGGGTCCTTGCAGCTCCGCTCCTGCTATTCCCTCTTGCAGGCAGCGGAGCTGCTTGATCGCTCCCTGCCCGCCGCTAAGAGCTGCTGCGCGCTGCCCCAGCCCCCGCTATGCCACTGACCGCCCCTGGCTCCCCTTGTGTCCGCGGACCGGCAAGGGCACTGCAGCGGCCCGGTGCTGGGCCGCGGACCGGCGGTTGGGGACCCCTGCTCTATATAATAATTACATATAACTGACTAATACATTGTATAACACTTTTACACAACATATTATTACTTTTTTAGCCAACTCCTAAACCTAAACTTATTTCCCTGTAAAAAATGTCTCGAAAAGTTCTTGCGATTTTGAAGCTGATGGATTCTTGGAGCAGAGTATTCAGTTTAAAGCCAATGATCTCACTCACCACCTGCTTCTGTCTGTCAAATTCCACCATCTCCTTTACAGAAAGAAAATCAGAACTTTAAATTTTTCTTAACTCAAACTGTGAAGTTTTTCGGTGGTCCTTTGCATAATTTCATACGGTTTATAACAAATATGTGATTTTCTTCGTTCATAGATTTGATTTCGGGGATACTTTGATACAGGCTTCTCATAAGATTTTACTTTGCCTGTCTTTACAAAATTAGCACGATTTATTTCCCTTTCACGATTCTCGTGTTTTCTGGCAAAATCAAGGGATTGCCCACATTCAAATTAAGAATCTTTTTGTGACGCAATAACACGAGATGCAGGATTTAGAAACCAAAATTTGTTTACAAAACTCTTAATCATGGACTGTGTTTTGACATTCTCAATGACTGTTCTGTGCAAGCGGTCAAATATGGACATTAATGTGTAGGTACCTTACTTCCAATCAATCCTTAATTTTTGAAGAATATCAATATCTGGATAATTTTCATTTGATGCACAAAAAAAATCAGAATTTTTAATCTGTATTTATCATTTACGTTCACATGTGTTTCACCAGATATCTTTAAAGATAACCACCTGGCAAAGGTTACAGGAATCCACATTTTAAACAACAGGTTTTTTTCCTCGTTAGTTAAATCAAATTTGTCAACACAGCTTTCAAAAACCTCAGAGTTTCTACAAACATGGATTTTGTTATCATATGCAGGAATGATTTTGCATATTTTTAACAAATTTTTCCTTACTTTACTTCGGAGTTGGGCCTCTGAGTGGTCTATTTTTAGTGTTACGTCTTTCCCTTCTACGGCATCTACGTCAGTTCTGAAGTCTCCTTCTACTTCTCCATCTTGTTCCACATCTGCAAGGTCACCTTCAATGGCTGCTACAGACACTTGATTACAGTCTTGTTCAATCTCCCTAACTAACAGCCAATCTCGGGAACATCACTATTTTTCTTTGCACAGTCATTTTTGAATTTCTCTGTTACAAGTTTATGAAATACATCTACCATTTTAAAAATATTTTTAAATTTCTCTCTTTCTCTAGTAAAGGATAACAGCTTAGAATCTAACTTTAGATTCTCCACTTCACATTCTGCATATAAGCTGAGCCATAAAACGTCTAAATTAGACGACTCGTCTACAGACTTAAATTTCAGTTTACTCTGCTTAGAAAAAGAAGTAATGACATCCATTTTTCTTACCTTGAAATATCTCAGCTTGTAGTTCCTTTGATGGACAACGCTGGGCTCTTGTCTTCACAGGTCTACCTTGTAGTACTTCTCAATCCATCTGGCAATTCTTAGTCCTCACTTCTAGGTTCTGTCTGATTCTTGTGACTTGTCCATAATAGTGGAGTTCCTGATAACTTGCACATATGACGTTAGCAAAGTTCATTAAAATTCCCCCTTGGGCAAGTTGAGCGAAATCCACAAAAAAGTACAAAAATTCAGATCTCGCTGGCTCTCCAATGTAAAAAACGCGTATTCTTATATAATATTCAGGACTTGTTACCAGATAAAAATGTAGTGGTTTATTTGGATTCCTCCATCAAAGAAAAGATTATTACAGAAAAACAAAAAAATAGGTTCATGATTATAAAGAGATTGTCCATTTGTTCGTAGCAAAGCTTGTACCCTTCTTTCCCTGGTATCCCACATGGCAAATGGCGGTTGTCTCTGTTAGGCTTCTCACGTAGTGATCAAGTTACATACCAGCTGTCCATTCAATGTCGTGTCCGAGCAAGGATGACTCCTCAAGTCTGTCTCTCATGGTGGTGAAGGAAGGAGAGAGTGACCCCTAGAGTGAGCCATGAATTATATACGTTTCTAAAAGCACGTGGTCTATATATATATGGAGTTGACATTTACCATGCGCTAAACTTACAAAAATAACACGTGCAGTGTCAGCTGAAGGCACTGTTCAGTACAGAATTGTAATAAGAAATACCTATCCAAATTATTAATATTTAACACCTTCCCTATGCTTATTGCCAGGATCAGGCAGGGGTTAGTTTTCCTGCTCGGTGATAGGTGTGGAACCTATATAGGGATGCTAAGGGCAGACAGGGTGATGTTAGATCTGCCTAGAGGTCTCCACTCCCCCTTCCCTAGAGTTAGGTTCCCTTCCCCTTATCCCTTCGTGTTGCACTTGGTCTTTCCTACACTGTGTGTGACATTAAGAAACTCAGCTGTTCACTGTTAACCACTCCCATCTCCTATATAATCTGGGCCCTGGTAATCACTCATTGTCAGAGTAGCTTTTGCAACATGGCTGGAGGTTGCTGTTGGTTGTTATTTGAGAAGGCATTTAGTGCATTTATCTGTGATTGTTGCTAGGTTTTGGGTGTGTGTAAATTCCCATTCCTCTCCTACTTTGGTGTAACCCCATCCTCCACTCCCAGGTGCATTCCTCTGTTGTTTGTGTGAGTATACTTGTATGATTTTTTGTTATCCCTGTTCATATTACCTTGTCCCGGGACACCAGTCAACAGAGTTGTGACACATGTTCTCTACATGCTATTTTTCCCTGAGGAATCCATCCTTTGTATGGCGATACGCGTGGGATCTCATCCCACACTCAGGCTCTCTTTATTTTTGAGGCGCTGCTGGCTTCACTTATAGTCTGGGACATACTATGGTGCTGGAATGTATATGGATTTATTTGTGTGTATCTACACACAACTGCTCTGACTCATCATCTCTGGAGCATCTATAATTATTAAGTCTTTTTCATCTGACTTAGTTACTCAGCTCTTGTCAGGGGTCATCATTTTATTCCATCTCCTTTGGAAAGATAGAATGCATTCATCATTTTTTCTTTCCATCACGAATGCTGTTGGACCTCTTTTTCTTGGTATTGTATACACACCATTATCTTGGCTGCATACATCTTCATCTTTTTCTACTTTCTGCATATTTATTTTGTGCATATATCAGATCAATGTAGATTTGTTGTTGTGCCTATTCACACATATATATTTATACAGAGTCCTATATGTTCTAGCCAGCTATTTCTCTTCAAATAGAGCCTCTTTTGTGAGAGCCCTGTGTGGTGTGCCACAACCTTTATAATAAGGTGTGGTATTGTCTTGAGTTTCCTTGCATAAATTAGATGCAATTTTAATTGTTTTTAACATGTGTCCTGTTTTGTCATACATGTATCTTTTCTTGGTCATTAATAAAATTTAACTTTTTATAATACTATATTTCTTGTAAAATTGAGGTGTTCCCTTCCCATGGGTATGATCTCTTTTCTTATTGTTTTGTACATACCCTGGTGAACCCTCTTGTCTTTTTATATATATTTACACCTCCAGTGTGTTAGTGGTGCCCTCCATTTTCTTTATACTGTACATATGTTCTCTACACCGTCAAAATCTAAAGATTGTTTTTCTAACACTTCGGAGAGGAGTCACTTAAATCTTTTTATTCTTACAGATTGGATGGTAATAATCTGCCAGACACTGCCTGCATCCATTTGGCTTATGTAATAAAAAATAACGGTTCCCTAAAGAAACTTGACTTGTCTGATAATAATCTGTCTGGTCCACACTTCAGTGACTTGATCGAGGCTCTGTCTAGTCCAGTCAGCAGGATTGAGGAATTACGGTGAGTAGAAGACTAGACGTGTACAGAACGAAGATGTATGAGGAAGATATGAATGTATTTTATTTTATGCTTCGTACCATTGTTTAAAGGGAACCTGTCATCCCCTACAGGCATTTTTAAGTAAAAAAGCCACTTTGTGCAGCACTAATGCTGCATTCTGTCAAGGTGGCTTTTATTTAGCGTACCTTCCACCGCAGAAATAATCTTTTTTAAAATTGGTCAGACATACCTGATATTTGACAGGGGGGCAGGTCTTTCCCCCTCTGACAGAGACGCCTCACATACGTCAGTCATGTCCTGCTTTTGAATTTGGTGCCGCCGCCTCCTCAGCCCATTTCTTTTTCTCGCTCCTGAGCTCAGCAAAGTAGAGTGGTGCAAGCAGGCCCTGTGATGACGTCAGCACCATGTGACCAAGAGGGGCGGAGCTTAGCATAGCAGTGGTGCAGAAAGACTTGTGATGATGTCAGCGCCATGTGACCAGGAGGGGCGGAGCTCAGCATAGCAGTGGTGCAGAAAGACCTGTGATGACGTCAGCACCATGTGATCAGTAGGGGCGGAGCGGAGCAGGGCAGCGGTGAAGGAGGACCTGTGGTGACGTCAGAATGTTACAGTCATGCACGAAAAAAAGAAATGAACCCTGAGGAGGCGGCGCCAAATTCAAAAGCAGGACATGACTGACTGACTGATGTGAGGTGTCTGTCAGGGGGGAAAGCCCTGCCCCCTGACAAACTTCAGGTATGTCTGACTAATTTTAAAAATGATTATTTCGGCGGTGGAAGGGACGCTAAATAAAAGAGCCACCCTGACAGAATGCAGCATTAGTGCTGCACAAGGTGGCTCTTTTACTTAAAATCGCCTGGAGGGGTGACAGGTTCCCTTTAAGTGATGACGGAACCTTCATATGTGACATCTCTACTAATGATTGTATCGTCTCTTCATATCACTTCTCTATCCATGTCATGAAATGGAGGTTGTAAGAAATATCATCTGCCAATATTATTACTATTCTGTGATTTTCAATAATTTCTCAAAGGACAAAGAAAAGCAATATGAAAACACAAAGGGGACATTTATCACTAGAAATATCTAACCTGCAGTATAGAAATAGTACAAATGCCATGACACTGGAATTGTCGAGGCCCGGTAGGGAATAAACTCTTGCCAATCGTCCTCCCCAATCGGCACTACCACCTCCAAATACAATTATCCCCCCCCCCCCCTAAAATAAACAATAGCAATGAAAAATCTTTGGATAATTATGGCCACAGCAGCCTTTAACCCCTTAGTGACAGAGTCAGTTTGCAGCTTAATGACCGGGCCAATTTTTACAATTCTGACCACGGTCACTTTATGAGGTTATAACTCTGGAACGCTTTAATGGATCCCTCTGATTCTGAGACTGTTTTTTTCGTGACATATTGTACTTCATGATAGTGGTAAAATTTCTTCGATAAGTCTTGTGTTTAATTATGAAAAAAACAGATATATGGCGAAAATTTTGAAAATTTTGCAATTTTAAAACTTTAAATTTTTATGCCCTTAAATCAGAGAGATGTGTCACATAAATTTCTTAACAAATAACATTTCCCACATGTCTACTTTACATCAGCACAATTTTGGATGCAATATTTTTTTTGTTAGGAAGTTATAAGGGTTAAAAGTTGACCAGCGATTTCTCATTTTTACAACAAAATTTACAAAACCATTTTTTTTTGGGACCACATCACATTTAATGTCATTTTGAGGGGTGTACATGACAGAAAATACCCAAAAGTGGCACCATTCTAAAAACTAGACCCCTCAAGGTGCTCAAAACCACATTCAAGAAGTTTATTAACCCTTTACGTGCTTCACAGGAACTAAAGAAATGTGGAAGGAAAAAATTAACGTTTAACTTTTTTTTTGCAAAAAATTTACTTCAGAATCAGAACCAATTTTTTTTATTTTCGCAAGTGTTAAAAGAGAAAATCAACAACAAAATTTGTTGCGCAATTTCTCCTGAATATGCCAATACCCCATATATGGGGGTAAACCACTTTTTCAGCGCACGGCAGAGCTCGCAAGGGAAGGAGCGCCGTTTGACTTTTTCAACACAGAATTGGCTGGAATTGAGATCGGACAGCATGTCAAGTTTGGAAAGCCCCTGATGTACCTAAACAGTGGAAACCCCCCCACAAGTGACCCCATTTTGGAAACTAGATCCCTAGAACTTTTATTTAGATGTGTGGTGAGCACTTTGAACCTTCAAGTTTATAACGTAGAGCCATGAAAATTAAAAATAATTTTTTTTCCTCAAAAATGATTTTTTAGCCCACTAATTCTTATTTTCACAAGGCTAACAGGAGAAATTGGACCACAAAAGTTTTTGTGCAATTTGTCCTGAGTACGCTGACACCCCATATGTGGGGGGAACCACTGTTTGGGCACACGTCGGGGCTCGGAAGGGAAGGAGCGCCGTTTTGGAATGCAGACTTTGATGGAATGGTCTGCGGGTCTCATGTTGCTTTTGCAGAACCCTGATGTACCTAAACAGTGGAAACCCCCCCACAAATGACACCATTTTGGAAACTAGACCCCCCAAGGAGCTTAATCATATGAAAGAGGGGATGTATAAATGAACCAAAATACAAAAGGTATAATATATATATATATATATATATATATATATATATATATATATATATCTTTATTACATGTAAATTCAGATAATAAAGTGTTAAAATATTAGTCCTCACAGTGAAAATCAGAATTTAGCCACAAGATGGCGCCATAATTAGTAAAAAGCACAATAATACACAGCCTGATGGTAACACAGAAAAGTAATGAACATGAATAAATATAAAAATATCAAATATATATATATCCCTTATACTATCAATAAGGTGCATAAGTTAGCAGAAATGTGCAATACAATCAACAATTGTGTAATATGAGCACCTGTGCAAAATATGCAATGAAAAAAAGTGGTGTGCACAATGTGCTACCAACTGCTCCTTTAAGGAGATGTGTAACCATGTGAACACACTGCAATTGAAATGCAAAAAGCTGTGAAAGGGTCAATACCTACAATATAACAATAAAAGAATAGCCTCCACAATGTGCTAACAACAGCTCCTTTGAGGGGAAAGTGCAAATAAACAAATGAAGTGCAGATAAAGTGCCATTAGGGTGTGGCAAGGACAATACCTACAAAGTGCTATGGCAACCTAGGCTTCCCTAGGTATGTTTCAGCGATGATTGCCTTCTTCCAGGGGAGTGTGCAGTGTCAGAGCTGCATCTATTTAAGTGTATGACTGACCAATGAAAGGAATTGCTCACAGATGCACTGGATTATGCATGGCGCATGTGTGAATCATCACAGCCTGTCACCCCCATCTGCTGAAGCGTCATATGGAGGTGTCCCGGTCATGTGAGGCGAAGCGCCACGCCCACGTGTATCACCTGAGCATGATCCGAAGCCACACACCGAAGCATCACCGTGGAGACGAGATAGGAGACAGGAGAGAGGGGAGAATGAGCCCGCATGCGCACACCAGATCACATCGATTTTAGGAGAACGGACCGAGAGAAAAAAAAAAGAAAGGAATTGCATATATAAATGATATATACTGATATGTGATTATATATATTGGATACCCTATATTCACAGCTATTATTAGGAGGAAATTATTCACAAAAACCTTTTGAATATAATTATATATGTTAAAGTGACAGTGCTCAAAATAAATATATAGATATAATAAAAATATAAGAAAGCATAATCAAATTTAAATATAATAGCTATATGCAATATATGGTGCAAAAAGATCATGTACATATATATCTCTATATATATATATTACACATACAACATTATAACAAGGAACTTATCTAGATGTGTGGTGAGCACTTTGAACCCCCAAGTGCTTCCCAGAAGTTTATAGCGCCCGGGCGTGAAAATAAAAAATCATTTTTTTCCCTCAAAAATGATTTTTTAGCCCTCTATTTTTTATTTTCCTAAGGGCAACATGAGAAATTGGACCACAAAAGTTGTTGTGCGATTTGTCCTGAGTACACTTATGCCCCATATGTGGGGGGGAACCACTGTTTGGGCGCATGGGAGAGCTTGGAAGGGAAGGAGTGCCATTTTGGAATGCAGACTTTGATGGAATGGTCTGAGGGTGTCATGTTGCGTTTGCAGAGC
The DNA here is from genome assembly GCF_039654945.1 of Dendrobates tinctorius. Lineage (NCBI taxonomy): Eukaryota > Metazoa > Chordata > Amphibia > Anura > Dendrobatidae > Dendrobates > Dendrobates tinctorius. Next base: position 48,147,889 of record NW_027361687.1, read on the forward strand.
CCCTGATGTACCTAAACAGTGGAAACCCCCGACAAGTGTCCCCATTTTGGAAACTAGACCCCCCAAGGAGCTTATCTAGATGTCTGGTGAGCACTTTGAACCCCCAAGTGCTTCACAGAAGTTTATAACGCAGAACCATGAAATTAAAAAGTATTTTTTATTTCCACAAAAGTGATTTTTTTTTAGCCCCCAATTTTTAGACCCCCAAAATTGGTAAATAGTGGAAACCCCTCAATTATTGTGCCAACCCTAACCCCAACACACCCCTAATCCTAATCCCAACCCTAACCCTAATCCCTAATCCTAGTCCTAATTCACCCTAACCCTAATTCTAAACCTAGCCCTAACCCTAGACCTAACCCTAGCCCTAACCTTAACCCTAGCCCTAACCTTAACCCTAGCCCTAACCATAGCCCTAACCCTAACCCTAGCCCTAACCCTAGCAATAACTCTAGCCCTAATGGAAAAATGAAAAAAAAAATATTTTCTTTATTTCATTATGTTTGCCTAACTAAGGGGGTGATAAACGGGGGGGTTATTCACTTTTTTTTTTTATTTTGATCACTATGATAGTTTATCATAGTGATCAAAATGAATGAATGGAATCTGCCAGCCGGAGCCTGCAGATTCCCAGCGGGCACACAGCGCATGCGCCCGCCATTTTCCCCGGATCCAAGATGGCGGCACCCACCGGAGGACGTCGGCGGGACGCAGGACCACCGGGAGAGGACCCTGGCCAACGGAGAGGTACCAGGGAGGATCAGGGACCCTCTTTCTCTCTCCTCTGATGTGCGATCACATCAGAGAAAAGAGAAATTAAATGCAAAATTGTGGCTTTTTTTTCGATCGCCGTTATAGGGTTAATAACAGCGATCGCAAAAGTGTGGTCGGTAAAAACCGACCCGATTCATGTTCTCTGGGGTCTCGGCTACCCCCTGCAGCTGAGACCCCGGAGAAAATCCAATACTGGGGGGCGCTGTTTACTTAAGGTACTGTCACACTAAGCGATATCGCTAGCAATATCGCTATAACTTGTGACGTTATAGCGATATTGCTAGCGATATCGCTGTGTCTGATACTTACCTACGACCGGCTCCCCCACTGGTTATCGCTGATCGCACGAGAACGTCCAGGACTGTTTCTCGTCGTCAGCTTCCTGCAGCGCTTCCTGCTGTGACGACGAGCGACTCGTGGACGCGGGCGGGAGGACTCAGGATCGCCTGGTGTGACAGGTAAGTAGCGACCCCCGTCCCCAGCGATGTCGCTAGTGAGATCTGCCTGTGTGGCAGCTCACTAGCGACCACTTAGCGATGTACCAGCGATCCTGATCGCGTCATATCGCTGGTCAGGATCGCTGGTACATCGCTAAGTGTGACAGTACCTTTACTCCACAGCGCTGTGAATTCACAGCGCTGTGGTTTAAGTACCCTTAATTATCGCTGTTAAAAGGCATATCGGCGGTCGTTAAGGGGTTAAAACAAACAAACAATAAACATTGAAGTATAAATAACATTTACATTCACTGAGAAGAGTCCTTGAAGCTCCCAAAAATCTGGTGATTACCAAAATATTAAAATGAACATAAATTACCAACAATTACTCCCAGCTGTTACCCCATTGGCTCGAAAGCACCAAAACTGCAAGGGATCCAATGTTTACTAGAATTTCCTGGGGATCCGACAACTCTTGCCGAAATTCCCCTCCACATTTCACCAGATCCAACCATATTAATCTCCAAAAGAGGAAGCTATAAGCCAATGGATCCCCAGACCAATTTTTACCAACCTCAAGGACTCCCCTCAACCGCCATAAGCCACTATGACCCAAGAAAACCTACCAACCCGATGATCATCAACTCCCACAAATGAACAGGGCGGGCGGGACCAAGCTTGACCCCATAGAGCGGGAAATGAAGGGGCCCACCCCTAACCCGTCCATATAAATGTCCCCACTACAAAAACCAACCCCTTAATTTAACTATTCCCCACCCCCTCCAACCCAATGTCATGCCGGCCTCCACCCACTCTGTGGGGGGGGTTGGCTTTGCTCCAGCCTTCTCTTGACACTGGTATTGTCACGACCCAATGGGAAATAACTCTTGCCAATCGTCCCCCCCAATCGGCACTACTACCCCCAAATACAATTACCTCCCCCCCAAAAAATAAACAATGACAATGAAAATTCTTTGAACAATTATGGCCACAGCAGCCTTTATTTCAAACAAACAATAAACATATAGTATAAATAACATTTACACTCGCTGAGAAGAGTCCTTTATAGTTCCAAAAATCTGGTGATTACCAAAATATTAAAGTGAACATAAATTACCAACAATTACTCCCCGCCGTTACCCACTGGCTCAGAAGCACCAAAGCCACAAGGGTTCCAATGTTCACTAGAACTTCCTGGGGATCGGACAACCCTTGCCGAAACTCCCCTCCACATTTCACCAGATCCAACCATATTAAACTCCAAAAGAAGAAACCATAAGCCAGTGGATCCCCAGACCAATTTTTACCAACCTCAAGGACTCCCCTCAATCGCCAACATGAGGGGCCTTTGAACACCTCAAAGCCCCGAGACCCCACCAAATCGAAAAGCTATGGCCCTCTCGATGCCTTCTTGCAAATCAAGCGCCAAGATGTCGCTACCCACCGCATTCAGATGAACCCCATCGGCCAACCAAAAGTCATCTGTCCTTTTTTCCAACTCAAAATGCCTCACTGATATGCCCCCATTCCTAGAAACAAAAAGAGATACCGCCCTATTGACCTTTATTCTGGCTTTATCTGGGCAGCACGGTGGCTCAGTGGTTAGTGCTGCAGCCTTGCAGCGCTGGGGTCCTGGGTTCGAATCCCACCAAGGACAACATCTGCAAGGAGTTTGTATGTTCTCCCCGTGTTTGTGTGGGTTTCCTCCGGGTACTCCGGTTTCCTCCCACACTTCAAAGACATACTGATAGGGAATTTAGATTGTGAGCCCCCATCGGGGACAGTGATGAAAATGTGTGCAAACTGTAAAGCGCTGCGGAATATGTTGGCGCTATATAAAAATAAAGATTATTATTATCTATCTTCACCAATGACCCCGCATTCCGCCATCGTTTACACGGCACTATCTCAGACCATACAGCAATGATCCCAGAATAAGACAATCAAAACTGCAGCAAGTCGTGTTTAATATCCTTCACTAACTCCCCGAACGGCCGACCTCCCAAATCGTTACCGCCCACATGCAACATCAGAATATCCGGAGCTCTTTCCAATCGGGCACTGTTGTGAATCTCCTACAAAACCCTGTTCCAAGTCAACCCCCTGACGCCGAGCCATCTGACCACCGCTGTACTCCTGGGAAAACTGAGCTGTCTGCCCTCCTTCCGTACGTCAGCTCGCAATGCTCCCCACTAAACGTAGGAATGGCTGAAAATCCACACAAGCAATGAGGGGAAACCTGGAACAAAACATAAAGCTAAGAAAACAAAACAGCAACCGAACAAAACATTTTCACAGGAAACCTCCATACACTAAAACTCCCCAATTAACCCATGCGGCTTTACATACCACCGATAACACCAAGACTGCCACCTCCCAATGCGTTGAACAGCTTCAGCCCCCAGCCCACCTAACGCTGCCTCTGTTGCCACCTCAATACGAAAAGAATGGGGGGCAAAACGAGACTCATCAAGGCCCAGAGTGTGAACAGCCTTCCTGAAAAGCGCCGTAAACTGATATCTGGACAAAAACGAACCATCCGCATGACATAAAAGGGGGCCTTTCAACCTTGGCAAAAAGGCCTTAAAACGCTGTGAACACCTCATTGGACACATGAACGAATCTTTGACAGAGCCCAAAACCACATGCCTCCCCTTGCCCTTCTGATCCGTTTTTGATCTGCGTAACCAAAACGCTACACCTTGTGATGTCACTACAACATCCCTAGCCAGAATCCCACCCATTACAGATTTGCTCGGCGACACCAGTTCACCCACCCGCAAAGCCCCGATAAAGGCGAGAGAAAAAGCCAACCTGAAAAGGCATACTTCAAAATCCAAAAAACATAAGGATCCCAACACCCCCCCCAAGTTTTTCCAACAAACCAAAGGAAACAGGCCGCCTAATGTCCCCCGACCATTACTCCTCCGAAAACCCTTAACCGCTTGTTTAACTAAGAAGGATTTTGTCAAATCCCACTGGCCCTGCAACTTAAAACCAAAAGCCAAGGCTGCAACAACCCGCAATACCTTGGTCGACGACCAACCCTCAGCTGCCCCACGACTCAACCACAACTGTAATATTCCAACTTGATCATCCTTTGACAACTGATCTGTGCTTGCTGCCAAGAAGCCCTCCCAAGCATACCACACTGCCTGGTAAGCCACCCTGGTCTTCGGAGCCAACGAAGACCATATCAGAGATTCTGCAGCCCTGAGACTACAAAGCATCACCGGGCACTCCAACCCCTCGACATCTGCCGTCGGTGCCAACTCCTGAAAGCAATCTCACTGCAAACAAGAAAGAGTATCAGCAATGGCATTCCGGACCCCCTGCACATGAGACGCCGTCACATAACTTGGCTCCTTCTTAGGCACAACCCCCAAGGGGGACACCAACAAGTCCTCAAAAGGGGGTCCTTAAAGGGGCCCCCCCATGCGACCCAAACCAACCTCCATGCACAATTTTTCTGAAGCAACATTGTCATACAAAGCCACTGAATGCAAATTCTTATGCACCCGGGGATAACAAAAGAAGGAGCAGGAATTACAAAGCCTTCCTTAAAACCAGAATACAACAGGTCAACTTTGCCTCTGTCTGGGTATCTATTTAGATAAGGGACCATCTTTTCCAGCTTCACTGGTGTCTCCCCCTTGAGTATTGTTGCATTTGGCTTAGTTTTCCTGAAACATCTGACGGCGCCATGGGTGGAGCCACTGCAATGTGAGCAGAGGTGCTTAAATTTACAGTTGGCTCCAAATTTACACTGGTAATCATTAAACTGCCAGCATAAGCCAAACAGGGGTGAGCAATTCTCTGGGACCTTCTCACCTATAACGCTCGCCAAAATGGCAAAAGACTGAAGACAATTAACAAATGTTTGAGAGATCAGACGTCATCTGCGTTTTTCCTCCTCCTCTTTCTTACTGTCTTCCTTTTTACCCTTATCTAAATTGAACTTCTCCAAAGGAAGCAGGGATAAAATCTCCACATACTCATCCTTCCAAATTTTCTCCCTAACCTCTTTCTTGAGGTGCGCCCCCAACGGGCTTTCGAAACACATAAACCTCCCCATGCGCCCTATCATCCAAAAGTATACTGCACTCCTTCTCCGTCTGAACCGACACCAACACAGGATCAGAAAGCCTACCACCTGCTACCTGTAGAGCCCTACCTGGCAAAACACACCCACTAACCTGTGGGCCTACCCAAGCCGCCAAATGACCCGACGTCAACCTTCCCCCTTCTAAACATGTGAACAACTCCTGAACATTAAAAAGGAGGTCCCTTACGCTACCACTAGCCGAATCCCTGGAAACCCCACTGCTACACCATCATTCATCATCAGAAACCTGACTACCACTTATTCCCGGGAACAACAAAGACTGTGGACACGGACAAGACATAGAGCTATATTCACCAGGCTGCGAGGGAGCTGTGACCCCTCCAGCCGGAATGCCTGAATCCAGATGTCCATCCACCACGCTATCCCGACCCGCTGATTCCTCCGGAGCCCGATGCCTCAATCCAGGAGTCCCCGCATCCAACGATGACCCGGGTAGCTGGTCCATAGAGGAAAAGGGGGGTCCTGACCGAAATCCTGAATCAGCAAGCTGTGCCTGCGAGGCAGACCCTGTAGCACACAGCCTGCCATCTGAGTTAAACTGTAGCAGAAGGGAAGATGACACCCTAGGAGGTCCCCCAGGAGCAGGAAAGCATCCTGCCACCCCGAAAGAGGGGTCTGGCATACTCTGCACCGAGTCTTTGCTACCCGTTGCCACTATGCCAGTCATGAGCTCGCTGTCCCCCCATCCTGCAGAGGCCAGCTGCCTAGCAGGAGAATCACCCCGACGGGCCCCTGTGATGCCATAACTCCCTAGATGCCTGGCACCCACTGCCGCCAAGGAGGAGGAGGCCAGTACTCCTTGCCCTGGATGCATACCACCCGCTGCTGCTCTGCCTGTTGCCGTCCCAGCGTTCCTCTATGCTGCAGCTGAGGCGAGCCGCCCGGCAGGAACATCATCACGGCAGCCCCTTGTGATGTTTTGGCTCCCTAGATGTCCGGCACGCTCTGGCTCCGCGCCCAAACTAGAGCAAAGCGAAGGCCTAGTCACCACCACCTGGCATTTGGATTCCACTCCTGCGCCTCTGCTGGGTCCGGGGAGCCGAATCCGATGAAAGCCGCTCCAGAGGCCGAACTCTGCGAGGACGCCACTCCCAAACAGGGGAGTCCCCAGCCGGCCCTGCGCTTACGATGATCCTGGCCACCTGTCTCTCCAGCCAGCCACGGGGCTGCGACAACACTGCAGCCCGCAAGTTCTCCAGAGCCTGATCCACACTGGACATGGTGAGCTCACTATGCTGTGACCAAGCTCTTAATTTAACTATTCCCCCCCTCCAACTCACTGTCATGCGGGGGGGGGGTTGGCTTTTCTCCGGCCTTCTCTGGAGCCATTGATGGAAGATATTTATAATACAAATATGTATCAGATATAATAGATTAAGGACATACGTAAACCTCTTATGATGGTTATAGAACATATACTATAGACTAGTGCAATAAATTCTGTATGTATATTGCACCATGTACTATACATGATGCCATAAATTGCATCAGATTAGAATAGCCATTGTTTATTTGCGTAATTCTATTATACCAAATTTCCAACCTTTTTATAAATTTGTGCAAAATAATGTAATAAGTTGACTTTACAATGATTGACACTTGATTTTTATTATATACTCATAGCACTCATATGTCAGGCTCTTTCATGAGGTCTAAGCCCATGCTGTGTTGGTGCCTGGGTAAAACTGATGCTTGTGTAAGCAGAAGGACTGGGCTGGGGGTACCTTTCTTGCGCCGAGTACGGAACTGTAGGGCTGTCTCTCTATTGCCTGGGGGAAAGCTTACGCAACTGGACCAGCTATTGCACTCAGTAGCGGGGGGCGTAGCTAGCTCAGGGAGAGCAGAGCATGCACAAAAGCAATCAGACTTGGTGGGAACAGACAGTGCGCGGCAGGGAGAGGTGAGCACTCTGTCCCTACAGGACCGTAGCAGCGCAGGCTCACGTCTAGAAATCCCCACAGGCACCCGCAGAGACTGTGGAGAGAGACTTTGAGTTCGTTGGCTCTCTCAAAAGAGGGTGCCGAACACTGCGGGCCTGCTTGTGCTGCACTCGTACCGCTTCAGAGAGACCAGGTACCAGGTATGTGACCGTGAACTGTGCCCTGACCTCCCGGTCCATATCTGCGGAGCCACAGTGGTCTTGAACTGTGTTGCGGCCTGCACTTTGCTCGCGACCACAATCCCCGGGTATCAGACGAATTGTTGTCGTCATGACTTCACCTTATCCTCGCTTACCTCAGGACCTCACCGGAATGATCCTTCGCTGACTGCTGTTGGCGCCACCGCTCCATATCAGTGGATCCATCAACTGGGGGTCGACTGTCCGGATAAGTTATTCTTTAAGAACTTGTTTTCGCCTGATCACTGGTGTTGCCTCTTTCTCGATATTCCCCTGTTGTTTACCCCCATTACTGTAATAACTCTGCAAAACTGCTTAACTCCCTGCGTGGAGTATATCTCTGTTCAAGTAAATACGTTAACCCTTGATCTGTCTCCCGTCTGTCACTGCATCCTGTAATCTGCTCCTGCTCACACTTGGCGTAGTCGGCAGGATGCAGTCTTCCAGCATGCAGGAGGCAGATCAAGAGGTTGGGGGTGCTCCAAGGACCAGTATATGCTTGGGAGCAATGCTGAGTAACCTCCAGATATTCACCAGAAGCAGCACTCTGTTATGGGACTAGACTGAGCGGGTCAGGGGTATGTTGAGAATGCATCCCATGACCCCAGCATTAGAGGCATAGGTTGCTGTGATGGCTTTAGACGAGGAGGCGAGGAGTTCCATCATGCACCAGCCCCTCCGTGAATGGGATACCTTTGATAAGGTGGTACAAATACTGGAGGAGATGCACGGAGACCCTACAGACATTGGACAATTGCGCATGCGCCTATTTAGTTGTGTACGAAGGGAGGGGGAGACAGTGACCCAGTACATGAACACGCTGCAAGAGATCCATACTGTAATTTTTAAGCTCGACAGTGTAGGAGTAGGGCCCTCTGATATAGTGCTGTGAGATCAGTTAGTGGCAGGCTTGAGAGGCACAGTGTTGAAACAGGCCCTGCGAGAGTGTTTACGGGTATATCCGCGCATGACCTTTTTAGAAGTTGGGGCTGAGGCACGTGTACGTGAGCAAGAGCAGGGTGTGACAGTCCCGGCCGTGAAGGTCCGGAGTGGGGAGGTATCTCTAGCACTGGCAGCCGAACCGAGTTGGGTGAGAGAGCTACTGAAAGGACTTCAGGACATGTGGGAAGAAATATCTGACTCCAGGAGGAAACCTTCAGTACCACCACACCCCCGTGAAGGAAGAACTGGCCCAGAGCCACGGCGGGAAACGAAACCTACTCACAGAGAAGCTCAACCCACCTGTTACAACTATGGAGAACCTGGACACTTGGCTCAGGGATGTATCCGGCAGGGGTGATCCCTTCAACATCATCTGTTAAACTAGGGGGCTCCGTGGCTGGGGGATGCCGCCCGGAGCCTGAACAGTTAAGGAGAGCAAGAAGTCCCATAAGTTCAGTATCCTTGTGTCCTCTCATATGGGACGATGAATGGTCGGGCCATTCGCTGTTTAGTTGACACCGGCCCTCAAGTAACCACAATGCCGTTGTCATACTTCAGAAGACATTTCTCTGAGGCAATGCGGCTTGAATGGGGTCCAGTGATCAAGATGATAGCTGCAAACCAGTTGCCCATCCTGGTCGCAGGGGTGATTTGGATGCAAATCACCGTATGTGGTAAAAACGTGGGTCGAAAAGGAGTCGTGTTGACCGGGGGGGCGACCCTGGCAGTGGCCCACTGTGACTTTAGGGGTGAACGTGCTAAAAGAACTTGGAAATCTTCTGATCAATGAGTCGTCAGACGTGTTCTTGAAGCAGTGGAGCTCTCGCACTCCCCAAAGGAGGCTGTTTCAACAGTTGATCCGAGTGGCGCAGGCCCAAGAGACTTCGAGCAACGGAAAAACCTTAGGGAGACTGGTAGTCCCAGCCACAGCCAACCTTGTCATGCCACCAGGTCAAACACTGCCCATTCGAGCCTGTACTCCCCTGGAAGGGGTCGAAGTTCAAATAGAGCCAGCTTATATGGAGCAGCTACCTCCAGGGCTCCTTGTTGCGCGGACGCTAGCCACTGTCCACAACGGTAATATACTATTGTGGTGTGTCAGTCTCGGAGAGGACAATCTCACACTTCCGCCTAAAAGTGAAGTAGCACAGATCTTGGGCACGCCTGAAGAGCTGATACCATCGAAGGCTGTCCAGTTAATGGTGAAACAGGGAGATCCTTGGACAGTGTGTCTTCTGAACCAAAACCACAACACCTACAGGAAGGACGCCAAATTCTAGAACAGATGCAGGCTGAACTATTGGAGCTCTCACCACAAGTGCTACAGGTGGAAGCTCTGCTCGGGCGAATCCAGGATGTTTTTGCCCTCCATGATGAAGATTTTGGGTGTTCCACGATCACCCATGAAATTCTAACTGGGAATGCTGCACCTATCCAAGTGTGAAGGCAATGCTAATACAAATGTAACAGAGTGGAGTGATTAGAGAAAGCCAAAGCCCATGGGCAGCCCCCATTGTACATGTGCGGAAAAAGGATGGGACTCTGCTGTTCTGCATGGACTATCGGAAATTGAACGCTTGTACCATGAGGGATTCGTATCCCCTACCCGGAATTGAGGAATCATTGTCCACTCTGGGGAATGCAAAATGCTTCATGCCGTTGGATTTGGCCCTCGGATATTGGCAAGTCCCCATGTCCGAGCAAGACTGAGCAAAGACAGCCTTCATATTGCCTATGGGGTTGTTTGAATTTAACCGGATACCGTTTGGCCTGGCCAATGCCCCCGGGAGCTTCCAACATTTGATGGAGAGATGTCTGGGATTTTTAAACTTCAAAGCCACCCTCATCTATCTGGATGACATTATTGTTTACGCAGCCACTTTTGAGGAACATCTGCAGAGACTGGAACAAGTATTGAGTCGTCTACAGAAACATGGCTTGAAGGAGAAGCCTCAGAAGTGCCATCTTTTTCACACCCAAATTGAATACTTGGGACTTGTCACGTCCGTGGAAGGGGTAAGACCATCATGGGAAAAAATCACAGTGGTGCAGGATTGGCCCACCCCAAAGACTGTAATGGATGTTCGGGCTTTCCTATCACTCACAAGATACTACTGACGATTTGTGAAAAATTCCCCTTGCGTTGTAAATCCTCTAATGCAATTGCTGAAAGGATTACTGTCGGGTGCAAAAAATAGGACCATTTCGTGGGGAGGCCGTCAAGAGGATGCATTTCGAGCTTTAAAGATGGCGTTAACTGAGGCACCTGTACTGGCATATGCAGATTTCTCCAAACCGTTTATTCTCCACACTGATGGAAGTCTACATGGGCTGGAAGCTGTGCGTCCCTTATACATGGCGGAAGAGAGCGAGTGATCACCTACTCAAGCCGGTCTCTCTACCAATCAGAACGAAACCCGGACAACTACAGGTCTTTTAAGCTGGAATTGTTGACGTTGTTGTGGGCCACGACTGAGAAGTTTGCTGAATACCTGTCCAGGTCCGAAGTTCTGGTGCGCACTGACAACCCTTTAGCCCACCTGGAGAATGTGAAACTGGGGGCCCTGTAGCAGCAGTGGGTGGCCCAGATGGCTAAATAAAGGTATAAGATCGCTTACCGGATAGGAACTGAGATTACCCACGCAGATGCTTTGTCTAGAGCAACACACGAGCGACCTGGACCTAACCGGGATAAAGAATTGGAGGCTGAAGAAATCCCTGAGTTCCGACCTCCCACCAGGACGATGGCAGCTATGCAGGAACAGATTCAGACGGCACTAATAGCATGTACCCTGGGGCGATCTCGTGACAAATGGGTACGACTTCAGCAGGAGGATGGGGAACTCGCTCAGATAAGACAGTGGTGGCCCTAAAACAGCTGCCCATCCAAGGAGAGAGAGAGACGCCCTGTCCACGGGAACTTTGCAGATCCTTCGCCAGTGGAAAAGACTTCCACAGAATGATTTATTGTATCGGAAGATACAGCTAAACTGAGAACTGGGAAACACCTGGCAGGTGGTGCTTCCCGAAACGCTGCTTCATAACGTGGCCACGGAAGCATATGAAAGAGGGCCTACTTTGGTCAAGAAAAGACATTGAAGTGGCTAAAAAAGGTAATTTATCATCCTCTACTGAAGATCGCTGTAGAGGAAACTTGCTGGCAGTGTAGAAGCTGTGAGTTAGCTAAACCTTCTAAACAGAGAGCAGCTTACGCAGACCATCATAACTTCCGCCCTCTTGGAAGTGTTGATGATAGATTACCTAACTATAGGCCCAGCTCATCTTGGATACGAGTATTGTCGGGTGATGATAGACCACTTCACCAAATTCGCAGTGGTGACTCTGACCCAGGATCAAACTGCTGAATCAGTGGCCCAGGCCATTTGTAGGGACTTCATCTAGGTTTATGGCTGTCCAAAGAGGATTCACTCCGATCAAGGTGCCTTTTTCCAGGGGCGATTGATGGAAGAACTGCATCGCCTGTATCAGATAGAGAAATCTCAGACAATGCCTTACTACCCTCAAGGGAATGGGGCCTGTTAGCGGTTCAATTGGAACTTGATCCAGATGCTGAGGACATTAGAGGAAGACAGGAAAGTTCGCTGGGCTGAATTTGTGGCTGAGCTAGTTTTGGTATACAATACTCGAGTACATCGCACCACAGGATACATGCCCTACACCTTGCTGTTTGGCCGACGGGGATGAGAGATCACTGAGCTGGAGTTGGATTCAGAGGAGGATTACCCACTGATGGGGGTGTCCACCTGGGTCAGAGAGGGACAGCTCTCAAAATCAGAGATCGTGTGTTAGTCCGAGACAAACGTCTTCGAGGCAAATTGGAGTATTGGTGGGAAAAGTATCGGGTGAAGCGAATGGTCAGCTCTGAAGGTCTCATATATGAAGCTCAGTGTGAAGGCAAAGAAGATGCTCCCACTCGGAATATGTTACATCCTTGCATCTCAAAGGATCCTGATTAAATGGAAGAAACACATGTTACATCCTTGCATCTCAAAGGATCCTGATTAAATGGAAGAAACACAAAGTGCACCTGAAGTACTTCTTCCTGCAGCTGTTGACTGTGATGGAGAAGAATTCGTCGACTCACCCTATGCTAGCCCAGAAGAGGAACGGGTTCTTGAAGCTCCGGAGATGGCTGTTCCACTGGATCTGGACACTTCCCCGTCCTCGCCAATTCCACCTGACTCTACTACCCAACTTGACTCTACTTCGCAGTCTGACTTACGCCACACTGAACTGACAACAGCTGGAAGACCCCCCAACAGTTACAATCAAGACTAATTTATTTAGCAGAGACTCATCTGGGAAATGGAAGTATGTCAACAGTTGCTAGAAGAACTCTCGACCGTGGAATGGCAAGCAAAAGGAGAGGGGGAGTGTAATCAGAAGGACCGGGCTGGGGGTACCTTTCTTGTGCCGGGTCCGGAACTGTCAAGATTGTCTCCTCTGTTGTCCTGGGGAAAGCTTAAGTAACTGGACTGACCTTTGCACTCACTAGCAGGGGGGCGTGGCAAGCTCAGGGAGAGCGGAGCGTGCGCAAAAAGCAATCAGACTTGGCGGGAACAGACAGCGCGCGGCAGGGAGAGGTGAGTTCTTCATCCCTGCAGGACCGTAGCAGTGCAGGCCCGCACCTGGGAATCCCCGCAGCCACTCGCAGAGACTGTGGACAGAGACTTGGAGTGAGTTCGTTGGCTGTCTGAAAACAGGGTGCAGAACACTGTGGGCCTGCTTGTACCGTGCTCGTACCGCTTCAGAGAGACATGGTATGTGACCGTGAACTGTGCCTTGACCTCCCGGTCCATATCTGCCGAGCCACAGTGGGCTTGAACTGTGTTGTGGCCTGCACTTTGCCCGCGACCATAATCCCCGGACTAAGAACCCTGCGTAAGATATCAGAGACGAACTGTTGTCGTCAAGACTCCATCGGATCCTCGCTTATCTCAGGACCCCCCCGGAACAAGCCTTTGCTGACTGCTGTCGGCATCACTGCTCCGTTTTGGTGGATCCATCACCTGGAAGCCTTCTGACTGGATAAGTTATTCTTTAAGAACTTGTTTTCGACGGATCACCGGTGTTGCCTCATTCCCCTTATTCCCCTGTTTTTTACCCCCATTAGTGTAATAACTCTGCAAAACTGCTTAACTTCCTGCGTGGAGTATACTGTATCCCTGTTCAAGTAAATACGATAACCCTTGAGCTGTCTCCCGTCTGCCACTGCATCCCGAAACCTGCTCACGCTTGTTTCCTCTGTCCACTCCCGCCAACCACGAACAACAGAGAGGGGATGATTATCCTCTTCATCTCCTGACAGTTGCTCACCCATCTCCACTTCCTCCTCCATTTGTTCACTCACAGTTTGTCTGGTATCACCAGCCCCCCACTATTGCAGCAATCCACCCTCCCTTGGCACTCGCCTGTGTGACAACAGTCTGGAACTTTAAGTCAATGTTATCCCTTCTGCATACTCCTCTGCTTCCACCCATTCCTCTGGGACCACCATTTCCTCCCGCAGTCTATTCAAAGTCTGCTCCAGCATGTAGTTGACCGGAATAGTGATGCTGTTGATGGCATCGTCAGCACTGACCATCTTAGTAGCTGTTTTGAAAATGTACTGAAGGGTGCAGCGGTCCTTAATCTGTGCCCACTCGATAAACGTGATATGCGCCACGTCCGTACTGCATTGGCCCAGGCTATACGACATGTCAGGGCTCTTTGCTGCTGCCACGGTCACTGCAGCATGCACAGTCGAATTCCATTGTGTCAGCACATCGCATACCAACCTATTAACTGGCATAAACAGAGACCTCTGTATCGATACAAGTCGATGACCTGAGGGGTGCGAACAGCAGAATGAGCACACATCTTCCGTGCTTTCTGCAGCAGCTCACCCAGGCCAGGATAATGGATGAGAAATTGCTGTACCACCAGGTTGAGGACATGAGCCATGCAAGGCACATTACAGGGTTTGTCCTGCAAGCCTTGAGGATTCCAAGACTTGTGGAGAAGCCTCTTCCATGCTTGCCCCCAAAGCCACCAAAGTCACCCAGTGCCCAGTCAATGAGATGTAATGCCCTTGGCCATACTTACTCATCCAAGTGTCTGTGGTGAAATAAACCTTGGCAGACATAGATTTAGTCAAGGAACGGGTGATGTTGTCTGCGACACACTGGTGTAGCGCAAGCACAGTTTTCTTAGAGAAGTAATGGCAACTGGGCAGCTGGTACTGAGGGACTGCAAGGGCTATCAGCTTTTCGAAATCATCTGTATCTACAAGGCGGAAAGGCAGCATTTCCATGAACAACAGATTGGAGATGGTGGAGTTCAACCTCTTAGCTATGTCATGTGTAGGAGAAAACAATCTTTTATGTGACCACTAGAGTTGAGCGAAACGGGTCGAAAAATTTCAAAAGTCGCCGACTTTTGGTAAAGTCGTGTTTCATGAAACGAAACCCGACCCTAGGGTGAGGTCGGCCACGAGCTCGGCGACTTTAGCGCCAAAGTCGCGTTTCAAAAGTTTGTTTTCCGCCCTTTTTCAGCCAATCAGGATCCACGGACACTGTGGGCAACGTGATGACATAGGCAGGGGTCACCACCATCTTTGAGAAGGGCATGCAAGTGATTGGCTTGCTTTGGGGGGTGTCACAGGGGGTATAAAAGGGCGTGCACGCCGACCGCCATGTTACTCATGCTGATCTCAGAATAGGGAGAGCTGCTGCTGATTCTGTAGGGAGAGCGTTAGGCAGGGAAGAAGACACCAAAAACTGCTTCTGCTGCTAGCGCTTTTGCCTGTACAACACACCAGTCACTGTGTGTGCAGTGCAAGTGGAGGCTATATTTTGCTGGATCAGCTATGTTGGTTGTTAGGCTGCCTTATAAGGCTTCCTGATAGCTGCATTGCTGTTTTCCCACTGCTCTGCAAACTGCTTTTTTAAAAGCAATCCAAATTTTTTTTTTTTTGTCCTGGTGAGGTACTGAGCGTGCATTTTTTCATTTTTTCACACCATACAGCGGTGTACGCGCCTCACACAGTACCGTGTAACAGCTGTTATCACGGCCACAGTGAAGCTATCTGTGTGTGACTCTGTAAGGATAAGTCGAGGACATGTTCCGTTCTTACAGACCTCCACCTTCTAGTTTTGTCTGGTTTTCAAACAGTTAAGTATATTTGCTGTTTGATCACATTCAAAACTATAGAGAGACAGCGTGTGTCAGTCCGTATACTTAAAAAACACGGAGCTTGACAATTTTACGGACACCGGATAGCGGTGTACGTGCACGCTCCTCTCTCAGTACCGTGTAACGGCTGTTATCACGGCCACAGTGAAGCTATCTGTGTGTGACTCTGTAAGGATAAGTCGAGGACATGTTCCGTTCTTACAGACCTCCACCTTCTAGTTTTGTCTGGTTTTCAAACAGTTAAGTATATTTGCTGTTTGATCACGTTCAAAACTATAGAGAGACAGAGTGTGTCAGTCCGTATACTTAAAAAACACGGAGCTTGACAATTTTACGGACACCTCTCTCAGTACCGTGTAAAGGCTGTTATCACGGCCACAGTGAAGCTATCTGTGTGTGGCTCTGTAAGGATAAGTCAAGGACTTGTTTCGTTCTTACAGACCTACACTCTAGGGAGATTCCTATTCTGCCCAATTCTATATACACCTTGTAGTTTGTCATACACTAGCCAATTTCTGCCTGTGACATAGCGGTGTGATATTCACTGGGCCTCACACAATCCAACAGTGTCCATAAGGGTGTTCAGAAATTCTACATCTCCCCTGTCCTATAGTGACATTTTTCACACCTGCGACATCGAGCCTGTGACATAGCGGTGTGATATTCACTGGGCCTCACACAATCCAACAGTGTCCACAAGTGTGTTCAGAAATTCTACATCTCCCCTGTCCTATAGTGACATTTTTCACACCTGCGACATTGAGCCTGTGACATAGCAGTGTGATATTCACTGGGCCTCACACAATCCAACAGTGTCCACAAGTGTGTTCAGAAATTCTACATCTCCCCTGTCCTATAGTGACATTTTTCACACCTACGACATTGAGTATGTGACATAGCGGTGTGATATTCACTGGGCCTCACACAATCCAACAGTGTCCACAAGTGTGTTCAGAAATTCTACATCTCCCCTGTCCTATAGTGACATTTTTCACACCTGCGACATTGAGCCTGTGGCATAGCGGTGTGATATTCACTGGGCCTCACACAATCCAACAGTGTCCACAAGTGTGTTCAGAAATTCTACATCTCCCCTGTCCTATATACACCTTGTACCTTGTTTTACATTACTATATAGTTTGTGGGATTTTGTGTATATTTTTACCAAAAATGAGGAAGGCTGGTGGAAGAGGCCATGGAATTGGGCGGGGGTTGCCAGCTGGTAATGATGGTGTTGGTGGTGGATCTGATGGTAGTGGCAAAAGCAAAATAGGACCGAATGCAGGAGGTGTTGAGCCTGCGTCATCGTCTGGCTCCACAAGGCCTCGAAGGCTTAGTTTTCTAGGAGTTGGCAAACCGCTTTTAAAGCCAGAGCTTCAGGAAAAAGTTTTGGCTTACATTGCTGACTCAGCCTCCAGCTCTATCGCCTCCTCTTCTGAAGTTGTAAAAAATAAAAGCACCGAGTCGTCATTGGAGGGTCATGTTCATGAACCACACCTTTCCTTGTGTCCTTCACCCCAACCAAGATTGAAGGATGACGCAGGCCATACAACTGATTACTTCATGGGGCTGTTTTCACATACCATGCCTGGGTTATCAAGTGAAATGGTGAATTACCCAGGCCAAGATGAATCTGACATGGAGTGCACTGATGCACAGCCACTGATAGATGATTCTGCTGGTACATTCACTCAGAGCACTACATTGTCCTCGCAGTGTAATGAGCCAGATTCTGACCCTGAAGAGACTCAGGTGCCCCTTCCCGCATACTATACCACCATACACGGTGACACAGAGGAAGGTGCACATGACATTGAAGAGGAGGTGATGGATGACTCAGTTGTTGACCCAGATTGGCATCCATTGAGGGAAGAGGGTGCTGCTTCCAATAGCTCAGATGAGGAGGAGGAGCATCCACAGCAGACATCGACATCGCAACAGCTGTTATCTGGCAGGCCCGGAGCACTCCAAAGACAGGTTCCAAAAATCAAGAGTTGCTGGACAGCTTGTCCAGACGGTCAAAATAGCACAGCGTGCTAGGCCGCAAAATGTCTTCCAAAGTAGGAAGAGTGCAGTGTGGCACTTTTTTTAACAAAATCCTCATGATCAGGCCAAGGTTATCTGTAAGAAGTGCGCAAAGACCTTTAGCCGAGGGAAAAATCTGAAAAATTTGAATACCAGTTGCATGCTTAGACATTTAACCAGCATGCACTTGCAAGCGTGGACACAACACCAAACCTCAAGTACCACAAGTGCAACTGATCACAAAGAAGGTAGTCAGCAACGCTACATTGTTTCCCCCACTGTAAGCCCACCGGTTAGCACAGCAGCAAATGTTGAGGTGTCGTTGCAAGGCCAAAGCAGTCAGGGAATCCCACTGTTATATCAACGAAATACTGAATCTAGGTCATCAGAAAGAACACCAGCTCCATCACCATCATCAACCCTCTCTCAGTCCGCCCTGTCCACCGCTAGTTCCACCATATGCAGCTCTCGTGTCCAGCTCACCCTCCCAGAGACTATGAGTAGGTCAAGAAAGTACTCAGTCTCTCTTCCGCGTACACTGGGTTTGAACGCCCACATTGCCAAACTAATCTCGTTAGAGATGATGCCCTATCGGTTGGTGGAAAGCGCAGCTTTCCGCGAACTCATGGCCTATGCAGTACCACGCTATGACCTACCCAGTCACCACTTCTACTCTCGCAAAGCCATCCCAGCCCTCCACCATCATGTGAAAGACCGCATTGTCCATGCACTCAAGCAGTCAGTGAGTGGAAAGGTGCACCTCACAACAGATGCATGGTCCAGTCTGCATGGCCAGGGCCGTTACGTGTCCATCACTGCGCACTGGGTTAATGTGGTGGATGCAGGGTCCACAGGGGACAGCGGTGGTGGGACAGTGCTGCCTAGCCCACGGTATAGGAAACAGTTGGCTGTAGGCGTTCGACCCTCCTCCTCCTCCTCCTCCAGAAGCGAAAGCTCATCCACAGAGCGCAGTCGTACGAGCACTCCATCTGCAGCTGCCACTGTTGCACACGAGGTGTCCCCCTATCGAGCAGCTAGTGGAAAGCGTCAGCAGGCTGTGTTGCAGATGATGTGTTTGGGCGACAGACACACCGCAGAGGTGCTGGCCGAGTACTTTCAGCGACAAACTGAGTCATGGCTGGGCAGTATACATCTTGAGGCAGGCAAGGTAGTTAGTGATAACGGCCGTAATTTTGTGGCAGCCAGAGCCATTTCAAAACTCAGCCACATACCTTGCTTGGCTCACACCTTGAACCTGGTGGTGCAGTGCTTCCTCAATAATTATCCGGAGTTAACAGGCTTGCTCCAGAAGGTGCGAAGACTGTGCGCGCACATCCGCCGGTCGCCTGTACACTCCATTCGTATGCAGAAGCTGCAGCGATTGCTCCACCTTCCCAACCACCGCCTCATTATCGACATTGCAACAAGGTGGAACTCCACCCTGCACATGGTTGAGCGGCTGTGCGAACAGAGGCAGGCCATAATGCATTTGTGGGAGGATACACGGCCAGGCACTTTGAGAGCAGACATGGAGTTGACAGGTGTGCAGTGGTCGAAGCTGAAAGACCTCTGTAAAGTCCTTCAGTGTTTTGAGGAATGCACACGGCTGGTAAGCACAGACGATGCCATCCTAAGCATGAGCATCCCACCTATGCGTCTGCTCATGCAAACTTTGACGCACCTTAAGGAGCAGGCGTCTGCAGCCAATGTTGATGAGGAGGAAGAGGAGGAGGGAATCCTTGATGACATTCAGCCATTGTCTGCTCAGGGACCTCTCCTGGACGAGGTGGAGGAAGAAGAGGAGGAGGAGGATGATGGGGATGATTACTTAGGGGAGGAGGATGCATCTCGTGGGGCAAGTGAAAATGTTGAAGTGGCAAGGTCTGGTACAGGGTTTGTGCGTGACTGGAGGGATGTGGATTTGCCAGAAAGTGCTCCTCCAACCAGCACTCGCAGTGCATCATTGACACCAGGAACATTGGCCCACATGTCAGATTATGCCTTGCAGATCCTAAAAAGGGACCCCCGCATTGCCAAAATGATGAACGATGACGACTACTGGTTGGCCAGCATCCTGGATCCATGCTATAAAGGCAAATTACAAAACATCATGCCACAGGAGAACCTTGACCTAATATTGGCTAATAAACAAGCAACTCTGGTAAACCGGTTGGTTGAGGCATTCCCAGCACACAGCAGCGGTGATGGTTCTCACACGAGCCGTACGGGCCGGGGGCAGCTTGGCAGAGGTGTTCGTGGTGCACACAGCAGAAGTGGCGTTGGAGACAGGGGTTTCATGACAATGTTGTGGACTGATTTTTCAAGTCCCGCTCACACAACTGGTAATACTGCATCGATGGAAAGTGACAGGAGACAGCAGTTGTCAACTATGGTTACAAACTACTTTTCCTCCCATATCGATGTTCTCCCGCACAGGTCATTCCCCTTTGACTATTGGGCCGCTAAACTGGACACCTGGCCTGAATTGGCACAATATGCCTTACAGGAGCTCGCTTGCCCAGCTGCAAGTGTGCTATCGGAAAGAGTCTTCAGTGCAGCTGGATCAATCCTGACAGAAAAAAGGACCCTTCTGTCAACCCAAAATGTGGATGATCTATCCTTCATTAAAATGAACCATGCATGGGTTTCCAAGGATTTTGTCCCACCTTCCCTTGATGACACATAGGTTGCCAGAAAAATGGCTTGCTTTGGTCCTCCTCCTATTCCGCGAACTTGACCTATTTCGCCTTTTGCAGCAGCTGAATGTCCCACATCAACATATGCCACTTTGTAAACGGCCCTAACTGGGCAGCCCCCCCCATGGCCGGGGTCACCACCTAGCGCACGAAACCGTGCGAGTGCCATTGCCCTGGACAGGTGGGTAGGCCGACTCTTGGGCGCGGGCACTGGCACAGGGTCCCTCATAGTGCAATCAAGTGTCTCTGACGGTGGTGGTGCACACCCGCCGTCAGACACACCGCCGTACTATGAGGGGCCCAGTGCCAGTACCGACGCCCATGAGTGTGCCCCCCTTGCTTGGGCAGGGCCCCAGCATTTGCAATGTTTACCTCTCCCTGCTCCTCCGTTGTGTAGTCTGGGCTGTCAAAGCCTTCACTGGGAGTGCCACTACAAATTGATTGAACTGAAAGATGATGGTTAAGATGTAGCTATGCCCTGTCCTGCTGGCCGGGCTCTAGCTCCAGATGATCAATGGCTTCCATTTCTTATGGACGTCGACTCACAATGACATGCAGTGGTGGTTTATCATCAGCTTTCACAGTTTTCCTACTCACAAACATGTGACATTCCGGCGCACATTTTAAAATGTGCCCTCTCAGCCAATCAAATAGAATCGCCTACGGCCTGTGGATTCTGTCTTTTGCACTCCAAAGTTACGTGACAGATCATGATAGCCAGTGAGCACCATGTTTACATCGCTCCCTGTGATAAAAATTTGATTGAGATGAGTAACAGTGATGGAATCAACGGAAGTGCGATACAGCAAGACTTTATTCACAAAAAAATGTTTTCACTGTCTCGACACACAAATTAATTGAGGGTCAGCATCGCCTATGAGAATTGTGACGGAAGTTTTTCCCGTGAATAGTAATTCCTAGATTTCTGCAATCACTAGCCTTTATGTCAGTAATTGTATGCATCTCATTTCCCATTGCAGAGAGGCTGGACTGTATTACTGAGACAGAAATATATATGAAGATTTAAAAATAACACCAAAAGTATATAGTTGTGTACGCCTCAAATGCATTTCCTTTTTTCCACTTTTTAGATTGCTGTGTAATCCATACTGAGAACACGGAGATTTTACATGTTTAAACTTTGCTATATATACCTGCTATCCAGTGATAAAGTACCCTTTCTCAATTTTGTACAATCTGGTCAAATCCATACTGGGCCTGAGAACATCTGAGTCTGCCTCCTGATCTATAGACATATATTTTTAATGTGTAAGCTAGGCTACATATATACGTGTTATCCGGTGAAACTGTACCCTTTATCAACTTTCTACAATGTTGTTGAATCCATACTGGGCTTGAGAACGGCTGCCGAGCTGTTAAGCAAGCTACAGCACCTGTGGTTTGGACACGTAATTTTTTCAGGAATGACGGTTAGGCCTAACTCCAGAATTGCGGTTGACCTGAACTTACTGGGAAATCATCGTTCGCGGGGAATAATCTGAATCCCAGATCCCCATCACTAACGGAGTTCAGCAGGTTATCTGCACCTGTAAGCGACAGAAGCTGGTCCTTTCAGTGTAGCGTGCATGCAGCCCTGGACATGTACGGGAATGCTAGACCTGTTATTGCTCGATCTCACGTGCCAGAGCCTCGCTTATCCCTCTAGTAAGCTTGACGCGTCCTGCGGGGGCATGCCGGAGTCTCGGTTGTTAACGGAATAAAGCTGAGAAATCGCTAGCACAACTACAAACACACATACCACACCACACACAGAATCGACAAAGCTTTCAAAGTGTGCATCTTTTCTTTAGGTGGCATGGTTGTGGTTTCCCGGGTGGAGTCCAATTAAGCCACAGGCTCCACTCCTGGTGGTGCCCTTTTGGACATTCCTTTAAGGTTCAGCTTTGCAATCATACTGCCCCCGGAAACCAAAAACTTTGCCTTCATGGACGCTGTTTGGAGGTTCGTGGGAATAACGCCGCCCGATCAGCAGTCGGCATATGGGTCGCCCTCCCAGGGCTGTGGGGTACTCGGTACCGGGCCGGTGTCAGTGGGATGTGTCACAGCAGCGGTGACCCGGACAGTGGCCCTGGGCGCCCATGTAAATGGCGTGGTATAATGGTAAAGAGTTTATATAGATAGTTTGACGCCACCTGTGGTGTTCGGCAACATAGATGTTAGGCCGACGCTGCATGCAGATCCTCTGGGACTGAGGGTGTTGTGCAGCAAAGATGGTGAAGCTCCCCACAGGTGGAGCTGAAGTCCCAGGGAAGTGTAGATGTAGTGATGGGGGAAAGGCACAGGCGGTGTAGGTGCTGGTACCCAGATGTAGCGGTGCTGGAATAACTGTAGGACACCAGAGCATGCAGTTCCAAAGCTTTACTCACAGTCTGCAGGTTACACAGATGCCTGCCTCCGTGCTGTGTCCTCCGGGTCAGGACCTCAGCCAACCTCCGGGACCAAAATGGAAAGCTCCCTTCCAACACTCCGACAACATGTACCTTCCTGAACGTCTCCTTTCTAGCGCTTGTGGGGGAAGCACTCACAGGACCGTGGTTCACTGAAGCGCCTCCTGTCTAACAGATGTTCCTCAGACTTTACTTGTATGGCAGACAGCTGTAGCCTTATCCTTCTGGCTCCCACACGTCGATGCTGGGGCCTCCGAGCCTTAGTTGGGTACAGAGCATTTACAGCTGCTACTTCCCCCGGTTTCTGCTGCAGGAACGTCAGTGTCCCTACAAACTCGGAGACCGGAATCGGGACCATACGCTCCAGCTAGGAGTGAGCCATAACTCTGCTCATCCTCCAGCTCCCCTTCTCACGTCCACACACTTCCCCTTCCCTGCACAGAGTGCCCTAACTTACCTCCTCCCGACCACAGAGAGCAGCTCCTCAGCAGTCAGGTAGAATCATAGAATCATAGAATCATAGAATCGTAGAGTTGGAAGGGACCTCCTGGGCCATCTGGTCCAACCCCCTGCTCAAAGCAGGATTCGCTAAATCATCCCAGTCAGATGTCTGTCCAGCCTCTGTTTGAAGACTTCCATTGAAGGAGAACTCACCACTTCTCGTGGCAGCCTGTTCCACTCATTGATCACTCTAACTGTCAAAAAGTTTTTTCTAATATCTAATCTGTGTCTCCTCCCATTCAGTTTCATCCCATTGCTTCTAGTCTTTCCTTGTGCAAATGAGAATAAAGTTGATCCTTCTACAATGTGACAGCCCTTTAGATATTTGTAGACAGCTATTAAGTCTCCTCTCAGTCTTCTCTTTTGCAAACTAAACATTCCCAAATCCTGCAACCTTTCCTCATAAGACAGGGTTTGCAGACCGGTCACCATTCTGGTCGCTCTTTTCTGAACTTGCTCCAGTTTGTTGATGTCTTTTTTAAAATGTGGTGCCCAAAACTGGACACAATATTCCAGATGAGGTCTGACCAAAGAGGAGTAGAGGGAAATAATGACTTCACGTGATCTAGACTGTATGCTTCTGTTAATACATCCTAGAATTGCATTTGCCTTTTTTGCTGCTGCATCACACTGTTGACTCATATTCAGTCTGTGATCTATTAGTATACCCTGCTCTATTAGTATACCCTGAGGTCTCCCTGATAGCCTGGAGTGGGAAATGTGTTGTGTGTTGGTTTCAGTGCTAGAGAGATCCTTCGTTGCTCCCAAGCTTGACAACACACTCCCTAGGTGGAAGGTAATGCCACAGTGGCGACCGTACTCTTGGGGACGCCACAAGTGCACTGAGGCCCAGCCACTGCTGGATGATGCTGCTGGTACATTGACCCAGACCACTACATTCCCCTCGCACTCTACACTGCCAGAATCTGACCCAGAGGAAACTCAGGTTCCCCTTTCCACATACTATACCACCTTACACGGTGACAAAGAGGAAGGTGCAGATGAAAGTGCAGGTTCCTTGAGCAGGTGGGGGGGGCATACTCTTGGGCGATGGCACTGGCACAGGGCACCGCATAGCACGCAAGTGTCTCTGCCGGTGGGAGGGCCTAAACAGCCAAGTGCAGTGAGATGGAAGATGGGGACGACAAGGAGTTCAGAGTAGTGCAGGGATTCCCTAGCAAGGAGACTTATGTAATTGTTTTCAATGTTGGGACAGCAATTTTTGGGGAGCACTATACTCTGGTGAATGATATATGGGGCCCACCATACACTGGAGCATTCCAAAGGTGGACATCAGACACTGGAGAAGCATTTACAGGGCCCATTATACACTAGAGCAGTAGAAATGGGGCCCATTATATATGGAGCATTATTTGGGCCCATAAGACAGTGGAGTTTCATCCATTGGGACCAACATATACTATAGCATTATGTGGAGCTCATCATATACGGTTTGAAACATTATATGGGATCAATGATTCCATATGGAGAAATATATGGGCCTCATTACTCTGTATAGCGCACTAAGCGCTGGCCATAATACTGTATGGAGTTATATACTGTCCGTTTTTGGAGGTATTGGAGAATTTAAAATGGATATCAGTCATGAGATGTAAGAAGTGAAATATTTTTCATTGTACTATACTGCTATTTCTCTGCCGTATCGGAGCATCATGAGTTGTGGTATGTGTTAAAGGGGCGCTCTTTCGCCCAGGACACATGAAAACCTGGAGCCAGCCCTACCCCCCAACTGTAGCCAAATAACCCCCATTTTTCAGTGCGTAACTATTATTATGAAGTAAATTAAGGTTGACAAGCTTAAGTAATAAGAATTGATGCTTTTGGCATTCAAATGGGCACTGTAAGTGTGTTTCCTGTCCTCCTCTCACTGCCGACTTTAATTCCCCATTGACTTACATTGGGTTTTGTGTTTCGGTCGGACCCCCGACTTTTCCCTATAGTCGGCCGATTTTGATCGACTCGACTTTTGGAAAAGTCGGGTTTCATGAAACGAAACTCGACCCTAAAAAAACAAAAGTCGCTCAACTCTAGTGACCACAACTGCAAGATCGAGTATGGTGTACCAGACAAACTGGTGGACTGTGAGTAAGATACAAGTGGAGATGTCATGATGGATTGATAAAGTTGTGGTTTGCTCATTCTCTGAGATTGGTGAAAAACAGCAGGTATGTCCGCTTCCGTTACAAATGACGGCGGGTTCTCTTTCAACCTGACTAGAGTGAGTAAAGAAATTAAGGTTCTGCGGTAGAAGACTTGCGTGACAATACTTGGCACGGTCACAGAGGAGGAGGAAGAAGCAGCAGATGCAATTGATGGGATGGCTGATTGTTTTTGAAGTCTGCAGTGGGATTGCCAGAGTAATGCATGTTGATTGTGAAGGTTCATGCAGGTAGTAGTCAAATTATTGCACTTTTTCCCTCTACTCATTTTTTTTGCAAAGTTGGCAGATAATGGGAGTTGGCTCATCCTTTACAGTGTCAAAAAAGGCCCAGGCTATGCAACCCTTGCTGCCCCTGCAAGCTGTAGACCCACAAATGCAGCTGGCCACAGCCACAGTTGTGGCTGAGGATACAGTGCTCGTCGTGGCTGCATCAATCCTTGTCTGCGTTGTACTGCGTAACATAACCTCCTCGTCTTTTTCCTTCTCCACCTCCTCAGATAACCTACTCAGCTGCGTGCCTCTGTGTTCAGGCAAAGTGGGATCTACAACCTCATCATCATCTGTGTTATCACATTCCTCTCCATGAGAGTCATCCTCCTCCTTTTCCTGCCCTAACAGCATAGTACAGTCAGCGTGAGTCTCATCAGGATCACCCCCTCTCAGTGGTTAACGTCTGGTGACAAAGGACAGGATGCTGCTCAGACCGTACTTTGTCCGGCCTCAGATCCAAGCTAAAAAAAACTTTTTTGATGATTTTCTCCTCTTGACTCTGTGGATCTTTGGAGCCTAGTTCTGATGCCCATGGCGTAGAATGTGTGAACATTTCCTCAGACTCACCCATCTATGGTTCCCTACAGTCAGTTAGGCGGTTGGAGAGTTGTGACACGGGGAGAAGCAAGGGTAATTGGGGTGCCACCTCTGTGGACTGTACTGGGTGTGATGCTGAGGTGGAGGAAGAGGAGGAGAGGCCACTTGAAGCTACGCTTGCAGTCCACTCGAGCACAAGCTCTTTCTGGGCCATATCAACAAGGCGTTCCGCTGTGCGACTGCCAAAGAAAGGTATCAGTTGTGTTTGTATAGGACATGACGTTGTTGGTTCACTAGTGCTATCACTAACATTACCACCTTTAATAATAATAATAATAATTTTATTTATATAATAATAATAATAATAATTTTATTTATATAGCGCCGACATATTCCGCAGCACTTTACATTTTAGAGGGGACTTGTACAGACGTTAGACATAACAGCATAACAGTAATCACATAGGTCATAACAGATACCAAAAGGAATGAGGGCCTTGCTCACAAGCTTACAATCTATGAGGAAAAAAGGGAGACACGAAGGGTGGATGGTAACAGTTGCCTTCATTGTTCAGACCAGCCATAGTGTTGAGTATGTAACAGAATGGACACAGAGGGATAATAGATGCATAAAGCATGTGGGAACATGATGAGGGGAACCTGGTTATGGTAAAACTTTTGACAGGGCCACCCAGGGATAGTTAGGTTAATGTGTTGAGGTTGTAGGCCAGTCTGAATAAATGCAATTTTAGAGCACGCTTAAAATTGTAGGGATTGGGGACTAATCGTATTGACCTGGGTAGTGCATTCCAAAGAATTGGCGCAGCATGTGTAAAGTCTTGGAGACGGGAGTGGGAGTTTCTGATAATTGAGGATGCTAGCCTCAGGTCATCAGCAGAATGGAGGGCACAGGTAGGGTGGTAGAGTGAGATGAGGGAGGAGATATAGGCTGGTGCTGAACCGTGGAGTGCTTTGTGGGTGAGTGTAATAAATTTGTACTGGATTCTGGAGTGGATGGGTAATGACTGGCACAAGGTAGAGGCATCGGTGTAATGATTGGTGAGGAATATGATCCTGGCTGCAGCATTTAAGACAGATTGGAGGGGGGAGAGTTTGGTAAGAGGGAGACCGATTAGTAGAGAGTTACAATAGTCCAGACGAGAATGAATAAGAGAAACAGTAAGAGTTTTTGCAGAATCAAAAGTAAGAGAAGATCGAATTCTGGAGATGTTTTTGAGGTGCAGATAACAAGAGCGAGCCAGTGATCGGATGTGGGGGGTATACCTTGAACACCAAACCTATTCTGCCTTCCACTATGACCTCGCTTTTTCCTAGTCATGTTGCTCAGATAGTGTGGTAGGAGGACAGTATTAGCAACAAAAAAATTTGATTTTTTACTCTGCACCAGCTCTGCACACAGCTGAATTTCAACGTCACTTAATGATAAGTTGAAATATGGCATGCTGAATCACGTTAGTCGCAGAAGAATGAATTGTTTCAGTGTGGCTAAGGCCTGTATGACAAAGAAGATATGCTCCAAACAATTTCAAACTGAGATCTCCATTACTGTATCACGTTCATCACAGATGAAAGAATTGTTTCAGTGTGGATGACGCCTGTATAATGAAGATATGCTCCAAACAAATATAAAAATTATATCTCATCTACATGACATTAGTAACAGAAGAAAAAATGCTTTCAGTGTGGATGAGGCCTGTATGACAAACATGATATGCTCCAAACAATTATAAAAATGAGATCTCCCATACTGCATCACATTAGTCACAGAAAAAAGAATTGTTTCAGTGTGGATGAGGCATATATGACAAAGAAGATATGCCCCAAACAATTTCAAACTGAAATTTCCATTACTGTATCAAGTTAGTAACAGAAGAATTTTTTACTTCCTGTGGACGCGGCCTGTATAATATAGACTATATGCTCCAAACAATTTCAAACCGAGATTTCCCCTACTGCATCACGTTTTTAAAAGAAAGTCTTTTTTAGTGTGGCTAAGGCCTGTATAACCTAGAAGATATGCTCTAAACAGTTTCAAACTCTAATCTAGCCTGCTGTAACACATTTGTCACAGAAAAAAAAAAAAATTTTTACTGTGCAACAGCTCTGGACACAGAACAATTTCACCGCCAAAAATTTCACTGACAAAATAGCACTTAAACAAGATGACTGCTATTTATATAGAGAGGGGCATGCTATTTCAGCAGCCAATGTCACAAGTCGTTGTGTCTGGACATTGTGGATGTTTCCTGCGCCCTAACTGGCTAGCCTCAATAACGCACACATAAAGCTAGAAAGGAGAAAAATTACAAACACGCCGCTCCTCTGAGCTGTCCTCATCCCCTGCCCTCATCATACATGTGCTCTATGTTCATCATGCACCACCTTTATCCTAGCCAAAGTGCTCAAAATACTTTAGTGGGAACGCAAATATTTTCCCGCACTTTTTACTGAATGTTACTAATTTTTCACAAATTTATGAAGATTTGTTTGTGTTTCCGATCACGAATCCGAATGTGCCGAATTTATGTTTGGCAATAGTTTTTTGAACATATTCGCTCATCTATACTTAGGAGTACACTGGTTTAGTCAGCAAGGTATTGCTTGACCATCTTTAAAAACTTTTCCCTTCTTGTCAAAAATACTAGGTCATCGGGCTGGGCTGGTGTCATGAAATTGGCCCACGCCTTTGACAGTGTATCCCTGCCTCTGTCGTGGGTCCTAATAAGAAAGTATGGAGTCAGTGTCATAAAACAACATGCCAAAAGTATACAGACTGAAGTATGGTATTTACCACTGTTCCCTCTTATGCACGTTTCTATCTAAGGATGCTGACATGGCAAAATAAGGTTCATTGTGTTATGACTGGCGGAACGCACCAAATAATAAGAAGGTAGTAATAAGGTGCATTCGCAGCCCGGGGTCCACCGTGCAGAGATGTTACCTGCTGCTCGGTAATTTCAGACGCTATATGGCGGTATAATAGAAGAACACACGCGGGTTTACGTCACCCGATGTGTACAGAGGCGGACTCTGTTGCTTCACAGAACAGCACTACCGCGGAATATAAATGCTGTAGCCTGTTAAAGCTCACAGAGCTCGGCAAAGTGAGCGCTAGTGTACAGTCATAGAACTCTGCCCCAAAGACACAGGGTTAGAGTCCCTCTAGACCCACTAAGCACACGGTGTCGCACCTGCGAACATCACTAATAGACGCTGGCTACTGTGGAGTGCAGACCACGTGTACAGTGGCGTACAGGCAAAACCACTACTTGGCGCTGATGCTAGTCCCTGACTCTGCCTCCTACCTGCACTATCAGCCTAGGCACTAACTGGCAAGGCTGAACAACACATGCGTACCAAGGGTAGGAGTTTCATAATGAAGGAGTTTCATAATGAGTCATGCACCAGAGACATTCGTACGTGCATACAACACTCACTCCATATTGTCTATACTATCGCACGGCCATGCAGCCATGTGATCCTTTTATAACCACAGCCTACCAGGACCTTGCTGATCGCCCAAACTTAGCTGCTTGTGGACCTGAGCATGTGACCTCTGACCACCAATGAGCGGTCATCTCACAGGCATGCTCAGATGGAGAAAAGCAGGACTTAGTCCCAGGGGCATCTGCTTGCCGCTGACTAATGCTGAATGCAATAGCTGAACCTGGGACAGCAATAGCTGAACCTGGGGCAGCAGCAGCAACCAAACACATAACATTACCCTGAGCAAGATCCTGGGTTTTATGTCTCTGCTGAGCAGGATCCTTTGCAGCTGGAAAGAATGGGAGACAGCTGAGGACATGGCTTGAGATTCCCCCTGTGCAGTGGCGGGAACTTGACGCCTAACACATTATTTGCCATTTTTTATATTTAACCCTAATAGGAACCTTTATCCCACCTCATTATTGCACTTTTGCACATAACCACCAGATGAAGCAACAGCATCTGACACATGCCTGTTTTTGCTATATTTTGTATGGTTTTGTTATTTTTGCTATACTTAATAAAGACGAATTACAGTGGGAACGGAAAGTATTCAGACCAGACCCGTTTAAATTTTTCACTCTTTGTTTCATTGCAGCCATTTGGTAAATTCAAAAAGGTTCATTTTTTTTCTCATTAATGTATACTCTGCATCCCATCTTGACTGAAAAAACAGAAATGTAGAAATTTTTGCAAATTTGAATACTTTCCATACCCACTGTATACTTTATGGGTTTTTCTGGGTAGTTTAATTTTTGTTGGCATTTGATTGCATGTTTAAAACTTCCATATAATATTGTCACCCCCTCTTTGTGGTGTACTATTAGTGGCAACTGTGTCTAATCATCATCTTCCTCCCTTTCTCAAATTTGCCGTTCACCACAGTCATGTTCTCGTGGCCGTGGCTGTTCTAAGTTTTGTGCATCACTAAACAGCATGTCCTCCTGTCCCTCTTAGAGCATGCAGATTCAGAGGCCACAATCAAGTAATTTTCTGGTAAACTAGTTTCCTGGGACTTGACATGATAGAAGGAAGGAGGATCAGGGAGAGGATTAAGTGATCCAGACTTTAGGCTGGTGAGACTGGACGGTGTAGAATACTGGGTGATGCTGCCAATCCTACTGTGAGCATTATTTGCTATCCAACAAACCACCTGCTCGCATTGCGATGGCTTCAGAAGTGGTGTACCGTGTCTCCTTGCAAAGTGGGACAGGAATCTATGTGTCATGGATAGGCATATTTCTCCTGCTCCAGAAACAGGTAAAATCGCACCTGCCCCATGTCCTCGGCACCTGCCTGCACCATTATCAGCACTTCCACTTCCCCATCCCTTAATTGCATGCTTTACGCATTTTGTAATTTCTATGTCTCTTGAAACTAAGTTTATTTTAAAAAAAGAAAAAATTGGTCACCTGCAGCAATCATTGCGGTTTTTAGGAGTATACTCCACCATAATGTAACAGAAAGAATGCCAACGTGTACGGCTGACAATCGAATTCAATCGAGAAAAATGTTTCAATGCTTTTTATTCAGTTTTAGGGATTGCTGAAATGCTCACAGCCCATGCAACACAGTATGTCTGAGAAGGCTTTTTAGCAATTTTAGAGATCAGAGAAATTACTACACACTACGAAATAGTGTATGGCTGAGAAATGTAGCCCAGGAAAATGTAATACTTGATGGATCAAAATATTTTCAATTTTTTCAGCCCCCACAAAAAATACTGCAGCTATATATTTGTCAACAAGCTGCACAGGCTTAATCCCTATCTACAGACTGTATTTTATCACTCTTACTGCTCCTAAAACTCCCTCTCCCTCCTTAGACTACATACTGATTGCGTGTGCTGCAAACGATTAGACCTTAGAAGGGTTGTTAGTTTAATGGCTCAGCTTCAGCATCAGTATCAACACTACAGGCCTCTGATTCAAAAATAAATGTATTATACTTCAATTTATTGGACAAACATTACAGATAAGAGGGGAAGAATGGTGAACAAGGAAGCACAACAAATCCTCATATTCGCATGGATGTAAAAGACAA
The DNA here is from genome assembly GCF_039654945.1 of Dendrobates tinctorius. Classification (NCBI taxonomy): domain Eukaryota; kingdom Metazoa; phylum Chordata; class Amphibia; order Anura; family Dendrobatidae; genus Dendrobates; species Dendrobates tinctorius. The sequence goes on from NW_027361687.1 coordinate 48,179,649, forward strand.
GGTGCTAGGGCCAGTGAAAACCAAAGTCTCACATATTTACATCATAACAGCCATAAGAAATCAGTATAAATACACAAAATAAAATTAATGTGCCACTGAGTACTGGTGATACATATTACATCAATAGAGGGCAGTGGACACATAATTATTCCACAAGAAAAATTATACATACATAATGTTACCCAGATAACTATCAATACATCAAAGGGTTACTAAGGTATCCCAATAAATTACCTCAGGAGTGGCAGAGACAGGTAGACATGGTCCAGGATTTGTTGTGCTTCATTGTTCACCATTCTTCCCCTCTTATCTGTGATGTTTGTCCAATAAATTGAAGTATAATACATTTATTTTGGACTTTTTTGGTTGTTTCTTCAAGTTTTTCTCGTGTATTCATAGGTAATTTTTGCGACTTTCTTATTTTCATGGTTATTTTTATCAGCTAATTCCTATGATGAATGTTACCTCTTTATCAGATAATGTGCTGATTTTGCTCATTAGCATTATAGCGTATTAGGTCTCTGATTTGTTATACTGTGCACACAGGACTAGACAAGACTCTTTCCCTCCAATACGAAGTGTCACGGAGCTGTGCAATGGCATCAGTGTGCCGTGCTGGGCGGCGCCTGTCCTTTTATAATCACTCCTGATGTCAACTGGCCAGCCAATCACAGTAATGCCACAACCAAGAACAGCATTACATTGACTCACAGGCAATCTCCACATTCTTATTGATTAACAGGCGCCAAAGATGCTGGGTGGGGATTAGAGTTTTACATTGAGCACCGCCCATTACTCGCAGAGTAACAAGCACATCTGAGCACCGTAGTACTCGAGTGATAACCGAGTATCACCTATCACATTCACTCATCCCTAGTGATAAACTTTAAATTCCTCACTTTACGCCCCACACACTTTCCTCTGATGACAGGTTTACACCACCTTGGTTTCTATCAAGGTACCTTCATCAGGTGTCACATGGAATGGCTTTCAACAGTCATTAAAGCATCCCCAGAGATTCTGAGCACTTGTCCGCTGCTCTGCTTTAATTCTGCAAACAACTACCGTATATACTTGAGTATAAACCAACCTGTGTATAAGCTGAGGCACTTAATTTTGCCACAAAAAACTGGCTTAGCTTATTGACTTGAGTACAAGCCGGGTATGCATTGTCCCCTCATCCCTTTCCTGGTATGTGTGGCTCCTCCTGCTGTATGCATGGCTTCTCCATCCTCCCCCTGCTGTATGCATGGCTCCTCCGTCCTCCCCCTGCTGTATGCATGGCTCCTCCGTCCTCCCCCTGCTGTATGCATGGCTCCTCCGTCCTCCCCCTGCTGTACGCATGGCTCCTCCATCCTCCCCCTGCTGTATGCATGGCTCCTGCCGTCCTCCCCCTGCTGTATGCACGGCTCCCCCCATCCTCCCCGATATACTCACCCCCTCCTGGTGCCGTCTCCAGCACCAGCAGCTTCTTCCTGTGTTCAGCGGTCACGTGGTACCGCTCATTAAAGTAATGAATATGCGCTCCACACCTATGGGAGTGATGACACGTGCATATTCATTACTTTAATGAGTGGTACCACGTGACCACTGAACACAGGAAGAAGCTGCCTTACCAGACAACAGAGAGATACAGGGAGGACTTGCAGCGATCACGCGAGGAGTGGGTGAGCATGATGTGACAGCCGCCGCCTCCTGCTGCTCCCCCTGCCCTGCCGACCCCCTGGGACAATGACTCGTGTATAAGCCAAGAAGGGCACTTTCAACCTAAAAAAATGGGCTGAAAGTCTTGGTTTATACTCGAGTATATACGGTAATTCCAAACCATCACACCTGGGTTAAGGATGGGTGATTGTGGAGGCCATGTCATTTGACACAGGATATATCCCTCTTATTATTAGTCACCTAGCCCTTACATAGCCTTGAGATCAGTTGTGCAGCATTGTCTTGTTGCAACACAAATGATGGACCCATTAAACCAGATGGACATATACAGCTGCCGTCATTCCTGACATCCAGCACACCCGAGGCGACTTCCAGTGATGACATTTATGGATTTTACTAAAAGCCAAGGACATTTTCTCCCCACATTAACAATTTATAGCTTTTATACTAATGCTCTGTGGATGCGTAACTAACATCTCATCTTTTTATTCTTATAGATTGGTTAACAATGATCTACCCGACACGGCCTGCATCCAGCTGGCATCTGGAATAAAGAACAACCGGTCCCTGAAGACACTTGACCTGTCTAATAACCGTCTGTTTGGTCCTCATTTCAAATACTTGATGGAGGCTCTGTCCAGTCCAGACTGCAGGATAGAGGAATTACTGTGAGTATAAGAGATGTGTACAGGATGAAGACGTGCAGGAACAAGAGACGCGTACAGGATGGAGACGTGCGAGTATAAGAGATGTGTACAGGATGGAGACGTGCGAGTATAAGAGATGTGTACAGGATGGAGACATGCAAGTGTAAGAGACGTGTACATGAAGGAGAAGCGCGAGTATAAGAGACGTGTACAGACTAGAGACGTGCGAGTAAAGAGACATGTACAGGATGGAGACATGAGAGTATAAGAGACGTGTACAGGATGCAGACGTGCGAGTATAAGAGACGTGTACAGGACGGAGACATGAGAGTATGAGAGATGTGTACAGGATGGAGACGTGCGAGTATAAGAGACGTGTACAGGATGGAGACATGAGAGTATAAGAGATGTGTACAGGATGAGCCATGCGAATATAAGAGACATATAGAACATGGATACATGTGAGTTTAAGAGACGTGTACAGGACGGAGATGTACAAATATAAAAGATCCTCTGGAACGGTGGTGCGGCAGCAGCAGAGATGGTGTAGCTCTCCACGGGCAGAGCTGTGTCCCGAGGCAGCTAGGATGGTGCTTGTGAGCAGGTGATGGTGAATGCAGTGTATGGCAGGCGAGTTGTAAATGACACAAAGGACACAGTTGGGTGCAGTTTCAAGGTCTTTACTCACAGTTCCTGCATGCGGTAGCCCACTTGGCACTGTGTCCTCTGAGGGAGGGGTCCAGCAAACCCCCAGGTAGATCAAGAACACATTTTCAAGACTCCTCTTTGCGTTCACCTTTCTAGGCCACGTCGATGCTCTCTCTGCACTGATCTCCTTACTCTTCTGTCCTGCGCCTTCAGAAGCAGTGTCCCCAATCCAGCAGCCTTGGACCTTACCGGGCGATGTGGGTCAGGCCCCGGGGTCCTTTACTTCCACAGCTGCCATTTTGAGGAATGCTCATGGATTTGGCTGTCGCACTACAGTCACTTCAGCCTCCAGCTTACTAGTTGAGTCTTGTTCGGTATACTCCGCTAGGCTTAGGGGCCGGCTCCCTCACTCTGGCCTGGTCCTTCCTTTCTGAATACTGGCCCCACGGTTGGCTTTCGCACTACTCGTGCCCCTAGGACCCCCTCTTTCTCATTTAGGAGCTTTCTTCCTTCTTAAAGGTATCTCTCTGACTTTACTCCCTCCACGTCCATCCTGCTTATCTGCTGTCCTGCCACCGACTGACTGGATCTTCCAGAAAGATCCTTTACCTCAGGCTTAACTCCACCAACTCACTCCTCTGATTGGCTGTCCTAAATCATTCCACTTCCTAAGCTTCTCCCCTTCTCCCAACCTTCCCCACTAACTCCCCAACACCCTTTCCTAGCTAGACTGGGATTAGGCTATCCTCCCGAAGGGTACACCTTGATGCCCTGACTAACTAGTGTGTGTGTTGGGTGCGAGTGTTAGGAGTCCTGGGTGGTGATCCCTCCTTACCTGAGGGTGGGATACCACACTTCTGGATGAGGTGCAGTACCTCTGTAGCGACCGGACCCTCAGGGGTGCCACATACCCCCTTGTTAAACACAGCACGTCCGCGGGCTGGAACAGAGTAGAAACAGATATTATGAGAAACATACAAAATTTTCAGTGATGCATCACAACAGGTATAACACTCAGCAGATAACTTTCTTCCCTTTATGGGAGGCGCTTTTACAGATAACTATTCTCTCTTGAATATATACCTTAAAGACTTGAATTAATAAAATACCATCTCTTCAATATAAATACTCATATCAAACGTCAAAAATTCAACATTCAACTAGAAACATTTATTAACTCATTTGAATAAAACATTTTTCTTTTAGAGTTCAGTCCATCCCTGACCGGGGTATTTTCCTTTGGTGCGATGCGGGGGACCCGTCTGTAAACCCCCAACGTAGGCTCTGTACGTTGTACCACGTTTTCGGCCACGCCAAACGGGTTTTTGTTCTGTGGTATTAAGACACTTTCCAAAGGCCTGATATAAAACCAAGATGAAGCACCTTAAGAAGTGCTAACTTTTTACATTAAAAGTTTTGGATTACTCATCGTTCATAACCTCACAGTCTTTCTAAAGAACCATAAAACAAACCTAACCAGGTAAACACGTTATTTCTTCAATGAACTATAACACAGTCCTGACCAAGTAAACTTTAAGCATTTATTTTACATTTTTACTCTGACTTATTCTTCTAGGGTAGCCCCTGACATTCACTACTCCCTGGCTGGGACAGTTCTGTATGGAGAACTACACCAGTGATCACTAGCTGTTCCGGGTGTACCACCGAGGTTTGGGTAGCCCAATCACACACTATATTATAATGTGGCCATCCAGGTGTAGGGGCTGCAGGGACAGGAAGGGGACCTATCAGGGTATCCTCAGACCCGATGACTGGGTCAGCCGCAGCTGCGGTATTTGGTGGTTTAACCTGCTCTGACTCCCATCCTCCTACTGCAGTCAGACACAGATCCTGGAGCTGGTTACTCAGCTCCTCTGCATAGATGGTTTTATTCTCTGCACTCAGGCTATTGCCTCCTTCTGCATACCTTGCTGCTGCCATATTTATTGTTCTGTCTCCTCTGTTCTTCCTGCTCACCCCTAACATCTTCTGGGGGCTGGCTTTCCTCTGCTCTTTATGCCTATCAAAGTAATGCAGGAGGTGGGTCTTTCCCCCTGAAAGACACCTTTGCATCACATGATGATGTTGGTGGTGGGGGGGCATCATCCTTGCACTCACTCTCTGGCGCCGCCCACCGCAGCTCATTCCTCTCAGCTCCTGCTGGCTGTAATTTGATAAGCCCACACAACCTGTGACGCAGCTATTTAACCAGCACTCAGGAACAGTGATGCAGTAAACAATGGCACAGTTAGGCGATGAGTTAACAGCCCAGCATACTCATTATCACTAAATGCAAATAAACCTTCAGAAATACTATAAAATCTCTTTTACACAGTATAGTAAATTTATTGCACACTATACATTAAAGCTTCTGGCACTCACTATGTTGCAGTATCTGGCACACAGTACCCAGCTTTGCCAGGCTCTAGGCACCCAGCTTTGCCAAGCTCCAAGTACCCAGCTTTGCTGAGCTCAACAATCCTGTTCGTGACGCCAAAATAGAATGCCCCGCAGGGCCGGGGGAACTCGGTCCAGGGCCTTTCAGGCTCTTTTAAGGGGGAAAGTGTGTCTCGGTGGTGATGGTGACCCGGTCCGTGGCCCTGGGTGTCAAATAAAGAAGATGGAAGTTCAATGAGGGGAAAGATGGTGGGATAATTAATTGGGAAAAGGGGAATCATGACGCCACCCGTGGTATTCGGCTAGGGTAGCCGACGCTGCTATACAGATCCTCTGGAGCGGTGGTGTGGCAGCAGCAGAGATGGTGTAGCTCTCCACGGGCAGAGCTGTGTCCCAGGGCAACTAGGATGGTGCTTATGAGCCGGTGATGGTGAATGCAGTGTATGGCAGGCGAGTTGTAAATGACAACAAGGACACAGTTGGGTGCAGTTTCAAGGTCTTTACTCACAGTTCCTGTATGCGGTAGCCCACTTGGTACTGTGTCCTCCGAGGGAAGGGTCCGGAAAACCCCCAGGTAGATCATGAACACCTTTTCAAGACTCCTCTTTATGTTCACCTTTCTATGCCACGTCGACTCTCTCTCTGCACTGATCTCCTTACTCTTCTGTCCTGCGCCTTCAGAAGCAGTGTCCCCAATCCAGCAGCCTTGGATCTTACCGGGCGATGTGGGTCAGGCCCGGGGTCCTTTACTTCCACAGCTGCCTTTTTGAGGAATGCTCGTGGATTTGGCTGTCGCACTACATTCACTACAGCCTCCGGCTTACTAGTTGGGTCTTGTCCGGTATACTCAGCTAGGCTTAGGGGCCGGCTCCCCACACTCTGGCCTGGTCCTTCCTTTCAGGATACGGGCCCCACAGTTGGCTTTTGCACTACTTGTGCCCCTGGGACCCCTTCTTTCTCGCTTAGGAGCTTTCTTCCTTCTTAAAGGTATCTCTCTGACTCTACTCCCTCCATGTCCATCCTGCTTATCTGCTGTCCTGCCACCGACAGACTGGATCTTCCAGAAAGATCCTTTACCTCAGGCTTAACTCCGCCCACTCACTCCTCTGATTGGCTGTTCTAAATCACTCCACTTCCTAAGCTCCTTCCCTTCTACCAACCTTCCCCACTAACTCCCCAAAACCCTTTCCTAGCCAGACTGGGATGAGGCCATCCTCCCGAAAGGTACACCCTGATGCCCTGACTAACTAGTGTGTTTGTTGGGTGCGAGTGTTAAGAGTCCTGGGTGGTGATCCCTCCTTACCTGAGGGTGGGATACCACACCTCTGGATGAGGTGCAGTACCTCTGTGGCGACCGGACCCTCAGGGGCACCACACTGTTACCTGCATTGAGTGGAGTGATAGGTATGGATTAGAGGCATCTAGGCAGGGTTTAATATTGCTATTGCAGTAGTTTTATGCCGCTGCTGAACCATTAAAACAATTTTTCTCATCAGGGCTAAATATTTTATTTTCCCTATTAATACTGATTTGCAGATATGTAAATATATACCCAATTTAAGCTGCACAAGTCATGCAGTAAGGGAAGGGGAAGTGGAAGTGCTCCTGATGGTGCAGACAAAGGTTGAGGCCATAGGACAGGTGAAACTGTGCCTGCTGTGGTGGGAGAAGAAGAAACATGCTCATCCATGAGACCTGGTTTCCTGTTCATGTAGTGACAGGTGACTGACAGATGTCAGCCTAAGGTTGCCAAGCAGCAGTTTACAAGAAGGGCAGGGTACATACAACATGACTGGGAAAAAGCAAGGTCATTTCTGGAGGGGGGAATAGGCTTGGTGTTTGACATGTACGTGAGTTAGCGGTTAATGTTAATGAAAGCTCAGCTGAACAAGCACAGTCTTGTCCTATCCAAAGACCACTGACAACATCTGTGACTGGACAGGCTACTCGACTCCCTTTCTTTGGCAGCCGCACAGAGGTACGCCTTGTAGATGAGGCTCAGAAGGAGCATGTGCTTCAGTGGTTGGCAAGTTGGCAAGCGCTGCCATAAGTGGCCTCTCCGCTTCTGCCTCCACCTTCACATCACACACAGTACAATCCTCAGAGATAGCACCCCAATCACCCTTGCTTCCCCCCATTTCACAAATTTCCAAACACCCAAGTGACTGTGGGGGACCACAGATGGGCGATTCTACAGAGCTCTTCACACATTCTATTTTATGGGCATCAGAGATCTCCGAAAAATCACAAAATCCAGAGGAGCAAAGCATCTGCACCGGTGTCTAAAATTTTTATATGTTGGATCCTTGGCCAGACAAACTATGTCCGAGCAGAATCCAGACCCTCAACACCAGATGTTAACCACCAAGGGTGGAGATGATCCTTGAAGGGACTCATATACCAGAGGCACATGCAGACTCTACTGTGGTGTCAGGGCAGGAAAAGGAGGGTGACTTTCAGGGTGTGGCGTGTGAGAACAGACAGAATGATGATGAGGTTATAGATCCCACTTGGTGTGAACCAAGAAGTACGCATAAAAGAAGTCTGAGGGTACCACAAAATAATACTAGGGATCACTAGCCCCACCCTTGAAACATGACTATGTTAATACTCAAGAAAAAAATGTGTACATAAAATGGCCAGGATCACCATGAATAAATTTCAATTATTAGAAACAATGCATTTTATTAAAGCATGATTACACAGGATCACACAAACAAGGTACAGACCACATGTTAAAAACAATTAAAAAAACATTGAAGGTATAAACCATAACACCTGAAGGACCAGTTAGAAACCTTGCAGCTATCTCCACTGTGTGCACCAGACGTATCAAAAACAACGCAACATTGAACAAATGACAATCAGCCAATAGTCTAAATGAAGTAAATTACCCCCAAAACAGACAAAATATTCTAGTCCAGTGGCTAAAGCTGCACCAAGAGAACCCCAATAGAGCAATTGCAAAAGACCCTAAACAATGGAGTCAGTTCAGCTATAGGTTTAAATATAAGGACTATAACATATGGTAAAAGCCATTTAGGGGTAAAAGAAGAAGGCAGCAAAAAAGCCTGTAGGTGGATGAGGAGATACAAATACCCGGTCAAAGCATGGTGTGTGGAGTGTAGAACCCCATGCGTATTGCCACTAAGCAGGGGAAAAAGGGGGTTACCTATCAAGTACCAGGTTTATATAACCCCCAAAAATCAACTACCTGTGAATCTGGTGTCAAAAGAGAGGAAGGGGAGGACTTTCAAGGAGATCAACCAGTGTGCAGGCTTTATGGAGTCCCATATAGAAAGCACATGGTATAAGTCCATGAAAACATAAAAAAGGTCAAGCACAGGACTAGGGATGAGCGCGTATACTCGTTAGGATTCAGTACTCAGTGAGTAATGCGGTACTCGCGGTACTCGAATCCTGGCGAGTATTTCACTACTCGCCTCTCAATATTCAGCACAGCCTGCACAGCCCAGCACAGTCCCAGCACAGTCCCCGCACAGCCCAGCACAGTCTCGCACAGTCCAGCACAGTCCAGCACAGTCCCGCACAGCCCAGCACAGTCCCACACAGGCCAGCACAGTCCCATATAGCCCGGCATAGTCCCCGCACAGTACCTGCAAAGCCCAGCACAATCCCGCACAGTACCTGCACAGTCCCGCACAGACTAGCACAGTCCCGCACAGGCCAGCACAGTCTCACACAGCCCGGCATAGTCCCCGCACAGTACCTGCAAAGCCCAGCACAGCCCCGCACAGTACCTGCACAGCCCAGCACAGTCCCGCACAGACCAGCACAGTCCCACACAGCCCGGCATAGTCCCCGCACAGCCCAGCACAGTCCCGCACAGCCTGGCACAGTCCCGCACAGGCCAGCACAGTCCCACACAGCCCGACATAGTCCCCGCACAGTACCTGCAAAGCCCAGCACAGTCCCGCACAGCCCAGCACAGTTTTCGCACAGGCCAGCACAGTCCCGCACAGCCTGGCACAGTCTTCGCACAGGCCGGCACAGTCTTCGCACAGGCCAGCACAGTCCCGCACAGCCCGGCACAGGCCAGCTCAGTCACGCACAGCCCAGCACAGTCTTCGCACAGTCCCCGCCCAGCCCAGCACACACACAGCCCATTAATCACATTTCCCATAGACTTACATTGGGCTCACTACTCGTTACGAGTACCCGAGTATTAGGAGGTACTCGTAACGAGTACAGCGAGTCCGAATACTTCACTACTCGCTCATCCCTACACAGGACCTGTCAGTCACATGTCAACACCCGTGCAATGACAGGGTGATAAGCCAGAGAGCCTACGAATCATAGGCTTGCATCTGCGTGTTTGAAAGAATATAGATGAACAGGACCTGCCGGTCACATGTTCGCACATGCGTAAAGAAAAAAGTCAGAGGATAAATCCCTGAAAGGACGTAAAGAAACCAGCAAGTCATATGGCCAAGCGAATACAGGCCACATATATTGAAGTCCACTAATGCATTAGGAGGACGTGAGTTCGCCACCACAAGGGTTTTTTTTTTTCATCTTTTGACTTCTTTTACCAAGTTTCACATAACCAATGAAAATAATAATTAATTAGACATTCACTCATGCATCTGCGCATAATGCATGGCGAAGCAGCGAGCTACTCCAGGGACTAAGTCCTCCTTTCAGGTTACTGAGCATGCCCTGGGACGATCTCTCATTGGAGATCGGAGGTCACATGCTCAGGTCCTTCTCCAGCTTGGATTGGACCATCAGGAGAGTCCCGGAAGGACGCTGCTCTAAAAGGCTCGCATGGCCGCTCGGCCATGCGCTTGTATAGACAGTATTTTGTAGTTGTGTGTGTGAAGATGGATGTATGCGTTCTGGTGACTGACTCATTAAGACTCCCTCCCTCTGGCTGTGCATGTGTATAGGGTACTGGAGATAAGTCAGCACCTACAGGTGGCATTGCCTATGTGCCATGGTGCATCCAGTCCTCTGCACCACACTTAGCGCCTAACTGTGCCATCCAGCACAAGGCACTACTATACCACGTCAAGCAGCAATCGCCAGTGCAGCGCCATGCGCAAACATTGCGCTCTCCAGCCATAAGGTTAGACTGGTTAGTGGCGTGCGGCACTGTCTGCACCTAGTGTGCTCTATCTTTAAGTTGTGTATGTCCAGGCACTGCAGTAGCGGCACCGAACGCTAGTGGGTCTAGAGGGACTCTAACCCCGTGTCCTTGGGGCAGGGTCCTGTGACCACAACCCTAGTGGTCTCTCAGCGGTATCGCGGTCCTGTGAAGCAACAGGGTCCGCTTCTATTAACCGGGTGAAGTTAACCTGTGTGTACTATTTATACCGCCAGTTATTGTCCGCCATTACCGAGCAGCAGTTGTCATCTCTGCACGGTGGACCCCGGGCTGCAAACGCACCTCTTACCATCTCTTTATTATTTCGTGCGTTCCGCCAGCCCTAACACACGCTTAATGGCGATACGAGTCTGGGTTCCACTCTCCACACACCATACTTTGACCGGGTATTTGTATGTCCGCATCCACCTACAGGCTTTTTTGCTGCCTTCTTCTTTTACCCCTAAATGGCTTTTACCATATGTTATAGTCCTTATATTTAAACCTATAGCTGAACTGACCCCATTGTTTAGGGTCTTTTGCAATTGCTCTATTGGGGTTCTCTCGGTGTAGCTTAGCCACTGGACTTGAATATTTTGTCTGTTTCTGGGGTAATTTACTTCATTTAGACTCTTTGCTGATTGTCATTTGTTCAATGTTGCGTGATTTTTTTATACGTCTGGTGCACACAGTGGAGATAGGTACCTTCCAGCTAACTGGTCCTTCAGGTGTCATGGTTTACACCTTCAATGTTTTTTTAATTTTTTTTAATTGTTTTTAACATGTGGTCTGTACCTTGTTTGTGTGATCCTGTGTAATCATGCTTTAATAAAATGTATTGTTTCTAATAATTGAAATGTATTCATGGTGATCCTGGCCATTTTTTGTACACACTTCTTTTTTCTTGAGTATTAACAAACCCAGAGGTACGCAGCTGAGTAGGTCAGCAGAGGAGATGAAGGAAGAGAAAGACAAGGAGGTCATGTTGCAGCTTCCCACACAGACAGGAGGTGATGAAATCATGACAAGCACTGCACCCTCAGCCTCAACTCTGGCTGTGGCCAACACCGGTCACAAATGCAATAATTTGACAACTACATGCATGACCCAGCACAGGTGCAATCTACATGCCTTAGTGGGGGAATGTTACAGCGCTAAAATGCAGACAAGTGGGCTTCACCAACCATCGGCCTTGCCATTAACCCCATCTGCTGCTTCTTCCTCCTCTGTTACCATGCCAAGCCTTCTCAAAATCGTCTCCGGCTGCAGAAATCTCACATGTTTATCACCTACAGTCGGGCTGAGTGAGAGCCCGTCAGCTGTTATAGAAGTAGACATGACTGCTGCTTTTATGTCACCTAGTACAACACATCTTTCTCAATCCACCATAACATCTCTGCCTGCACTTCACTCACAGTCCAGCAGTTTGTCTTGTTCTCTGTACTCCACCCTCTCTCAGCACAGCAACCAGCCATAGGTCCCATAGTTGTGGTCACATAAAAGAGTGTTTCCTGTTACACATGCCACAGCTAAGAGCTTGATCTCGACCATCTCCAATCTGTTGGTCACAGAAATGCTGCCTTTCCGACTGATAAATACAGACGATTTCAGAAAGTTTATGGCCATCACAGTCCCTCAGTACCAGTTGTCCAGTCTACATTGCTTCTCTAAGAAAGCTGTGCCTGCTCACCAGCAAGTCACAGACAACATCATCCATTCCCTGAAAAAAATCTATGTCTGTCAGGCTGCATTACACCACTGAAATCTGGAGGAGCAATCATGGGCATTACATCTCGCTGACTGGGCACTGGGTGACTCTGCTGGCTGTGGGGGCAAGCAGGGAAGGGGCTGCTCCACAAGTCTTGGAATACCCAAGGCTTGCAGGACAAACCTCTGTATTTCACACTTCCTCCACTGCTTCTGCCTCCTTCACTGCTTCTGCCTCCTCCGCTACTTCTGCCTCCACCACTACCTCCTCTAGTGCCTCTACCTACGCCCTCAACCTCTCCCTTAGGGTATGTGCACACGCTGCAGAATGTTCTGCGGATTTGGCCACGCGTATTTTGTAAAATCCGCAGGTAAATCTGCAGGTCAAAAGACCTGCGGTTTTACCTGCGGAATAGCCTGCGGTTTTGCCCTGCGGTTTTTCATCTCCACAATGGAGGAGATGGCAAACCGCAGCGGAATCCGCAGAAATAATTGACATGTCAATTCTTTCAGCTTTTTTTTCCCCATAGGTTAGAATGCTACTGTACACCGCAGCAAAAACTGCGGTTCAGATAGAATCCCCCCCACCTCTGTGCTGTGCATCTGGGTCGTCCTCCCAGGGCTGTGGGGCACTTGGTACCGGGCCGGTGTCAGCGGGATGTGTCATAGCGGTGGTGACCCGATCCGTGGCTCTGGGCACCCAAGAAAAAGGGGAATTGCAATGGTGGAAATGTAGTTAATTGAATGACTAGTTCGTGACGCTACCTGTGGTGTTCGGCAAGGGAGGTGTTAAGCCGACGCTGCATGCAGATCCGCTGGGACTGATGGTATGGTGCAGCAAAGATGTAAAAGCTCCCCACAGGTGAAGCTGTAGTCCCAGGGCAGTGTAGATGTGGTTGGCACGGGGATGTAGCGGTGCCGGAAGGTGTTATGAATGAGTCACCGGAGGAGGAAAAAACAAAAATACAAGCTAAGTCCAGAAAACCGGAGAGGTTGGTAGCTAGCGAATTGCAGAGCCCTGATCCTATTCACAACAACTAACAGTAGCCGTGGGGTGTTCCTACGGTGGTCCTAGACACCTCGTTCACAGCCGGAGAACTAAATAAACCTAAAGAAAGAAAGGGGAAATCTAAACTGCCCCAGAGCAGACCCCAAAGCAATAGACAGCCCCCAACATGTATTGATGGTGAAAATAGATGAAAACACAAACACAGACAGAAAGACAGGCTGAGCAAACGATGGGGCCCAACTAACTAGATAGGACAGGAAAGAAAAGCAACTGTCTGCAATCAAGCAAAAACCCTGCCAAAAATAATGTCCAACACGTCTGATAGAAAAGGCCCTGAAGTCACTAGACTTCAAAATCACTATATCAGCACTCAGGTATATTCTGAAGACAGAGCAAAGAGATCAATTGATCAGAGACAAAAATGGAGTTCAGCCAGTCCCAACCAACACTAAGTAAACAGACAAAATCTCATGGAACAAAAGCAGAGCAAAAACTTAGCTTTAGTAGACAGGACTAAACTGGAGGCCAGAGCTCAGAGCAGAGAGGATCACCAGCAACCCAGCAGGGCATCGGCGGCCTTATATCCACTCAGAGATTCCGGATGTCCAATCACACTCCACCTGTTCAGATGACAGGTTTTTCCCATCCAAATCAATTTCACTACCTCCTTTCACCAGCAGAGGGAGTTCATCGGACATCAAAGGTGAAGGAGAAAATGAACTCATAACAGGAAGGGTAGGAAGCAGACAAGACACAGCGGGGTGCAGTTTCTCTCCCTTTACTTGACAAATGCAGTCCAGGGTCCTGATTACAGATGGTACCGGAGCAGGCTAGCCTGGAAGCAACCCAGGGATTCTCTCTCTGCAGATGGGCTGTGCAGTCTCCTTCCTAGTGCTTATTTTGGGGATCTCCAGTACCAAGTTACACTGAAGTTCCTCCTGACAGATGTTCCCAAGAACTCTACTTGTACGGCAGACAGCTGTAGCCTGTTTCGGGGACTCCTTGCTCCTAAGTCCCGGCTCACTATCAATGTTGCTGTTGTGCTCTCAAGTCTTAGACGGGAGTAGTGCATTTACAGCCTCCTACTCCTCTGGTGTCTGTTGCAGGACCATTAGTATCCATACAACCGTGGAGACCAGGCTCCAGTTCATGCGCTCTCACTGGAGATGAGCCATTCCTCTCTGCTCGATCTCCACACTTCTTCTCCACATCTGCACACTTCACCCTCCTCAGACTAACTAACCACTCCTTCCTCTTGGCCCTCAGAGAGCACTCCTCCCCTTCAGTCCGGTTCAGAGTCCCCCCTGCTGGCCTGGAGTCGAACTGTGTTGCATGTATAGGTGAACTGCGAGAGAGACCATTCCTTGCTCCCAAGCCTGGCATTACCCTCCCTGGAAGAAGGCAAAGCCACTGTGGCGGCCATACTCCTGGGGGCGCCACATTCCCTCCTAGTGCAAGTCAGCACTCCTGGGCTGAACAAAACATGAAAACTTATAAACAGTTAAACAAGGTGAACAATTATAATTGTACAAAATTTGAAAAAGGAAAAATGTACAAAAACCAGGAGCTCCAAAAATAGTCATATGATGATAAGTCCATCATCAATGTCCATGGTCCATTCCTGGGCAAATGGTAAACTATTTTCAAAGAAAGTTTTTGACCACACACGGTCCTGTGGTTCAGTGTCCATGAAACACAGTAAAACTGGAAAATTTTAAAGGAAACTCTTACAGATTACCTGTAGGCACAAAACTTGAATACAGTTACATGTATACAGTACATACAATTCCAACATTTACATTTACTTAGCTATACTCGATATCTGATGGGCAGTATACCATGTGTAGTGCGGGTAGACCTGCGTAATACTGGTGCTGTTATGGACTGGACCGGTTGTCTGGTTCTAACTACTGGTGTTGTGTGTGAACTGGGTAGCATACGTCTACTAGATCTTAGAGTCACTGTTGGCATGTCAGATTCACTACTGGCAGGGCGAGGGTTATTTGACTCCACTGCTGGAGTAGCATCTGCTGCCTGATTTTCCTGATCTTCAGGATTTTCTTGAATCACGTCTTCCTGTGCTACCAATTGGGGAAATGTCAACACTGGCACCTCTATAGCATCATTTACTTTAGTCCAATTTGCAGGGAATTCTCCAAGTATTGTGCTGACCTTCTCTTCTTCTTCTATGTGTTGGATGTTATCATGTTCTTCCATTCTTTCTTTTAACAGGTCAAGGCATAATTTCAAATGATCCCGTGATATGGCTGCCGAGGTTTCTCCTCCATCTTTGCTAATAAGGCACACCTTGGTATTGTCAAAGTTTGAGGGTAGAATGGTGTAAGGTTCAGCTTCCCATTGGTCATCCAATTTATGCAATCTTCTTTTCCTTTTTAAGACTTGTTCTCCTGGTGACAAGGGAACGGCAGGCGCACGTTGATTGTAAAGCTTCTCCTGCTTTTGTCTTGCCTGAGCTAGACTCTTTTCCACACGCTCTTGAACTCTTCTGTACTGTTGTTGTCTCTCTGTATCCCAGTCAGCATCTGGTGACGTTACTTCAGGCGTAAGGATTCCCATGTCCAAATCAATAGGCAACTTGCCAGGCCTTTCTCTCATTAAGTAGAATGGGGTACAGTTGGTGGAGTTCACTGGAATATGGTTGTAGAGGTCTACCAAATCTGGCAACTTTTCTGGCCACAGATTTCTCTCCTCCAAAGGCAATAGGTCAATCACTACCTGGTTCATCTTCTCACACATGCCATTGGTCGGTGGATGGTATGAGGTTGTCCTGATCTTCTTACAACCATACAAGTTACAGAATTCCTGGAACACTTCCGCTTCGAAAGCTGGACCTTGATCTGTAAGTACTCTTTAAGGGTAACCATGTGGTCTGCAAAAGTGCTGTTGAAAGGCTGTCCTGGCCGTTTGATCTTTTATAGGCACAACTACTAGGAATCTTGAGTAGTGGTCCACAATGGTAAGAGCATAGATGTAGCCTGACCGGCTTGGAACCAGCTACACATGGTCCAGGGCTACCAACTCGAGTGGCTGCTTGGTTACTATTGGCTGCAGAGGAGCTCTCTGGCTGTTTCGATCCTTTCTGCGCAGGTTACATTGTCCACACTCCCGGCACCACTTTTCAATGGCTTTCCTCATACCAGCCCAGTAGAATCTCTCACGGAGCAATGCTTCCAACTTCTTCCATCCGAAGTGTCCAGCTCCATTGTGGTATGCTTCCAAGACCATCGATGCCTCTCGCTTTGGGACTATCACCTGCCAGACCAGCGCATGAGTGCGGGCGTTGATACTCCTCCGACACAGCTTTCCTTCATAGATGAACAGCCGGCCTCTTTCCTTCCACAACTGCTGGGTTTCTTCGGGAGCATCCGACTCTGGGCGTGAGTCAGCTTGTGACAGTAGCTCCTTCACCAGGTGGACTGCGGGGTCATCATCCTGAGTTTCTGCCCAGTCAAGATGG
Source organism: Dendrobates tinctorius (assembly GCF_039654945.1). NCBI lineage: Eukaryota > Metazoa > Chordata > Amphibia > Anura > Dendrobatidae > Dendrobates > Dendrobates tinctorius. The sequence continues at coordinate 48,196,307 of NW_027361687.1, forward strand.
GGCAATGGATTTAGGGTGACCTCCTTCATGCCAGACCATCTGTTTCTCACTCCTTGAGCACATTGGGCCGCAAGTGGCCAGTGGAAGGGAGGCAAATCTATTTCCTCAAGAGCCTCAGGGTCTTCTCCTGCATCTGACAGATTAGACATTCTGGAAATCGCATCAGCATTGGCATTCTTGTGCCCTGCTCAGTACTTGATGGTGAATTCATAGTTAGAAAACCGAGCCATCCATCACTGCTCCAGTGCACCTAGTTTTGCAGTTTCCAAGTGAGTCAACGGGTTGTTGTCCATGAAGATGGTAAACTTGGCTGAAGCTAGGTAATGCTTGAATCTTTCAGTAACAGTGGGTCGCCCTCCCCAGGGCTGTGGGGTACTCGGTACTGGGCCGGTGTCAAGGGGATGTGTCACAGCAGCAGTGACCCGGTCCGTGGCCCTGGGCGCCCAAGTAATCAGTGGCGTGTTGTGGTGAATGGTGGTTTATAGTTAATGGGATAGTTCGTGACGCCACCTGTGGTGTTCGGCAAGTGAGGTGTTAGGCCGACGCTGCATGCAGATCCTCTGGGACTGATGGTGTGTGGCAGCCTAGATGGTGTAGCTCTCCACAGGTGGAGCTGTAGTCCCAGGGCAGTGTAGATGCTGGTACCCAGATGTAGCAGTGCTGAGTGCGTTGGCGCAAGAATGAATGGAAAACACCAGGGCTTGTAGTTCCAAAGCTTTACTCACAGTCTGTGGTGCACACAGGTGCCTGCCTCCGTACTGTGTCCTCCGGGACAGAGACTCGATTAACCTCCAGGCAGGATGGAACACTCCCTTCCAACACTCCGCCAACATGTGCCTTTCTGAACGTCTCCTCTATAGCGCCTTGTGGTGTGAAGTACTCCAGTACTGAGTTACCCTGGAGTCCCTCCTGACATATGTTCCCAAGAACCTTACTTGTATGACAGACAGCTGTAGCCTGATCAGGGATCTCCCTATCCGGAGTCCCGGCTCTCTGTATCCGTGTTGCTGTTGTGTCCCAAGTCTTAGATGGGAGTGGTGCATTTACTGCCTACTACTCCACCGGTGTCTGCTGCAGAACCATAAGTGTTCATACAACCTCGGGGACCGGGCCCCGGCCTTGCGCTTAGAACTTCTAGGCAGGGTTCTCTCTCTCTAAACCACGTCCTCTCTGTTCTCCTATGTTCCGTACTTGTCTCTCTTTCTTATGGAAGCTTAGGTTACAGTTCAGTGTCTTTCTCTTTCTTTCCTTTCCCGTGCCAGCGGGCCAGATCACTGGGGCAGCTGCAGCACTCCTTCCTCCATCCCTTCTTCCAGGGATCCCCACTCCTCTCCGAGTGGCTTCCTTCCTTCTGTCTTCCCACAGAATAAACTGTAATCCTACACTTTCCCACTCTTTTATGTACTAAACTCCACCCACCTCCCAGCACATCTCGTGTTCCAAGCAGGGAACCACCAAAGGTGCTCTGCTACCCTCTAAGCATGGAGCTGCAATGTGGCTTTGCTGAACTATCCTGTGTGTGGGGTGCAGGTATTGGAGCGTGGTTAGGAGTTCTCACCTTACCTGGATGGTGGGGCACTACACCTCAGGAGAAGGTGCAGTACCTCTGTGGTGACTGAGCCTCAGGGGCGCCACATACCCCCCCGTTAAACACAGCACGTCCGCGGGCTGCAAGGTAAATAAAGTTGACAATACAAGAACATACAAAATTTTGCAATGCTGAACAAACATTTCTTATCCTAAACTTCCTAATGTAGGAGGTACTCATTCTTGAACGTTGCAACAGTTTCTTAATTAACTATCTAAATTCTTTATTCAAAAGTGCAATTCTCAATATTCAAAGTGCTATTCTCTGTTACTCTCAGTGTTCTTCACTAACACATTTCTTTCTTTCTTTCTTCAGTGCACATTTTCTACTTTTTCTTTAGCTCTGCACCTACATTTGCAATTCTTTACTCTTTATTCAAGTCTCACATCCCTGTCTCAAAACATTCCTAATTCTCTGTATCAAAACATTCTATAAAAGACATTTCTCGTAAGACACAACATTATCAAATTCTTCACATTTAAAACATTCAACAATTCTTGAAAGATGCTGGACACTGCTCCCTGCCGGGATTTCTTGCAGTGTCCTTTGATTGGAATCAAGTTCCAAATGAGGTAGACATCATCTTCGAAAAGTGTCCATGCAAAACATTATCTTCGCAAAGTGTCCTATATAAAACCAAGAGAGAGCACCCAAAGGGGTGCAAACTATTTACAATGAAGTTTGTGATGCACTCCAAGTTCATGATCACGGAAGTTCAATATCAAAAATAACGCTGCCAATCAAAACTGGGCAACAAAGTGCAAAAACATGATAAACAAAAAGAAGGCACAACTGGTGCAAACAAACCCTCCTGGGTAACGAGATTTATTTCTTCTGGAGAAAGGAGTTGGCAAGCCGCAGGTACTCTTTCTCCTCAAGGGTGAACTGGGTATCCTCCTGCACTTTTGGCTGCCTGGCTGGTACTGTTGCACCTTGACTGGTGGGTTGAGGAGTAGCAGGCCGCTTCTGCTTATAGCTGTCAATGAACTCCTCTGGTATCTTGTGTATGTACAGGGCATACCACCCCCTTAACCCCTCATGCCGGGTGAAGGTGAGATAATCCCCTGGGTGCAGGTTCCGGGTAGGGTGTCCCTTGCTCAAATGGGACTCCACGTCTCTCCTACTGAAGAATAGGTCGGAGATCCGTTTGGGGTCAGAAATAAACCCGAACCCCCGCTCCTGGTTGACGTTGAGAACCTATCCCCATCTGCATCCCGGGGGCCATAATGTCCAGCTCGGGCATTCTCCTTCTGGTCCCTGTCAGGGCCTAGCACTGCCAACTTGCGCTGCTCTCTCGCCCGGTTCTCAGCTGCCAACTGGCGTATATTAGCCTGGCAACGGGCCCAGCTCTCATCATACTCCCGTTTCTCCCGGGACTGCTCCAAGCTCGTCTTGTACTGCGGTGCCACCGTCAGGGGTTCCGGTGTCTCCCCCCGGGGACCGGTTTCCCAGTCCCAGACCAGGCCTAGCACTACCTGGCCAGCCGCTGCAACCGTGGTGCACCCCAGGGCCCTCCCAGGTGCGGGGGCAGTAGACATACCTGAGGCCTCCCGGCGGTGCTCGAGTACACGTTTGGGATGGTGGACAGCTGCAGGAATATCCACCGGGTTGGATGGTCCGGGTGCCGGCGGTAGTGGAGCAGATGGCGGCTCTCGGTCTGCAGGGGTCTCTGTCTGGACCTGCGCAGCCGCGTCAGGTCCGGGGTTGGAGTGCATCTTCCACTCCTGGATACTCCGATAACTCCTCCGGGTAGGCGGCACTCAGCCTTACGGAAAGGGTGGAGGTGTAGATCAGCGCTGCCCGGGGACAGTCCGGTGCGGCAGCGGCGACGGGTACCGATGGTGAGGGTGCCGCAGTTGTAGGCCCCTCCTGGGCGTGCTGCCGGTTCAGCTTCTCCAAGGCCTCCTGCCTCAGCCGCAGACGAGTGGTCAGCTCAGCTATCTCTTCTTCCAGCTGCCGGCGGTTCAGCTCGGAGACGGGGTCGGAGCCTTCAGCCATGTTACCCGGGAGATCTAGCGTGACCTCCTTGTGCTCCGCAGGCCTCCTCCCTTCTCCTTCCAAAATGGCGTTCTGGCGTTCTTCCTGCCTCAGCCCCTTTCCCGCCACTGACTTCTTCTGCCCCTTCTTCTTGGGGCGGCGTCTTCTTCCAGTGCCTTCTTACCAAGCCAGTATACGAAACCCTTCGGGGGGTGGGCCATGTCGCTGTCACATAGTAATTCAGGCAGGGGAGGCCCAAGACTGTTCGCGTTTTTTTCCTAGGACCTCCCATCTCTTCACGCCCTTCTTCTCCATGCCAGCGGCCATTTCTGATATTCATGTCACAGTCTATTAAACTGGGTCTTTGGCACATTCTCAAAAGTTTTAAGTCCAACAAATCTCAGGCACATAGAACCCAATGGCATCGGGTCTCGTCATCCTGTTTGTGAGGCTAAAATTGGGTCGCCCTCCCCAGGGCTGTGGGGTACTCGGTACCGGGCCGGTGTCAAGGGGATGTGTCACAGCAGCAGTGACCCGGTCCGTGGCCCTGGGCGCCCAAGTAATCAGTGGCGTGTTTTGGTGAATGGTGGTTTATAGTTAATGGAATAGTTCGTGACGCCACCTTTGGTGTTCGGCAAGTGAGGTGTTAGGCCGATCCTCTGGGACTGATGGTGTGTGGCAGCCTAGATGGTGTAGCTCCCCACAGGTGGAGCTGTAGTCCCAGGGCAGTGTAGATGCTGGTACCCAGATGTAGCAGTGCTGAGTGCGTTGGTGCAAGAATGAATGGAAGACACCAGGGCTTGTAATTCCAAAGCTTTACTCACAATCTGTGGTGCACACAGGTGCCTGCCTCCGTACTGTGTCCTCCGGGTCAGAGACTCGATCAACCTCCAGGCACGATGGAACACTCCCTTCCAACACTCCGCCAACATGTGCCTTTCTGAACGTCTCCTCTATAGCGCCTTGTGGTGTGAAGTACTCCAGTACTGAGTTACCCTGGAGTCCCTCCTGACAGATGTTCCCAAGAACCTTACTTGTATGACAGACAGCTGTAGCCTGATCAGGGATCTCCCTCTCCGGAGTCCTGGCTCTCTGTATCCGTGTTGCTGTTGTGTCCCAAGTCTTAGATGGGAGTAGTGCATTTACTACCCACTACTCCACCGGTGTCTGCTGCAGAACCATAAGTGTTCATACAACCTCGGGGACCGGGCCCCGGCCTTGCGCTTAGAACTTCTAGGCAGGGTTCTCTCTCTCTAACCCACGTCCTCTCTGTTCTCTTTCTCCTTTGTTCCGTACTTGTCTCTCTTTCTTATGGAAGCTTAGGTTACAGTTCAGTGTCTTTCTCCTTCTTTCCTTTCCCGTGCCAGCTGGCCCAGATCACTGGGGCAGCTGCAGCACTCCTTCCTCCATCCCTTCTTCCAGGGATCCCCACTCCTCTCCGAGTGGCTTCCTTCCCTCTGTCTTCCCACAGACTAAACTGTAATCCTACACTTTCGCACTCTTTTATGTACTAAATTCCACCCACCTCCCAGCACATCTCGTGTTCCGAGCAGGGAACCACCAAAGGTGCTCTGCTACCCTCTAAGCATGGAGCTGCAATGTGGCTTTGCTGAACTATCCTGTGTGTGGGGTGCAGGTGTTGGAGTGTGGTTAAGAGTTCCCACCTTACCTGGATGGTAGGGCACTACACCTCAGGAGAAGGTGCAGTACCTCTGCGGCGACCGAGCCTCAGGGGTGCCACAACAGCCCAGACTATGGCAAGGAACACCAGCTTGAATGAACTGTAGTTATCAGGGTTCCTTTCAGTGGGACGCAGCTTCCTGCTGGTGTAGGAGATCACTCTTTCTTTTCCATTCTGTACCTGTGACAGTACTGCTCCAAGTCCCACATTGCTGGCATCAGTGTACAACACAAATGGTTTGTCATAATCTGTGTAGGCCAGAACTTCATCACCAGTGAGAGCTATCTTCAGTCGAGTGAAGGATCTCTCCATCTCCTCAGTCCATTCAAAATTTTTCTGTTTGGCCTTCTTGGACTGCCCCACCAGAAGATTTTGCATACGGGTGGCTATTTCAGTAAAGCCCTTGATGAATCTTCGGTAGTAGCCTACCAGTCCAAGGAACTGACATACTTCATGGAGGTTGCTGAACTTCGGCCAGTCCCGGATGACTGTAACCTTGTCAGGATCTGGTGCCACACCTTCCGCACTCACTACATGACCGAGGTACTGTACTTTAGGCTTCAGGAGGTGACATTTGGAAGGCTTCACCTTTAGGCCAAAATTGGACAAAGCTTCAAACACTTCAGCCAGGTGTTCCAGATGGTCCTCATACGTCTTGGAGAAAACAATGACATCATCAAGGTACAACAGGACTGTCTCAAAGTTCATGTGTCCCAGGCAGCACTCCATCAGCCATTGAAATGTTCCTGGGGCGGTGCAGAGCCCGAATGGCATATAGTTGAACTCACAGAGACCCATTGGAGTGGTAAATGCTGTTTTCTCCTTGTCAGCCTCTGCCACGGGAACCTGCCAATACCCACTAGTGAGATCCAAGGTGGAAAAGTAATTAGCAGTTTTAAGTGCAGCTAATGATTCCTCAATTCTAGGTAATGGGTAGGCATCTTTATATGTAATGCTGTTAATTTTTCTGTAATCAACACACATTCTCATGGTACCATCCTTTTTCTTTACAAAAACTATGGGATCTGCCCATGGGCTACAACTGTCTCTGATAACCCCAGCCTCCTTCATCTCTCTCAACATACCTTTAGCACATTGGTATTGTGTTGGGGGTATAGGCCGGTACCTTTCTTTTATGGGTGGATGATCTCCAGTGGGGATATGGTGTTGAACCCCTTATACCTGCCCAAAATCTAGTGGGTGTTTGCTGAATACCCGCTCATAATCCTGTGTCACCCTGTAAACTCCATTCTTTTGGTATGAAGGTGTAGAGTCAGTCCCCACCTGCAGTTGCTGGCACCACTCCTCCAGCTGTTTCACAGAGCCATTGTCCTCCACCTAATCAGATGAGACCAAGGGCTCTGCTGCCTGCAATGAGTTGTTATTAACAGTGAGCAGCTTAGCAACTGTGGCGTACCGAGGTATTGTGGCCTCCTCCTCCCCACAATTCAAGAGGCGTACAGGTACTCTCCCTTTTCGTACATCAACCACCCCTGTGGCTGTCAGGACAGTGGGCCTGCTATCAGGTGTATACTGGCTCTACCATTGCCTGGTAATCTTTCCCTCTGAGACCTATAGCTGCCCGACACCAAATCAACATTTCACATCTGGGGGGTATTGCAATGGGGAAAGCATCACTCACTCTGACGCTGCCAATTTCTCCGCCAGAGTTCTTCCTGTTGTATTTGCATCAGGGCTCTGACCTCCTTCTGCAGGACTCGTTGTTCCCTGGAACCAGCAGTCTCAGCCACCTGTTGCAACAAAACAATAACCTCGGAAAGACAGTTTTCAATTACATTGGTACGAAGAGTCATGATTAGTGTTGAGCATTCCGATACCGCAAGTATCGGGTATCGGCCGATACTTGCTGTATCGGAATTCCGATACCGACTTCCGATATTTTTTCAATATCGGAATTCGGCATCGGAATCGGAAGTTCAGTTGATTGACGGCCTGACGTCATCATGATGCGCGGTGTGTGCGCATCATGATGCGCCGTCATTTCGGGCCTTCCGGGGGTCTCTGCCGGCCTGCCGGGGGGCTGTGCCGGCCTGCCGGGGGGCTGTGTGGACTGCCCGGGGTCTGTACCGGCCTGCCGGGGGGCTGTGCCGGCCTGCCGGTGGTCTGTGCACCCTGTGGGGGTCTGTACCGGCCTGCCGGGGGGCTGTGCCGGCCTGCCGGGGGGCTGTGCTGATGTCCGGGGGTCTGTGCAAGCATCGTCCGATGGGACTACAAGTCCCATCTGGCGATGCCTGCTACCATGACAGTGATTGACACATTAGCCAATGATGGGACAGTAGTAGTCCCATCATCCGGCTAATGTGTTAAATGTTAAAAAAAAAAAAAAAAATACTACATACATACTACATGCATGCTACATACATACTACATGCTACATACATACTACATATATACTACATACATACTACATACATGCTACATACATACTACATGCATGCTACATACATACTACATGCATGCTACATACATACTACATATATACTACATACATGCTACATACATACTGCATGCTACATACATACCACATACATACTACATACATACTACATATATACTACATGCATGCTACATACATACTACATGCTACATACATACTACATACATACTACATACATACTGCATACATACTACATGCATGCTACATACATACTACATGCTACATACATACCACATACATACTACATACATACTACATACTACATATATACTACATGCATGCTACATACATACTACATGCTACATACATACCACATATATACTACATACATACAATACATACTACATACATACTACATGCTACATATATACTACATATATACTACATGCATGCTACATACATACTACATGCTACATACATACCACATACATACTACATACATACTTCATACATACTACATGCTACATACATACTACATGCTACATACATACTACATATATACTACATGCATGCTACATACATACTACATATATACTACATGCATGCTACATACATACTACATGCTACATGCATGCTACATACATACTACATACATACTACATGCTACATACATACCACATATATACTACATACATACAATACATTCATACAATACATACATAGACATACAGTACATATAACATAGAGTAACATACTTACCAATACTTGTCACATTGTTCCCCGAAGCCATTGTCGTCTACGGAATAAATATTAACATAACAAACCACAAAAATACTCACCCACGATCCGAAGCAGTCCACGAGTGTGTCCCACGACGATCTTGGGTAGAGAACTGCAGCATCAGATGATGCTGCCGTTCTCTACGGGCTGCAGGAATCCAATGACGGAAGGTAGGTATCCTTCCGCACTGTATTCCTCCGCCACTTAAAAAAAAAAAAGTCCCTAGTCTCACTTTATGCCATTGCTGCGTGGGAATTTCCCACACAGCAATGGCATAAAGTGAGACTAGGGACTTTTTTTTTTTAAGTGGCGGAGGAATACAGTGCGGAAGGATACCTACCTTCCGTCATTGGATTCCTGCAGCCCGTAGAGAACGGCAGCAACAGCTGATGCTGCAGTTCTCTACCCAAGATCGTCGTGGGACACACTCGTGGACTGCTTCGGATCGTGGGTGAGTATTTTTGTGGTTTGTTATGTTAATATTTATTCCGTAGACGACAATGGCTTCGGGGAACAATGTGACAAGTATTGGTAAGTATGTTACTCTATGTTATATGTACTGTATGTCTATGTATGTATTGTATGAATGTATTGTATGTATGTAGTATATATGTGGTATGTATGTAGCATGTAGTATGTATGTAGTATGTATGTAGCATGCATGTAGCATGCAGTATGTATGTAGCATGCATGTAGTATATATGTAGTATGTATGTAGCATGCATGTAGTATATATGTAGCATGTATGTGGTATGTATGTAGCATGTAGTATGTATGTAGTATGTATGTGGTATGTATGTAGCATGCAGTATGTATGTAGCATGCATGTAGTATGTATGTAGCATGTATGTAGTATGTAGTATGAATGTAGCATGTATGTAGTATGCATGTTGTATGTATGTAGCATGTAATTTTTTTTTTTTTTTTTACATTTAACACATTAGCCGGATGATGGGACTACTACTGTCCCATCATTGGCTAATGTGTCAATCACTGTCATGGTAGCAGGCATCGCCCGATGGGACTTGTAGTCCCATCGGACGATGCCTGCACAGACCCCCGGAGCCTGCACAGCCCCCCGGCAGGCCGGCACAGCCCCCCGGCAGGCCGGCACAGCCCCCCGGCAGGCCGGCACAGCCCCCCGGAGCCTGCACAGCCCCCCGGCAGGCCGGCACAGCCCCCCGGCAGGCCGGCACAGCCCCCCGGAGCCTGCACAGACCACCGGCAGGCCGGCACAGACCACCGGAGCCTGCACAGACCCCCTGGCAGGCCGGCACAGCCCCCCGAAAGGCCCGTACAGACCCCAGAGAGGCTGTACAAGGGCAGGAAAGGGTTTTTCTTATTCCGATACTGGAAGTCCCATAGACTTGAATGGGACTTCCGGTATCGGAATCGGCGATACAGATACTTTTTTTAAAGATCGGCCGATACCATCCGATACGATACTTTGAAGTATCGGACGGTATCGCTCAACTCTAGTCATGATGGGATTACATTCACTTCGATCAATATCCACAACTATCAGACCTTGAGATTTTAGCTCTACCCGACCCACTTTAACAGTAATCTCTTTACATCCAATCTGCGGCAAATACTGACCATTACTGGCAACTACTGTCAGTTCATCAGTTGGGCCACGGGTGAGTTCAGAATCAGCGCAATACCTCTTGTAAAGAATGTATGGCATAGTGGTCACCTGGGAGCCATTGTCCAGCAAAGCGTTCATGGGGATGCCGTCAATCACCACTGGAAGGATTGGTCTCCCTCCAACATACTTGGCTCTCCAGTTCCTTGGGCCTGGGGATCCTATTCCTGGGGGTTGGCCCTCTGCCCCAGGGGTTGCTCGTTTAAAGGACAGAATCTTGCAAGATGACCTGCCTTATAACAGCAACGACAGATGGGACGTCCGTCCTGGTCATAGCGATCGTTGTTCCTCCCTCGGAGTGGCGGAGTTCTCCTCTTCCGGAGCCACGGGACATCCTCTGGACTGGAAGCCAGCTGGATCTTCTCCCTGGAGGACACAGTTTTAGTAAGTGCAGCCATTCCTTTGGTCATCTCCTGGAACTGGAGACGCAGCTCTTCAGTTGGATCTTTATCCAGAGTCTGTGCATCAGCCTCCACAGGGATGGAAGGGAAAGACGTTGCTTCCTGGTGGTAGGTGATCGCTGGGTGCCTCAGGGCGCTGGACGGCTGTCAGTTGGCTCCTGCAGTACCCGAATAGCCCTGTCTTTGAAATCAGCAAAGTCCAGATCAGGGTCTTGTAAGGTTATGATGCGCAACTGTACTCTGTGGGTACTGAATAGGAGTCCTTCAATGAACTGCTCCTTTAACAGCTTATCTTCCTCCACACTGTCAGGATCAACTTGCTTAACTGCTCGCAGCGCCTCCTGCAGGTTAAGAGCATAGTCCCTTATACTGTCCTGCGCCTTCTGTTTGCATCCAAAGAATCGCATCTTGATTTCAGCTGCAGGGCGAGTGTCAAAGGTGGTTCTCAGCTTGGCTAGAATCTTTTTAACATTCTCTTTATCAGTGTCCTGCCAGGCTTTCACCTCTCTCTGTGCTGCACCCGTTAGCTGTCCAATAAGTATGTGCACTTACTGGCTTTCAGACAGGGGGTATACTTCAAACAAACTGCACAGTCTCTCTTTGAATTCACTCAGGTTATGTGACTCCCCTGAATACTTTGGTAGCCATGCTGCTCCCGGAAGGTAGGGCATAGACAGTGGCATTATGGGGACCGCTGCGGTGGGCGCTACTCCTTGCAGCACGGAGGGGTTGGCGGCGGCATCCGCCGCTGCATTGCTGCGTGGCGCAGACATCCTCTTCCCCCCCTAGTTAACGTTAGCCAGGGCCTGGGGTTGTGTGAGCTTACCGGCGGCCGCTTCGCAGGCCCGATGCTCCGGGCTGTAGGCCTCAGCTCCTCCCCTTCTCGCGCTCTTTTCCTCTTCTCGCGCGGGACTTCACTTCTTCGCGCTCTCGGAGGGGCTCCGCCCACGAAGGCCCGCCTCTTTGGTTTCCCGTGTGCGCCAAGCAGCGGGATAATGGCGGCAATGGCGCCAATTTCACACAGTCTTTTACACAAACACAGTCTATGGCACACAGGACCCGGGGGTGTTACCGGGCTCCGTAATCCTGTTCGTGACGCCAGATTGGGTCGCCCTTCCAGGGCTGTGGGGTACTCGGTACCAGGCCGGTGTCAGCGGGATGTGTCACAGCGGTGGTGACGTGGTCCGTGGCCCTGGGCGCCCAAGAAAAAGGGGAATTGCAATGGTGGAAATGTAGTTAATTGAATGAATAGTTCGTGACGCCACCTGTGGTGTTCGGCAAGGGAGGTGTTAAGCCGACGCTGCATGCAGATCCGCTGGGACTGATGGTATGGTGCAGCAAAGATGTAAAAGCTCCCCACAGGTGAAGCTGTAGTCCCAGGGCAGTGTAGATGTGGTTGGCACGGGGAGGTAGCGGTGCCGGAAGGGTAGGAAGCAGACAAGACACAGCGGGGTGCAGTTTCTCTACCTTTACTTGACAAATGCAGTCCAGGGTCCTGATTACAGATGGTACCAGAGCAGGCTAGCCTGGAAGCAACTCAGGGATTCTCTCTCAGCAGATGGGCTGTTCAGTCTCCTTCCTAGCGCTTATTTTGGGGATCTCCAGTACCGAGTTACACTGAAGTTCCTCCTGACAGATGTTCCCAAGAACTCTACTTGTACGGCAGACAGCTGTAGCCTGTTTCGGGGACTCCTTGCTCCTAAGTCCCGGCTCACTATCAATGTTGCTGTTGTGCTCTCAAGTCTTAGACGGGAGTAGTGCATTTACAGCCTCCTACTCCTCTGGTGTCTGTTGCAGGACCATTAGTATCCATACAACCGTGGAGACCAGGCTCCAGTTCATGCGCTCTCACTGGAGATGAGCCTTTCCTCTCTGCTCGATCTCCGCGCTTCTTCTCCACGTTTGCACACTTCACCCTCCTCAGACTAACTAACCACTCCTTCCTTTTGGCCCTCAGAGAGCACTCCTCCCCTTCAGTCCGGTTCAGAGACCCCCCTGCTGGCCTGGAGTGGAACTGTGTTGCATGTATAGGTAAACTGCGAGAGAGACTCTTCCTTGCTCCCAAACCTGGCATTACCCTCCCTGGAAGAAAGCAAAGCCACTGTGGCAGCCATACTCCTGGGGGCGTCACACATCCATGGGTCACCGCTAGAGATGAGCGGCTTTGCCTTTTTTCGGGTCGAGTTGGGTTTCATGAAATCCGACTTTCGCAAAAGTCGGATCGAACCAAATCGGCCGACTATAGGGAAATGTCAGAGGCCGACTGAAACACGAAACCTAATGCAAGTCAATAGGGAACCAAAGTCAGAGTGGAGGACATTAAACACACCTAGAGTGCCCATTTCAATGCCAAAAACATCAATTCTTATAACTGAAGCTTGTCAACCTTAATTTACTTCCTAATAATAGTTACGCATTGAAAACTGGGGGTTATTTGGATAAAGTTGTGGGGGGTTGGGCTGGATCCAGGTTTTTGTGTGCCCTGGGTCAAAGAGTGTCAGTGCACCCCTTTAACACATACCACAACTCATGATGCTCCGATACGCCACAGAAATATAGGTATAGTACAATGACACATACTTCACTGCTTACATGACATGACTGATCTATTTTAAATTGTACAATAGCTCAAAAACAGGACAGTATATTACTCCATACTTTATTATGGCCACCACAGTGCGCCATACAGAATAATGATTTGGTGTGGGTGAAGGACACAAGGTAAGGGGTTGCTTCTGATAAGAAGCCTGCAGTTACGACTCAGTGCTTGCATTTTTTACAACTTCAGAATAGGAGGCAATAGAGCTGGAGGCTGTTTCAGCAATGTAAGCCACAAACAGTTCCTGATGCTCCGGCTTTAAAAGCAGTCTACCTACTCCCAGAAAAAGGAGCCTTACAGGCCTTCCAGAGCTACACCATGATGCTGGCTCAACACCTCCTGCCTTAGCTGCTATTGTGTTTTTGGCACTACCAGCAGATGCACCACCACCACTGTTGTGAGTTCATTTTCCCCTTCACTACGGAGGCCCGAGGAACTCCCTCTTCTGGTGAAGAAAGGTAGTGAGCTTGATTGTCAAACACCTGGGGCTGATGATGATGACTGGCTGAGTGGAGTTAATGACTGGATATAAGGCTGCCGACGCCCTTCTGGCCTGCGGGTGATTTCTCTGTGGACTTCTAGGAAACCAGTCTGATTCCTGCTCATCTAAAGCTAAGATTTCTGCTTTGCCTTTTTGCATTAGTGTTTTGTTTTCCTTGCTTTTCTGGATTCTGCCATTCCCTGCTGGGGTTAGCTGAATCTCCTTTTGCCTGTTGCTCTGTCTTCAGAATATTCCTGAGTACTGACATAGCTTTTTTGAAGCCTAGCGTCTTCAGGGCCTTTTTTACTGTCAGTTTGTTGGCTCTTATTTTCATAGGGTTTTTCACGGATTGCAGACAGCAGCCTTCCTGTCCTTTCCTATCTAAGCTAGCGTGGGCCCCATCTTTGCTCAGTCTATCTTTCTGTCTGTGTTTTGTTCTTTCTTCTTGCTTCACCGCCATTATATGTGGGGGGCTGCCTTTTACTTTGGGGTCTGCTCTGGGGCAGTTTAGATTTCCCTTTCTGTCTTTAGGCTATGTAGTCCTCCGGCTGTGATCGAGGGGCCTAGAGCATCGTAGGAGCCCACCACGGCTACTGCTAGTTGTGTTGATAGGTTCAGGGGTCTGCAATCCGATAGCTGCCAACTTCTCTGGTTTTCTGGACTTAGCTAGCATTACTATTTTTGCCTCCTACGGTGACTCAATCATAACACACCACCATCAGTACCAGGTGGCCCTCCACACACACATCCGCGTCCTCTTACACCATACTTCCTCATGTTTTTGAAAATGGACCCAAAATACCAGCAGATATATGGTACTGTATCATAAGCGTACAGCTCTATACAGTCTATGGATAACAGTAAATCTTCGTATATATTTCATGAGGCATACACAGATGCTCACAGGCTCATTATGGATTACCCAATAAAATAACAAGTTGAAAAAGGGTACAGTATCACCAGATAAAAGGTATATATAGTATAGTGTAAACATTCTGATTCTCCGTATACATTTCAGGAGGCAGACACAAACGCTCTCAGGCCCAGTATGGATTACACAAGAATATGAAAAGCTGTAAATGGGTTATGTAACACAAGCGTACAGTTGTATACAGTGTTGGGGTAATCTTAAAGTTCCAAATATATTGCCAGAGTAACAGACAGACGTTTACAGGCTCATTATGGATTACACCTGAATCTAAATAGCTTTTTAGCTATTACTGTTACTGTAGCAGAAGCGTTCTGCTGTATACAGTAGAGTTGAGCGAAACGGGTCGAAAAATTTCAAAAGTCGCCGACTTTTGGCAAAGTCAGGTTTCATGAAACGAAACCCGACCCTAGGATGAGGTCGGCCACGAGGTCGGCGACTTACGCGCCAAAGTCGCGTTTCAAGTTTGTTTTGCGCTCTTTTTCAGCCAATCAGGATCCACGGACACTGTGGGCAACGTGATGACATAGACAGGGGTCACCACCATCTTTCAGAAGGGCATGCAAGTGATTGGCTTGCTTTGGTGGGCGTCACAGGGGTTATAAAAGGGCGTGCACGCCGACCGCCATCTTACTTCTGCCGATCTTAGCATAGGGAGAGGTTGCTGATTCTGTAGGGAGAGCGTTAGGCAGGGAAGAAGAAAAAAAAACTGCTTCTGCTGCTAGCAATTTTGCCTGTACAACACACCAGTCACTGTGTGTGCAGTGCAAGGGGAGGCTATATTGTGGTGGATCAGCGGTGTTGGTTGTTAGGCTGCCTTCTAAGGCTTCCTGACAGCTGCATTGCTGTTTACCCACTGCTCTGCAAACTGCTTTTTTAAAAGCAATCCCAATTTTTTTTTTTGTCCTGCTGAGGTACTGAGCGTGCATTTTTCACACCATACAGCGTCAGTGGGCCTCACACAATCCAAAAGTGTCCAGTGTCCACTAGTGTCTGCAGAAATTCAAAATCTCCCTTATCATGTAGTCACTTTTTTCACACCTGTGCCATCGAGCCTGTGACATAGCGCTCTGATATTCAGTGGGCCTCACACAATCCAAAAGTGTCCAGTGTCCACTAGTGTCTGCAGAAATTCAAAATCTCCCTTATCCTGTAGTCACTTTTTTCACACCTGTGCCATCGAGCCTGTAACATAGCGCTCTGATATTCAGTGGGCCTCACACAATCCAAAAGTGTCCAGTGTCCACAAGTGTCTGCAGAAATTCAAAATCTCCCCTGTCCTATAGACACCTTGTACCTTGTTTTACATTACTATATAGTTTGTTGGATTTTGTCTACATTTCTACCAAAAATGAGGAAGGCTGGTGGAAGAGGCCGTGGAATTGGGCGGGGGTTGGCAGCTGGTAATGATGGTGTTGGTGGTGGATCTGATGGTAGTGGCAAAAGCAAAATAGGACCGAATGCAGGAGGTGTTGAGCCTGCGTCATCGTCTGGCTCCACAAGGCCTCGAAGGCTTAGTTTTCTAGGAATTGGCAAACCGCTTTTAAAGCCAGAGCTTCAGGAAAAAGTTTTGTCTTATATTGCTGACTCAGCCTCCAGCTCTATCGCCTCCTCTTCTGAAGTTGTAAAAAATAAAAGCACTGAGTCGTCATTGGAGGATAATGTTCATGAACCACACCTTTCCTTGTGTCCTTCACCCCAACCAAGATTGAAGGATGACGCAGGCCATACTACTGATTACTCCATGGAGCTGTTTTCACATACCATGCCTGGATTATCAAGTGAAATGGTGAATTACCCAGGCCAAGATGAATCTGACATGGAGTGCACTGATGCACAGCCGCTGATAGATGATTCTGCTGGTACATTCACTCAGAGCACTACATTGTCCTGGCAGTGTACAGAGCCAGATTCTGACCCTGATGAGACTCAGGTGCCCCTTCCCGCACACTATACCACCATACACGGTGACACAGAGGAAGGTGCACATGACATTGAAGAGGAGGTGATGGATGACCCAGTTGTTGACCCAGATTGGCATCCATTGGGGGAAGAGGGTGCTGCTTCCAATAGCTCATATGAGGAGGAGCATCCACAGCAGACATCGACATCGCAACAGCTGTTATCTGGCAGGCCCGGAGCACTCCAAAGACAGGTTCCAAAAATCAAAAGAGTTGCTGGACAGCTTGTCCAGACGGTCAAAAGATCACAGCGTGCTAGGCCGCAAAATGTCTGCCAAAGTAGGAAGAGTGCAGTGTGGCACTTTTTTGAACAAAATCCTCATGATCAGGCCAAGGTTATCTGTAAGAAGTGCGCAAAGACCTTTAGCCGAGGGAAAAATCTGAAAAATTTGAATACCAGTTGCATGCTTAGACATTTAACCAGCATGCACTTGCAAGCGTGGACACAACACCAAACCTCAAGTGCCACATGTGCAACTGATCACAAAGAAGGTAGTCAACAACGTTACATTGTTTCCCCCACTGTAAGCCCACCGGTTAGCACAGCAGCAAATGTTGAGGTGTCGTTGCAAGGCCACAGCAGTCAGGGAATCCCACTGTTATATCAACGAAATACTGAATCTAGGCCATCAGAAAGAACACCAACTCCATCACCATAATCAACCCACTCTCAGTCCGCCCTGTCCACCGCTACTTCCACCATATGCAGCTCTCAAGTCCAGCTCACCCTCCCAGATACTATGAGTAGGTCAAGAAAGTACTCAGTCTCTCATCCGCGTACACTGGGTTTGAACGCCCACATTGCCAAACTAATCTCGTTTGAGATGATGCCCTATCGGTTGGTGGAAAGCTCAGCTTTCCGCAAACTCATGGCCTATGCAGTACCACGCTATGACCTACCCAGTCGCCACTTCTTCTCTCGCAAAGCCATCCCAGCCCTCCCACTTATGCGTCTGCTCATGCAAACTTTGACGCACCTTAAGGAGCAGGCGTCTGCAGCCAATGTTGATGAGGAGGAAGAGGAGGAGGGAATCCTTGATGACATTCAGCCATTGTCTGCTCTGGGACCTCTCCTGGACGAGGTGGAGGAAGAAGAAGAGGAGGAGGATGATGATGGGGATGATTACTTAGGGGAGGAGGATGCATCTCGTGGGGCAAGTGAAAATGTTGGCGTGGCAAGGTCTGGTACAGGGTTTGTACATGACTGGAGGGATGTGGATTTGCCAGAAAGTGCTCCTCCACCCAGCACTCGCAGTGCATCATTGACACCGGGAACATTGGCCCACATGTCAGATTATGCCTTGCAGATCCTAAAAAGGGACCCCCGCATTGCCAAAATGATGAACGATGACGACTACTGGTTGGCCAGCATCCTGGATCCACGCTATAAAGGCAAATTACAAAACATCATGCCACAGGAGAACCTTGACCTAATATTGGCTAATAAACAAGCAACTCTGGTAAATCGGTTGCTTGAGGCATTCCCAGCACACAGCAGCGGTGATGGTTCTCACACGAGCCGTATGGGCCGGGGGCAGCTTGGCAGAGGTGTTCATAGTGCACACAGCAGAAGTGGCGTTGGAGACAGGGGTTTCATGACAATGTTGTGGACTGATTTTTCACGGACCGCTCACACAACTGGTAATACTGCATCGATGGAAAGTGACAGGAGACAGCAGTTGTCAACTATGGTTACAAACTACTTTTCCTCCCATATCGATGTTCTCCCACACAGGTCATTCCCCTTTGACTATTGGGCCGCTAAACTGGACACATGGCCTGAATTGGCACAATATGCCTTACAGGAGCTCGCTTGCCCAGCTGCAAGTGTGCTATCGGAAAGAGTCTTCAGTGCAGCTGGATCAATCCTGACAGAAAAAAGGACCCGTCTGTCAACCCAAAATGTGGATGATCTAACCTTCATTAAAATGAACCATGCATGGGTTTCCAAGGATTTTGTCCCACCTTCCCCTGATGACACAGGGTGACAGAAAAATGGCTTGCTTTGGTCCACCTCTTCCTGGGACTTGACCTATTTCGCCTTTTGCATCAGCTGAATGTCCAACATCAACATATGCCACTTTCTAAAACTCCCTAACTGTGCTGCCTCCCCCCCTATGGCCGGGGTCACCACCTAGCGCATGACACCGTGCGAGTGCCGTTGCCCTGGACAGGTGGGTAGGCCGACTCTTGGGCGCGGGCACTGGCACAGGGTCCCTCATAGTGCAATCAAGTGTCTCTAATGGTGGTGGTGCACACCCGCCGTCAGACACACCGCCGTACTATGAGGGGCCCAGTGCCAGTACCGACGCCCACGAGTGGGCCCCACTTGCTTGGGCAGGGCCCCAGCATTTGCAATCTTTACCTCTCCCTGCTCCTCCGCTGTGTAGTCTGGGCCGTCAAATCCATACTGTGCCTGACACCGTCTGAGCCTGCCTCCTGATGTATAGACATATATTTTGAATGTGTACGCTATCCATACATGTTATCCGGGGATACGGTACCCTTTCTCACCTTTGTGCAATCACGTGCAAGCCATACTGGGCCTAACAGCATCTGAGCCTGCCTCCTGATGTATAGACATATATTTTGAATGTGTACGCTATCCATACATGTTATCCGGGGATACGGTACCCTTTCTCACCTTTGTGCAATCACGTGCAAGCCATACTGGGCCTAACAGCGTCTGAGCCTGCCTCCTGATGTATAGACATATATTTTGAATGTGTACGCTATCCATACATGTTATCCGGGGATACGGTACCCTTTCTCACCTTTGTGCAATCACGTGCAAGCCATACTGGGCCTAACACCGTCTGAGCCTGCCTCCTGATGTATAGACATATATTTTGAATGTGTACGCTATCCATACATGTTATCCGGGGATACGGTGCCCTTTCTCACCTTTGTGCAATCACGTGCAAGCCATACTGGGCCTAACACCGTCTGAGCCTGCCTCCTGATGTATAGACATATATTTTGAATGTGTACGCTATCCATACATGTTATCCTGGGATACGGTACCCTTTCTCACCTTTGTGCAATCACGTGTAATCCATACTGGGCGTGAGAACGGCTGGCGAGCTGTTAAGCAAGCTACAGCACCTGTGGTTTGCACACGTAAGTTTTTCATTTTTTCAGGAATGACGGTTAGGCCTAATTCCGGAACTGCGGTTGACCTGCACTTACTGGGAAATCATCATTCGCGGGTAATAATTGTAATCAGTGATCCCCATCACTAACGTTGTTCAGCGGGTTATCTGCACCTGTAAGCGACAAACGCTGGCCTTTTCAGTGTAGCGCACATGCAGCCACGGACATGTAAGGGCATGACACACCAGTTATTGGCCAATCTCATGTGCCAGAGCCTCACGTGTCCCTCTAGTAAGCCGGACTCAGACCGCGGGGCATGACGGAGTCTCGTTCGTTAACGGAATTAAGCTTGCAATGTGTGCATCTGTTCTGTAGCTGGCATGGTTGAGGTTTCCCAGGTGGAGTCGAATTTAACCGTAGGCTCCACTCCTGGTGGTGCCCTTCTGGACATTCCTTTAAGGTTCAGCTTTGCAACCATACTGCCCACGTAAAACAAACACTTTGCCTCCATGAACGCTGTTTGGAGGGTCATGACTCGTGGGAATAACGCCGCCCAATCAGTTAACCTGCTAGAGAGATCCTTCGTTACTCCCAAGCATGACATCACACTCCCTAGGAGGAAGGTAATGCCACTGTGGCGACCGTACTCCTGGGGGCGACACAAGTGCACTGATGCCCAGCCACTGCTCGATGAATCTGCTGGTACATTGACCCAGACCACTACATTCCCCTCGCATGCTACACGGCCTGAATCTGACCCTGATGAAACTCAGGTTACCCTTCCCATATACAGTTCCATCTTACACGGTGACAAAGAGGAAGCTGCAGATGAAAGTGCAGGTTCGGCCCACCCGCCATCAGACACACCACCGTACTATCAGGGGCCCTGTGCCAGTGCCGTCGCCAACGAGTGGGCCCCCCCTGCTTGCTCAGGATCACAGCCCTTGCAAGGTTGAAATACTGTGCAGTGAGATGGAAGATGGGGACGACGAGGAGTCCAGACTAGTACAGGGATTCCCTAGCGAGGAGACTTATTTGATTGTTTTCAATGTTGGGACAGCAATTTTTGGGGAGCACTATACTCTGGAGAATGATAGATGGGGCCCACCATACACTGGAACATTCCAAAGGTGGACATCAGACACTGGAGCAGCATTTACAGGGCCCATTATACATTAGAGAATTAGAAATGGGGCCCATTATGTTTGGAGCATTATTTGGGCCCATAAGACAGTGGAGCTTCATCCATGGGGACCAACATATACTGTAGCATTATGTGGAGCTCATCATATACTGTTTCAAACATTATATGGGACCAATGATTCTGTATGGAGAAATAGATGGGCCTCGTCATGAGATGTAAAAAGTGAAGTATTTTTCATTGTACTATACCGCTATTTCTCTGCCGTATCGGAGCATGATGAGTTGTGGTATGTGTTAAAGGGGCGCTCTTTCGCCCAGGGCACATGAAAACCTGGAGCCAGCCCTACCCCCCCACAACTTTAGCCAAATAACCCCCATTTTTCAGTGCGTAACTTGTATTATGAAGTTAATTAAGGTTGACAAGCTTAAGTAAGAAGAATTGATGCTTTTGGCATTCAAATGGGCACTGTAGGTGTGTTTCCTGTCCTCCTCTCACTGCCGACTTTTATTCCCCATTGACTTACATTGGGTTTCGTGTTTCGGGACGACCCCGACTTTTCCCTATAATCGTCCGATCTTGCTCTACCCGACTTTTGGAAAAGTCGGGTTTCACGAAACGAAACTCGACCCTAAAAAAATAAAAGTCGCTCAACTCTAGTATACAGTGTTGGCCAAATTGAAAATATCGGTATATATTTTTGTAGTCACCCTCAGACGCTCACTCAGTTTGATTTTGGCCATAATAAAAAATGTTGTAAAAAAGTTCCTGGATAACAAGATAGCAAGTATATATTTTTTAGGGGACAATTGAAATCTCCGTATAAATAGTCCCGTAGTCACTCTCAGATACTTGCACAGTATGGATCGGACCGTAATGCTAAATGTCGAACAAAGGTACTGTATAACAAGATACCAGCTGTATCGAGTATAGTGTAAAAATTTGTTTCTCTGATTCACCGTATATATAGAAGGCGTAGCCCACACACGCTCACTCACTATGGAGGATGTAGGGAAGGTGGACTGACAGACAAACCAGCCTGTAGTGAGAAGCAGAGGTGTAGCACAGTGTAGGTGTGAAACTGCTAAGATAAAGAGAAAGGGTGCAGTGTTTTAGCTTGCCCATTGGAGGGCAGTGGAGAGTGTAGGAGTGGGACTGAATAACTGCCATTGGTCAGAGAAACTGTTAGGTGATGGTGGGCGGAGATACCAGAACTGGCAGTATAAAAGGCTGAGGGAAGGTTCTGGAAGAGTCAGTCAGCGAAGGGAGCACAGTGAAGAGGAAGTTCGGTTGAGGAAATAGAGACAGTAGAAAGGCTCCAGAGAGGACTGACAGTTCAGGCGGTCACGGGGGTGGGCCAGAGGACGGTAGCCGCAGACGAAGACGGCCTGGGGCTATCATACGTTCGGTGTGCTCAGTCTGGTGCAGCGCTGTGGTGGTTGGGCCTAGGCCAGCCACAGTGGAAGAGCCACAGAGGACGCCACGATGATAGTTACAAAGGAAGTGAAGGTGCCGGGGCCTGTGTACAGAAAAATGTGAAATGGCTGTGGTGAATTGCTGTTGTTGACAGAAGGATGGGCACTAAAAACGGACCTGTTCAATGAAAACTCTGTCTCAGTCTTGTGTTTGTCTGCGGCAAGAAGAGGGTCCCCCCCCACAGTTGGTTATCCTACAGATGATACCTTAATACAAATTTTTGAAACAAGGTACTGTATCAGCACATACCAGGTGTGTCCCGTCTAGGGTTAAATTTCCGTCTATACTTCCGGAGTCAGACACAGACACTCACAGGCTCACTATGTATTACATCTGAGTTAAAAAAGTAGAAAAAGGGAAAGGTATTCATAGCGTACATCAGTATTATTATTATTATTATTATTATTATGCATTTATATAGCGCCATTTATTCCATGGCGCTTTACATGTGAAAAGGGGAAATATAGACAAGTATAATAAACATGTGTAAGACAAGGGACACACAAGTACATAAGGAGAGGGGACCCTGCCCGCGAGGGCTCACAGTCTACAGGGATGGGTGAGGATACAGTAGGAGAGGGTAGAGCAGGTCGTGCTGTGGTCCAGTAGATCGAGGATTATTGCAGGCTGTAGGCTTGTCGGAACAGGTGGGTCTTCAGGTTCTTCTTGAAGGTTTCCGTTGACTGTGAGAGTCTGATGTGTTGCGGCAGTGAGTTCCAGAGTATGGGGGAAGCACGGGAGAAGTATTGTATGCGGTTGTGGGAAGAAGAGATAAGGGGGGAGTAGAGAAGGAGATCTTGAGATGATCGAAGGTTGCGTGCAGGTAGGTGCCTAGAGACCATGTCACAGATGTATGGAGGAGACAGGTTGTGGATGGCTTTGTATGTCATGGTTAGGGTTTTGAATTGTACACTCTGGGCAATAGGAAGCCAGTGAAGGGCCTGGCATAGGGGGGAGGCTGGGGAATAGCGGGGAGACAGGTGGATTAGTCGGGCAGCAGAGTGTAGGATGGACTGGAGCAGAGCCAGAGTGCTAGAGGGGAGGCCAGAGAGTAGGAGGTTGCAGTAGTCGAGGCGGGAGATGATAAGAGCATGCACTAGTGTTTTTGTGGTTTCGTGGTTGAGGAATAAGTGGATCCTGGAAATATTATTGAGTTTGAGGTGGCAGGAGGAGGCGAGGGCTTGGATATGTGGTTTGAAAGAGAGCACAGAGTCGAGGATCACCCCAAGGCACCGAGCATGCGGGCCTGGGGAAAGAGAGCAGCTGTTGACATTGATGGATAGGTCTGGTGAAGGGATAGAGTGAGATGGTGGAAAGATGATGAATTCTGTTTTGTCTATGTTCAGTTTGAGAAAGCAAGCAGAGAAGAAGGCTGAGATAGCAGACAGACATTGTGGGATTTCAGACAGTAAGGAGGCGAGGTCGGGTACGGATAGGTAGATCTGCGTGTCATCGGCATAGAGGTGATACTGCAAACCGTGGGATTCTATGAGCTGTCCCAAGCCGAAGGTATAGATGGAGAATAGTAGGGGTCCTAGGACAGAGCCTTGGGGAACACCGACAGACAGGGGACGAGGTGAGGAGGTGGTGTGTGAGAGGGAGACACTAAATGTTCGGTCTGTTAGGTATGATGAGATCCAGGATAGGGCAAGGTCTGTGAAGCCAAGAGATGAGAGAGTCTGTAACAGGAGGGAATGGTCTACGGTGTCGAAGGCAGAGGACAGGTCCAGGAGAAGGAGGACAGAGTAGTGTCGCTTGCTCTTGGCGGTTAGTCGTTAGTCGTTAGTGACTTTAGTTAGGGCAGTTTCAGTTGAGTGATGCGGTCGGAATCCAGATTGTAACCGGTCAAAGAGGGAACAGGAGGAGAGGTGGGAGGACAGTTCAAGATATATATGCTGTTCCAGTATTGAGGCGTAAGGGAGAAGAGATATTGGGCGATAGTTAGACACAGAGGAATGGTCAAGGGAGGGCTTTTTGAGGATGGGTGTGATTGAGGCATGTTTGAAGGATGAGGGAAAGACACCATTTGTAAGTGAAAGGTTGAAAAGGTGTGTTAGAGATGGGATGAGGACTGTGGCCAAGTTAGGGATGAAGTGAGACGGGAGTGGGTCGAGGGCACAAGTGGTGAGGAGTGATCTTGACAGCAGGGTGGAGAGCTGATCTTCTGGCATGGTAGAGAAGCTGGCTTTTGCATAACAGGGCTTGGCGGCTAAGAGGGGCATTGGGGGCTGCGGGCAAAAGTTTTGTCTGATCGTGTCGATCTTCTGCTTAAAGAAGGAGGCAAAGTCTTCAGCAGAAATGAGAGGAGGGCGAGGAGGTGCTGTGGAACGGAGTAGAGAATTGAAAGTGTTGAAGAGCTGTTTAGGGTTGTTAGACAGGGAGGATATGAGAGATGCAAAGTAAGTTTGTTTTGCGGCAGAGAGCGTGGACTTAAAGCTGGCAAGGGACTGCTTGTATGCGTTTAAGTGCTCAGTAGAATGGGTTCTCTTCCATCTCCGCTCAGCGGTGTTATGAATGGGTCACCGAGGAGAAAAAACAAAACAAGCTAAGTCTCAGAAAAACAGAGAGGTTGGTAACTATGCAGATTGCAGACCCCTGATCCTAACCATACAACTAGCAGCAGTCCTGGAGCGTTCCTACTATGAATCTAGATGCCTCGTCACAACCGGAGGACTAAATAAGCCTAAAGCAAGAAAAGGGGAAAACTAACTACCCCAGAGCAGACCCCAAAGGAAAGACAGCCCCCACACATGTATTGACGGTGAGAAAAGATGAAAACACAAACACAGGCAGGAAAATAGGCTGAGCAAACGATGGGGCCCAAACTAGCTAGAAAGGATAGGAAAGGAAAGACACTGTCTGCAATCTGCCAAAAACCCTACAAAAATAATGTCCAACACTTCTGATAACAAAATTATCCCTGAAGTGAGTAGACTTCACCCACTATATCAGCACTCTATTCTGAGACAGAGCAAAAAGAGGCCAATCTAATAAGGAACAAAAAAGCAAATTGGCAAATACAGATGAATAAGAGAGGAAATTCAGCACAGCCCCTGCCGGGGCTGGCTGACCTCACAAAAAGCTGAATAGACCAACAAAATCAAGTGTGAACATTAGCAGTAAAACTTAGCTTGAGATGACTGGAACAGAGCTGAAAACCAAGACCTGAAAAGCCAGAAGTATCACCAGCACCAGAATAGGGCATCGGCTGTCTTAAATCCAGTCTGAGATTCCAGAGATCCAATGGTTGTCCTCATCATCAGGTAGCAGATCTCTACCACTTAAATCAACCTCACTACCTACTGTTACCACCAGAGGGAGAATGGAAGGAGAACTCCCAACTGGTAGACCAGAAAATGAGTTCACAACACAGCGGCCCTGGAAACCCATCTCAGTTCTTTGGTCAGGCTGGTCAGCCAGGGCTGCCTGTTATTGTTCGAGTTTTGCTCTGCGTGAGGGGGGCAGCCGAATCAAGTGTTGCTGTTATTGTGGTGTTATAAAAAGTGGCAGCAGCATCTGTGTCATGAAGGGAAGCTGTTATTAGCTCATTTTCTGCTCCACCAGTTGAGAGTTCTACTTCCGTTCTCCCTCTGGTGGTGACAGGAGGTAGTGAGGTTGGTTTAAGTGGTGGTGATCTGCCACCTGATGAGAAGGATAACGATTGGATCTCTGAAGTATCAGACTGGATATAAGACAGCCGACGCCCTATCCTAGTGCTGGTGATTCAGTCTGCTTCTCAGGTCTTGGACTTCAGCTCTCTTCCAGTCTTCTTAAGTTAAGTTTGTTTTTGCTAATGTTCACACTTGCGCTTGATGGTCAATTCAGTTTCTTTTGTGGTCAGCTTGCCCCTGCTGGGGCTATGCTGAACTTCCACTCCTATTTATCTGTATTTGCCAATTTGCCTTTTTGTCCCTTATTAGATTGGCCTCTTTTTGCTCTGTTTCAGAATATTTCAGAGTGCTGATATAGTGGGAGAAGTCTAGTGACTTCAGGGTTAATTTTGCTATCAGACGTGTTGGACATTATTTTTGGTAGGGTTTTTTTGGCAGATTGCAGACAGTGGCTTTCCTTTCCTGTCCTTTCTAGTTAGTCGGACCCCATCGTTTGCTCAGCCTATTTTCCTGCCTGTATATTTGTTTTCATCTTGCTTCACCGTCAATACATGTGTGGGGGCTGACTTTTCCTTTTGGGTCTGCTCTGGGGCAGTTAGTTTTCCCTTTTCTTGCTTTAGGTTTATGTAGTCCTCCGGCGGTGACGAGGCGTCTAGGAACAACGTAGGAATGCTTCACTGCTACTGTTAGTTGTGTGGTTAAGATCAGGGATCTGCAATCTGCATAGTGACCAACCTCTCTGGTTTTCTGGGACTTAGCTTTTTGTTGTTCCTCCTCGGTGACTCATTCATAAAAGGAAGCTATGTCTGTAAGAGGGAGAAGGGATTCAGAGAGTGATTGTAAATTCGAGGTGTTTGAAATTCCTGCGAGGGTGAGCGAGTTTATGGAGCAGGGGTTATGCAGTAGGAGAGGAGAGGAGAGGGAAGAGAATGTCAGTAGATTGTGGTTAGACAGGGGGAGGGGTGCGTTATTGAGATTAGTGAGGGAACAGAGATGGGTGAAGATAAGGTCCAGTGTGTGACCATCTTTGTGAGTGGCCGCAGAGGAACATTGAGTGAGGCCGAGGGAAGCCGTGAGCAATAGAAGTTTAGAGGCAGCCGGGGTGGAAGTGTCAATGGGGATGTTGAAGTCGCCCATGATGATGGTGGGGATGTCAGCAGAAAGGAAATGGAGTAGCCAGGTGGTGAAGTGGTCGAGAATGGTGGAGATGGATAGCTCTGGGGGGCGGTAGATGACAGCCAGTTGGAGGGGGAATAGATGCGGACAGAGCGCACCTCGAACGAGGGAAAAGTAGCGGAGGGTGGCAGAGGAATTGGGGTAAAGGAGCAGGTATCAGACAGGAGCAAGCCAACTCCTCCACCACATTTGTTGCTGGGGCGAGGGGTGTGAGAGAGATGGAATCCACCATAGGAAAGCGCAGCTGGAGAGGCTGTGTCAGAGGGAGTGAGCCAGGTTTCAGTGATGGCGAGGAAGGAGAGTTTGTTGGTGATAAAGAGGTCATAGATAAATGATAGCTTGTTGCAGACAGAGCGTGCATTCCATAGGGCTCCAGGCAAGGGGGTTGAGGGAGTGGGGGCTGGATGAATGGGTATGAGGTTATCACGGTTGCGAAGACGTGTAGAGGATCATGGCAGGGTGGTAGAAGTGAGTGTAGGGATGTGTTGAAGAGGGCCAGGATTTGGGGATACGTCGCCAGCAATAAGGAGTAGTAGACAGAGCATTAGAAGGTGGGATCAGGATAGGACATGATATGGCCATGTGTGTCTGGAGAAAAAGGATTGTATGTGGAGGAACAGTTGTAAGGAGAAGGTTAGGTGGCTGGGGAGAATGGAGGGGGAGATGAATAGTTCCTTACTAGGAGGGGGGATTGCAGGAGTTAGGGAGAAATAGAGTAGTATGGGGGTGATAGTAAAAAGAAGGCGAAACATTGTTGTGATGTTATAGGCCGTTACCTTGCAGTCAAAGTCCAGTCCAATTCTAGTCTAATTTAGAGTACTTAGAAATCAGTACTTTGAATGTTCATGCAGTGTTGTGGTACTTTTAAATCTTCGTATACATTTCAATCTCAATAAGCCAGTCATGAATCTCCGCTACCGGAAACTACATGGATACAAGTATAGATGCAAAGTCAAGTGTTAGCAGAAATTTTAGAATTACTCATCGCGGGGAAACCTCCCGGTATATGTTGCAGAGGCGATGCAGACCCTCAATTACTGTGTCTGTGGAGAAAGCAAAAAAGGTTCTTTGTGAAGAAAGGATTGCTTTATCGCAGTGGCGTGGTTCACATCACCGTTACTCATCTCCAGCAAATTGTTATCACAGGAAGAGATGTGCCCATGGTCCTCACTGCCTATCATGATGTGTCTGGTCATTTTGGAGTGCAAAAGACAGAAGCCACAGGCCGTAGGCGATTCTATTGGATTGGCCTGAGAGGAGACATTGAAAAATGGTGGCAGGAATGTCACTCATCTGTGACTATCACAACTGTGAAAGGTGATCATAAACCACCACTGCATCCGCTTGTAAGTTGACGTCCATTTCAAATGGTAGCCATTGATCATCTGAAGGTAAAGGCCAGCAAGACAGGCCATAGCTACATCTTAACCATCATTGATCAATACACCAAATTTCGAGTGGCCGTCCCTGTGAAGGATTTAACTGCTCAGACTACACAGCAGTGGAGCAGGGAGAGGTAAGTATTGCAACTTGCAAGTGCTGTGGCCATGACAAAGCGGGGGGGCACAATCGTGGTCGACGGTACTGGCACAGGGCTCCTCATAGTATGCTGGTGTGTCTGACGGCGAGTGGGCCCTCCCACCCTCTGAGACACTGTATTGTACTATGAGGGGCCCTGTGCCATTGCCGACGGCCATCAGTGGGCCCATCCACCTGTTCAGAGCAACAGCACTTGCCGGGGTGCGCCAGGTCTTGAGCCCAGCCGTTGGGGGAGGGGTGGGCAGCCCAGTTAGCGAGGTTTAAAAATTGGCATATGTAGATGTGTTGGCTGGACATTCAGCTGCTGCAAAGGGCGTAATTGGGCAAGTCCGAGGAAGAGGAGGTGTGTTTAATGGTGGCGGTGGTCTTACAGTGCGGGTAGCGATGGAGCATTGTTGGCTACCTTCAGTCGGAGCAGGTGCACATGTGCTACCTGAGGTTTTGTAGTGCGTCCATGCTTGCAAATGCATGTTGATTAAATGTCTAAGCATGCAACTGGTATTCAAATTTCTGAGTTGTTTACCTCGGCTAAAGGTCCCTTCCGCACTTCTTACAAGTAACCTTTGCCTCATCAGTAGGATTTTGGACAAAGAGGTGCCACACTGCACTCTTCCTACTATGGTAAACATTTTCTGGCCTTGCACGCTGTGCTAAGTTGACAGTCTGGTCAAGCTGTCCTTCATATCTTTTAGTTTTTGTTCCACGTTTTAGGACAGCTACGGGCCTGCTAGATAACCGCTGCTGCGATGTCAATGCCTGCTGCGGATCCTTGTTATCTGAACTATTGCCAGCGCCACCCTCCTCCCCCAATGGATGCCAATCCGGGTTCAGAAATGGGTCATCCATCACCTCCTCTTCAAAGTCATCTGCACCTTCCTCTTTGTAGTGCTGTGGGTCAGTGTACCAGCAGAATCATCTAGCAGTGGCTGTGCATCAGTGCAGTCCATGTAAGATTCATCTTGGACTGGGGAATTCAGGATTTGACTGGATAACCCAGGCATGGTATGTGAAAAGAGCTCCATAGAGTAATCTGCAGTGTGGGCTGCCGCATCCATAACTTTTAGTGGGGGTGAAGGACACAAGGAAAGGGTTTTTTTATGACCAGAACCCTGCACTGATGACTCCGTGCTTGCAGGTTTTGACCGTTCAGAAGAGGAGGCAATAGAGCTGGTGGCTGTTTCAGCAATGTACATCAAAACCTGTTCCTGATGCTCCAGCTTTAAAAGTGGTTTTCCTACTCCAAGAAAAGGCAACTGTGGCGCCCCTGAGGGTTCAGTTGCCGCAGAGGTACTGCACCTCCTCCTGAGGTGTGGTGCCCCACCATCCAGGTAGGTTGGAGGCTCCTAACCACACTCCAACACTCGCATCCCGCACAACACGGTAGTTCAGCAAAGCCACATTGTGGCTCCCTGCTTAGAGTGTAGCAGAGCACCTTTGGTGGCTCCCTGCTTGGAACACGAAACATGCTGGGAGGTGGGTGGAGTTTAGAATACATAAAAGAGTGGGAAGGTTTAGAATTTCGGTCAGTCAGTCAGTTAGTCAGTGAGGGAGTCACTCAGAGAGGAGTGAAGAGAGAGAATCCCAGAGAGAGGGATGGAGGAAGGAGTGCTGCAGCTGTCTCCGTGATTTGAGACAGCTGGCACGGGAAAGGAAAGAAAGAGAAGGACATTGAACAGAAAGCTGATCTTTCATAAGAAGGAAAGAATAGTATGGAACGTAGGAGTAAAAGGGAACAGAGAACGTGGGTTAGAGGAAGAACCCTGCCTAGAAGTTCTAAGCGCAAGGCCGGGGCCCGGTCCCCGAGGTTGTTTGGACACTATTGGTTCTGCAGCAGACACTGGTGGAGTAGTGGGCTGTAAATGCACTACTCCCATCTAAGACTTGGGGGCACAACAGCAACATTGATAGTGAGCCGGGACTCAGGAGTAAGGAGTCCCCGAAGCAGGCTACAGATGTCTGACGTACAAGTATAGTTCTTGGGAACATCTGTCAGGAGGAACTCCAGTGTAACTCAGTACTTGGAGATCTTCACACTAAAAGGCACATTAGAGGAGACGTTCAGAAAGGCACATGTTGGCGGAGTGTTGAAAGGGAGCGTCCTATCTTGCCTGGAGGTCGACTGAGTCCCTGACCCGGAGGACACAGCGCGGAGGCAGGCACCTGTGTGTACTACAGACTGTGAGTAAAGCTTTGGAACTACAAGCCCTGGTGTCCTCCATTCATTCCTGCACCAACACACCTGGTACCGCTACATCTGGGTACCAGCTTCTACACTGTCTGCGCCTCTCAGCTACCCATACATCTACACTGCCCTGGGACTACAGCTCCACCTGTGGGGAGCTTCACCATCTTGGCTGCAACACACCACCAATCCCAGAGGATCTGCATGCAGATCGGCTTAACATCTCCCTTGCCGAACACCACAGGTGGCGTCACAAACTATTCATCAATTCTATTTCATTGTTCTTTCACCCCCTTTTGCCATGGAGCCCCAGGGCCATGGACCGGGTCACAGCTTCCGTGACAACTCCCATTGAGATCAACGGGCCCAGTGCCGAGTGCCCCGATAGCCCTGCTCGGGCGCTCCACAACCTTACAGGCCTTCTTGGGCCAGAGGATGACGCAGGCTCAACACCTCCTGCCTTAGCTGCTATTGTGCTTTTGCCAGAACCAGCCGATGCACCACAACCATCAGTACCAGCCGCGCCCCCCTGCCCACGTCTGCGGCCTGTTCCACCATACTTCCTCATGTTTGGGAAAATGTAACCAAAATACCAGCAGAGAGATGGTACTGTATGAGGAGCATCCAGCTGTGCATGGTGTATTAAGCAAATTAAATCAACGTATATATTATGTTAGTCACAGACGCTCTCACAGCATGTATTGGACCGTAATCCAACAAGCAGATATACGGAACTGTTTGAAAAACGGACACGACTCTAAGGTGTAGGTATGGAAAAACGGACAAACTCCTCGGTTTTTTTTTTTCCAGAATCACACACAGGTAGCTTCTATTTGTCCGTGCTAGAAGGCGTTACACGGTAGCGTGTGAGGAGCGTACACCGCTGTATGGTGTGTATGTAAAATTGTCAAGCTCCTTGTATTTGTATACGGACTGACACACGCTGTCTCTGTCTAGTTTTGACTGTACTCAAACAGCAGATATACGAAACTGTTTGAAAAACGGACACGACTCTAAGGTGTAGGTCTGGAAAAACGGACAAACTCCTTGGTTTTTTTTTCCAGAGTCACACACAGATAGCTTCTATTTGTCCGTGATACCAGCCGGAATACATGGTAGTGTGTGAGGAGCGTACGCCGCTGTACGGTGTGTGTATATGTAAAATTGTCAAGCTCCGTGTATTTGTATACGGACTGACACACGCTGACACATGCGTACACCGCTAGACGATGTGTGAAAAAATGAATGCTCTGTAACTCACCAGGACAAAATAAAATTTGGAGTGCTTTGAAAAAAGCAGTTTGAACAGCAGTGTGCACACAGCAATGCAGCTAGCAGGTTGCCTTAAAAGGCAGCCTAATCACCACCAGCGCTGCTGCACACAACAAAAATCCTCCCCTTTCACTGCACACTAACTGTACAGTGAAAAGCGCTATCAGCAGAAGCAGTTTTTTTTCTTCTTTCCTGTCTAACGCTCTCCCTTTTCAGAATCAGCAGCAGCACCTCTCCCTATTGTAAGATCAGCAGAAGTAAGATGGCGGTCGAAGTTCACAGCCTTTTATACCCACTGTGACGCCATACAAAGCCAGCCAATCACTTCAATGCCCTTCTCTAATATGGTGCTGGCCGCTGCGCATGTCATTGCATTGCCCACAGTGTGCATCCTCCATCATTGGGTGAGAAAAGGCACTGAAAGCATCATTTGAAACACGACTTTGGCGCGCTGATCGGCGACCTCATGGCCAACCTCACACTAGGGTCGGATTTCGATCGGCGAAACCCGGCTTTGGCGAAAGTCGGCGATTTTTGAATCTGACCGACCGACCAGGCAATGATCAAATTAATATGCCTTGGAGATCATAGTCACACAGCTCGAGAGTTGTGGACAGATATCTAAACTGAGTTAAAGAAATGACTGTCTCCACTGAACCTGGAGCCAGGGAAGGTCATTTGTGATAACGGTGCAAACCTAATGGCATCCCTATGCCAGGGGCAACCTCACACATGTGCACTGCATGGTTCACGTCCTCTACCTGGTGGTACAACAATTTCTCCACCACTCTTCTACACTGGATGCCCTGCTGCAGAAAGCACGGTCGCTGTGTGCTCACTTCCGCCAATCACATCCCGCTGGTCATTGACATACCGGTTAACCGTTTGATTTGATGTTTTGACACCGTGGAATTCCACTCTGCACATGTTGCGTCGACTGTGGCAGCAGCAATGAGCCCTGATGCAGTATATCCTTCTATTTGAAGAGGTGGTTGTACCAGAGGAAGAGGTGGAAGCAGAAGAAGATGCGGAAAAGATAACAATATCTCAAATTTCCTGACTGTTGAAAAGGTGGGTGCCATGGGAAGGTGGCTTACAGCGATTGAGGGGGGCTCATAGTACCAGACAAACTGTTAGTGAAGGTGCAGGAGCCAAGGAACAAATGGAGGACAATGAGGTGAAGGATGTGCAACAGTCAGGAGATGAAGAGGATAATGATCCCCTCTCTGTTGTCCATGATTGGCGGGAGGGTATG
Organism: Dendrobates tinctorius; assembly: GCF_039654945.1. NCBI lineage: Eukaryota > Metazoa > Chordata > Amphibia > Anura > Dendrobatidae > Dendrobates > Dendrobates tinctorius. The sequence goes on from NW_027361687.1 coordinate 48,229,491, forward strand.
GAGGAAGCAATCTTGAATGTTACCTTGCCACCAACACACCATGGACTTGAACCTCATGGAAGCTGCCGACACATTAGCACCTTTTTGCGGCACTATCTTCAACATGATGCTCGTATTCTTAAGGTTAGAAATAGTGCTGAATAGAGATGAGCGACTTTGCTTTTTTTAGGGTCAGTCGGGTTTCATGAAACCCGACTTTCTCAAAAGTCGAGTCGAACGAAATTGGCTGACTATCGTGAAAAGTCGGAGGTCCGACTGAATCATGAAACCCAATGCAGGTCAATGGGGAAGCAAAGTCGGCAGGGAGTGGAGGACAGTAAACACACCTACAGTGGCCATTTCAATGCCAAATACATCAATTCTTATTACTTAAGCTTGTCAACCTTAATTTACTTTATAATAATAGTTACGCATTGAAAACTGGGGGTTATTTGGCTAAAGTTGTGGGGGGGTAGGGCTGGCTCCAGGTTTTCGTGTGCCCCGGGCGAAAGAGTGTCAGTGGGCCCCTTGAACACATACCACAATTCATGATGCTCCGATACGGCAGAGAAATATAGATATAGTACAGTGACAAATACTTCACTTCTTACATTACATGACTGATGTCTATTTTAAATTCTACAATAGCTCAAAAACCAGACAGTATATTCCTCCATACAGTATTATGGCCACCACATAGTGCGCCATACAGAATAATGAGCCCCATATATTGCTCCATACAGAATAATTAGTCCCATATAATGTTCCATACAGTATATGATGAGCTCCACATAATGCTACAGTATATGGTGGTCCCCATATAATGTGCTATACAGTATAGGACGGTCCCCATAGAGTAGAATGAGCCCCACATATTGCTCCATACAGTATAATGAGTTGCATATAAAGCTCCATACAGTATATGATGGGCCCCATATATTGCTCCATACAGAATGGGTACCATATAATGCTCCATACAGAATAGGCCCCATATGTGCTCCATATAATGCTCCATACCCTATATGATGCCCCATAAATAATGAACCCCATATGATGCTCCAGTATATGATGGACCCCATGGATGATGCTCCATTGTATGAAGGGCCTATATAATGCTCCATATATAATGAGCCCCATATGATGCTCTATTATATGATGGGCCCTATATGATGCTCCAGTATATGATGGGCCCCATGGATGATGCTCCATTGTATGATGGGCCCATACACTGTGTGCAGAATTATAAGGCAAATGAGTATTTTGAGCACATCATCCTTTTTATACATGTTGTCCTACTCCAAGCTGTATAGGCTTGAAAGCCAACTGACAATTATGTAAATCAGGTGATTTGCATCTCTGTAATGAGGAGGGGTGTGTTCTAATGACATCAACACCCTATATAGGGTGTGCTTAATTATTAGGTAACTTCCTTTCCTTTGGCAAAATGAGTCAGAAGAGAGATTTGACGGACTCTGAAAAGTCAAAAATTGTGAGATGTCTTGCAGAGGGATGCAGCAGTCTTGAAATTGCCAAACTTTTGAAGCGTGATCACTAGAGATGAGCGACTTTGCCTTTTTTAGGGTCGAGTCGGGTTTCATGAAACCCGACTTTCGCAAAAGTCGGGTCGAACGAAATCCGCCGATTTTTGTGAAAAGTCGAAGGCCGACTGAAACACAAAACCCAATGTAAGTCAATGGGGAAGAAAAGTCGACAGTGATTGGAGGACAGGAAACACACCTACAGTGCCCATTTCAATGCCCAAAACATCAATTCTTATTCCTTAAGCTTGTCAACCTTAATTTACTTAATAATAATAGTTAGGCATTGAAAACTGGGGGTTATTTGGCTAAAGTTGTGGGGGGGTAGTGCTGGCTCCAGATTTTTGTGGGCCCAGGGCCAAAGAGTGTCACTGGGCTCCTTTAACACGTGACACAATTCATGATCCTTTGACACGGCAGAGAAATAGCGGTACAGTACAATGAAAAATACTTCAATTCTTACATCACATGACTGATATCCATTTTACATTCTCCAATAGCTCCAAAAACGGACAGTTATTACTCCATACAGTATTATGGCCACCGCATAGTGCACCATACAGAGTAATGAGGCCTATATATTCCTCTAAACAGAATCATTGGTCCCATATAATGTTTGAAACAGTATATGATGAGCTCCACATAATGCTACAATATATGTTGGTCCCCATGGATGAAGCTCCACTGTCTTATGGGCCCAAATAATGCTCCAAACATAATGGGCCCCATTTCTATTGCTCTAGTGTATAATGGGCCCTGTAAATGCTGCTCCAGTGTCTGATGTCCACCTTTGGAATGTTCCAGTGTATGGTGGGCCCCATCTATCATTCTCCAGAGTATAGTGCTCCCCAAAAATTGCTGTCCCAACATTGAAAACAATCAAATAAGTCTCCTCGCTAGGGAATCCCTGTACTAGTCTGGACTCCTCGTCGTCCCCATCTTCCATCTCACTGCACAGTATTTCAACCTTGCAAGTGCTGTGATCCTGAGCAAGCAGGGGGGGCCCACTCGTTGGCGACGGCACTGGCACTGGTCTTAGGGGCCCAAATAATGCTCCATATATAATGGGCCACATTTCTAATGCTCCAGTGTATAATGGACCCTGTAAATGCAGCTCCAGTGAGTGATGTCCTTCTTTGGAATGCTCCAGTGTATGGTGGGCCCCAGATATCACTCTCCAGAGTATCGTGCTCCCCAAAAATTGCTCCCAACCTTTAAAACAATTAAATAAGTCTCCTCGCTAGGGAATCCCAGTACTAGTCTGGACTCCTCCTCGTCCCCATCTCCCCTCTCTCTGCATTTGGACTGTTTAGGCAGAGGGTGTACAGACATGATGTCATCGCGCTCTTTGACCAGAATGTCACTGTCAGGAAACGCGGAAGACGTCACGGCAGAGGAGCAAGGAGAGTTAAGTATTTCAACTTTGTAAGTGCTGCGATCCTTACCAAGCAGGGGGGGGCCCACTTGTTGGTGACGGCACTGGCACAGGGCCCCTCATAGTACGGCGGTGTGTCTGACGGCATGTGTCTGACGGCGGGTGTCTGACGGCGGGTGGGCCCTCCCACCGGCAGAGACACTTTTGGGCCCTCCCACCGGCAGAGACACTTTTGCGTACTATGAGGGGCCCTGTGCCAGTGCCGTCGCCCATGAGTATGCCCCCCCACCTGCTCAAGGAACCTGCACTTTCATCTGCACATTCCTCTTTGTCACCGTGTAAGGTGGTATAGTATGTGGGAAGGGGAACCTGAGTTTCATCAGGGTCAGATTCTGGTTTTGTAGAGTGCGAGAGGAATGTAGTGGTCTGGGTCAATGTTCCAGCAGAATCATCTAGCATTGGCTGGGCATCTGTGCACTTGTGGCGCCCCAAAGAGTACGTTCGCCATAGTGGCATTACCTTCCTCCTAGGGAGTGTGATGTCATGCTTGTGAGCAACGAAGGATCTCTCTAGCAGGTAAACCGATCGGGCGGCGTTATTGCCATGAGTCACGACCCTCCAAACAGCGTCCATGAAGGCAAAGTGTTTGGTTTCCGGGGCCAGTATGGTTGCAAAGCTGAACCTTAAAGGAATGTCCAGAAGGGCACCACCAGGAGTGGAGCCTGTGGCTTAATTGGACTCAACACAGGAAACCTCAACCATCTAGCCACAGAAAAGATGCACACATTGCAAGCTTAATTCCATTAACGATCGAGACTCCGTCATGCCCCCGCGGTCCGCGTCCAGCTTAATAGAGGGACACGCGAGGCTCTGGCACGCGAGATCAGCCAATAACAGGTCTGTCATGCCCTTACATGTCCGTGGCTGCATATGCGCTACACTGAAAGGACCAGCGTGTGTCGCTTACAGGTGCAGATAACCCGCTGAACACCGTTAGTGATGGGGATCTGGGATTCCAATTCTTCCCCGCGAATGAGGATTTCCCAGTAAGTGCAAGTCAACCGGAATTCCAGAAAAAAGGAAAAAATTAAGTGTCTAAACCACAGGTGCTGTAGCTTGCTTAACAGCTGGGCTCTTCTGCTGAGTAGCACACAGTTCTTAACTAAACAGGCGGCATAGCTTGGTTCACGGGTGGCCAACTCTGCTGAGTAGCATGCACAGTTACTAGGCTCAAAGTATTAAGCGGTGTAAATGCAGTCAAAAACTGGTTCTGTAATAAATAGGCAGCATAGCTTGGTTCATGGGTGGCCAACTCTGCTGAGTAGCATACACAGTTACTAGGCCCAAAAGGATTTTCATGACAATATGCGCTAAAAAATTATTAGAAGCACAAACGGTGTAGCTCCTTCACAGGTGTACTACACCGCTGGCTACCACACACCGCTACTATGCCGTGAAACTGTCTATTATCTTTGAAAAGCATTATTAATGTGAAAATAAAGTTACGCTTTTGTTTAACGAAACTTTCTCGAACAGAAACTCAAACATCCGAATTTTAATCAAAGTGTTGTAGTTCGATGAACGGATCTAACACCGCCCAAAACAGCTAGAATTTGAACTTGGCTAACAGTTCCACTCAAACACCACTCATCTGTAATCAGGAGGCAGACTCAGATGGTCTCAGGCACAGTATGGATTCGACAAGATTGCAGAAAGTTGAGAAACGGTACAGTATCACCTGATTAAAAGGTATATATAGAATAGTTTAAACATTAAAAATCTCCTTGTTCTCAGTATGGATTAGACAACAATCTAAAAAGTAGAAAAAAGGAAATGTATTTGAAGCGTACACCAGTATACACTTTTGGTGGTATTTTTAAATCTTCATATATATTTCTGTCTCAGTAAGACAGTCCAGAATCTCCTCAATAGGAAATGAGATGCATAAAAGTACAGACATAAAGTCTAGTGATTGCAGAAATGTAGGAATTACTAATCACAGGAAAAACTCCCGGGAGAATTCTCATAGGCGATGCTGACCCTCAATTACTTTGTGTGTGGAGACAGCGAAAACAGTTCTTTGTGAAGAAAGGGTTGCTGTATCGCAGTACCGTTGATCCCATCACCGTTACTCATCGCCATCAAATTTTGATCACAGGGAGAAATGTAGACATGGTGCTCACTGCCTATCATGATCTGTCACGTAACTTTGGAGTGCAAAAGACAGAAGCCACAGGCCGTAGGCAATTCTATTGGATTGGCATGAGAGGGCACATTTAAAAATGTGAGCAGGAATGTCACATGTCTGTGAGTAGGAAAACAGTGAAAGCTGATGATAAACCACCACTGCATCTCATTGTGAGTCGATGTCCATAAGAAACGGAAGCCATTGATCATCTGAAGCTACGTCTTAACCATCATCTATCAGTTCACTAAATTTGTAGTGGCAGTCCCAGTGAAGGATTTGACAGGCCAGACTACACAGCGGAGGAGCAGGGAGAGGTAAACATTGCAAATGCTGGGGCCCTGCCCAAACTAGTGGGGGCCCACTCGTGAGCGTCGGTACTGGCACTGGGCCCCTCATAGTACGCCGGTGTGTCTGATGGCGGGTGTGCACCCCCACCGTCAGAGACACTTGATTGCACTCTGAGGGACCCTGTGCCAGTGCAGGCGCCCAAAAGTTGGGCCACCCACCTGCGAGGGCAACGGCACTCGCACGGTTGCGTGCGCTAGATGGTGACCCCAGCCATGGGGGGAAGGCAGCCCAGTTAGGGAGGTTTACAAAATGGTATATGTTGATATTGGACATTCAGCTCTTGCAAAAGGTGAAATTGGGCAAGTCCGAGGAAGAGGAGGACCAAAGCAAGCCATTTTTCTGGCAACCTATGTGTCATCAGGGGAAGGTGGGACAAAATCCTTGGAAACCCATGCATGGTTCATTTTAATGAAGGTTAGATCATCAACATTTTGGGTCGACAGATGGGTCCTTTTTTCTGTCAGGATTGATCCAGCAGCACTGAAGACTATTTCCGACAGTACACTAGCAGCTAGGCAAGCGAGCTCCTGTAGGGCATATTGTACCAATTCAGGCCAGGTGCCCAATAGTCAAAGGGGAATGACCTGTGAGGGAGAACATCAATATGGGACGAGAAGTAGTTTGTAACCATAGTTGACAACTGCTGTCTCCTGTCACTTTCTATCGATGCAGTATTACCAGTCGTGTGAGCGGGACTTGAAACATCAGTTCTCAACATGGTCATGAAACCCCTGTCTCCAACGTCACTTCTGATGTGTGCACCACGAACACCTCTTCCAAGTAGCCCCCGGCCCCTACGGCTCGTGTGAAAACCATCACCGCTGCTGTGTGCTGGGAATGCCTCAACCAACCGGTTTACCAGAGTTGCTTGTTTGTTAGCCAATATTAGGTCAAGGTTCTCCGGTGACATGATGTTTTGGAATTTGCCTTTATAGCGTGGATCCAGGATGCTGGCCAACCAGTAGTCGTCATCGTTCATCATTTTGGCAATGCGAGGGGCCCTTTTTAGGATCTGCAAGGCATAATCGGACATGTGGGCCAATGTAACCAGTGTCAATGTTGCACTGCGAGCCCTGGGTGGAGGAGCACTTTCTGGCAAATCCACATCCCTCCAGTCACGCACAAACCCTGTACCAGACCTTTCCACGTCGACATTTTCTCTTGCCCCATGAGAAGCATCCTCCTCCCATAAATAATCATCCCCATCATCATCCTCCTCCTCTTCCTCTTCTTCCTCCACCTCGTCCAGGAGAGGTCCCGGAGCAGACAATGGTTGACTGTCATCAAGGCTTCCCTCCTCCTCTTCCTCATCATCCTTGGCTGCAGACGCCTGGTCCTTAATGTGCGTCAAAGTTTGCATGAGCAGACGCATAAGTGGGATGCTCATGCTTATGATGGCGTCGACTGCGCTTACCAGCTGTGTGCATTCCTCAAAACACTGAAGGACTTTACAGAGGTCTTTCAGCTTCGACCACTGCACACCTGACAACTCCATGTCTGCCCTCAAAGTGCCTGCCCGTGTATCCTCCCACAAATGCATTACAGCCTACCTCTGTTCGCACAGCCTCTCAACCATGTGCAGGGTGGAGTTCCACCTTGTTGCAACGTCGATAATTAGGCGGTGCTTGGGAAGGTGGAGCAATCGCTGCAGCTTCTGCATACTACTGGAGTGTACAGGTGAATGGCGGATGTGCGAGCACAGTCTTCGGACCTTATGGAGCAGACCAGTTAACTCCGGATAATTATTGAGGAAGCACTGCACCACCAGGTTCAAGGTGTGAGCCAAGCAAGGTATGTGTCTGAGTTTTGAAAGGGCTATGGCTGCCACAAAATTCCGGCCGTTATCACTAACTACCTTGCCTGCCTCAAGATGTAGACTGCCCAGCCATGACAGTTTGTCGCTGCAAGTAGTCGGCCAGTACCTCCGTGGTGTGTCTGTCGCCTAAACACATCATCTTCACGCAGCACGGTGGCTCAGTGGTTAGCGCTGCAGCCTTGCAGCGCTGGGGTCCTGGGTTCGAATCCCACCAAGGACAACATCTGCAAGGAGTTTGTATGTTCTCCCCGTGTTTGCGTGGGTTTCCTCCCACACTCCAAAGACATACTGATAGGGAATTTAGATTGTGCGCCCCATCGGGGACAGTGATGAAAATATGTGCAAATTGTAAAGCGCTGCGGAATATGTTAGCGCTATATAAAAATAAAGATTATTATCTTCAACACAGCCTGCTGATGCTTTCCACTAGCTGTTCGATAGTGGGACACCTCGTGTGCAACACTGGCAGCTGCGGATGGAGTGCTCGTGCGACTACGCTCTGTGGATGAGCTTTCGCTTCTGGAGGAGGAGGAGGAGGGTCGAACGCCTACAGCCAACTGTTTCCTATACCGTGGGCTAGGCAGGACTGTCCCACCACTGCTGTCCCCTGTGACCCCTGCATTCACCACATTAACCCAGTGCGCAGTGATCGACATGTAACGGCCCTGGCCATGCCTACTGGACCATGCATCTGTTGTGAGGTGCACCTTTCCACTCACTGATTGCTTGAGTGCATGGACAATGCGGTCTTTCACATGAAGGTGGAGGGCTGGGATGGCTTTGCGAGAAAAGAAGTGCCGACTGGGTAGGTCATAGCGTGGTACTGCGTAGGCCATGAGTTCGCGGAAAGCTGCGCTTTCAACCAACCGGTAGGGCATCATCTCTATCGAGATTAGTTTGGCAATGTGGGCATTCAAACCCAGTGTACGCGGATGAGAGGATGAGTACTTTCTTGTCCTACTCATAGTCTCTGGTAGGGTGAGCTGGACTTGAGAGCTGCATATGGTGGAACTAGCAGTGGACATGGTGGGCTGAGAGAGGATTGATGATGGTGATGGAGTTGGTGTTCTTTCTGATGGCCTAGATTCAGTCTTTCATTGCAATAACATTGTGATTCCCTGACTGCTTTGGCCTTGCGACGACACCTCAACATTTGCTGCTGGTGGTGTGCTAACCGGTGGGCTTACAGTGGGGGAAACAATGTAGCGTTGCTGACTACCTTCATTGGGAGCAGTTGCACATGTGGTACGTGAGGTTTGGTAGTCTGTCCACGCTTTCAAGTGCATGGTGGTTAAATGTCTAAGCATGCAACTGGTATTCAAATTTCTCAGATTTTTCCCTTGGCTAAAGGTCTTTGCGCACTTCTTACAGATAACCTTTGCCTGATCATTAGGATTTTGTTCAAAAAAGTGCCACACTGCACTCTTCCTACTATGGAAGACATTTTGAGGCCTTGCATGCTGTGCTAATTTGACTGTCTGGCCAAGCTGTCCTGCAACTCTTTTGGTTTTTGTAACCCGTTTCTGGACTGCCAGATAACAGCTGTTGCGATGTTGATGCCTGCTGCGGATGCTCCTCCTCCTCTTCTGAGCTATTGGCAGTGGCACCCTCTTCCCCCAATGGATACCAATCTGGGTCAACAACTGGGTTATCCATCACCTCCTCTTCAATGTCATGTGCACCTTCCTCTGTGTCACCGTGTATGGTGGTATAGTATGCGGGAAGGGGCACCTGAATTTCATCAGGGTCAGATTCTGGCTCAGTACACTGCGAGGACAATGTAGTGCTCTGAGTGAGTGTACCAGCAGATAAATCTAGCAGTAGCTGTGCATCAGTGCACTCCATGTCAGATTAATCTTGGCCTGGGTAATTCACGATTTGACTTGATAACCCAGGCATGGTATGTGAAAACAGCTCCATGGAGTAATCTGTAGTGTGGCCTGCCGCATCCTTCAATTTTGGTAGGGGTGAAGGACACAAGGAAAGGTGTGGTTCATGACCATGAGACTCCAATGATGACTGCTTTTATTTTTTAAAACTTCAGAAGAGGAGGCGATAGAGCTGGAGGCTGAGTCAGCAATGTAAGCCAAAACTTGTTCCTGAAGCTCCGGCTTTAAAAGCGGTTTACCTACTCCCAGAAAAGGGAGCCTTCAAGGCCTTGTGGAGCCAGACGATGACGCAGCCTCAACACCTCCTGCATTAGGTGCTATTGTGCTTTTGCCACTACTAGCAGATCCACCACCAACACCATCATTACCAGCTGGCAACCTCCGCCCACTTCCACGGCCTCTTCCACCACACTTCCTCATTTTTGGGAAAATGTACCCAAAATACCACTAGCTATATGGTACTGTAAAACAAGGTACAAGGTGTATATAGGATTGGGGAGAATTTGAATCTCCCTACAGACTTGAGGACACTGAACTAATATCTCAGGCCCAGTGTAGATTACACCTCAATATAACAGGCTGAAATTGGCTGGTGTATGACAGGTGAATATAGGATTGGGGAGAATTTGAATCTCCTTAAACACTTCTGGACACTAAAGTATTATCTCAGGGCCAGTGTAGATTACACCTCAATATAACAGGCTGAAATTGGCTGGTGTATGACAGGTGAATAGAGGATTGGGGAGAATTTGAATCTCCTTACACACTTCTGGACACTGAAGTATTATCTCAGGGCCAGTGTAGATTACACCTTAATATAACAGGCTGAAATTGGCTGGTGTATGACAGGTATATATAGGATTGGGGAGAATTTGAATCTCCTTACACACTTCTGGACACTGAAGTATTATCTCAGGGCCAGTGTAGATTACACCCCAATATAACAGGCTGAAATTGGACGGTGTAAAAAATGTCTATATAGGACTGGGGAAAATTAGAATCTCCCTACAGACTGGAGGACATTGAACTATTATCTCAGGCCCAGTGTAGATTACACCTCAATATAACAGGCTGAAATTGGATGGTGTATAAAATGTCTATATAGAACTGGTGAGAATTTGATTCTCCCTAGAGATTTTAGCAAGCTGACAAGAATGCTCTCAGTCCCAAGTATGGCAGCAGGCAGCCTAATAAGCAGGACTGCTGCACACAAAAGTGTGGAAAAATGAACGCTTGGTAACTGGGCAAAAAAGAGGATGAAAAGTATTTTTGCTTTTAAAAAAGCAGTTTGCACAGCAGTGTGAAAACAGCAATGCAGCTATCAGGGAGCCTTATAAGGCAGCCTAATAACCAACAGAGCTGATCCACCAAAATATAGCATCCCCTTGCACTGCACACTAACTGGTGTGTTGTACAGGCAAAATTGCTAGCAGCAGAAGCAGTTTTTTTTATCTTCTTCCCTGCCTAACGCTCTCCCTGCAGAATCAGCAGCAGCTCTCCCTATTCTGAGATCAGCATAAGTAAGATGGCGGTCGGCATGCACGCCCTTTTATACCCCCTGTGATGCCACACAAAGTAAGCCAATCACTTGCATGCCCTTCTCAAAGATGGTGGTGACCGCTGCCTATGTAATCGCGCTGCCCTCAGTGTCCGTTCTTCCTGATTGGCTAAAAAAGTGCGCTGAAGCATCTTTTGAAACGCGACTTTGGCGCTCTGGTCGCCGACCTCGTGGCCGACCTCACACTAAGGTCGAGTTTCGTTTCATGAAACCCGACTTTGCAAAAGTCGGCGACTTTTCAATTTTGACCCGTTTCGCTCAACTCTAGTGATCACTGAACAATCAAGCGTTTCATGGCAAATAGCCAACAGGGTGGCAAGAAGCGTGTTGATAAAAAAAGGCTCAAAATAACTGCCCATGAATTGAGGAAAATCAAGCGTGAAGCTGCCAAGATGCCATTTGCCACCAGTTTTGCCATATTTCAGAGCTGCAACGTTATTTGAGTATCAAAAAGCACAAGGTGTGCCATACTGAGGGACACGGCAAAGTTAATAAGGCAGGAAAACGACCACCTTTGAACAAGAAACATAAGATAAAACATCAAGACTGGGCCAAGAAATATGTTAAGACAGATTTTTGTAAGGTTTTATGGACTGATGAAATGAGAGTGACACTTTATGGGCCAGATGGATGGGTTTGAGGCTGGATCAGTAAAGGCCAGAGAGCTCCACTCTGAATCAGACGCCAGCAAGGTGGAGGTGGGGTCCTGGTATGGGCTGGTATCATCAAAGATGAACTTGTGGGACCTTTTCGGGTTGAGGATGGAGTGAAGCTCAACTCCCAGACCTACTGCCAGTTTCTGGAAGACACCTTCAAGCAGTGGTACAGGAAGAAGTCAGTATCGTTCAAGAAAAACATGATTTTCATGCAGGACAATGCTCCATCACATGCATCCAAATAGTCCACAGCGTCGCTGCCCAGTAAAAGTCTAAAAGAAGAAAAAATAATGACATGGCCCCCTTGTTCACCTGATCTGAACCCCATAGAGAACCTGTGGTCCCTCATAAAATGTGAGATTTACAGGGAGTGAAAACATTACACCTCTCGGAACAGCGTCAGGGAGGCTGTGGTGGCTGCTGCACGCAATGTTGATCGTAAACAGATCAATCAATTGACAGAATCTATGGATGGAATGCTTTTGAGTGTCATCGTAAAGAAAGGTGGCTATGTTGGTCCCTTTTTTTGGTTTTGAATGTCAGAAATGTTTATTTCTAAATTTTGTGTTGTTATATTGGTTTACCTGGTGAAAATAAACATGTGAGATGGGTATATAGTTAGTTTTTATTAAGTTGACTAATGATTCTGAACAGAAATAGTTACCTGCACAAACAGATATCCTCCTAAGATAGCCAAATCTAAAAAAACCCACTCCAACTTCCAAAAATATTAAGCTTTGATGTTTATGAGTCTTTTCGGTTTATTGAGAATAGTTGTTGTTCAATAATAAAAAGAATCCTCTCAAATACAACTTGCCTAATAATAATTATGCAAACAGTAAATAATGCTCCATATACAGTATAATGGGCCCCGTATATGATGCTCCAGTGTTTGATGGGCCTCATTTATAATGCTCCAGTGTATGATGGCCCCCATTTATAATGTGCAGGTGTATGATGGGCCCATGGATGATGCTCCAGTGTATGATGGGCCCCATTTATTATGCTCCAGTGTATGATGGGCCCATATAATGCTCCATATATAATGGGCCCCATATGATGCTCCAGTGTATAATGGGCCCCATCTATGATGCTCAAGTGTATGATGGGCCCCATATATAATTCTCCAGCGTATAATGCTCCCCATATATTGCTCCAAACATTAAAAAAATGAAATACCTCTCCTCGCAGGGCATTGCTCTACTTTAGACTCCTCAGCGTCGCCATCTTCCAGCTCTCTGCACTTGGACTGTTCAGGCAGGGGGCTTACAGACGTGATGTCATCACGCACTCTGACCTGAATGTCACTGTTAGGAAACGCGGAAGAGGTCACAGCGGTGGAGCAGGGAGAGGTAAGTATTGCAAGTGCTGGTGCCCTGAGCAAGCAGGGGGGCCCACTCGTGGCTGAAGGCACTGGCACAGGGCCCTCATAGTACGATGGTGTCTCTGACGGCGAGTGGCCCCCCCACCATCAGAGACACCGGTGAACTGTGAGGGGCCCTGTGCCAGTGCCGTCGCCCACCTGCTCAGGGCACTGCCACTTGCCGGGTGCGCCAGGTGCTGATGCTGGCCCTGGGGGGGTACAGCCCAGTTAGGGAGGTGGAAAAACTGGCATATGTTGAGGTGTAGGCTGGATGTTCAGCAGCTGCAAATGGAGGAATTGGAGGTCGGAGGAAGAGGAGGACAAAGCGAGCCATTTTGCTGGCAACCTATGTGTCATCAGGGGAAGGTGGGACAAAATCCTTTGAAATCCATGCATGGTTCATTTTAGTGAAGGTGAGATCACCAACAGTTTGGGTCGACAGCCAGGTCCCTCTTTCTGTCAGGATTGATCCAGCAGCACTGAAGACTCTTTCTGATAGCACACTACCAGCAGGGCAAGCGAGCTCCTGTAAGGCATATTGTGCCAATTCAGGCCAGGTGTCCAGTTTAGAGGCCCAGTAGTCAAAGGGGAATGACTACTCGATAGGGGAGGAGAGGTAATTTTGAACCATAGTTGACAACTGCTTTCTCCTGTCTGTTGCAATCGATTCAGTATTAACAGTCGTGTGAGTGGTACTCGAGAAATCAGTCCACAACATGGTCATGAAACCCCTGTCTCCAACCACGAACACTTGTTCCATTTGGTCCAGTATGGCTCGTGGTAGAACCTGCACCGCTGCTGTGTGCTGGGAATACCTCTAACAAATGATTTACCAGAGTTGCTTGTTTGTTCTCCAATATTAGCTCTAGGTTCTCCTGTGGTATGATGTTCTGTAATTTGCCTTTATAGCATGGATCAAGGATGCTGGCCTACCAGTAGTCATCATCCTTCATAATTTTGGCAATGCGGGGGTCCCTTTTTAGGATCCGCAATACATAATCACACATGTGGGCCAATGTTCCAGGTGTCAATGATGCACTGACAGTGGTGGGTGGAGGAGCACTTTCTGGCAAATCCACATCCCTCCAGTCACTCACAAACCATGTACCTGACCTTGGCAAGCCAACATTTTCTCTTGCCCCCGAGATGCATCCTCCTCCCCAAAATAATCATCCCCCTCATCCTCCTCCTCCTCCTCCTCCTCCTCTTCCTCTTCTTCCTCCACCTCATCCAGGACAGTTGCATGAGCAGACAATGGCTGACTGTCATCAAGGCTTCCCTCCTCCTCCTCTTCCTCCTCTGCTGCAGACGCCTGATCCTTAAGTGGGATGCTCATGCTTATGATGGATTCGTCTGCGCTTACCAGCCGTGTGCATTCCTCAAAACACTGAAGGACTTTACAGAGGTCTTTCAGCTTTGACCACTGCACACTCGACAACTCCATGTCTGCCCTCAAACTGCCTGCCCGTGTATCCTCCCACAAATGCATTACAGCCTGCCTCTGTTCGCACAGCCTCTCAACCATGTGCATCGTGGAGTTCCACCTTGTTGCATCTTCTATGATTAGGCGGTGCTTGGGGATGTGGAGTGATCGCTGCAGCCTCTGCATACAACTGGAGTCTACGGGCGAGCGACGGATGTGCGAGCATAGTCTTCGCACCTTATGCAGCAGAGCTGTTAACTCCAGATAATTAATTAGGAAGCACTGCACCACCAGGTTCAAGGTGTGAGCCAGGCAAGGTATGTGTCTGAGCTTTGCAAGAGTTATGGCTGCCACAAAATTACGGCCGTTATCACTGACTACCTTGCCTGGCTCAAGATGTAGACTGCCCAGCCATGACTCAGTTTCTCGCTGCAAGTCGTCGTTCAGTACCTCCGCGGTGTGTCTGTTGCCCAAAGACATCATCTTCAACACAGCCTGCTGACGCTTACCACTAGCTGTTCAATAGTGGGACACCTAGTTTGCAACACTGGCAGCTGCGGATGGAGTGCTCGTGCGACTGCGCTCTGTCGACGAGCTTTCGCTTCTGGAGGAGGAGGAGGGTTGAATGCCTACTGCCAACTGTTTCCTATACCGTGGGCTAGGCAGCACTGTTCCACCGCTGCTGTCCCCTGTGGAGCCTGCATCCACCACATTAACCTAGCGCGCAGTGATGGACACATAACGGCCCTGGCCATGCCTATTGGCCCATGCATCTGTTGTGAGGTGTACCTTTCCACTCACTGATTGTTTGAGTACATGGACAATGCGGTCTTTCACATGCAGGTGGAGGGCAGGGATTGCTTTTCTAGAAAAGAAGTGCCGACTGGGTAGGTCATAGTGTGGGACAGCGTAGGCCATGAGCTCTCAGAACGCTTTGCTTTCAACCAAACAGAAGGGCATCATCTCTAATGAGATCAGTTTGGCAATGTAGGCATTCAAAGCCAGTGTACGCGGATGAGAGGATTAGTACTTTCTTGTCCTACTCAGAGTGTCTGCTAGGGGTGAGCTGGACTTGAGAGCTGCATATGGGGGAACTAGCGGTGGATATGACTGACTGAGAGCGGGTTGGTGATGGTGGTGGTGGTGATGGCCTAGATTCAGTCTTTCGTTGCAAAAACATTGTGATTCCCTGACTGCTTTTGCCTTGCGACGACACCTCAACATTTCTTGCTGGTGGTGTGCTTACCAGTGGGCTTACAATGGGGGAAGCGATGGAACGTTGCTGGCTACCTTCAGTCAGAGCAGTTGCACATATGGTACGTGAGGTTTGGTAGTCCGTCCACGCTTGCAAGTGCATGGTAGTTAAATGTCTAAGCATGCAGCTGGTATTCAAATTTCTCAGATTTTTCCCTTGGCTAAAGGTCTTTGCGCACTTCTTACAGATAACCTTTGCCTGACCATTAGGATTTTGTTAAAAAAAGTGCCACACTGCACTCTTCCTACTATGGAAGACATTTTGAGGCCTTGCACGCTGTGCTAATTTGACTGTCTGGCCAAGCTGTCCTGCAACTCTTTTTACTTTTTTACCACGTTTTTGGACAGCTACGGGCCTACCAGACAACCGCTGCTGCGATGTCGATGCCTGCTGCGGATCCTTCTTTTCTGAGCTATTGCCAGCGGCACCTTCTTCCCCCAGTGGATGCCAATCCGGGTCAACAACTGGGTCATCCATCACCTTCTCTTCAATTTCATCTGCACTTTCCTCTGTGTCACCATGTAAGGTGGTATAGTATGCGGGAAGGGGCACCTGAGTTTCATCAGGGTCAGATTCTGGCTCACTCTACGTCAGATTCATCTTGGACTGGGGAATTCAGGATTTGACTTGATAACCCAGGCATTGTATGTGAAAAGAGCTCCATGGAGAAATCTGAAGTGTGGTGTCACGATCCAGGCTGGATCTGACAGCTTAAATGTACAAAGTGAACTTTTTTTCCTTTGGCTAAGGGCCAAAGTGGTGCGATTGCCCTCGGTGGCCATTAGAATTATTACACGTGGTGTCGTTTGTTCTAAGTTGCCCCGGTGGTGGTGAGTGGTATCGCACTCTAGTACTTTGGTTAATGTGCACGTAATTATAAGACAGGTATAAAAGAGTGTCAGGTGTGTTTGATCACTGTTGGTGATAGGTCTTCATTTTCAAGTAAGCCTGGGTGAAAGAAGGAGCTGAAGGAGAGTCCTGTGCAGCCCAGCCAGAGGGGTCGAATGGCAGCTATGGAGTCTGTAAGAAGGGCTGGCATGGCGTGGTCGAGTCGCAGTTATGGTGTCGGCAGGAAGTGCTTGCATGGCTTGGTGGAGTGGCGACGATGGTGTAGAGTTGCACTCACCATGCTGGACTTGGTTGCTGAGAGCTGGACTCAAGCATGCTTGACTTTTTGGCAGAAGCTGGACTCATCCTTGGGACTCTGTTTACTGGGCAGCTGCAACTGGTGGTGGACTCTGCTCCAAGGCTTCACTATGGTGATGGATCCGGTTGGAGGAGAAGATGCACGCAGGTGGTGGGCTTTGTTGCGGGGAGCGTAAGCAACAGAGCAAAAGCTAAGTGGGTTCCCCCTGTATTGTCATTTTCCCTTATGTGTGTTTAGTGCAGGGGTGGGATTAGTTTCCGCACCGACCAATTCCCTAGTGAGGGTTTGGGTGCAGGGCGAGTCAGGGTTTTAAGGTACGCGTGCATCGCCCGGTGCGGTACTGGCATAGGGAACGTTAGGAGTGCAGGGACTCTGGCTCAGGGGAATGCAGGAGGTCTCCACTTCCCCGTTCCCTATTGCAGGGCCCCCATTGTTATTGTTACCCAGGTTTCCCCTTTATTATTTAAATTCGCCTTAATGGAGGCGGGGTTTCCAGACTTTTGTATATATACGTGTAATATCTAAATTCGCCAGTTGGAGGCGGTGTATCCAGCTGCACGTCTTATTATTTAAATTCGCCCCACTGGAGCCGCTGTATCCAGGGTCACATGTGTCATATGGGTTCGCCTTGCGGTACTCACTGCGTTCAGACACACGTGACCGTGACATGTGGCCTGCCGCATCCTTCACTTTTGGCGGGGGTGAAGGACACAAGGAAAGGTGTTGTTCCTGACCAGAATCCTGCACTGACGACTCAGTGCTTGCATTTTTTAAAACTTCAGAAGAGGAGGCGAAAGAACTGGAGCCTGTTTCGGCAATGTAAGCCAAAACCTGTTCCTGATGCTCCAGCTTTAAAAGCGGTTTACCTACTCCCAGAAAAGGGAGCCTTCCAGGCCTTCTTGAGCCAGACGATGACGCAGGCTCAACATCTCCTGCCTTAGGTGCTATTGTGCTTTTGGCACTACCAGCAGATGCACCACCACCACCATCAGTACCAGCTGGCCCTCCCCGCCCACGTTCACGGCCTCTTGCACCATACTTCCTCATGTTTGGGAAAATGTAACAAAAATAACAGCAGATATATGGTACTGTATCAGAAGTGTACAGCTGTATACGGTGAAGGGGAAAATTGTAAATCTCCGTATATATTTCAGGAGTTACACACAGACGCTCACAGGCTCAGTATGGATTAGACAAGAATATAAAAAGCTGAAAAAGGGTACTGTAACAGGAGAAACCAGGTGTATATAGTGTTGGGGTAATTTTAAATCTCCATATATATTTCAGGAGTCACACACAGATGCTCTCAGGCTCTGTATGGATTAGACAAGAATATAAAAATCTGAAAAAGGGTACTGTATCACAAACGTACAGCTCTATACAGTCTAGGGGTAATTGTAAATCTCCGTATATGTTTCCAGAGTAACACACAGACGCTCACAGGCTCAGTATGGATTAGACAAGAATATAAAAAGCTGAAAAAGGGTACTGTATCAGAAGATACCATGTGTATATAGTGTTGGGGTCATTTTAAATCTCCATGTATATTTCAGGAGACACAGACGCTCTCAGGCTAAGTATGGATTAGACAAGAATATAAAAAGCTGAAAAAGGGTACTGTATCAGAAGATACCAGGTGCATTGTTCTGAATTCTCTCTCTGGCTTCCCTCTGGTGATTACTGAAGATAATGTAGCTACTCAGATTGAGAGTTCCCTTTCTGTGCTCCCAATGGTGGTTACTGGAGGTAGTGGAGCTGATCTGATTGACAGAGGCTTACCACCTGATAATGATGAAGACGATTGAGGATCTGGGGTTTCTGATTGGGATTTAAGACAGCTGACTCCCTCTATTCCTGCTGGTGATTTTCTTCCTGTGCCTCCTGAGGTCTGATGTCTCCTGCTCTTTCCCTGCATGTTCAGCTAAGTGGTTCATTTGCTATTCTGTTTGCATTTGATCTGGTTTTGTTTATCTCTGCTTTGTGCGGGTCAGCTAGCTCCAGCTGGAGCTGTGCTGAATCACCGCCCATATGTTACTGCATGTGCCAGTTTGTTTTGTCCCCTTTTATATTGGTCTCTTTTTGCTTTGCTTTCAGAATATACCAGAGTGCTGATATAGTGGGGGGCGAAGTCGTGCGACTTCACTGTTTTTGTGCATCAGACGTGTTGGACTTTTTGCAGAATTTTTTGTATGATTGCAGACAGTGTCTTTCCCTTCCTCTCCTGTCTAGTCAGTGTGGGCCCCATCATTTGCTCAGTCTATTTTTCTGCCTGCGTTTGTGTTTTCGTTTTGTCTAACCGACAATATATGTTTGGGGGCTATCATTTCCTTTGGGGTCTGCTCCGGGGCAGTTTAGATTTCCTCTTTTTTGCTTTAGGCTTAGTTAGCTCTCCGGCCGTGCCAAGGTGTCTAGGATCATCGTAGGTACGCTCCACAGCTACTGCTAGTTGTGTGGACAGGATCAGGGATCTGTATCTGCTTAGTTACCAACCTCTCTGGGCGTGGATCTTCTCCAAGTTGGATCTCAGAGGAGTCTACAATCTTATCCGCATCGGTGCAGGCGATGAATGGAAGACCGCTTTTAACACCCGTGACGGTCACTATGAGTACCTGGTTATGCTCTTTGGTCTGTGCAATGCTCCCGCTGTGTTTCAGGAGTTCGTCAATGAGATCTTCTGGGACCTTTTGTACTCCTGTGTGGTAGTGTACTTGGATGACATCCTTGTCTTCTCCCCAGACCTTCCGTCTCATAGGAGGACTGTTTACTTAGTTCTTCAGCATCTTCGGGAGAATCGTTTGTATGCCAAGATGGAGAAATGCCTGTTCGAGCAAACCTCGCTACCATTTTTGGGCTACATCATCTTCGACGCCGGGATGCAGATGGATCCCGAGAAACTGTCTGCCATTCTCAAATGGCCCCGCCCTGTCGGCGGCATAAGAGCTATCCAACGTTTTCTCAGATTCGCCAATTATTGCAGGCAGTTTATTCCGCACTTCTCGCCACTTACCAAGTCAATCTCCACTCCTATTTTGCATCTGTTTTCTCTCAGAAAGGAAATGTAACATCAACTGTTCTTCACTGTCCTATTAAGGGAATAGAAGAATCCAGGATATCTATAAACAGAAAGATAGTGAGGAAACACTTAGCTAACCTAAATGAATTCAAGTGTCCAGGTCCAGACGAATTACACCCCAGAGTACTGAAGGAGATAGCAGAAGAAATTTTTGAACCCCTCTCCATAATCTTTGAAAATTCTTTGAGAACAGGAGAAGTGCCAGAAGACTGGAGAAGAGCAAATGTTGTTCCTATCTTCAAAAAGGGGAAGAAGGTGGACCCAGGCAACTATAGGCCAGTGAGTCTGACTTCTATACCAGGAAAGATCTTTGAACAAATTATTAAACAACAAGTATGTCAGTACCTGGATAAGAATGAAGTGATTAAACAGAGTCAGCATGGGTTTGTAACTAATAAGTCATGTCAGACTAACTTAATTTCCTTCTATGACGGAATCACTGATTGGGTGGATCAAGGAAATGCTGTAGATATAGTATATCTTGACTTCAGCAAAGCATTTGACAAAGTATCTCATACAATCCTTATTGAAAAAATGACTAAGTATGGAATGGACAAGGCAACTGTTAGGTGGATTCATAACTGGCTTAGTGATCGGACCCAAAGAGTGGTCGTAAATGGCTGCACATCCAGTTGGAAGAATGTCTCAAGTGGGGTACCCCAGGGCTCTGTCCTGGGCCCTGTATTGTTCAACATCTTTATCAACGATTTAGATGAAGGAATTGAGGGTAAACTGATTAAATTTGCTAATGACACAAAGCTAGGAGGGATAGCTAATACTAGGGAAGAGAGAGAGAGGATTCAAAAAGATATAAATAAACTGGAGAAGTGGGCAGCAACTAACAGAATGGTTTTTAACAGGGAGAAATGCAAAGTACTACATCTGGGCAATAAAAATGAAAAAAGCATATACAGAATGGGAGGAATAGGGCTAAGTGACAGCACATGTGAAAAAGACTTGGGTATACTAATAGATCACATACTAAATATGAGTCAACAGTGTGATGCAGCAGCAAAAAAGGCAAATGCAATTCTAGGATGTATTAACAGAAGCATACAGTCTAGATCACGTGAAGTCATTATTTCCCTCTACTCCTCTTTGGTCAGACCTCATCTGGAATATTGTGTCCAGTTTTGGGCACCACATTTTAAAAAAGACATCAACAAAGTGGAGCAAGTTCAGAAAAGAGCGACCAGAATGGTGACCGGTCTGCAAACCCTGTCTTATGAGGAAAGGTTGCAGGATTTGGGAATGTTTAGTTTGCAAAAGAGAAGACTGAGAGGAGACTTAATAGCTGTCTACAAATATCTAAAGGGCTGTCACATTGTAGAAGGATCAACTTTATTCTCATTTGCACAAGGAAAGACTAGAAGCAATGGGATGAAACCGAATGGGAGGAGACACAGATTAGATATTAGAAAAAACTTTTTGACAGTTAGAGTGATCAATGAGTGGAACAGGCTGCCACGAGAAGTGGTGAGTTCTCCTTCAATGGAAGTCTTCAAACAGAGGCTGGACAGACATCTGACTGGGATGATTTAGCGAATCCTGCTTTGAGCAGGTGGTTGGACCAGATGGCCCAGGAGGTCCCTTCCAACTCTATGATTCTATGATTCTTACCCATAAGGGGATGAGTTACAACTCCTGGACTCCAGAGGCTGAAGAGGCCTTCCAGTCACTGAAACGGGCATTTTCCACGGCCCCTGTGTTGTCCCATCCTGAGAAGAGCAAACCCTTCGTGCTGGAAGTGGACACATCCTCGACAGGTGCCAGGGCTGTACTATCTCAGAAAACCACCTCTGGTCGCCTATGCCCTTGTGGATTCTTCTCCAAAGCCTTGTCCCCATCCGAGTGCAATTACTTGATTGGCAACCGTGAACTCTTGGCCATCAAATTGCCATTGGAAGAGTGGCGTCACCTTCTGGAGGGAGCTGTCCACCCGTTTGTTATTTACTCGGACCACAAGAACCTGGCCTACCTTCTGTCCGCCCAGAGACTTAATCCTTGGCAGGCCAGGTGGTCCTTGTTTTTTGCTTGCTTTGATTTTGAGCTCCATTTTCGCCCTGGAGACAGAAACACCAAAGCCGATGCCCTATCCAGAGTCTTCCAACCGTCCGAGGTTGGGGAGGAACCATCCCACATCATCGAACCCACGAAGATTATCACTGTGGCACCGCTGAGTTTGCTTTCCTTTCCCACAGGCAAGACTCTCGTGCTTGAGAATGCCAAAAGAAGAGTTCTGCTTTGGGGGCATTCCTCCAAATTGGCAGGCCATGTAGGAATTCAGAAGACTCTTGCCCTCATATCTCGGCACTATTGGTGGCCAACTCTCCGCCAAGATGTGGCAGACTTCGTTGCCTCCTTTCCCTCCTGCACTAGGAATAAGATACCACGTCGGCCTCCGTCTGGTCTGCTGCTCCCTTTGCCAGCTCCTACGTCACCTTGGGAAAATATTGCCATGGACTTTATCACCGATTTGCCCCGCTCATCTGGTTGTACGGTGATTTTAGTGGTGGTTGACCGCTTTTCCAAAATGGCACATTTTATTCCTCTGAGCGGCCTCCCCTCTGCGCCCAGATTAGCTAAGATCTTCATCCATCAAATTTTTAGGCTTCACAGCCTACCTCAACGTATTGTATCTGACCGAGGAGTCCAGTTTACTTCCAAGTTTTGGAGAGCACTTTGCAGATTCCTGGATTTATCCCTGGATTTCTCATCCGCCTACCATCCGCAGACCAACGGGCAAGTAGAGCGAACTAACCAAACGTTGACTGAATATCTTCGTCATTTCTCCAATTTCACCAGAACGACTGGATTGATCTGCTTGCCTGGGCGGAGTTCGCCTACAACAATCATACCGGCGAATCCTCAACCAAGTCTCCGTTCTTCGTGGTGTTTGGCAGACATCCCAGCATTCCTTTCCCTGTAGCTCCGGTCTCCGAGGTACCTGCAGCCAACTCCTTGTCCCAAGAATTTTCTGAGATCTGGTCCGAGACCAACACGGCACTCAAGAAGGCCAGTGAGCGGATGAAGAATCACGCAGACAAGAGGAGGTTAGATCCTCCGCCATTTCACATCGGGGATAAAGTCTGGCTCTCATCCAAGTATATATGGTTAAAATTACCCTCTTAAAAGCTGGGCCCCCGGTACATCGGCCCTTTTGAGATCCTGTCAATGAAGTCGCCTACAAGTTGAGGTTGCCTGCTTCGCTTCATATCCCGAACACCTTCCCCGTCTCTCTCTTGAAACCCATGGTACTAAATCAGTTCCATCCCTCACCCTGTCCTGCTCCTCGGCCGGTGGGCTCCGACAACACCTTCGAGATAAGAGATATTCTCGCCATGAAAAAAGTCAGAGGGAGGACCTTTTTCCTTATTGACTGGAAGGGTTTTGGTCCTGAGAAGAGGTCCTGGGAACCCCGGGAGAATATCAACGCTCCCCGCATTCCCAGGAGATTTTTTGCCAATCGCACCAGGGGGCGGCTTAAGGGGGAGGGTACTGTCATGGCCCCGTCACGCGCCCAGTCACGGCCCCCATCGCGAGCCCTGATACTCACCTTCCGGCGCCGCAGCCTCTCTCTTCCTTTCGTTGGTGGTGGCGTCCTCCTCTGACTGGCCCGCGGCCTGTGACGTCACTGCAAGCCCTGCACATGCGCCATAGGCCGCGGCCAGCTCTCCCTGCCTTTTCTTATGCTCCGGCGGTGCCCTGACCTGGTAGCACGGCCGGACCAATGGGGGCTGGTCCTCGGGTATTTCAGGCCGCCCTCCCATAATGGAGGCGCCTATTCATTGCTGTGCTATTGCACGCTATGCCCCCGTGCCCTTGACCTGTGCATGGCTCCTGTTCTCATACGTCCCTGTGCTTCCTTGCAGTTCTATGCCGGTCCTGTGTGTGTTCCTGCTCTGCCCTGCTTGCTCATGTCGTGCCTGATTCCTGCAGCCCTACTCCGGTCCTGCCTACCCATACCTGTTCCTGCAGTCCTACTCCGGTCCTGCCTACCCGTGCCTGATTCCTGCAGTTCTACTCTGGTCCTGCCTACCCGTGCCTGATTCCTGCAGTCCTACTCCGGTCCTGTCTACCTGTGTCTTTGTCTCCTGCTGTCCTACTCCTGTCTCCACCTGAGGCCTACGCCTTCCCTGTGCTCGTGGGACCAGGTCCTCTGTCTCGCTCCAGTCCATTCCGAGCCGCCCCTCTTGGTACCGGCTGCCGTGACATTCAAACCCCTGGGCCTGCTCCTAACAGTCCCTGTATAGGGGTCGGTCCCACCAGGTTGCTCGTCCGGGGCCCCTCGGTGCCACGGACCAGAGGGTTCACTCCTGGAAGCCCGCCTTGTCTAGCGAAACGCTAACACTACTGCTACTGATGTTACAAAAATTTTTTGAAATGTGGAAACTCCAAGTAGGGTCTCCATGTGGTGGGTTGCCTGTAGTAGAAGGTGTGTCAGAGGCCTATTATACTGTTTCTACTGTGTAGAAATTGATGACAGTTTTGTGGTGTGTGACAATTATTTTTTTGAATGTGGAGATTCCAAGTTCGGTCTCCATCTGGTGGATTGCCTGTGTAAGTAGTGCTCCCAGACAAGCAGGCCTGCACTTTAAGTCAACTACGTGTGTTACTTTCCTTCAGGATTTCTACCAATAGTACTGTATGAAACTGATGTTTGTGCCATCTGAATAAAAATAAATCGTGGTATTGCATTAGTTATCAGGTCTCCCAGCTAAGAAGACTTTCACAGCTCCCTTAACCACCAGGTTCTCATTGAAACTTCAATTCCAAGCTGTAAATGCTGGTTCAGACTCTTTCTCATGTATGCCCCATGCCTGACTGCTGCGCCATTATAAAATTTCTACTGTGGGTCAATTGATGCCATTTTTCATGGTGTTTGCCCCTAAATTGAGCTTTTTGGGACAGCTTTTTGCCCCCCCTTCTTGAAGTGTGGTCTTTGCATTTGATTTTGCCTCCCATTGAGGTTCAGATACAGTGGGGAAAAAAAGTATTTAGTCAGCCAGCAATTGTGCAAGTTCTCCCACTTAAAAAGATGAGAGTGGCCTGTAATTGACATCATAGGTGTAGACCACAACTATGGGAGTCAAAATGAGAAAACAAATCCAGAAAATCACCTTGTCTGATTTGGCAACATTTATTTTGCAAATTATGGTGGAAAATAAGTATTTGGTCATTAACAAAAGTTCATCTAAATATTTTGTAATATATCCTTTGTTGGCAAAGACAGAGGTCAAACATTTTCTATAAGTCACAAGGTTTGCACACACATGGTTGTATGTTGGCCAATTCCTCCATGCAGATCTCTAGAGCAGTGATGTTTTGAGATTGTCACTGGACAACACAGATTTTCAAATCCCTCCAAAGGTTTTCTATGAGGTTGAGATCTGGAGACTGGCTAGGCCACTCCAGGACCTTCATATGTTTCTTACGAAGCCTCTCCTTCTTTGCCCTGGCGGTGTGCGTAGGATCATATCATGCTGAAAGATCCATCCATGTTTCATCTTCAATGCCCTTGCTGATGCAGGGAAGTTTGCACTCAAAATCTCACAATACATAGTCTCATTCAGGCTGTGTTCACACGTTGCGGTTTTTTCGCGTTTTCGCAGCGGTTTTAAATGCACAATTTTGCCGCGAAAACGTGAAAAATAAGCATCCCATGCATTCCTATGGGATTCCGCAATGCTGTGCTAATGCTGCATTTTTTTCCGTGGTGGAATCGCTTCGCGGTAAAAAAACACAGCATGCTCATTAATTTAGTGGAATCACGGCGATTCCGTCCACATAGAAATGCATTGTTCTGCTTACTTTCCGCATGTGGCTGTGCACACCATGCGAAAAGTAAGCAGAACATTTGCAGATGGTACCCACGATCCAGAGGAGGGGAGACTCTCCTCGGAGCTGTGGGTACCATATCCCTGTAAAAAATAGAATTAAAATAAAAAATGTTGTTATTCTTACCTTCCGGCATCCCGCGCAGCCTTCCCGCCTCTCTCCACACTCCCAATCCCAGTAATCCTTTGCGAGAATGACCTCGATGACGTTGCGATCTAGTGGGAGCATGACGTCTCACGGTCATTCGCGATGACGTCGTGGGAGCGCGAAGTCTCGCGGTCATTCGCGCAAAGGATTACTGGGAACGGGAGCGTGGAGAGAGGCGGGAAGGCTGCGAGGGACGCCGGAAGGTAAGAATAATAATATTTTTAATTATTTTTTACATCCTATCTTTTACTACTGATGCTGCATAGGCAGACTCAATAGTGAAAAGTTGGTCACACTCGTCAAACACTGTTTGACGAGTGTGACCAACCTGTCAATCAGTTCTCCAAGCGATGCTACAGATCGCTTGGAAAACGCTAGCATTCTGCAAGCTAATTATGCTTGCAAAACACTAGTTTTTCCGCTGGAAAATTGCGGGAATTTAAATGCGATTTTCCCGTGGAATGGAATCTGGAATTCTCATGGTAATTTCCACTACGTGTGCACATAGCCTCATTCTTTCATGTACACGGATCAGTCTCCCTGGTCCCATTGCAGAGAAACAGCCCCAAAGCATGATGTTGCCAGCCCTATGCTTCACAGTAGGTATGGTGTTCTTTGGATGCAACTCAGCATTCTGTCTCCTCCAAACACAACGAGTTTTGTTTCTACCAAACAGTTCTACTTTGGTGTAATCAGACCATATGACATACTCCCAATACTCTTCCGGATAATCCAGATGCTCTCTAGCAAACTTCAGACTTGCCCAGACATGTTCTGGCTTAAGCAGGGGGACACGTCTGGCACTGCAGTTCCCTGGCGGCATAGTGTGTTATTGATGGTAGCCTTTGTTACTGTTAGGCATCGGATTCCAGCAGCTGGACAGCAGGAATCCAGAGACATACATCCAGTGGTCTCCCATTCCTTTCCGATCCGCTCAAGGACCTGCACAGCAATCTCAGCAATCCAGGAGCCCTGCTCAGACCAGCTCTCTGGGTCTGGATGTTGCTGCCACCTCTGGTCCAGCAAGGGTATCGCAACCTGCTATGCAGGAAACCACTCCAGAGGCTAAGTCCTCTCGCCGCGCTACTGGACATGCCCGCGAGGCGATCTCCCAGTGGAGATCGTGGGTCACGTGCTCAGGTCCTTCTACTGATCTGATTGGCCT
Organism: Dendrobates tinctorius; assembly: GCF_039654945.1. Classification (NCBI taxonomy): domain Eukaryota; kingdom Metazoa; phylum Chordata; class Amphibia; order Anura; family Dendrobatidae; genus Dendrobates; species Dendrobates tinctorius. Next base: position 48,256,249 of record NW_027361687.1, read on the forward strand.
TTCTCAGAGGGCTGGAAGGTCCCGGAAGCGCATGGCTATAAAAAGCCCACAAGGCAGCTCGGCCATGCGCTAGTATAGACTATACTTGCTAGGTGTGAATGGTGATGGATGTATGATTCTGGTGACTGACTCATTTGAAACCCCTTCCCTTGGATATTACGTATGTGGTTAGGGTGTTAGAGTTATAGTCAGCGCCAGCCAGTGGCAAGTCACACGCCACAGTTCTTACCGCACCGCTACACTAGCGTCTGACGGTGTTACGTCTCACAGCACTGTCGTACAGCGGCGGTAGTTACCGTCGCGCTGCATCTGCAGCACTTTCCGGCGTCTGTGGTAGCGACGCCGCACTCACGGTAGGGCAGGACAGACACTGACCTCTGTCTTGGGACATGTCCTGCGACCGCATATCGTGGGTGCAAGTCAGCCGAGACCTGTGAAGCCAACAGGCTCGGCGTTTTTGCTTTATTTGCACTCTAGCGCCTCTGTGAGTTCAACAGAGTCCGCTCTGCGCTTCTCGGGTGACGTTAAACCCGTGCGCAGTATATCGCCATATACCGTGTCCGCTATTGCTCAGCAGCAGTTATTACATCTACTGCACGGTGGACCCCGGGCGGCGAACGCACTTCCTATTATTTATATTTAGTACGTTCCGCCGTCCCTAACATTATACTAGCTCCAGGGTCTGGCTAGTAATGGTGGACCTGCAGCAGCTGCAGCGGTACATTCAGCAGCTGGAGAGCAGGTTGGCGGCTATCGAGAGCGCCACCTCAGCTGTGAATGCTACGGCAGTCGCTGCTCAGGCAGTCGCAGAGGCTGTCTCACGCGTGCCCACACTCACGCCTATGCCGACAATATCTCGCCTCCCGCTCCCCGACAAGTTTTCGGGTGACAGCGCCACCTGTAGGGGATTCGTGAATCAGTGCTCTATCCAGCTTGAGTTACTGGCTGCACGGTTCCCTACAGAGTGGGCTAAGGTGGGGTTTATTGTTTCTCTTTTATCTAGCAGGGCATTAGAGTGGGCTACGCCATTGTGGGAGCGTGATGATCCCGTGGTTCAGGGCGCTGCTCAGTTCCTCGTGGCTCTGAAGCAGGTATTTTTGGGACCACGGATCACGCACGACACCTCTCTCCAATTATTGGCCCTAACACAGGGGTCTCTCTCGGTCAGCCATTATGCCGTCCGATTCCGGACATTGGCTTCCGAACTAGAGCGGCCTGATAAGGCACTCATCCTGGTGTTTTGAAGAGGGTTAGCAGAGCATGTCAAAGATGCTCTAGCAACCAGAGAGGTCCCCACAAGTCTGGAGGAAGTGATTGCCATCTCCACCCGCATTGATCTCCGGTTTACGGAGCGCGGGCTGGAACGTGCGCAATCCAGACGAAGGGTTAACTTGGCTCCCACCTTCACCGAGCCGCTAAGAGCTCCTGCTCAGGAGCTTACACCCTTCGAACCTATGGAGGTGTCTCGCGCCGGCACCAAGCCATGTCCAGCGCAAAGCTCTGCACGTTGTTACCAGTGCCGGCAGTTTGGTCACTCGGCTAGCATGTGTCCTCTGCGGTCGAAAAAACGACCACGTCCAGTGGCCGTAGGTGGCAGTCAGACAAATATGAAACCCTTTTCTCCCAAACCGGTATTCCAGGGCACCTTAGATAGCGGGGCCTCCACCTGGGAGGTAGAGGTTACCGTGGATTCCGGGGCTGAGGGGAACTTTATGTCCTCGACCTTCGCCCAGAAACACGCTATCCCACTGGTGTTACTGCCTCAACCTCTTACCATCAGTGTGGTTAATGGTGCACCTTTACCATCTCTGGTGACCCACCAGACTGCCCCACTCGGGCTCTCAATCTCACCCTCTCATCGTGAGATTCTGTCCCTGCTCATTTTGCCAGATGGCATCGACCAAGTGCCTCTTGGAGTTCCCTGGGTCCGTTGCCACTCCCCTCATATTGATTGGGCTTCGGGGAATATACTGGGTTGGAGCAAGGACTGTCAGGGAAGGTGCCTGAGGGACAGTGTTCAGGTAGCTTCCACTGAGGTACCCCCGGATCTCTCCGCACTTCCTAAGCCTTACCATCAGTATGCGGACATCTTCTCTAAAAAATCTGCGGAGACGCTCCCACCGCACTGTCCTTACGATTGCCCGATAGATCTTTTGCCAGGCACGGAACTTCCTAGAGGCTGTGTGTACCCATTATCACTCCCTGAGACAGAGGCTATGGCTCAATATATCCGGAAGAACCTGGCTAGAGGTTTTATCAGAAAGTTGGTATCGCCGGCTGGTGCAGGGTTCTTCTTCGTACAGAAGAAGAGCGGAGAGTTACGTCCCTGCATTGACTACAGAGGTCTCAACGCCATAACAGTTAAAAATACCCTCTCCCGTTGATCTCTGAACTGTTTGACAGGTTGCGAGGGGCCCAGATCTTTACAAAATTAGATCTATGGGGGGCGTACAACCTGATCCGCATTCGCGAAGGAGACGAGTGGAAGACACTTTCTAATGCGCCTGCTGTCTTCCAGGATTTTGTCAACGACGTCTTCCGCAATATGCTCTCCACCTCGGTGGTGGTCTATCTGGATGACATTCTCATCTTCTCGCCAGATTTGACCTCCCACCGGAGAGACGTCTGCAGGGTCTTCGACCGTCTGTGGGCGAACTCTCTTTTCGCCAAGCTGGAGAAGTGCCAGTTTGAGCAGGAGTCCTTGCCATTCCTGGGCTACATCATCTCGGCCCAGGGGTTGGCTATGGATCCGGCCAAACTGCAAACGGTAATGGACTGGCAGGAACCCCACTCACTCAAAGCGGTGCAGCGCTTCCTATGGTTCGTCAACTATCACCGCCAGTTCATACCTCACTTCTCCACACTGGTAGCTCCTTTGGTTGCTCTCACAAAGAAAGGAGCTAATCCTAACGCTTGGTCTGAACAGGTCTCCATGGCCTTCTCATCTCTAAAATCCCATTTTGCTGGCGCTCCCATCCTACACCGTCCCGATGTTGATAAACCATTTATCCTGGAGGTAGATGCCTCTTCTGTCGGTGCAGGAGCAGTCCTTTTCCAGAAGGATGCTCAAGGTCGGAAGCACCCCTGCTTCTTCTCAAAGACCTCACCGGCGGAGAAGAATTACTCCATCGGCAACAGGGAGCTGCTAGCAATGAAGTTGGCCTTTTCCAAGTGGAGACATCTCCTGGAGGGAGCCCGGTTTCCCTTCCAGGTGTATACGGACCATAAAAATCTGGTCTATTTACAAATGGCCCAGCGCTTGAACTCTCGTCAAGCTAGGTGGTCACTCTTCTTTTCCAGCTTTCGCTTCACCTTCCACTATCTCTCTGGAGAGAGGAACGTCCGTGCGGATGCTGTCTCGTGCTCGGTGGTCTCAGCGGAGGAAGGAGAGGCTGAGCCACGGCTAATTCTCCCGTCAGAGCTTTACGACCGTGGCTCCAGTTGCTCTCGAGTCAGTGCCACCAGGCAAGACCCTGGTGCCTCCTCAGCTACGGCTGGAGGTTCTCGCCTGGGCACACACCTCCAGGGTGGGTGGTCACTTTGACAATAAGCGGACCACAGAACTCCTGGCAAGGTCGTATTGGTGGCCAAACATGGCTCGAGACATTAAGGAATACATACATGCATGCGTCTCGTGTGCACGGAACAGGTCCTCTAGACAGAGGCTGGCTGGGTTATTGTATCCTCTGCCAGTGGCGGATAGACCTTGGGAGATGGCTGGCATAGATTTTGTGGTTGACCTGCCCAAGTCTGGTGGCAGTACGGTCATCTGGGTGGTCACCGACCATTTTTCTAAAAAGGTGCATCTGGTGCCACTCGCACGGTTGCCTTCAGCTCGTGATCTTGCCACACTGTTCATAAAACATGTATTCCATCTGCATGGCATGCCGGACAAAATTGTTAGTGATCAAGGTCCCCAGGTCGCATCTGGGTTTTGGAGGGAGCGCTGCAGCCTACTCAGCATTGAGCTAAACCTGTCCTCCGCTTACCATCCCGAGACGAACGGCTTGGTTGAGAGAGCCAACCAAACCTTGGTCACGTACCTGCGGCATTTCATCTCTGCCAGGCAGGATGACTGGGCATCCTTGCTACCATGGGCTGAATTTGCCCTGAATAATGCAGTGGCTGATTCCACTGGTCAGATGCCGTTCCTTCTAAATTACGGCCAACATCCGCGCATTCCTGTCCCGATGCCAGTGTCCTCCGCTGACTCCAGGGTGGCAGACTGGGCAGTGGAGGCTCGCGACATTTGAGATCGCACTCAGGCTCAGGATGCTATTCGTGCCTCTAAAGAAAGAATGAGGGCGTTCGCCGACTCACATCGGTGACCCGCTCCAACCTTTTCCCCCGGCGATTTGGTGTGGCTCTCTGCTCAAAACATCAAGCTGCGGGCCGAGTCCACCAAGTTCACACCGCGATACATCGGACCTTTTAAGGTTCTTGAGCGAATCAGCTCGGTGGTCTACCGCCTGGCTCTTCCTCTACATTTAGCCATTTCTGACGTTTTCCACGTGTACCTGCTCAAACCTGTTCACATGGCCCAGTTCTCTGAGTCATCTGCCGGGTCATCAGACTTGTCGTCGGACGAGTTTGAGTTTAACGCCATTGTGGGACGCAGGATTGTGCGTGGCAAAAAGTTTTTTTATTTGGTGGACTGGAAGGGTCATGGTCCTGAGGCCCAGACCTAGGAGCCAGTGGAGAACATCCACGCTCCACTTCTGATCGCGTCTTTTCAGCGTGGCAAGGCTCAGAGTGGTGGCCCTAGGAGGGGGGTAATGTTCTGCGTCGATTCCAGCAGCTGCACAGCAGGAATCCAGAGCCATACATCCAGCGGTCTCCCATTCCTTTCCAACCACTCGAGGACCTGCACAGCAATCTCGGCGATCCAGGAGCCCTGCTCAGACCAGCTCTCTGGGTCTGGATGTTGCTGCCACCTCTGGTCCAGCAATGGTATCACAACCTGCTACGCAGGAAACCACTCCAGAGGCTAAGTCCTCTCGCCGCGCTACTGGGCATTCCCGCGAGACGATCTCCCAGTGGAGATCGGGGGTCACGTGCTCAGGTCCTTCTTCTGATCTGATTGGCCCTTCTCAGAGGGCTGGAAGGTCCCGGAAGCACATGGCTATAAAAAGCCCACATGGCGGCTCGGCCATGCGCTAGTATAGACTATACTTGCTAGTTGTGAATGGTGATGGATGTATGATTCTGATGACTGACTCATTTGAAACCCCTTTCCTTGGATATTATGTATGTGGTTAGGATGTTAGAGTTATAGTCAGCGCCAGCCAGTGGAAAGTCATACGCCACAGTACTTACCACACCGCTACACTAGTGTCCGACGGTGTTACGTCTCACGGCACTGTCGTACAGTGGCAGTAGTTACCGTCGCGCTGCACCTGCAGCACTTTCCGGCGTCCGCAGTAGCGATGCTGCACTCACGGTAGGACAGGACAGACACTGACCTCTGTCTTGGGATGTGTCCTGCGACCGCATATCGTGGGTGCAAGTCAGCCGAGACCTGTGAAGCCAACAGGCTCGGCGTTTTTGCTTTATTTGCACTCTAGCGCCTCTGTGAGTTCAACAGAGTCCGCTCTGCGCTTCTCGGGTGACATTAAACCCACGCGCAGTATATCTCCATATACCGTGTCCGCTATTACTCAGCAGCGGTTATTACATCTACCGCATGGTGGACCCGGGCGGCGAAGGCACTTCCTATTAATTACATTTAATGCGTTCTGCCGTCCCTAACAGTTACGGTATCTCAGCTCTATGCAGGTCATTCACTAGGTCCCCCTTGTGGTTCTGTGAATTTTGATCACCGTTCATGTCATTGGCGTACCCACCGTGGGGCAGAGGGGGGCAGCTGCCCCCCCTAGAAGCAGTGGCACGCCGCGCACCTATCCTGCCGCCGACCCTTTAAATCTTCGGTCACAGTGCCGACAGCTTTACAGGTGCACGCAGTGGCCTGGGTGCCCTGTACATGATAGGGGGTTAATAAGAATGCCTGACGTTGAAAGTCAGGACGTTCTTTGTGGGCAGAGAGAGAGCGCTCTGCTCTCCCTGTCTCCCGCCCCTGGCTGCAACACGCCGCTGAACTTGAACGTATCAGGTCAGTGACTCAGTGTCATGATCCTGGTTGGATATGACAGAGAAAATGCACAAGTAACCTTTTTTATCCTTTAGCTGTGTGCTAAAGTGTGGTTTTTGCCCCCGGTGGCCATTAAGGTCATTGCAGTGTGGAGGTTTCAGTTCTGGTTTTCCCCCGGTGGCCATTAGGTCATTGCACTCTGGTTACCTTAGTTTGTGCACGTTATTATAAAACAGGTGTGATTGCTCTATAAAGGAGTGTCAGGTGTGTCAATCACTGTTGGTGATAGTCCTCAGTTACAAGCAAGCCTGGGTGAAGGATGGAGCTGAATGAGAGTCCTGTGCAACTCTGTCAGAGTCCTGGAGTGGCAGCTATGGTGTCTGCAAGGAGGGCTGGCATGGCTTGGTGGAGTTGCAGCTATGGTGTCAGCAAAGAGTTATTGCATGACTTGGTGGAGTGGCAGCTATGGTGTAGAGCTGCACTCATGATGCTGGACTTTGTTGCTGAAAAGCTGGACTCATATGCTGGGCTCTGTTTCTGGACAGCTGCACGCAGGTGGTGGACTCAGTTTGCTCCAAGGCTCCACTATGGTGTTTGATCCAGTCGGAGGAAAAGATTCACGCAGGTGGTGGGCTCTGTTGCTGGGAGCATAAGCAACAGAGCAAAGCTAAGTGGTCTTTCCCTGTTTCTGTCACTTTTCCTTATGTGTGTTTAGTGCAGTGGTGGGATTAATTTCCGCACCGTCCTCTTCACTAGTGAGGGTTTAGGTGTAGGGCGAGTCAGGGTTTTTAGGTTCCTGATCGTCACCCCGGGGTGGAATCGGCCTAGGGAATGTTGTACGAGTGTAGAGACACTGGCTCAGGGGAGTGCAGAAGGTCTCCACGTCCCCGTTCCCTATCGCAGGGCCACCATTGTTATTGTTACCCAGGTTTCCCCTTTTATTGTTTAAATTCGTCTTACTGGAGGCGGGGTTTCCAGACATACATGTATTACCTAAGTTTGCCTATTGGAGGCGGTGTATCCAGCTGCACGTTTTAATATTTAAATTCGCCCAACTAGAGGCGGTGTATCCAGGGTCACGCGTGTCATCTTAATCCGCCCGGCTGGAGGCGCTGTGTCCGGCCGCGCGTGACCGTGACACTCAGGCATCCCAAAGAGCATACCCGCGCGCTCCTGAGACAATTGCTACAGTGTCAGACAGGACAGGTGCTGAGCTGGGGCTTGGGCTGATGTATACAGGGACTGGGGGATGGCTGGGCTGAAATATATACCGGGGCTGAAGCTGGGGGCTGGCTGGGCTCATGTATACAGGGGCTGGGCACTGGCCGGGCTCATGTATACAGGGGCTGGCTGGGCTGATGTATTATTATTATTATTTATTATTATTATAGCACCATTGATTCCATGGTGCTATACATGAGAAGGGTTACATACAAATTACAGATATCACTTACATTAAACAAACTAACAATCACAGACTGATATAGAGGGAAGATGACCCTTCCCTTGCGGGCTTACATTCTACAGGATGGTGGGGAAGGAGACAGTAGGTTGGGGGTTTTCAGCAGCTCCAGTGATGGTGAGGCTGTAGCTCCAGTAGTTGTGAGGAGGCAGCGGGGATCATTGCTGGATGTAAGCTTTCCTGAAGGGGTGGGTTTTCAGGTTCCCTCTGAAGGAACCGAGTGTGGTTGATAGTCGGACGTGTTGGGGCAGTGAATTCCAGAGGATGGGGGCTATTCGAGAGAAGTCATGGAGGCAGTTGGGTGAGGAGCGAATAAGTGTGGAGGAGAAAAGGAGGTCTTGGGAGGACCAGAGATTACGTGAGGGAAGATATTAGTTCAGAGATATATGGAGGAGACAGATTATAGATGGCCTTGTAGGTCAGTATAAGTAATTTGAATTGGATACGCTGAGGGAATGGGAGCCAGTGAAGAGATTTGCAGAGGGGAGAAGCGGAGTAGCGAGGAGAGAGATGAATTAGTTGGGCAGCTGAGTTAAGGATGGACCAGAGAGGTGTGAAGGTGTTAGCAGGGAGGCCACAGAAAAGGATGGTGCAGTAGTTGAGGTGGGAGATAATGAGGGCATTCACAAGCATTTTAGTAGAGTGAGGGTTGAGGAAGGGACGGATTCTGGAAATATTTTTGAGCTGGAGGCGACAGGTGATGGAGAGAGCTTGGATGTGTGGTTTGAAGGACAGGGCAGAGTCAAGGGTTACTCCGAGGCAGCGGACCTCCGGTACAGGGGAAAGCATGATGTTGTCAATTGTTAAAGATAGGTCAGGTAAGGAAGATCTATGAGATGGGGGAAAGATGATCAGCTCAGATTTGACCACATTCAGTTTGAGGAAGAGGGAGGAGAAGAAGGAGGATATGGCTGATAGACACTCCGGGATTCTGGAGAACAGAGAGGTGACGTCTGGGCTGGCTGGGCTGATGCATGCAGGGACTGGGGGCTGGGCTGAGTTATACAGGGGCTGGGGCCAGCACAGATGTTTACAGGAGCTGGGGGCTGCTTGGTCTGATGTATACAGGTGCTGGGGGCTGGCTGGGCTGATGTATATACAGGGGCTGAGGGCTGGCTGGGCTGATGTTTACAGGGGCTGGGCTGATGTATACAGGGGCTGGGGGCTGGCTGAGCTGATGTATATACTGGGACTGGCTGTGGCAGGGCTGATGTATATACAGGGGCTGGGGCCTGGGGCTGGGGGCTGGCTGGGCTGATGTATACAGGGGCTGGGGGCTGCTTGGGCTAATGTATACAGGTGCTGGGGGCTGGCTGGGCTGATGCATATACAGGGGCTGGGGGCTGGCTGGGCTGATGTATACAGGGGCTGGGGGCTGGCTGGGCTGAGATATATACTGGGGATGGCTGTGGCTGGGCTGATGTATATACAGGGACTGGCTGGGGCTGGGCTGATGTATACAGGGGCTGGGGACTGGCTGTGGCTGGGCTGAAGTATACAGGTGCTGGCTGTGGCTGGGCTGATGTATACAGGGGCTGATGAATATACAGGGGCTGGGTGCTGGCTGGGCTGATGTATATACAGGGGCTGGGTGCTGGCTTGGCTGATGTATATACAGGGGCTGGGTACTGGCTGGACTGATGTATATACAGGGGCTGGGTGCTGGCTTGGCTGATGTATATACAGAGGCTGGGTACTGGCTGGGCTGATGTATATACAGGGGCTGGGTACTGGCTGGGCTGATGTATATACAGGGGCTGGGTACTGGCTGGGCTATCTAATATATAAAGCTCAAGTGTGTGTATGTATGTATGTGTATATGTGTGTGTGTATGTCCGGGATTGGCATCCACACCGTCGCAGCTACAGCCACAAAATTTGGCACAGTCACACGTCTGGACCCCGAGAGCGTCCTAAGATATGTTGTGAGGCAAAATTTTAACCCACGCACGTTCTAATTCACCAAACAATTTTGCCTGTTATGAGCTCATTTTCTCATTCACCTTTGATGTCTGATGAACTCCCTCTGCTGGTGAAAGGAGGTAGTGAAATTGATTTGGATGGGAAAAACCTGTCATCTGAACAGGTGGAGTGTGATTGGACATCCGGAATCTCTGAGTGGATATAAGGCCGCCGACGCCCTGCTGGGTTGCTGGTGATCCTCTCTGCTCTGAGCTCTGGCCTCCAGTTTAGTCCTGTCTACTAAAGCTAAGTTTATGCTCTGCTATTTATCCATGAGATTTTGTCTGGTTTACTTAGTGTTTGTGTTCAGCCAGCCCTGGTTGGAACTGGCTGAACTCCACTTTTGTCTCTGATCAGTTGATCTCTTTGCTCTGTTTTCAGAATATACCTGAGTGCTGATATAGTGATTTTGAAGTCTAGTGACTTCAGGGCCTTTTCTATCAGACGTGTTGGACATTATTTTTGGCAGGGTTTTTGCGTGATTGCAGACAGTTGCTTTTCTTTCCTGTCCTATCTAGTTAGTGAGGGCCCCATCGTTTACTCAGCCTGTCTTTCTGTCTGTGTTTGTGTTTTCATCTGTTTTCACCGTCAATACATGTTGGGGGCTGTCTATTGCTTTGGGGTCTGCTCTGGGGCAGTTTAGATTTCCCCTTTCTTTCTTTAGGTTTATTTAGTTCTCCGGCTGTGAACGAGGTGTCTAGGACCACCGTAGGAACACCCCACGGCTACTGTTAGTTGTTGTGAATAGGATCAGGGCTTTGCAATCCGCTAGCTACCAACCTCTCCGGTTTTCTGGACTTAGCTTGTATTTTTGTTTTTTCCTCCTCCGGTGACTCATTCATAACATTTGCCCCATCTACATAATGGGGAAAAAGTGTGTGTGTATCAAGCCCCGACCCTCATTATGATGTCATAATGGTTGCCATGGCGACGCTGATGTCATCATAGGTTGCAAGCCCCGCTGCTCATTATGATGTCATAATGGTTGACTATGGTATGGAGGATGTGTGATCGGTATATGGGCACGGGACTATGGGATGGAGGATATGTATGACGGGTATATGAGCACGGGACTATGGGATGGCGGATATGTATGATGGGTATATGGGCACGGGACTATGGGATGGAGGATATGTAAGATGGGTATATGGGCATGGGACTATGAGATGAAGGATGTGTGATGGGTATATGGGCACTCGACTATAGGATCGTGGATATGTATGATGGCTATATGGGCACAGGACTATGGGATGGAGGATAATTATAACTTGCTATAACTAACCACAGTTAGTTACTATGCCCGGGCAGCGCCGGGCTCTTCAGCTAGTTGTATATACATGGTCTGGAGGCTGGCTGTGGCTGGGCTGATGTATATACAGGTGGTGCTGGGCTTAGTGGGCTGGGGCTGGTGATGATATATATACAGGTGCTGGGCTCAGTGGGCTGGGGCTGGTGATGTATATACAGATGGACTTAGTGGACTGGGGCTGGTGATGATGTATATACAGGTGCTGGGCTTAGTGGGCTGGGGCTGGTGATGATGTATATACAGGTGCTGGGCTCAGTGGGCTGGGGCTGGTGATGATGTATATACAGCTGCTGGGCTCAGTGGGCTGGGGCTGGTGATGATGTATATACAGGTGCTGGGCTCAGTGGGCTGGGGCTTGTGATGATGTATATACAGGTGCTGGGCTCAGTGGGCTGGGGCTGGTGATGATGTATATAAAGGTGGTGGGCTCAGTGGGCATGGGCTGGTGATCTATATACAGGTGCTGGGCCTAGTGGGCTGGGGCTGGTGGTGATGTATATACAGGTGCTGGGCTCAATGGTCTGGGGCTGGTGATGATGTATATGCAGGTGCTGGGCTCAGTGGGCAGGGACTGGTGATGATGTATATACAGGTGCTGGGCTCAGTGGGCTGGGGCTGGTGATGATGTATATACAGGTGCTGGGTGTAATGTGCTGCTGCAGTGTAGCACAGTGCAACCTCCACCAGGGGGTGATGGTGAGGGAAAGAGGCTGCACACAGCATAGTAACACAGAGCAACGGCATAGGTGTCACAGGTGATGAAAGAGTAGTCAGAATAGCCGAAGTCAGCAACTGTCAGGAGCAGAAGTACAAGGGAGAAAGCAAATACGTAGTCAGGGACGAGCGAGAAGTCAGGACCTACCAGGAGCGTGGTATCAGAAACGTAAGATGTAAGCCGTTGTCAGGGTACAAGCCAGGGTCAAAACTGTTCGGAGAGCGAGGTATCAGAGTTGGAAAACAAGAGGCAGAGTCCAGAGATCAGGCCAAGTCATACACAAGTCGGGAAGTCTGAGGCAGAAGGATCACTAGTATAGGGTCAGAGGTTGTAGCCAGGAAGCATAAACTATAGCTGACACTGGCCGCAGGCTGCAGAGGACTGAAATAGCCCCACCAGCTCCAGTACGAGGCAGAGGGGATTAACTCCCGCATGACCAGTCCAAAGAGAAGACAGCAAGAAAACAAACTCTGGACTGGATCATGACACTGGGCTTAGTGGACTGGGACTGGTGATGATGTATATACAGGTGCTGGGCTCAGTGGGCAGGGGCTGGTGATGATGTATAGACAGGTTCAGGGCTCAGTGGCCTTCGGCTGGTGATGATGTATATACATGTGGTGCTGGGCTTAGTGGGCTGGGGCTGGTGTTGATATATACAGGTGGTACTGGGCTTAGTGGGCTGGGGCTGGTGATGATATATACATATGGTGCTGGGCTCAGTGGGCAGGGGCTGGTGATAATGTATATACAGGTGCTGGACTCAGTGGGCTGGGGCTGGTGATGATATATTTACAGGTGCTGGGGGCTGGCTGCGCTGATGTATATACAGGGGCTGGGGCTGGGGCTGGCTGGCCTCATGTATAGAGGGGCTTGGGGCTGGCTGGGGTGATGTATATAGGTGCTGGGGGCTGGCTGAGCTGATGTATATACTGGGTCTGGCTGTGGCTGGGCTGATGTATATACAGGGCCTAGGGATGGGCTGATGTATACAGGGGCTGGGGGTTGGCTGTGACTAGGCTGATGTATACAGGGATAAAAAACGAATCTGAACTGAGAAAAGTATCAAATATCCTGAACTAAAAAGTAAAAAATAAATAATGCATAAAGGTAATATTATTATTATTATTATTAAGGGTATTTAATAAACATAATTTTGATCAAAATAATGTACAAGCCATCCCGCCACGTCACAGCAACCCTTGTGGGACAGTCTTACTCTAGTATTAAAAACCTTTTCACTTGCCAAGTGACGCGAATGTGAATAAGGATCGAGCAGCTGAACCACTAGTAAAAGCTTAGGCCAGACAGGATGGTTTTTCCAGCTCAGAAAGAGGGCGGTCACACCCATATATGCACTGAATGCAAGTGAAAAGGTTTTAAATACTAGAGTATATACAGGGGCTGATGTATATACAGGGGCTGGGTGCTGGCAGGGCTATTGTATATACAGGGGCTTGGGGCTGGCTGTGGCTGGGCTGATGTATATACAGAGGCTGGCTCTGGCTGCGCTGATGTATATACAGGTGCTGCTGGGCTTAGTGGTCTGGGGCTGGTGATGATATATACAGATGGTGCTTGGCTCAGTGGGCTGGGGCTGGTGATGATGTATATACAGGTGCTGGGCTGAGTGGGCTGGGGCTGGTGATGATGTATATGCGGGTGCTGGGGGCTGGCTGGACTGATGTATATACAGGGGCTGGCTGGGCTGATGTATACAGGGGCTGGGGGCTGGCTGGGCTGATGTATACAGGAGCTGGCTTGGCTGATGTATATGCAGGGGCTGGGTGCTGACTGGGCTATTGTATATACAGGGGCTGGGGGCTGGCTGTGGCTGGGCTGATGTATGCAGGGGCTGGCTGTGGCTGGGCTGATGTATACAGGGGCTGGGGGCTGATGTATATACAGGGGCTGGGTGCTGGCTTGGCTGATGTATATACAGGGGCTGGGTGCTGGCTGGGCTATTGTATATACAGGGGCTTGGGGCTGGCTGTGGCTGGGCTGATGTATATACAGGGGCTGGCTCTGGCTGCGCTGATGCATATACAAGTGGTGCTGGGCTTAGTGGGCTGGGGCTGGTGTTGATATATACAGGTGGTGCTGGACTTACTGGGCTGGGGCTGGTGATGATATATACAGTTGGTGCTGGGCTCATTGGGCTGGGGCTGGTGATGATGTATATGCAGGGGCAGGGGGCTGGCTGTACTGATGTATATAAAGGGGCTGGGGCTGGCTGGGCAAATGTATACAGGGGCTGGGGGCTGGCTGGGCTGATGTATACAGGAGCTGGCTGGGCTGATGTATATACACGGGCTGGGTGCTGGCTGGGATGATGTATATGCAGGGGCTGGGTGCTGACTGGGCTTTTGTATATACAGGGGCTGGGGGCTGGCTATGGCTGGGCTGATGTATGCAGGGGCTGGCTGTGGCTGGGCTGATGTATACAGGGGCTGGGGGCTGATGTATATACAGGGGCTGGGTGCTGGCTTGGCTGATGTATATACAGGGGCTGGGTGCTGGCTGGGCTATTGTATATACAGGGGCTTGGGGCTGGCTGTGGCTGGGCTGATGTATATACAGGGGCTGGCTCTGGCTGCGCTGATGCATATACAAGTGGTGCTGGGCTTAGTGGGCTGGGGCTGGTGTTGATATATACAGGTGGTGCTGGACTTACTGGGCTGGGGCTGGTGATGATATATACAGTTGGTGCTGGGCTCATTGGGCTGGGGCTGGTGATGATGTATATGCAGGGGCAGGGGGCTGGCTAGACTGATGTATATAAAGGGGCTGGGGCTGGCTGGGCAGATGTATACAGGGGCTGGGGGCTGGCTGGGTTGATGTATACAGGAGCTGGCTGGGCTGATGTATATACAGGGGCTGGGTGCTGGCTGGGCTGATGTATATACAGGGGCTGGATGCTGGCTGGGTTATTGTATATACAGGGGCTGGATGCTGGCTGGGCTGATGTATATACAGGGGCTGGATGCTGGCTGGGCTGATGAATATACAGGGGCTGGCTCTGGCTGCACTGATGTATATACAGGTGGTGCTCGGCTTAGTGGGCTGGGACTGGTGTTGATATATACAGGTGGTGCTGGGCTTAGTGGGCTGGGGCTGGTGATATATACAGATGGTGCTGGGCTCAATGGGCTGGGGCTGGTGATGATGTATAAACAGGTGTTGGGCTCAGTGGGCTGGGGCTGGTGATGATGTATATGCAGGTGCTGGGGGCTGGCTGGACTGATGTATATACAGGGGCTGGGGCTGGCTGGGCTGATGTATACAGGGGCTGGGGGCTGGCTGGGCTGATGTATACAGGAGCTGGCTGGGCTGATGTATATACACGGGCTGGGTGCTGGCTAGGCTGATGTATATACAGGGGCTGGGTGCTGGCTGGGCTATTGTATATACAGGGGCTGGGGCCTGGCTGTAGCTGGGCTGATGTATATACAGGGGCTGGTTCTGGCTGTGCTGATGTATATACAGGTGGTGCTGGGCTTAGTGGGCTGGGGCTGGTGATGTATATACAGGTGCTGGGCTCAGTGCGCTGGGGCTGGTGATGATGTATATACAGGTGCTGGGCTCAGTGGGCTGGGACTGGTGATGATGTATATACAGGCGCTGGGCGCAATGGGCTGGGGCTGATGATGTATATACTGGTGTTGGGCTCAATGGGCTGGGGCTGGTAATGATGTATATACAGGTGCTGAGCTTAGTGGGCTGGGACTGATGATGATCTATATACAGGTGCTGAGCTCAGTGGGCTGGGGCTGGTGATGATGTATAGACAGGTTCTGGGCTCAGTGGCCTGGGGCTGGTGATGATGTATATACAAGTTCTGGGCTTAGTGGGCTGGGGCTGGTGATGTATATACAGATGCTGGGCTTAGTGGGCTGGGGCTGGTGTTGATATCTACAGGTGGTGCTGGGCTCAGTGGGCTGGGGCTGGTGATGATGTATATACAGGTGGTGCTGGGCTTAGTGGGCTGGGGCTGGTGATGATATATACAGGTGGTGCTGGGCACGCGCCATGTTACATGTGATCATTTTGACCCCATGGGGTGAGATCTTGCGTGGAGTCCCAGATCGAGGGACATTATCAGTGGTCTTGTATGTCTTCGATTTTCTTATTCCTCCTACAGTTGATTTCATCACACCAAGCTGCTTGCCTATTGCAGATTCAGTCTTCCCAGCCTGGTGCAGGACTACAATTTTGTTTCTGTTGCCCTTCGACAGCTCTTTGGTCTTCACCATAGTGGAGTGAGGTGAGGACATGTGTCTTTTATACTGATAGCAAGTTCAAACAGGTGCCATTACTACAGGTATTGAGTAGAGGACAGAGGAGCCTCTTAAAGAAGAAGTTACAGGTCTGTGAGAGCCAGAAAACTTGCATGTTTTTAGATGACCAAATACTTATTTTCCACCATAAATTGCAAAATAAATCTTGCCAAATCAGACAAGGTGATTTTCTGGATTTATTTTCTCATTTTGACTCTCATAGTTGTGGTCTACCTATGATGTCAATTACAGGCCTTTCTCATCTTTTTAAGTGGGAGAACTTGTAAAATTGGTGACTGACTAAATATTTTTTTTCCCACTGTACGCTCAACGAACCATTCGGCGAACATAGGTCCATTCGTCGAATCCAAACCGAACCTTGAAAGGTTTGTTCATCTCTACTTATATTACACTCACCTACTGGATGGTCTGGATCGACAGGGGTCTCTGGCCTTGATCTGGCACCTCCTCTTTTTTGTGATGGCATCCTCCTTCTCTGCTTCATGTGGATGACTCCTCCAATGTCATCCACACAGTGTCTTCTAGTAATCTAGACTTCATCATAAAATCAAGTTTGCAAGTTTTCCGTGGATGATAATTAGTAAATCCACACTAAGATGGGAGAATTAAGTGATTTGAGAAAATTAGAAAGAGGCTACACTTTCCGAGGCTACAAATTTAAATTCTGCCAACCTTGTGGAGTTTTCTTGTGTAGCAATCTCAAGAGTAAGTGGGAATCTAGTAAAATCATCTAGAGTAAGTGGATGCTGAGGATGCAAAAAATGTCAGGTTTACAAGAGTCTGAACAGTCTATCAAAGTGTAGTTTGATGAAAATCTTGCACAGTCAAGAAAATTGTAGCAAAATATAATGCTGGAGATCAGCTAACACATCTGTGACTAAACAGCAATTTATCTTAATAAACCAGATGTCTATTTTCAGCAAGCCAGGAGGAGTCGGCTTATCAAAACATTGACTTTTGAATTTATGTGTTTCTTTCTGGTTGGTCAAGAAAACACAGACTTTTGTTCTTATAAGCCTGTAATATTGACTTGTAAGTTGATACTTGATGTAACATACAGTATTGTGCTGTTATCCTGGATGACTAGTGTTGTTTGCTGATATGCTGATTACACTTTGTCCAGGCCAGCTAGTTTGTTGACTTGTAAAACAGAGGAGAAAACTATGCAAATAGATTACAGAATCAAACAATGTGAGTTGGCTTCATCACCATTCTTTCCCTTTACCTTTGAATGCTGACTTGAAGGACATTTGTTAACTGTGAAAAGGATATATACCTCCATATACAGTTGAAAATAGAAGATTACATTCACTATATAAAGACACATATGCATGTTTTTCTCAATATCTGACATGAAATCAGAATAAAGCTTTCCCGATTTAGGTCCATTAGGATTACCATAATTATTAATGTTTGCCAAATGACAGCATAATGAGAGATAGACAATGTTTTAAGGCATTTTCTATTAGTTACTGCAAAGTCAAAAGTTTACATACACAGTTTTTGGAGACATGTCCCGTGGTCTGATGAAGCTAAAATTTAACTTTTTGGGCATAATGATCATCATTACCTTTGGAGGAAAAAGAGAAAAGCTTCGAAGCCTAAGAACACCATCCCAACTGTGAAACATGGCGGTGGCAGCATGATGTTGTGAAGTTGTTTTGCTGCAGGAGGGACTGATGCACTTCACAAAATAGATGGAATCACGAGAAAAGAAGATTATTTGACTATACTGAAGCAACATCTCAACACATCAGCCAGGAAGTTAAAGCTTGGGCAGAAATGGGTCTTTCAAATGGACAATGACCCAAACATACTGCCAAAATGTTAACAAAGTGGCTTAACCCCTTAACAACCACCGATACACCTTTTAATGGCGGTAGATAAGGGCAATTAAACCACAGTGTCGTTAATGGTGCTGAGGAAAAAGTGTATAACACCCCCCAGAGTTGGAATTTCTCTGGGGTCTTGGCTGCCGGGGGTAGCTGAGACCCCAGAGAACATGATTCTGGTAGATTTTTACCGACCCCGGGGTTGCAATCGTCATTATTAACGGTATAACAGCGACCGCAAAAAAAGTCCGATTTGCCATTTAATTTCTCTCCTCTGCTTCACCCCACGGCTGCCAGCATCTTCTTCTGGTAAGAACATGGCGGGTGCATGCTCAGTGCACCCGCCGAGATCTGCCAGCCGGCATCCAGCAACAATAGGAGATTTTTCCTATTGGTTCATTTTGATCTCTGTGATAGATGCTATCGCAGTGATCAGAATTAATAAAATAGTAAATCAAACACCCCTTTATCACCCCCTTAGTTAGGGAAAAATAATAAAATTTAAAAAAAATGTATTTTTTTCCATTAGGGTTAGAGTTGGGTTAAAGTGAGTTAAGTTAAAATTAGGGTTAGAGTTGGGGCTAATATTAGGGACAGTGTTAAGGCTAATGTTAGGATTAGGGTTGAGGCTAAAGTTAGGTTTGTGGCTAAAGTTAGGGTTAGGTTTGTGGCTAAAGTTAGGGTTAGGGTTGGGTTAAAGTTAGAGTTAGGGTTGGGGCTAAATTTAGGGTTAGGGTTGGGGCTAAATTAGGATAAGGTTTTGGATTGGGGCTAAAGTTAGGGTTAGGGTTGAGCTAGGGTTGGGGTTAGGGTTAAGGTTTGGATTAGGGTTAGGGTTGGGATTAGGGTTAGAGGTGTGTTTGGGTTATGTTTATGATTAGGGTTGGGATTAGGGTTAGGGGTTTGTTGGGGTTATGGTTGTAGTTAGGGTTATGGTTAGGGTTGGGTTTAGGGTGAGGGGTGTGGTGGGGTTAGGGTTGGAGTTAGAATTCTGGGATTTCCACTGTTTAGGCACATCAGCTTCTCTCCAAACACGACATGCCATCCGATCTCACTCAATTCCAGCTAATTCTGCATTGAAAAGGTCAAACGGTGCTCCTTCCCTTCCGAGCTATGCCGTGCACTCAAACAGTGGTTTACCCCCACATATAGGGTATGAGCTTACTCAGGACTGTTTACATATGCAACAGATCAGGACTTATTGTAAGTGAAGGGAGGACTTTACAGTAGCCTGACAGCAGATGGCGATAGTGCGAAGTTATATGTTTGCTGTATTGTGGGGAAGGAAGTTCTCTATTGTGGTTTCTTTACTTTTGCTTTGTGTGTGTTATGGCAGCAGCACGACTTTGTGCTACTGAATTATTATCTCATGTTTACCCATATGAAGTAAATACTGTTTACCCAAGATAACTTGCTCAGGGAAGTTCTCTTATGTACCGATGGTGATTCTCAGAAGATGCACTCTGCTACAGGTTATGGGCCCAGGCAATAGCCCCAGCCAATAACCTCAGACACCGGAGAAGCAGATAAGCTCTGTAAACAGAAGGAGATAAAACCCAGTGAATTGAGGCTGAAAAAATCCAGATACAGAGGGACAAAGGAATTCATGATCCCAGGAACTGGAGGGCCGCACACTGGAGATAATTACAGAGAATCACCACACACACAGGACATACAGGAACTCTCAAGAAGAAAGAAGAATATCTTCACTACAACTCTCTAAAACAAGTAAGACTATATAAAAATTATGTGTAGCACTGAGCTGAAACTCACAGTAGCTAAGCTGAACAGTGAAAATTATCAGTTATGGAAATTTAAAGTAGAGATGTTATCTAAGGACGATTTATGGGAAATAATCATTACAGATAGACCTGATGAAGATAATCAGACATGGGATAAGAAAAATAGACAAGCGAGAGCCACCATTAGCTTATTAGTTGATGAAGCTCAATTAATACACGTAAGAAATGAAGAAACAGAAAAAGGAATGTGGGAAGCATTAAGAAAATTACAAGAAAGACCCAGTTTAAATCACAAGTTATTTCTATTAAGAAAGCTTTACAGTATGAGATTGAATGCAAATGTCGACATGCAGAAGCACATTCTCAATTATGGAAGTAATATCACAGCTAAGGTCTATTGGTGAAACCATTAAAGAAAGTCATGTAGCAGTAATATTATTGTCCAGTTTACCAGATTAGTATACAGCCTTGATAAATGCCCTTGAGGCAAGACCAGAAAAGGACATTACGTTAGATTTTGTGAAAACAAGACTAATAGATGAATATCAGAAAAGAAAAGAACAAACAAATGATTCTTCTACTGAAAAGGACAGTGGAAACACTCTTAAAGCTACAGAATTTAAAAAAACCCTATAATAAAGAGACAAGAGAATGTTTCAGATGTAAGAAAAAAGGTCATTTAAAGAAGGAGAGTACCATATGGAAAGCAGAACAACAAAAATTACAACATAAAGAGCATGCATAGAAAGTGAAAAACACAATTTCTGATTCATGTGAGAATAATTGGAATGGCACATTTAAAGTAACAGACAAGAAATCTTCACTTAGTTGGTTTATTGATTCAGGAGCAATGAGTCATATGACAAGTGACAAGAATTTCTTCTATGATCTTGATTTAGATGAGAAGGAAGCCATTTATCTTGCAGATGGAAGCAAAATAACCACAGAAGGTATCAGACAAGGTATGCTAAACTGTTCAAACAAGTTAGGATAAGATTCAAAGATACTTGTACAGGATGTGTTGTATGTTCCAAAATTGGAAGGCGGATTGTTATCTGTGAAGCGTTTAACAGCCAATGGACTCACTGTAATATTCCAAGGCAATGAGTGTGCAATTCTAGCAGGAAACAAGTGATAACCAATGTCAAGGCAGATGAACAATTATATCATCTTGACACACCAAAGGAGCAGATGAAGGTATGTACACATGATCACATGAACTGTATTCACATGAGGCATAGACGTCTAGGACACAGACACCCTGACAGTATAAGGGAACTACAAAGAAAAGAATTGACAAAAGATCTAAAGATATCAGATTGCTCAATTACCATAAGATGTGAATATTGTATCAAATCTAAAGTCACAAGAATATCTATTCCAAAAGAAAGTGAGATGAAAAGCAAAAGACCATTTGATTTGGTGCATACTGACGTATGTGGACCTATGAAAGTGACTACATCAGGAGGAAATAGATACATTGTGACTTTCATAGATGACTACTCAAGATACACAGTCACATACTTTATTAAGAGCAAAAGTGAAGTTTTTGATAAACTTGTAGACTACATAGCAAGGTTGAGTAACAAATTTCAAGGAAGCCAATTGTCATCAGAATTGATAATGAAGGTGAATTTACAGGTCACAAAATAGAAAACTACTTAAGACAGAATGGAATAGAACACCAGAAAACTGTTCTGTACACACCTGAACAAAATGGAGTAGCAGAAAGGAAAAACAGAACTCTGACAGAAATGATGAGATGTATGCTGACAGATTCCAAACTACCAGAGAAATATTGGGGTGAGGCAGCAATGACAGCTACATATCTACAGAACAGACTTTTTT
This sequence comes from Dendrobates tinctorius, assembly GCF_039654945.1. Classification (NCBI taxonomy): domain Eukaryota; kingdom Metazoa; phylum Chordata; class Amphibia; order Anura; family Dendrobatidae; genus Dendrobates; species Dendrobates tinctorius. Next base: position 48,277,504 of record NW_027361687.1, read on the forward strand.
CCAGAAAACTGAAGAAATCTCCATATGAACTGTGGCAAGGTATGAAACCAAGTGAGTGTCAATCATTTAAAACTTTTTGGATGTAAAGTTTTTATATTCATTCCAACAGAAAAACGTTCCAAACTTCAAAACAGATCCATGGAGGGAATATTTGTTGGACATAGTGAAAATTGCAAGGGATACAGAATCCTAGATCCCAAAACAGACAGAGTCACGGTAACAGTGTGACATTCATTGAAAACTTAAATGAAGATGTCATGATTTCAATTGACACAAAAAATGAGAAAAACAGCAGTAATATAGCTGAAGAGGTATCTGATGAGAAAGTAGTTGAAATTGATGAAGAACAGAATACTGAAAATGAAGAAATGCAGCTACAAACAGACACAGAACCAAGAAGTTTAATGAGACAAAACAAAGGTAAACCACCAAAACGTCTCTCATACAAGACAAGCACATGCAAGTCAAGAAGTTCTGTGGTTAAGACACTTGTTGACAGACTTAGGACTACCACAGTTGGAACTTACAAAATTGAAAGAGGACAATCAAGGATGTCTTGTTCTTGCTCAGATGGAAAGACTCAATCCAAGGACCAAGCATATTCATGTGAAGTATTATTTCTTGAGAGATCATCAGGAACAAGGAGTCTTGAAGTTAGAATATTGTCCTACTGAAGAAATGACAGCAGACATCTTCACAAAGGTGTTGAATGCTGATAAACACCAGACTAATAAAAAAGTTGGGTTTGATTGAATAAGTCCTTACTGTTGGGAAAGGGTGTTGGCATATGCAACAGATCAGGACGTATTATAAGTGAAGGGAGGACTTTACATTAGCCTGACAGCAGATGGCAATAGTGTGAAGTTATATATTTGCTGTATTGTGGGGAGGGAAGTTCTCTATTGTTGTTGCATTTTTTTACTTTCGCTTTTAGTGTGTTATGGCAGCAGCATGGACTGAGTGCTTCTGAATTCTTATCTCATGTTTATCCATATGAAGTAAATACTGTTTACTCAAGATAACTTGCTCAGTGAAGTTCTCTTATGTATCGGTGGTGATTCTCAGAAGATGCACTCTGCTACAAGGACAAATTGGACAACAACTTTTGAGGTCCAATTTCTCCTGTGAAAATAAAAAATTGGGGCCAAAAAATCATTTTTGTGAAAAAAAAATGATTTTTTATTTTCATGGCTCTGCATTATAAACTTAAGTGAAACCCTTTGGGGTTCAAAATTCCAACAACACATCTACATAAGTTCCTTGGGGGATCTAGTTTCCAAAATGGGGTCACTTGTGTGGGGTTTCTACTGGGTTATAAAGTTTAGTGGAACACTTGGGTGTTCAAAGTGCTCACCACACATCTAGATAAGTTCCTTGGGTGTCTAGTTTCAAAAATGGTGTCACTTGTGGGGGGGGTTTCCACTGTTTAGGTACATCAGGGGCTCTCCAAATGCAACATGGAGTCATATCTCATTTCCAGCCAATTCTGCATTGAAAAAGTCAAACAGCACTCCTTCCCTTCCGAGCTCTGCCATGCGCCCAAACAGTGGTTTACCCCCACATATGGTATTCAGAACAAATTGCACAACAATTTACATAACAATTTTGGGGGTCTATTTTCTCCTGTTAGCCTTGAGAGAATAAAAATTTGGGGATGAAAAGATCATTTTTGTGGAAAAAATATGATTTTTTATTTTCACGGCTCTACGTTATAAACTTCTGTGAAGCACTTGGGCGTTAAAAGTGCTCACCACACATCTAGATAAGTTCCTTGGGTCTAGTTTCCAAAATGGTGTCACTTGTGGGGGGTTTCCACTGTTTAGGCACATCAGGGGCTCTGCAAATGCAACATGAAGCCCGCAGACCATTCCATTAAAGTCGGCATTACAAAACAGCGCTCCTTCCTAGCTCTGTCATGTGCCCAAACAGTGCTTCCCCCCACATATGGGTTATCAGCGTACTCAGGATAAGTTGCACAACAACTTTTGGGGTCCAACTTCTCCGTATACCCTTGGGCAAATAAAAAATTGCAGGCTAAAAGATAATTTTTGTGGAAGAAAAATTATTTTTTATTTTCATGGCACTACATTATAAACTTTAGTGAAACAATTGGGGGTTGAAAGTGTTCACCACACAACTAGATAAGTTCCTTTGGGGTCTAGTTTCCAAAATGGTGTCATTTGTGGCGGGTTTCCACTGTTTAGGCACATCAGGGGCTCTCCAAACACAACATGGCGTCCGATCTCATATCCAGCCAATTCTGCATTGAAAAAGTCAAACGGCGCTCCTTCCCTTCCGAGCTCTGCCATGTGTCCAAATAGTGGTTTACCCCCACATATGGGATATTGGCGTATTCAGAACAAATTGCACAACAACTTTGGGGGTCTATTTTCTCCTGTTATCCTTGGGAAAATACAAATTTGGGGGCGAAAAGATCATTTTTGTGGAAAAACTATGATTTTTTATTTTCACGGCTCTACGTTATAAACTTCTGTGAAGCACTTGGGGGTTAAAAGTGCTCACCACACATCTAGATAAGTTCTTTGGGATGGTCTAGTTTCCAAAATGGTGTCACTTGTGGGGGGTTTCCACTGTTTAGGCACAACAGCGGCTCTCCAAACGCGACATGAAGTCAGATCTCAATTCCAGCCAATTCTGCAGTGAAAAGGTCAAACGATGCTCCTTCCCTTCCGAACTCTGCCGTGCGCCCAAACAGTAGTTTACCCCCATATATGGGGTATCAGGAGAAACTGCACAACAAATTTTGTGGTTCATTGTCTCTTTTTAAATTTTTGAAAATAAAAAAGTGGTTCTGAATTAAAATGTTTGTGAAGAAAAGTTAAATGTTCATTTTTTCCTTCCACATTGCTTTAGTTCCTTTTGAAGCACGTAAAGGGTTAATTAACTTCTTGAATGTGGTTTTGAGCACCTTGAGGGGTGCAGTTTTTAGAATGGTGTCACTTTTGGGTATTATCTGTCATTTACACCCTTCACAGTGACTTCAAATGTGATGTGGTCCATAAAAACAATGGTTTTGTAAATTTTGATGTAAAAATTAGAAATCGCTGGTCAACTTTTAACACTTATAGCTTCCTAACAAAAAAATTTGTTTCCAAAATTGTGCTGATGTAAATTAGACATGTGGGAAATGTTATTTATTAACTATTTTGTGTGACATATCTCTCCGATTTAAGGGGATAAAAATTAAAATTGTGAAATTTTAAAAATTTTCACCATATTCCCATTTTTTCATAAATAAACAAAATAAACACAAGTGATATCGAAGAAATTTTACAACTAACAAGAAGTACTCTATGTCACGAGAAACCATTCTCAGAATCAGGGGGATCCATTAAAGGGTTCCAGAGTTATAACCTCAAAAAGTGACAGTGGTCAGAATTGTAAAAAATGGCCTGGTCATTAAGCTGCAAATTGGCTCTGTCACTAAGGAGTTAAGGGTAACAAAGTTGATATTTTGGAGTGGCCATCACAAAGCCCTCATCTCAATCTTATTGAAAATTTAAGGGCAAAGCTGAAAAGGCAGGTGCTAGCAAGGCGACCTACAAACCTGGACCAGTTACACCAGTTTTGTCAGGAGGAATGGGCCCAAATTCCGACCAATTTTGTAACAAGCTTGTGGAAGGATATCCCAAACGTTTTACCCAAGTCATTCAGTTTAAGGGCAATGGTGCCAAATACTATTGAAATGTATGTAAACTTTTGACTTTGCCTATACGGCATTCTTGTTTCTGTCCTCACACTATGGCTTTTAAATGGATTAAATAAAATTATTATTTTAATTACCTTGTTGGATCTCTTCTTGTACCCTCATATTTATGGACTATGTGGAATTTGTTGTTCTAGTAAGCAATACAAATGCCTTAAAACATTCTCTTTTTCTCTCTCATTATTCTGGCATTTGGCAAATATTAATAATTATGGTAATCCTAATTGACCTAAAACAGGAAAGGTTTATTTTGATTTCATGTCAGATATTGAGAAAAATATGCATATGTGTCTTTTTACATCATGTATGTAAACTTCTGGTTTCAACTGTACCTCCAGATATCCAGACAGCCAAGAGATCTAGAGATCCAAAGAACCAGAGACTCTCTACAGGACAGCAGCCAAGACATCATGACTTCATCATGAGGGACAAAGATTTGTCATTCTACAGGTTGCCAGCCTTGGGGACCACAACCCCGACTGGAAGAATACAGATCTGCTCCACTGACCATCGCAAATCCATGGATATGTTTGGCATAGTCAGGATTTGGACCCACCAGTCAATTGAGCCCCTTGGATACATTTGTGGGGGCCAGGAATGGGACCAGTCAGTCGCCTGGCTTCATGGAGATGTTCGGAGACTGGCCTTATACCTCAATGAACTGTCATCTTCCTAAGCTTGAAAGAGAAAGGACTAGGAGACAAGAAGCACAATAGGATATTATCCGATGATAACGGTGGAATAAGTAATGTGAGACCACTCACCTGATGTGGTTACAAATAGCAACATGAGATAAGCATGTATTTCAGCTACTGCAGGACACCAGTTACAATGTGCCCAGGGTAAATAAAAAGTAAGAAGGAGATGTCATCAACTGCATTGTTGAGCAGCACAGTTGATGACACCTCCTTCTTACTTTTCATCTTCCTAAGCTTGTTGTTACCTCCTCTCTGTGCATGCTACAGGTGAGATAATCGGCCCTGGAAGCTCTGAAGTCACAGCTGTGCTTATCCTGGCGAGCCAGCGGAAGGGTGAGACTGTAATTTGCACCATCTTGGGTATTTTGCTGGGACTGTTCTATGTTTTATCTGCCTGTTTTGTGGTTCAATAAAGTATTGCCACACTATTTTACCCTCACCATGTGTTGTCTGAGTAGTGTTATGCCCACAGTAAAAGGAGAGCGTGCATTCAGTGGGATGATCTGAGGTCGATGTGGGTTCGGCTCGCTGACCCCCGTGTCTCCACAACATCCAATCCCAGAACTCATCGCTCCATTGCACCGTTAGGCTATCACACATCTAGCTCCAGCGTCATTTTTGTCAAAGGGAAGCAGAAAGATGTCTCCAGTAGGTAAAAAAGCCAGAACCTGCATCACTGAGCAATAGAAAAGGATTGCTTTGTCAGATGAATCAAGATTTCTTTTGCACCAGGTTGATGGGAGGATCATAATTTTGTGTGAGCGCCATGAATCGATGTACCCTTCCTGTTAGGTATGTACAGTACACTCCAGGTTGATGAAGGAGGAGGAATGGTGTGATGAATGTTTTTTTTTTTATGTTTTTGGAAGACCATTAATTTTTTTGATATTTGTGGATGAATAAGCATTGTGCACAAACCAGATTCATCATTTTACAGCAGCTTCAAAGTAGCTGATTACCATAAGGCAAAAGAACAATACACCATAGCACAAAGGTCTTAGATAAGTTTTGAGGACATGACAGTGAGTTCTTTTTGCTATCCTGGCCATCACAATCCCTGGATTGCAATCTTATAGAGAATCTCTGGAAGTCAAGGTAGTACGGGCTGTTTAGAGCATGTTAGTACCTTCCGTGTCTCCACATCCAATCCTAATTTACTGTCCACATGGATCGATATTGCTGCAAAACTATTTCAAAATTTAGTGTAATTCATGCCACGACAAAGAACCGAAGGCCAAAGGAGGTCCAATGCTATTTTTAAAAAAATTTAAAAAAATGAATTGTCCAGGGTATAGAAAAGTGTATTCAAGTTTATTGCTAAGGTTTGCAGTCCATGCATTTTGATACAGAATTGCTATCTTCATCAGTCTAGCTGCCAATGGAATTTCAATGCACTTCTGGATGGGTGTCTCTCTATGTGGTCTTTATAATGCTGACATTTATGTATTTTATTTACAGCCAGGAGAATTTTTTCTCCACATTCACAATCTACAGATTGTTTACTAACGCTCTGTGGACACATCACCAACATCTCATCTGCTTCTTCTTACAGACTGGCTAATAATCATCTACCAGAAATTTCCTGCATCGAATTGGCATCTGGAATAAAGAAATGCCAGTCCTTGAAAAAAATTGATCTGTCTGGTAACAGTCTGTCTGGTCATTACTTTGTTGCCTTGGAGAAAGCTTTGTCCAGTCCAGACTGCAGGATAGAAGAATTACGGTGAGTTTAACAAACTTGTACAGGACGGAGACAAGAGGCGCTTGCATGGCGGAGATGAGTGAGTACAAGGGATGCATACAGGGCATAGATGCCGGGGTACAAGAGGTGCGTACAGGGCGGAGACAAGAGGCGAGTACAGGGCATAGATGAAGGTGTTATGAGTAGAGTTGAGCGACTTTTGCTTTTTTAGGGTCGCGTTTCGTTTCGTGAAACCCGACTTTTCCAAAAGTCGGGTCGAGCAAGATCGTCCGATTATAGGGAAAAGTCGGGGTCGTCCCGAAACACGAAACCCAATGTAAGTCAATGGGGAATAAAAGTCGGCAGTGAGAGGAGGACAGGAAACACACCTACAGTGCCCATTTGAATGCCAAAAGCATCAATTCTTCTTACTTAAGCTTGTCAACCTTAATTAACTTCATAATACAAGTTACGCACTGAAAAATGGGGGTTATTTGGCTAAATTTGTGGGGGGGGAGGGTTGGCTGCAGGTTTTCATGTGCCCTGGGCGAAAGAGCGCCCCTTTAACACATACCACAACTCATCATGCTCCGATACGGCAGAGAAATAGCGGTATAGTACAATGAAAAATACCTCACTTTTTACATCTCATGACGAGGCCCATCTATTTCTCCATACAAAATCATTGGTCCCATATAATGTTTGAAACAGTATATGATGAGCTCCACATAATGCTACAGTATATGTTGGTCCCCATGGATGAAGCTCCACTGTCTTAGGCTGGTTTCACATTTGCGTTTTTTAGCGCTGGAAAAAAACGCATACGTGCGCATGCGTTTTTTCCCCTATATTTAACATGGGTGCGCATACCTGCGCGCTGGCATGCGCACGTATGCGATTTTCATGCGCTGCGTTTTTTTGGGGTATGCGTTGGTATTTTCCAGACACAGCATGTTGCATTTTTTGGCCCTGGAAAAAAGCGCATGCGCACGTATGCGCACGTTTTGCGCTACAAATGGCCATTATAGCCTATGGATGCGCATACGTGCGCACTGGCATGCGCAGGTATGCGTTTTTTTAGCGCTGCGTTTTTTTGGTGGTGTCCACTTGTTGTCCTAGTTATAATCTTCTAAAGTAAAAAAAAAAAAGTCTATATAAAGGAGGTGCCTGCCAAAACTCTGCCACTACTACACTGACAGATTGAAGAGCAGACAGTCAACCAAGAACCCATTATATCAGCGAAGAATGTGAGTATATTACATTATATGCCTGTCCTTTTAAATTATGTATGTACTAATGATTTTTATTATTTTTACATGCAGTATGTCTTCAGAATCGGAGTATTCCCCATCGCGGCAGGAATTGGCGCAAGCAGACAGTGAGGTGATTATTTTCGTGCATCTGGTAAGTATATCTGCTGCTTCTCCAAATCTCTTACGTTTTTTTCAACTTTTTTAAGACATCGTCATCATCATCTTCTGCGGACAGGACTAGTGAGGGCGAAGAGCAGGAGCAGCGAAGCCAAGTCCCGGTGGTGATACGGAATGTAAGTATCAAATGATTTGTAATGTTCTTTATTTTTTATCTTCTATTTTTACTCTTTTTTATGTTTCTTTTTTTGTAACTTTTTATTCAATTTAAATTTGATTATTCTAATGAATGTGTTTTGTCTAGGTTCCACAACGGGATGAAGACGTCTACCTGGATAATGAGCAGCTCATCAGCCTGGTCCAGGAGCGTTCGCCGTTGTGGGACAGCCGTGACCGGCTGCACAAGGACATTGTGGTGACCCGGCGGCTATGGAATGAGGTGGCCGCAGCGTTGATGGATGGCTGGGACAGCGCCACAGCATCCTCCAAAAAGGCGTTTAGTGAGTATTTCCCTGCTCTGTATTGTGCCGCAGTGACTGTTGTCCTTGACGGCACTGTTGGGTTTCGTGCTAGGCGTATTCTAGCAGGAAACCCAACAGTGTCATCGGGGTCTACAGTGACTGCTTTGAGTATTGTATTGCTACATTGTGCCGCAGTGACTGTTGTCCTTGACGGCACTGTTGGGTTTCGTGCTAGGTGTATTCTAGCAGGAAACCCAACAGTGTCATCGGGGTCTACAGTGACTGCTTTGAGTATTGTATTGCTACATTGTGCCGCAGTGACTGTTGTCCTTGACGGCACTGTTGGGTTTCGTGCTAGGTGTATTCTAGCAGGAAACCCAACAGTGTCATCGGGGTCTACAGTGACTGCTTTGAGTATTGTATTGCTACATTGTGCCGCAGTGACTGTTGTCCTTGACGGCACTGTTGGGTTTCGTGCTAGGTGTATTCTAGCAGGAAACCCAACAGTGTCATCGGGGTCTACAGTGACTGCTTTGAGTATTGTATTGCTACATTGTGCCGCAGTGACTGTTGTCCTTGACGGCACTGTTGGGTTTCGTGCTAGGTGTATTCTAGAAGGAAACCCAACAGTGTCATCGGGGTCTACAGTGACTGCTTTGAGTATTGTATTGCTACATTGTGCCGCAGTGACTGTTGTCCTTGACGGCACTGTTTTTTTTTTATCAACAGTGGACAAAGTCCGAACACGTTGGCGTTCGATCAAGGACCGCTTCAACAGTGATGTTCGTGCTGAGGGCCAGGTTCGCAGTGGATCTGCGTCAAGGACCAGAACTAGATACCGTCACTATCACGCGTTGCAGTTCCTAAGACCGGTCCTTGCCACGAGATCGTAAGTATTATAAATTTTGGGTTTTTATTTTTATTAATGTGTGTTTTTCTAATCCACAGCTGATGCTTCTTGTAAAGGCATGGTAGTAATGATTTTCCTTTCTTCCACAGCACCTGGAGCAGCACCCTGCAACCTGGCCCTGGAGCGGTCCTTCCTCGGACGTCCTCTGACCCGTCCCAGCCATCCGACAGCCAGGAAGCACCTTGCAGGTCAACCACACACACAGCTGGTGACCAGGAAGCTGGGCCATCAGGTGTTCCCCTGTCCCAGGTCTCTGCCACTGGTTATGCGGGCACTACCCGCCAGCGGCAGAGGGCCTTGGACAGGAATGTCTTGCCCGAGTTTATGCATTTGAGCGAGACATTTAATTCCAGCCTCAAGTCACTGTCCGACAGAGTTGAAAGCGGTTTTGCACTCATGGAACGTGGTTTTAACCACTTTGAACACCGCTTCAATTCTGTAGAACAGCGCCTTGACCGTCTGGAGGCCGACCTCAACAGACCAGCACACCATTTTTTTAGTAAGATTGAAAAGGGCATGGCGGAACACCTTAGTCCTGATCAACAGCTGAATGTGCTGCAGGCCTGCAACAATGCTTTCTTGCAGGCTATGCAGCATAATCGGTACGGTCAGCAGTCAGTGGTGTCCTTTCCACCTGTGCCACCATTGACTCGCTTCACCTCACTACCGACTTGTGCTGCATACCACTGCACGGACACCTCTATTCAAAGCCAGGACACCCACCGTTACACCACCACAAGTCTGAGTGCAGCTGGTCACTTCACCGACACCACCATGGCAAGCGCTGCTCCTGTCTGGAGCACCACCGCCACTCCCATGCATGCGTGGAGCTCAGCCACCACTAGGCAAACATGGAACAGCCCTGCCGCTACAACAACATGTAGTAGCCCTGCCACCACCACTCTGCAAACCTGGACCATCACTGCCGCCACCAGTCCTCCTGCAAGGACAAGCACTGACAACGAAGAGCAGCAGCAGCAGCCACCTCAGCAGCAGCAGCCACCTCAGCAGCAGCCACCTCAGCAGCAGCAGCAGCCACCTCAGCAGCAGCAGCCACCTCAGCAGCAGCAGCCACCTCAGCAGCAGCAGCAACCACCTCAGCAGCAGCAACCACCTCAGCAGCAGCAGCCACCTCAGCAGCAGCCGCCACCTCAGCAGCAGCCGCCACCTCAGCAGCAGCAGCCGCCACCTCAGCAGCAGCAGCAGCCATACCAGCAGACGGGGGACCTACATTCAATATTTGCCCCTAGTTCCAGGCGAAATATATCAAGGCGGGCATTGGGCCAAAGTCGGTCCAGGCACACAAGCCTACGGCGACATGCCATTACAACTAATGTACCTGAACAGATTTCCTCTCCTCCAAGTGTTCCTACTTTAATTCCCTTAACTGGACTACCTTCCCCCACAAGTTTTGTTGCCCCTTCCCCTCAAACACCGTCTTCAACTGCAAGTGTTGCATATTCCCTGCACACCCCCAAATTGAAACCATCTGCCCCCAAACGCCGGAAAAAATAATTTTTTGGTTTATTTTTGTGATAAAAAATAAATTTACATTTGTGGTTCACCATTACTAAGTTTCATTAATGTTGTTTGCGCCGCTCACACACACTGATGGGTAAATACATGTTAAAAACCAACCCAAGGCCTAGTATAGTCATATGTGAAATAACACGGACTAGTATAGTCATACCAAGGCCTAGTGTAATAACTCGAGTTTTACCAACTTGGATCTGGTTTCATGAAAAACAAACTGTTGAAACTTGTCTTAAAAATAAGTTTCTTTCTAGTTTCACCAGTTTGTTTTTTGTGAAACAAGATGCTAGTTGTTAAAAATCGAGTTATTACAGTAGGCCTTGGTATGACTATACTAGGCCGTGGTATTTCACATATTACTATACTACTAGCCCCAAGGCCTACTATACTCATATTTGAAATACCACGGCCTAGTATAGTCATTACAAGGCCTAGTGTAATAACTCTAGTTTCACCAACTAGAATCTGGTTTCATGAAAAAAAAACTGTTGAAACTTGTCAAGTTTCACCAGTTTGTTTTTCGTGAAACAAGATCCTAGTTGGCAAAAATCGAGTAGGCCTTGTTATGACTATACTAGGCCGTGGTATTTCACATATGACTATACTAGTAGGCCCAAGGCCTACTATACTCATATTTGAAATACCACGGCCTAGTATAGTCATTCCAAGGCCTAGTGTAATAACTCTAGTTTTACCAACTAGAATCTGGTTTCATGAAAAACAAACTGTTGAAACTTGTCAAGTTTCACCCGTTTGTTTTTCGTGAAACAAGATCCTAGTTGGCAAAAATCGAGTAGGCCTTGTTATGACTATACTAGGCCGTGGTATTTCACATATGACTATACTAGTAGGCCCAAGGCCTACTATACTCATATTTGAAATACCACGGCCTAGTATAGTCATTCCAAGGCCTAGTGTAATAACTTGTAAGTTGGAATGGAGCAGATTACATTCATCCACTCAATGCTGACTTGTATTCCCCATGGACTTTCATTGGGGTTGGGTTTTGAGGGTTGTGTTTTGAGAAAATCACATACTTTGTTTTCAACTAGTTGCACAATTTTCTCTTGAAAAAAAATGGTTTCCTGATTCATGGCCTGCAGCTTTGCTCGTTCCAATATGTTTCACGCAGACTAGCAATGCTGCATTTTAACTCATATGTGTATTTACCTGCCCAGGTGTGTGAACATCAAAAAATTCAGTTATACATGTGAACTTTTTTATTTAATTGGAGTTTAAAAAATATAGTGCACTCAGTAATGGTATCAAATAAGGTTTTTTATTACCATAAACAAACAAAAACATTACACCATTTCATCTTGCCAGTGCACCCGTCCTACATCAGAAATAAAGTAGGCCGCAAATTGGTCCCTCATTTGGCCAACTTCAACGGATGACCTGAGAGTGTGCTGAGTGAATTCAGGCAATGGGTTAGGAGCATCATCGTCCAGTTCAAAGGTCGGGTGCTCTTTAGCCATCACAAAGTTATGTAGAACCACACAGGCCTTCACCACCTCATCGACTGTTTCAAGTTTAAGATTAATGGCTGTGCCCAGAATTCGCCATCTGGAAACAAGAATCCCAAAAGCACACTCGACAGTTCTTCTGGCCCTGGTCAGCCTGTAATTAAATATTTTTTTGGTGTGGTCCAAGTCCCGGCTGGAGTAGGGTTTCAGTAAGTTTCCGCACATTTGAAAAGCCTCATCGCCAACCATTACAAAGGGCAGTGGCGGAGCTTCGGTGTGAGGAAGAGGCCGTGGCATAGGGAAATTAAATTGGTTGCCATACAACCTCCGGCCCATGTCTGAGTTTTTAAAAGCCTGTGAGTCATTACCACGGCCAAATGCTCCAATGTCCACTGCTACAAACATACATCCGGCATCCGCAATCGCAATGAGTACTATTGAAAAGTACTTTTTGTAATTATAGTACTCAGATCCCGTTCTTTGGGGTTTGATGATCCGTATGTGTTTACCATCAACAGCTCCCAAACAGTTGGGAAAATTGCATACTGTCCAGAATTTGTCAGCAATTTCCATCCACTTTTCAGCGGTGGGCAGGGGCATAAATTCTGGGCAAAGAACATTCCAGAGAGCCCGGCAGGTGTCAGCAACAATTCCAGACAAGGTAGAGATTCCAATACGGTACTGGAAGTGTAGTGAAGATAGGGTTTCTCCAGTCGCCAGGAATCTGTGAACAGACAAAGAAGTAAAATTAATATTTATGTATATTATTTTAAAAAACTATAAAATAAAATATTAGTACATTCACGAAAACTAATTACCCAAGGTTTTGAATACTAAATTTAAAAAAAAAACATCAGACCGCACCCCTTGGTTTTTAAAACATACCGTAATGTCACCAGTAGCCGTTCCTCAGGAGGAATCGCACGACGGAGCTGTGTGTCCTGTCTCCGGATGGATTGTTGGACACGAGCAAGCAAATCCATGAAACTTTCGTGGGACATCCTGATATAATCTGTAAATTTCTCCGGGTTTGCCTGTAGCTCGCTGTAGAGGGTGTGGTATGCCCCACGGCTCTCCCGGAGTTCAACAATCGGATGTATCCACATACGCCGCCGTCTTCGCTGCCTCTCTCTCTTCCTTTGTTCATGGCAAGCAACTGCATACACCTGAGCCATCGCGATGTCCAAATCCAAGTTGAAGTGAAAACTCTTCCAGCGCAGATCCATGGTCACGAGAAGAATCAAGCAAATGTGAAGAATACTGTAGACAGGGTCTATATATTAACATACCACACCCACAATGAAGTCCCATTGGTCTTGTGTGTTGTTGAATGGTTGTTTGTTCATTTTTGTGGGGTTTTTCCAAAATATGTAAAAAACGCAAACGCACAAAAAACGCATACAAACGCGCAAAAACGCTGCGTTTTTTTCCTGCATGCGCATAAAAATGCTTGAAAAAAACGCAGCGTTTGTATGCATTTGTATGCGTTTTTTTAATGCGTTTTTTTGCGGGAAAAACGCGCTGCAAAAAAAAGCAAGTGTGAAACTAGCCTTATGGGCCCAAATAATGATCCAAACATAATGGGCCCCATTTCTAATGCTCTAGTGTATAATGGGCCCTGTAAATGCTGCTCCAGTGTCTGATGTCCACCTTTGGAATGTTCCAGTGTATGGTGGGCCCCATCTATCATTCTCCAGAGTATAGTGCTCCCCAAAAATTGCTGTCCCAACATAGAAAACAATCAAATAAGTCTCCTCGCTAGGGAATCCTTGCTTAACAGCTCGCCAGCCGTTCTCACGCCCAGTATGGATTGCACGTCATTGCACAAAGGTTAGAAGGGGTACCGTATCCCCAGATAACATGTATGGATAGCGTACACATTCAAAATATATGTCTATACAGCATGAGGCAGGCTCAGACGGTGTTAGGCCCAGTATGGATTGCACGTCATTGCACAAAGGTTAGAAGGGGTACCGTATCCCCGGATAACATGTATGGATAGCGTACACATTCAAAATATATGTCTATACAGCATGAGGCAGGCTCAGACGGTGTTAGGCCCAGTATGGATTGCACGTCATTGCACAAAGGTTAGAAGGGGTACCGTATCCCCGGATAACATGTATGGATAGCGTACACATTCAAAATATATGTCTATACAGCATGAGGCAGGCTCAGACGGTGTTAGGCCCAGTATGGATTGCACGTCATTGCACAAAGGTTAGAAAGGGTACCGTATCCCCGGATAACATGTATGGATAGCATACACATTCAAAATATATGTCTATACAGCATGAGGCAGGCTCAGACGGTGTTAGGCCCAGTATGGATTGCACGTCATTGCACAAAGGTTAGAAGGGGTACCGTATCCCCGGATAACATGTATGGATAGCGTACACATTCAAAATATATGTCTATACAGCATGAGGCAGGCTCAGACGGTGTTAGGCCCAGTATGGATTGCACGTCATTGCACAAAGGTTAGAAAGGGTACCGTATCCCCGGATAACATGTATGGATAGCGTACACATTCAAAATATATGTCTATACAGCATGAGGCAGGCTCAGACGGTGTTAGGCCCAGTATGGATTGCACGTCATTGCACAAAGTTTAGAAGGGGTAACGTATCCCCGGATAACATGTATGGATAGCGTACACATTCAAAATATATGTCTATACAGCATGAGGCAGGCTCAGACAGTGTTAGGCCCAGTATGGATTGCACGTCATTGCACAAAGGTTAGAAGGGGTACCGTATCCCCGGATAACATGTATGGATAGCGTACACATTGAAAATATATGTCTATACAGCATGAGGCAGGCTCAGACGGTGTTAGGCCCAGTATGGATTGCACGTCATTGCACAAAGGTTAGAAGGGGTACCGTATCCCCGGATAACATGTATGGATAGCGTACACATTCAAAATATATGTCTATACAGCATGAGGCAGGCTCAGACGGTGTTAGGCCCAGTATGGATTGCACGTCATTGCACAAAGGTTAGAAGGGGTACCGTATCCCCGGATAACATGTATGGATAGCGTACACATTCAAAATATATGTCTATACATGAGGAGGCAGGCTCAGACGGTGTCAGGCACAGTATGGATTTGACAGCCCAGATTACACAGCGGAGGAGCAGGGAGAGGTAAAGATTGCAAATGCTGGGGCCCTGGCCAAGCAAGGGGGGCCCACTCGTGGGCGTCGGTACTGGCACTGGGCCCCTCATAGTACAGCGGTGTGTCTGACGGCGGGTGTGCACCACCACCGTCAGAGACACTTGATTGCACTATGAGGGACCATGTGCCAGTGCAAGCGCCAAAGAGTCGGCCTACCCACCTGTCCAGGGCAACGGCACTCGCACGGTGTCGTGCGCTAGGTGGTGACCCCGGCCATGGGGGGGGAGGCAGCACAGTTAGGGAGTTTTAGAAAGTGGCATATGTTGGACATTCAACTGATGCAAAAAGGCGAAATAGGTGAAGTACCAGGAAGAGGTGGACCAAAGCAAGCCATTTTTCTGTCACCCTATGTGTCATCAGGGGAAGGTGGGACAAAATCCTTGGAAACCCATGCGTGGTTCATTTTAATGAAGGTTAGATCATCCACATTTTGGGTTGACAGACGGGTCCTTTTTTCTGTCAGGATTGATCCAGCTGCACTGAAGACTCTTTCCGATAGCACACTTGCAGCTGGGCAAGCGAGCTCCTGTAAGGCATATTGAGCCAATTCAGGCCAGGTGTCCAGTTTAGCGGCCCAATAGTCAAAGGGGAATGACCTGTGTGGGAGAACATCGATATGGGAGGAAAAGTAGTTTGTAACCATAGTTGACAACTGCTGTCTCCTGTCACTTTCCATCGATGCAGTATTACCAGTTGTGTGAGCGGTATTTGAAAAATCAGTCCACAACATTGTCATGAAACCCCTGTCTCCAACGCCACTTCTGCTGTGTGCACCACGAACACCTCTGCCAAGCTGCCCCCGGCCCGTACGGCTCGTGTGAGAACCATCACCGCTGCTGTGTGCTGGGAATGCCTCAAGCAACCGATTTACCAGAGTTGCTTGTTTATTAGCCAATATTAGGTCAAGGTTCTCCTGTGGCATGATGTTTTGTAATTTGCCTTTATAGCGTGGATCCAGGATGCTGGCCAACCAGTAGTCGTCATCGTTCATCATTTTGGCAATGCGGGGGTCCCTTTTTAGGATCCGCAAGGCATAATCTGACATGTGGGCCAATGTTCCCGGTGTCAATGATGCACTGCGAGTGCTGGGTGGAGGAGCACTTTCTGGCAAATCCACATCCCTCCAGTCACGCACAAACCCTGTACCAGACCTTGCCACGCCAACATTTTCACTTGCCCCACGAGATGCATCCTCCTCCCCTAAGTAATCATCCCCATCATCCTCCTCCTCCTCCTCCTCTTCTTCCTCCACCTCGTCCAGGAGAGGTCCCTGAGCAGACAATGGCTGAATGTCATCAAGGATTCCCTCCTCCTCTTCCTCCTCATCAACATTGGCTGCAGACGCCTGCTCCTTAAGGTGCGTCAAAGTTTGCATGAGCAGACGCATAAGTGGGATGCTCATGCTTAGGATGGCGTCGTCTGCGCTTACCAGCCGTGTGCATTCCTCAAAACACTGAAGGACTTTACAAAGGTCTTTCAGCTTCGACCACTGCACGCCTGTCAACTCCATGTCTGCTCTCAAAGTGCCTGGCCGTGTATCCTCCCACAAATGCATTATGGCCTGCCTCTGCTCGCACAGCCGCTCCACCATGTGCAGGGTGGAGTTCCACCTTGTTGCAATGTCGATAATGAGGCGGTGGTTGGGAAGGTGGAGCAATCGCTGCAGCTTCTGCATACGAACGGAGTGTACAGGCGACCGGCGGATGTGCGCGCACAGTCTTCGCACCTTCTGGAGCAGGGCTGTTAACTCCGGATAATTTTTGAGGAAGCACTGCACCACCAGGTTCAAGGTGTGAGCCAAGCAAGGTATGTGGCTGAGTTTTGAAAGGGCTATGGCTGCCACAAAATTACGGCCGTTATCACTAACTACCTTGCCTGCCTCAAGATGTACACTGCCCAGCCATGACTCAGTTTGTCGCTTCAAGTACTCGGCCAGCACCTCGGCGGTGTGTCTGTCGCCCAAACACATCATCTGCAACACAGCCTGCTGACGCTTTCCACTAGCTGCTCGATAGGGGGACACATCGTGTGCAACAGTGGCAGCTGCAGATGGAGTGCTCGTACGACTGCGCTCTGTGGACGAGCTGTCGCTTCTGGAGGAGGAGGAGGAGGAGGAGGAGGGTCGAACGCCTACAGCCAACTGTTTCCTAGACCGTGGGCTAGGCAGCACTGTCCCACCACCGCTGTCCCCTGTGGACCCTGCATCCACCACATTAACCCAGTGCGCAGTGATGGACACGTAACGGCCCTGGCCATGCCGACTGGACCATGCATCAGTTGTGAGGTGCACCTTTCCGCTCACTGACTGCTTGAGTGCATGGACAATGCGGTCTTTCACATGATGGTGGAGGGCTGGGATGGCTTTGCGAGAGAAGAAGTGGCGACTGGGTAGGTCATAGCGTGGTACTGCATAGGCCATGAGTTCGCGGAAAGCTGTGCTTTCCACCAACCGAAAGGGCATCATCTCAAACGAGATTAGTTTGGCAATGTGGGCGTTCAAACCCAGTGTACGCGGATGAGAGACTGAGTACTTTCTTGACCTACTCATAGTGTCTGGGAGGGTGAGCTGGACTTGAGAGCTGCATATGGTGGAAGTAGCGGTGGACAGGGCGGACTGAGAGAGGGTTGATGATGGTGATGGAGTTGGTGTTCTTTCTGATGGCCTAGAATCAGTCTTTCGTTGATATAACAGTGGGATTCCCGGACTGCTGTGGCCTTGCAACGACACCTCAACATTTGCTGCTGTGCTAACCGGTGTGCTTACAGTGGGGGAAACAATGTAGCGTTGCTGACTACCTTCGTTGTGATCAGTTGCACATGTGGCACTTGAGGTTTGGTGTTGTGTCCACGCTTGCAAGTGCATGCTGGTTAAATGTCTAAGCATGCAACTGGTATTCAAATTTTTCAGATTTTTCCCTCGGCTAAAGGTCTTTGCGCACTTCTTACAGATAACCTTGGCCTGATCATGAGGATTTTGTTCAAAAAACTGCCACACTGCACTCTTCCTACTTTGGCAGACATTTTGCGGCCTAGCACGCTGTGATCTTTTGACCCTCTGGACAAGCTGTCCAGCAACTCTTTTGATGTTTGGAACCTGTCTTTGGAGTGCTCCGGGCCTGCCAGATAACAGCTGTTGCGATGTCGATGTCTGCTGTGGATGCTCCTCATCTGAGCTATTGGAAGCAGCACCCTCTTCCCCCAATGGATGCCAATCTGGGTCAACAACTGGGTCATCCATCACCTCCTCTTCTATGTCATGTGCACCTTTCTCTGTGTCACCGTGTATGGTGGTATAGTGTGCGGGAAGGGGCACCTGAGTCTCATCAGGGTCAAAATCTGACTCTGTACACTGCGAGAACAATGTAGTGCTCTGAGTGAATGTACCAGCAGAATCATCCATCAGCGGCTGTGCATCAGTGCACTCCATGTCAGATTCATCTTGGCCTGGGTAATTCACCATTTGACTTGATAATCCAGGCATGGTATGTGAAAACAGCTCCATGGAGTAATCAGTAGTATGGCCTGCGTCATCCTTCAATCTTGGTTGGGGTGAAGGACACAAGGAAAGGTGTGGTTCATGAACATGAGCCTCCAATGACGACTCAGTGCTTTTACTTTTTACAACTGAAGAAGAGGAGGCGATAGAGCTGGAGGCTGAGTCAGCAATGTAAGACAAAACTTTTTCCTGATGCTCTGCCTTTAAAAGCGGTTTGCCAACTCCTAGAAAACTAAGCGTTCGAGGCCTTATGTAGCTAGACGATGACGCAGGGTCAGCACCTCCTGCATTCGGTCCTATTTTGCTCTTGCCACTACCATCAGATCCACCACCAACACCATCATTACCAGCTGCCAACCCCCGCCCAATTCCACGGCCTCTTCCACCAGCCTTCCTCATTTTTGGTAGAAATGTAGACAAAATCCAACAAACTATATAGTAATGTAAAACAAGGTAAAAGGTGTCTATAGGACAGGGGAGATTTAGAATTTCTGCACACACTTGTGGACAGTGGACACTTTTGGATTGTGTGAGGCCCACTGATATCTGAGCGCTATGTGACACGCTCGATGGCACAGCTGCCTGTGACCAAAGTGACTACAGGATAAGGGAGATTTTGAATCTCTGCGTACACTAGTGGACACTGGACACTTGTGGATTGTGTGAGGCCCACTGATATCTGAGCGCTATGTGACACGCTCGATGGCACAGCTGCCTGTGACCAAAGTGACGAGAGGATAATGGAGATTTTGAATCTCTGCGTACACTTTTGGACACTGGACACTTGTGGATTGTGTGAGGCCCACTGATATCTGAGCGCTATGTGACACGCTCGATGGCACAGCTGCCTGTGACCAAAGTGACGAGAGGATAATGGAGATTTTGAATCTCTGCGTACACTTTTGGACACTGGACACTTGTAGATTGTGTGAGGCCCACTGATATCTGAGCGCTATGTGACACGCTCGATGGCACAGCTGCCTGTGACCAAAGTGACGAGAGGATAATGGAGATTTTGAATCTCTGCGTACACTTTTGGACACTGGACACTTGTGGATTGTGTGAGGCCCACTGATATCTGAGCGCTATGTGACACGCTCGATGGCACAGCTGTGACCAAAGTGACTAGAGGATAAGGGAGATTGGATTGCTTTTAAAAAAGCAGTTTGCGGAGCAGTGGGTAAACAGCAATGCCAGCGTGTCAGGAAGCCTTAGAAGGCAGCCCAACAACCAACACCACTGATACACCACAATATAGCCTCCCCTTGCACTGCACACACAGTGACTTGTGTGTTGTGCAGGCCAAATCGCTAGCAGCAGAAGCAGTTCTTTTGTCTTCTTCCCTGCCTAACGCTCTCCCTACAGAATCAGCAGCAACCTCTCCCTATACTAAGATCGGCAGAAGTAAGATGGCGGTCGGCGTGCACGCCCTTTTATACCCCCTGTGACGCCCACCAAAGCAAGCCAATCACTTGCATGCCCTTCTGAAAGATGGTGGTGACCCGTGCCTAGGTCATCACGTTGCCCACAGTGTCCGTGGATCCTGATTGGCTGAAAAAGAGCGCAAAACAAACTTTTGAAACGCGACTTTGGCGCGTAAGTCGCCGACCTCGTGGCCGACCTCATCCTAGGGTCGGGTTTCGTTTCATGAAACCCGACTTTGCCAAAAGTCGGCGACTTTTGAATTTTTTCGACCCGTTTCGCTCAACTCTAGTTATGAGCGCATTTTCTGCTCCACCAGCTGGGAGTTCTCCTTCCGTTCTCCCTCTGGTGGTGACAGGAGGTAGTGAGGTTAGTTTAATTGGTAATGGTTTGCCACCTGACGAGGAGGATAGTGATTGGATCTGTGGAGTATCAGACTGGATATAAGACAGCCGACGCCCTATCCTGTTGCTGGTGATTCAGTCTGCTGCTCAGGTCTTGGACTTCAGCTCTGCTCCAGTCTTCTCAAGTTAAGTTTGTTTTTTGCTAATGTTCTCACTTGCTCTTGTTGGTCAACTCAGTTTTTGTGTGGTCAGCCAGCCCGGCTGGGTTGTGCTGAATTTCCACTCTTATTTATCTGTATCTGTCAATTTGTCTTTTTGTCCTTTATTAGATTGGCCTCTTTTTGCTCTGTCTCAGAATATTCCAGAGTGCTGATATAGTGGGAGAAGTCTAGTGACTTCAGGGTTAATTTTGTTATCAGAAGCATTGGACATTATTTTTGGTAGGGTTTTTTGGCAGATTGCAGACAGTATCTTTCCTTTCCTGTCCTTTCAAGTTAGTTTGGCCCCATCGTTTGCTCAGCCTAATTTTCTGCCTTTGTTTGTGTTTTCATCTTGCTTCACCGTCAATACATGTGGGGGGCTGTCTTTCCTTTGGGGTCTGCTCTGGGGAGTTAGTTTTCCTCTTTTCTTACTTTAGGCTTATTTAGCTCTCCGGTTGTGACGAGGCGTCCAGGACCATCGTAGGCACGCTCCACAACTGCTTCTAGTTGTGTGTTAAGATTAGGGCTCTGCAGTCTGCAGAGTTACCAACCTCTCTGGTTTTCTGAGACTTAGCGTGTGTTGCTTTTCTCCTCCTCAGTGACCCATTAATAACATGAAGGGGTACAAGTGGTGTATACAGGGCAGCGAACGTATTGCTTACCAACTCTGATGCAGTTCGTGGTGGTTGTTCCCCGGTGAGGTCCGGATGATGTAGTGCTTGAAGGGCCTGTAGTCAGGTTACTGCTCCCACAAATTGGCGCTGTAACTCCCCAATGTCATTCCCAAGGAGGATATCTGCAGGAAGTCCTCCCATAACTCCAATCCAACACAGTTTTTCTCCACAACCATAATCCAAATGCACAGAAGCTCGCTGTATATATTTGCGGGCACCCCCGCCAAGAAAATGGGAATTCCCGGACCCTGGTAAATTGCCTCAGGTCGAACCACACAGGGGTCAGCAATAGTCAGAAATGCCCCTGTGTTTCTAAATCCTGACACTTTGTATCCATCAATTAAGACATCCTGCAGGTGGCGTTGCCATTGCTCTGGGTAGCTAAAGGACAAAGGCCGGAGACCATACACTCCAGGAGGGGTAGCTATTGTGCTGTGGTCGGTGGTCCACTATGGTGGGGGTGGTGGTAGCTCTTCCTCAGGCGGGATTGAGTGTACAAGATGCACTGGATGAGGTGGGGCTGCGTGGGGCTCCCTCCGAATCCTTGAGGGACAGCCAGACTGCAAATGTCCAGGTTGCCACACCCATAACATCTCCTCTCTGTGATACCCCCAGGTCGTGGTTGGAACTGTTGGAGCCTAGGATTGTGAGGCGTGATTGTCATCGGCTTGCGACTAGGTGGAAGGTCAGATATAATTGGAGGGGGACGGGGCGCAGGAACTGGCTGTGGTTCATTGTCCAGAAGTCTCCAACATTGCGGCCGGATAGTTAGGGCTTCATCTGCCAGGGCTGCAGCTCTATCCACGGTCCATGGCGTGCACTCCCGGACCCATTCCCGTACCTCTGTGGGGCACTTGGCAAGAAATTGTTCTATAAAGAACGCCTGTATAACATCTTCCACAGTAAAGGCGTTTCTGCTTCCAGCCATGTCCGACATGCCTGGGACATCTTATGTGCATACATCCTAAACAATCCCTCTGTGGTGCATGGGAGGTCTTGGAATTTGGCCCTATATGAGTCTGGGGTGATAGCATGGTAATCCAGGATAGTCCGCTTTACAATGTTATAATCCCAATTCCGCTGTGCGTCAATGGTTCGGTAAACCTCCGCCATTCTACCGTTCAAGAGTCCCACTAACAAACGCATCCAGCTAGAGTGGGGCACCTCCATCACAGCACACTGTTGCTCAAAGTCCTTGAATAACCTCTCCACATCTCCGGAAGCCTCATCAAATGGCTTAAACTCTGTCCGGGTGATCCGTACAGGTTCCCGGATCGTTGAGTTTACACTCCACATTGTGTTACTCCCTCTTTCAAGCTCCATTGCTTCTTGTCTCCGCTGTGCCCGGCCGGCAGCCGCCTCCTTGTACTCCTGAGAGATGCCTGGGCCCAGAACCGCCATCTCTTCTTCGTACCACACCAACCACTGGCTTTTTTGGATGGGGATCTCTGTCTCCAGTGCTCATCCTTCAGACATCTGGGAGGAGGTTGCCGGGCTAGCACCCACCAGTAGGTCAATTAAGGCTTCTTTAGTCAGTCCCTGGTAGTTCCGGCCCAGGTCTCTGTCGCTCTCCTGTAAACTGGATACAGTCCAATTTCTATACTCACTTTGTGGGTGGTTCTCCATTGGGTTACACTCTGTTGATCCCACCGCTGCCACCAGTTGTCATGGGGTCCTTCTATGGATCACACAATCAACAGAGTGAGGGAAGTGTGAACAATCCCAAGACTTTTATTATAGGCAAAATTAGAAGGTCCATAAACAATCAACCACACTGGGGATGCAATAGTCCAGAACACGAATGCAGTTCAGTAACAGCATAAAATGTCCAGAGAGCTGAGAGTCCAATAATCCAGCAGCCTGAGGATAAAAAGTCCATACGCTTCCCTTTCTCTCTGACGTGCCGTGTTCACACGATCCTTACCACACAGGAGCTGACTTCCCCCCTCCTGTCCTTCCCAGCCCCCTCCCTATGTCCAGGAGTAGTCAGACGGGTTGGGGTGGTTTTCAGGCCTCTCAGACCTGACAAAGGTGCCTCAAGGATTAAGACACTACAGGGGGTTATCAAGAGGCATAGATACAGTCAGGCTGCAGGCAGTAAGTGAGCTAATTCAATTATCAGCCTTTTGGAAGGTAATTGAGACTCTAGATAATATGGGGAATACACAGATGAAAAAAACCATGAATATCTTGTGAAATACATCCCATAAACACACCCTAAAAGGTGGTATTTAAATCAACAAATAAAGACAGGACCTGTTAAAGAAAAAATCGCATGTAATAGCAAAAACCAAGAAAAAATGTGCGACCAAAATCCAGATATACTAAAGTAGAAAAATGTTTATTGGAATACACAGCTAAAAAGAGAAGGGAGGTTACCCTTAAAGGCACATGTTGACAAAAGACGCGCCATGGATCAATGCACACATAATAAATACCATAGGGGATATAGGCAATAAATAGAATGGAGATTATCAATACAATATGCAATAGGGTATGTGCGCCGATATGGTATTGTATCACAAATATATGAAAAATCGCATAATCATTACTATAAAGAGGAACTAGTGATCACCAGACACCAAAACAAGGGACTGTGGATTAATAGTACCATCCTTATTGCTGTGCCAACCCACAAAAAGTTAATAAGTGTGCTATAAGACAGCCTGCACCCCTAAATAGTTATATAGAGCGCCAATTACCTCAAATGATAATGGGGGCAGGAGCCTGATCCAGGAGCGTCACCCCGACGCACGTTTTGGCTGGGAAGCCTCTCTCAAGGGGCGTAACCATAGGGGGAAGAGGAAAGTATAAAAAGGCCCAATAGCCAATCAGAGCAGCTGCAACACAGGTCGTCATGGTGACAAGTTAACCAATAAAGAGATGCAATTGCATGTCACATGTAAAACCACCCACTCAGACTCCGTGGAGTGACGCATGCGCAAGCCAAGCCGAGGGGTGGGCGGCGGCGTCACGTGACACTCGACATCAGCAGTCGTCACTTTGCCAACATAGACATCGGAGGCCAGCGTTCAAGCGAAGGCATTGGCACGCATGCGTGCCGGGTCTGGAGGCGGGCGGTAACTGCGGCATCACGCGACACAAGGCGCCAGCAGTAGTTACCATGCCATCATAGGCGCCAGAACCCGGCGCACCGACCAAGGCAATAGCGTGCATGCATCATGAGTCTGATAGAGCAGGCTAAATGAAAATGAGATGATTAATCACATCATAGGGGGTTGGCATAATACCCAACCACCTAGACACCATCCAAACGAGGAGAAACAAGGAGGGAGAGAAGGGGGGGTGAGTGGGAGAGGGAAAACATTACCATAAAGGTGCGAATAGCACTATATCGCAGATTCCCTACATCTCATTGAGGCTGAGTTCACACGTGGCGTTTTTTTCGCGTTTCCACGGCGGTTTTAACCACGCAATTTTGCCGCAAAAACGTGAAAAATAAGCATCCTATGCATTCCTATGGGATTCCGCAATGCTGTGCTAATGCTGCGGTTTTACAGCAGCGGAATCGCTTTGCGGTAAAAACCGCAGCATGCTCATTAATTTTGCGGAATCACGGCGATCCCGCACCCATAGGAATGCATTGTTCTGCTTACTTCCCGCATGTGGCTGTGCACACCATGCGGAAAGTAACCAGAACAATTGCGGATGGTACCCACGGTCCGGAGGAGAGGAGACTGTCCTCCGGGCTTTGGGTACCATATCCCTGTAAAAAATAGAATTTAAAATAAAAAATATTGTTATTCTCACCTTCCGGCGTCCCGCGCAGCCTTCCCGCTTCTCTCCACGCTCTCGTTCCCAGTAATCCTTTGTGAAAATGCCCGCGATGACGTCCGTTCTCGCGGGATCGCGAAGTCTCACGGTCATTCGCGCGATGTCATTGCGAATTACCGCGAGACATCGCGGGCATTTTCGCAAAGGATTACTGGGAACGGCTGCGCAGGACGTCGGAAGGTAAGAATAACACCATTTTTTATTTTTTTTTTACATTTTATCTTTTACTACTGATGCTGCATAGGCGACCTCAGTAGTAAAAAGTTGGTCACACTTGTCAAACACTATGTTTGACGAGTGTGACCAACCTGTCAATCAGTTCTCCAAGCGATGCTACAGATCGCTTGGAAAACGCTAGCATTTTGCAAGCTAATTACGCTTGCAAAATGCTAGGTTTTCCGCGGGAAAATCGCGGGAATTTAAAATGCGATTTTCCCGCGGAATGGAATTCCGGAATTCTCGCGGTAATTTCCACGAGAGTTCCGGTACGTGTGAACTTAGCCTGAATGTGCTAAAAAAGATGTATCCACAAGGCCGTAGAATATCAAGCCAAGTGACTAAGCACATAGCAAGAAAGAAGCAGAAGGATCAATACATACCCATATAAAAAATATATATATAGAGCAATATATTAAATCACTATAGTATATTGATATTTAAATTAATTATGCCCTTAGGAACAACAAGTAATAATATACACAAATAGTGACATCAAATATTACCATAATATAATTAGGCAACTTTATTGCATCCATAAATACATACAACCATCATAGGATTTAAAGTTAAATAAATATACGATGCAGTACTTGATTTATGTATATACACCCAGGGCATAATAACAAATATTGTATGTGTATGAAACACTGCGGCTGATGTCACTTTAACCCCTGCTTCCTTCTCGTAAGATGGTATACATCGTGTAGAGACCATTCACACAAGACTCCAAGAAGACGACCATACAACTAGGGCTGAAAAAATAAAAGAGATAAAAATTATATAAATACAAGATTAAAAATACAACAAGTGCCTTAAACTGACAGGGTTGATCATAAAAATGGGACAAAGCTTATATTCTCATTCAATCCTTTAGGCTGGACTGTATCTAAAGCCCAAATCCATCTAGTCTCTCGTTGGGCCAGCCTAACGCTAATTTTGCCACCACGAATGCCAGGATCGATAGTATCAATTCCCCGAAACCTAATAAGGGAACCATCACAATTATGGTGTTGTTTAAAGTGACGGGGAAGGGTCCTTAGTGTGGATACATCGTCCTGGTCGGCGGCAGCTATGATCCCCAATATTTGTTCATGGACACGTATTTTAAATTGCCTCGCCTCGTAGTCAAGCCCACATATATAAGATTACAAGGGCACACCGCAAAATAGATGACATTTTTAGTAGTACAGGTGATCGATTTCCTGATATAATAAATTCTTGATCCGGATGAATTAAAAAATGTGTCAGTACAATCAATATTAGGGCAAGCTACACACCGACCACAGGGCCTGCACCCACACGCAGGACCCACACCATCAATGAATACGTTCTTAGACTTGCACTGGTAGTGGCTGTTGTGAGTTCATTTTCCCCTTCACCATTGAGGTCTGATGAACTCCCTCTTCTGGTGAAGGAAGGTAGTTAGGCTGATTACCAAGCACCTGAGCAGGATGATGATGACTGGGTGACTGGAATTGCTGACTGGATATAAGGCAGCCGACGCCCTTCTGCCTTGCTGGTGATTTCTCAGAGGGTTTCTAGGAGACCAGTCTGATTCCTGCTCCTCAAAAGCTAAGTTTTCTGCTCTGCTTTTTGCATTTGTGTTTTGGTTTTGTTTTGCCTTGTTTTTCTGGATTTCTGCCATTCCCTTCTGAGGTGAGCTGAATTCCTTTTTGCTCTGTCTTCAGAAAATACCTGAGTAGTGATATAGTCTTTTGAAGCCTAGTGTATTCAGGGCTTTTTTCCCTATCAGTCTGTTGGCTCTTGTTTTGATAGGGTTTTGGCAGATTGCAGACAGCAGCTTTTCTATCCTGTCCTATTTAGTTAGCTTGGGCCCCATCATTTGCTCAGCCTATCTTTCTATCTGTGTGATTGTTTTTTCATCTTGCTTCACCGTCATTATATGTTGGGGCTGCCTATTGCTTTGGGGTCTTCTCTGGGGCAGTTTAGATTTCCCTTTCTGTCTTTAGGCTATTTAGTTCTCCGGCTGTGATCAAGGGGTCTAGGGCACCATAGGAACCCCCCACGGCTACTGCTAGTTGTTGTTGATAGGTTCAGGGGTCTGCAATCCGATAGCTGCCAACTTCTCTGGTTTTCTGGACTTAGCTAGTATTTCTGTTTTTGCCTCCTACGGTGACTCATTCATAACAAGTGGCTCTGAACAAGGTGATCCCTCAAGTTCTTGGACCTTCTGATAGTGATACTAGGTTTATTAGGAATAAGTTGTTTAAGTATAGGATCTACCTGGAGAATGGGCCATGCTCGCTGTAGACAATCATGCATACGTGAGAATTGCTCATGATAATTAGTAATGAATCTCACCTGATTCATTGATTTATGGTTTGTACGTGCATAAAGTAATGAATGGCGAGTAGAATATTTAGCTCTGTGGTATACGCGCTTAAGAATGCGTCTCCCATAGCCTCTTTCTCAAAATCTACCAAAGAGATCTTTGGCCTGAATATCGAATTCTTCATCATTGGAACAGATCCTCCGTGACCGGAGAAACTGTCCAATGGGTATGGAATTGGTCATATGTCTTGGATGTGATGAGGAAGCATGCAGCAACATGTTTGTGGAGGTCTCCTTCCTATAGATGGTGGTCTGTAATGTAGAATCATTATCCCTCCATACCGTCACATCCAAAAAATTAATTCTTTGCATATCACATTGATAGGTTAGATGGATGTTCTTGTCGTTAATGTTTAACAGTCCCATAAACTCACACAACTGCTCCGAGGACCCCTACCAGATCAAAAAAATGTCGGCAATGTACCGCATCCATAGGGGGATGTGGTCCATCAACAGATGATCTGTCAGGAAAAGGTCCCTCTCCCACAGCCCCAGGAACAAGTTGGCATATGCTGGGGCAAAAGAGGCATCCATGGCAGTGCCCTGGAGCTACAGGTAGAAGGACCCCTTGAACACAAAGAAATTATGTGTCAGAGCAAACTCTAAGAGTTCCAGAATCAGGCAGATGATTCCACGTGGCAAATTAGACATTTCCAAATAATATTTGGTTGCCATTAGTCCATCACTGTGCTTAATATTGGTATATAGTGATTCAACATCACAAGTAACCAGCAGTGAACCCGATTCCACGTGGAGACCATCCACCCTCCTCAGGAACTCACCAGTGTCAAGCACGAAAGATGGAAGTCCCTCCACCGAGGGTTGCAGTTTGGATTCAATCCAACGATTGATGTTTTCAATAAAATTCCCAGATCCAGATATAATAGGGCGACCCGGTGGCTGCTCAAGATTTTTATGTATCGTTGGCAAGAGATACAATGTAGAAATAGCTGGTTCTTGAACTTATAATGCCAAAGCCAGTTCCTTTGTAATTATTCCACCACTGACTGCCGTGTCAAGAATCCTGTACAATTGGTTGGTGAAAGATAATAGGGGGTTAAATGTTAAACGTTTGTAACAGATATTATTGTCAAGTTGTTTAAAGGCCTCTCTCTCATAAAGATCCCTAGGCCAAATAACTATATTCCCCCCTTTATCCACCGGCTTTAGCATTACGTCCGGAAGAGACCTTAGGACATCCAGTCTATTCCGCTCATCTCTACTCAGATTATCACGTGGGACACCCATAGGTATTTTCCGGAAATCACCCTCCACAACAAAAAGGTCAATGCTTGGACAACTGGAAAAGGGGGGAAACTTTTTAGTTTTAATCCTGATTGACGGGGGAATCTTACCTCCCTCATCCAATCGATGTTCATTGGAGAGATCCTCCAAATCCTGGAGAACTAGTTGTTCTTCCTCTGTAGGGAACAAGGCATTAATATGGGGAACAAAAAAATGTCTCTTGAATAACAGCGACCTAGCGAATAGATGAAGGTCTTTAGTGGCTGTAAAAATATCAAATTTAGACTTAGGTGCAAAGGTTAGTCCTTTGTTCAAAAGTGATAAGTCACTATCCGTAAGGGTATGAAAACTAAGGTTAATTACCTTGTTCCCCGTCTTCTTCCGTTCGGGTGACTAGTATTGCATACGTCTATACGGATGGAAATTAGTATCCTTCACCCTATTTAGTCTGGCACTTGAGGGATCACCTTGTTCAGAGCCACTACCAGTGCAAATCTTAGAACGTATTCATTGATGGTCTGGGTCCTGCGTGTGGGTGCAGGCCATGTGGTCGGTGTGTAGCTTGCCCTAATATTGATTGTACTGACACATTTTTTAATTCATCCGGATCAAGAATTTATGATATCAGGAAATCGATCACCTGTACTACTAAAAATGTCATCTATTTTGCGGTGTGCCCTTGTAATCTTATATATGTGGGCTTGACTACGAGGCAATTTAAAATACGTGTCCATGAACACATATTGGGGATCATAGCTGCCGCCGACCAGGACGATGTATCCACACTAAGGACCCATCCCCGTCACTTTAAACAACACCATAATTGTGACGGTTCCCTTATTAGGTTTCGGGGAATTGATACTTTCGATCCTGGCATTCGTGGTGGCAAAATTAGCATTAGGCTGGCCCAACGAAAGACTAGATGGATTTGGGCATTAGATACAATCCAGCCTAAAGGATTGAATGAGAATATAAGTTTTGTCCCATTTTTATGATCAACCCTGTCAGTTTAAGGCACTTGTTGTATTTTTAATCTTGTATTAATATATTTTTTATCTCTTTTATTTTTTCAGCCCTAGTTGTATGGACGTCTTTTTTGAGTCTTGTGTGAATGGTCTCTACATGATGTATACCATCTTACGAGAAGGAAGCAGGGGTTAAAGTGACATCAGCCGCAGTGTTTCATACACATACAATATTTGTTATTATGCCCTGGGTGTATATACATAAATCAAGTACTGTGTGGTATATTTATTTAACTTTAAATCCTATGATGGTTGTATGTATTTATGTATGTAATAAAGTTGCCTTATTATATTATGGTAATATTTGATGTCACTATTTGTGTATATTATTACTTGTTGTTCCTAAGGGCATAATTAATTTAAATATCAATATATTGTAGTGATTTAATATATTGCTCTATATATATTTTTAATATGGGTATGTATTGATCCTTCTGCTTCTTCCTTGCTATGTGCTTAGCCACTTGGCTTGATATTCTACGGCCTTGTGGATACATCTTTTAAAGCACATTAAATGAGATGTAGGGAATCTGTGATATAGTGCTATTCGCACCTTTATGGTAATGTTTTCCCTCTCCCACTCACACCCCCCCCTTCTCTCCCCCAATGTTTCTCCTGGTTTGGATGGTGTCTAGGTGGTTGGGTATTATGCCAACCCCCTATGATGTGATTAATCATCTCATTTTCATTTAGCCTGCTCTATCAGACTAATGATGCATGCATGCTATTGCCTTGGTCGGTGCGCCGGTTTCTGGCGCCTATGTTGGCATGGCTACTACTGCTGGCGCCATGTGTCGCGTGATGCCACAGTTACCGCCCACCTCCAGACCCGGGACGCATGCACGCCAATGCCTTGGCTTGTACGCCGGCCTCCGGCATCTATGGTGATGCCGCCGACGCCGCCCACCCCTCGGCTTGGCTTGCGCATGCGTCACTCCATGGAGTCTGAGTGGGTGGTTTTACATGTGACATGCAATTGCATCTCTTTATTGGTTAACTTGTCACCATGACGACCTGTGTTGCAGCCGCTCTGATTGGCTGTTGGGCCTTTTCATTCTTTCCTTTTCCCCCTATGGTTACGCCCCTTGAGAAAGGCTTCCCAGCCAAAACGTGCGTCGGGGTGATGCTCCTGGATCAGGCTCCTGCCCCCATTATTATTTGAGGTAATTGGCGCTCTATATAACTATTTAGGGGTGCGGGCTGTCTTATAGCACACTTATTAACTTTTTGTGGGTTGACACAGCAATAGGGATGGTACTATTATTCCACAGTCCCTTGTTTTGGTGTCTGGTGATCACTAGTTGCTCTTTATAGTAATGATTATGCGATTTTTTTCATATATTTGTGATACAATACCATATCGGCGCACATACCCTATTGCATATTGTATTGATAATCTCCATTCTATCTATTGCCTATATCCCCTATGGTATTTATTATGTGTGCATTGATCCATGGCGCGTCTTTTGTCAACATGTGCCTTTAAGGGTAACCTCCCTTCTCTTTGTATCTGTGTATTCCAAAAAACATTTTTCTACTTTAGTATATCTGGATTCTGGTCGCACATTTTTTCTTGGTTTCTACAGAATGATACAAGGCAACAAGAGAACATTATGAAAATCAGTGAAATAGAAATATACACAAAATGATATCCACATAGCATATCACACCATCACAGTCCCTATATTGGGTTGTACACTCATTTATACGAGACCTGTCACCAGGTCAAAAGTGTCTAATTTTTACTCTTGTTTATTGCTCTTATACATACTTATTTTTCATGGCTTACCACTGTTTCAACACTTTGTGTCCCAATATTTTGACAGCAATAAGTTTTTTTGTTTTTTTACATGGACTTACGTGGAAGGGAACCTGTCGCCTTGCATATGTAGTTAATCGGCAGGTAAATAGCATTCCTTACCAAAAGTTGTGCTTATTTCCTCCAGAGATCCTTGTGTTTTCAGTCATAGAGGCTTGCACGTGGTGTTTACAGTCATAGCTCACTATATACTGTGAGCGGCTACAGTCTGTAAGCATGCCTTGGCACTTTGACAGCCGGCTTGGCAGCACATCTATGCAAAGTGAGCTATCAATCAAAGAGCTTAGGCATGCTTACAGATTGCTGCTTCTCCATGCATTCCTTACAGCTGAAAGCCAGCGGCTGCTGAGGGAAAAAAAAACTTTATACGGAGGTGCATGGTGAGATATCAGTTTGAAGAATTGAGGGTTTTTTTTCACTGGCTGAGATCATGTTTAGATGTTTGCTAGTGTACTTTTCACATTTGTACTTACTGGAGTCTACCCATCCAAAAAGCCCCAAAACATATTGAAAAGTTGCAAAATGTGAGTTCTGCCATTTTCACACCAGTTTTGGGCAGCTCTGCTAAAAGGGCTGGATCTGGGGAGGAGCCTCGTCTGGAAGAAGGGAGGTTATGTCCGCTCATCAAATTCATCAAAAGTCCCTAACTAGAGTAACATTTCAGGTGAGGCGCACACCACAAATAAGATATGTTGAAACTTTTAAGTGGCATGCACTTAATGAATCCAGTGCTTCATTAAGACTGGTGTAGGAAACACTAGTCTTAATGAATTGGAACCCTATTGTTTAATTCTTAGACCGGGGTCACACTTGCGAGAAACTCGCACGAATCTTGTGTCTCAATACCCGATGTCGCAGGCCAGATTAACCCCCTGCCCAGAATATACCTGGGGTTAAAGTGGCCTAGGCCAGATTATACCTTTCCGGGTCAGAATATACCCCAGCTGCTGTAGATCAGATCTTTCAGGCTTTTGAGAATCATTAAGTGATATACTCAATAACGGGACCCCAGGCAGCACACAGGGTCCCAAGCAGCACACGGGGGGGCAGATACAGCAAACGGGGTTCCAGGCAGCACACGGGGCTCCAGCCAGCACACTGGGGGCAGAGACAGCGAACGGGGCTCCAGGCAGCACACGGGGAGGCAGAGACAGCAAATGGGGTCCCAGGCAGCACATGGGGCCCCAGGCAGTACACGGAGCCCCAGTGAGCGCATAGGGCCCCAGGCAGCACACAGGGCCCCAGGCAGAGTACAGGGGGTCCAAGGCAGCATACAGGACCTCAGGCAGCACACCAGGGCCCCAGGCAGCACATGGGGCAGAGACAGCGAGCGGGGTCCCAGGCTACACACGGGGCCCCAGGCAGCACACGGGCCCCATACGTTGCACAGGGGCCTCAGACATTGCACAGAGGCCTCAGACATCGCACATCACACAGGGGCCCAAGAGATCGCACAGGATTGAGTGATCTGCTCAAGAACAAGGCCCCAGACATCACACAGGGGGTCACAGACAGTGCACAAGTGATCCCATATAGCACACAGGAGGGAAGAGACAGTGCACAGAGGGGCAGACAGCTCACAGGTGCCCTGCGCGCTGTCTCTTCCCCCTTGCATGCTGTCTCTTCCCCCTTTGCGCGCTGTCTCTGCCCCCCTGTGCGGTGTCTTTGCCCCCCTGTGCGCTGTCTGGGGCCCCGTTCTTGAGTATATCACTCAATCTTGTGCGATGTCTGGGGCCTCTGTGCCATGTCGGGGCCATGCACTGTCTCTTTCCTCCTGAACGCTGCCTGAGGCCACATTCTTGAGTATATCACTCAATCCTGTATGATGTCTGGGGCCTCTGTGCACAGCTTGGGCCCCTGTGTGCTGCCTGGGGCCCCGTGTGCTGCCTGGGGCCCTGAGCCCTGCCTGGGGCCCCTGTGTGCAGCCTGGGGCTCTATGCGATGCCTGGAGCCCTGTGTGCTGCCTGGGGCCTTGTGAACTGCCTTGGTCCCTGTGTGCTGCTTGGGATTCCGTTCACTGTCTCTGTCCCTCGTGTGCTTCCTGGGGCCCCGTTTGCTGTCTCTGCCCCCCACGTACTGACTGGGACCCCGTGTGCTGCCTGGGTCCCCGTGTGCTGCCTGGAGCCCTGTTATTAGGTATATCACTCAATGGTTCTCAAAAGCCTGAAAAATCTTATCTACTGCAGCTGGGGTATATTCTGACCCGGAGGTGTATAATCTGGCCTAGGCCAATTTATACCCGGGGTATATTCTGGCCCAGAGGGGTATAAACTGGCCTAGGCCACTCTAACCCCGGGTATATTGTGGGCAGGGGGTTAATCTGGCCTGCTACACCGGCACTGAGAAGAGTTCTTAGCAGTTGATATAAATGGTTACACAGGTTCATACATCCAGCGCAGGATTACAACATGCCATAAAGTGAGGTCTTAACTCAGGTATTTTGTATTTGTAGAACATGGATTTGGTGCCAGTGAACATATTGTAAAGCGGTTGTCATTCCTGACATTCACCACACACAAGAGGTTGCAAATGAATATTACCAATAGCCTGAGAACATTTTCTCTCCATATACGCAATCTCCACATTTTATATTAATGCTTTGTGGGCATTTCAATCATATCTCATCTTCTATTTTTACAGATTGCTTGGCTTTGATCTATCAGCAATATCCTGCAACCAGTTGGCATCTGTGATAAAGAATACGCAGTCCCTGAAGATACTTGATCTGTCTTATAATCGTCTGTTTGGTTCCCATTTCAATGTTTTGATGGAGGCTCTGTCCAGTCCAGACTGCAGGGTTAAGGAATTACAGTGCGTATAGTCTATATAGTCTTTTACTTCCTCCCCTGCCCAGGAACTATGGTATGATCAGAGCATGTTCCTGCACGGTCAGACACGGCCTTTACACAGTACACAGCAGGGGCACATTTATAAGATTATCTCAGCACAGGAACATTTTATTTAAACACATCCAAATGTGAAACTTATTATTATTCCAAGATCTATGGATTCAAATGAACTATTCTTCATGGGAAAACCCCTTTACCCCCAAGGGTGGTTTGCACGCTAATGACCAGGCCAATTTTTACAATTCTGACCACTGTCCCTTTATGAGGTAATAACTCTGGAACGCTTCCATGGATCCCGGTGATTCTGACATATTGTACATCATGATAGTGGTAAAATTTCTTTGATATGACGTGTTTATTTGGGGAAAAAAAACGGAAATTTGGCAAAAATTTAGAAAATTCTGCAATTTTCCAACTTTGAATTTTTATGCCCTTAAATCACAGAGATACGGCACACAAAATACTTGAAGTAACATTTCTCACATGTCTACTTTACATCAGCACAATTTTGGAACAACATTTTTTATTTATTTTATAAGGGTTAAAAGTTGACCAGCGATTTCTCATTTTTACAACACCATTTTTTTTAGGGACCACATCACATTTGAAGTCACTTTGAGGGGTCTATATGATAGAAAATACCCAAAAGTGACACCATTCTAAAAACTACACCCCTCAAGGTGCTCAAAACCGCATTCAAGAAGTTTATTAACTATTCAGGTGCTTCACAGGAATTTTTGGAATGTTTAAAAAAAATGAACATTTAACTTTTTTTCACAAAAAATTAAGTTCAGATCCAATTTGTTTTATTTTACCAAGAGTAACAGGAGAAATTGGACCCCAAAAGTTGTTGTACAATTTGTCCTGAGTATGCTGATACCGTATATGTGGAGGTAAACCACTGTTTGGGCGCATGGGCCCATGACTTTTCAATGCAAAATTGGCTGAAACTGAGCTCAGATGCCTTGTCGCATTTGGAGAGCCCCTAATGTGCCTAAACAGTGGAAACCCCCCACAAGTGACACCATTTTGGAAAGTAGACCCCCTATGGAACTTATCTAGATATATGGTGAGCACTTTGAACGTCCAAGTGCTTCACAGAAGTTTATAATGTAGAGCCGTAAAAATAAAAAATCATATTTTTTTCACAAAAATGATCTTTTTGACCCCAATTTTTATTTTCCCAAGGGTAACAGAATGAATTGGATCCCAAAAGTTGTTGTGCAATTTGTCATAAGTATGCTTATACCCTATATGTGGGGGTAAACTACTGTTTGGGCGCATGGCAGAGCTCAGAAGGGAAGGAGCATCGTTTGACTTTTCAATGCAAAATTGGCTGGAATTGAGATCAGATGCCATGTTGCATTTGGAGAGCCCCTGATGTGCCTAAACAGTGGAAACCCCCCAATTCTAACTCCAACCCTAACCCCAACACACCTCTAACCCTAATCCCAACCCTAACCCCAACACACCTCTAACCCTAATCCCAACCCTAACCCTAACCACAAACCTAATCCTAACACACCCCTAACCCTAATCCCAACCCTAACTCTAATCCCAACCCTAACCCTAACTATAGCCCCAACCCTAACCCTAACTATAACTCCAACCCTAACCCTCACTATAGCCCCACCCTAACCCTAACTTTAGTCCCAACCCTAACCCTAACCCTAATGAAAAAATGGAAATAAATACATTTTTTATTTTATTATTTTTCCCTAACTAAGGGGGTGATAAAGGGAGGTTTGATTTACTATTTATAGTGGGTTTTTATAACGAGCTTTTATGTTTGGCAGCTGTCACACACTAAAAGACGATTTTAATTCCAAAAAATAGCTTTTGCACACCACATTTTGAGAGCTATAATTTTTCTATATTTTGACCCAAGGAGTCATGTGAGGTCTTATTTTTTGCAGGACGAGTTGACGTTTTTATTGGTGCCATTTTCGGGCACATGACATTTTTTATCGCGTTTTATTCCGATTTTTTGGTGGCAGAATGAACAAAAAACAGCAATTCCGTGAGTGGTAAAATTGCTAAAGCAGTTTTATTCTTTGGGTCAGTACGATGACAGCGATACCTCAATTATATATTTATTTTTGTTTTGGCACTTTTATACAATAAAAACTATTTTATAGAAAAAATAATTATTTTTGCATCATTTTATTCTGAGAGCTATAACTTTTTTATTTTTCTGGTGATTGAGCTGTATGGTGTTTGTTTTTTGCGGGACAAGATGACGTTTTCAGCGGTATTAAATTTATTTATATCCGTATTTTTGATCAAGTGTAATTCCACTTTTTGCTCGGCAGTATGATGATAAAGCATTGTTTTTTTGCCTTTTTTTAATGGTGTTCACTAAAGGAGTTAACTAGTGAGGCAGTTTTATAGGTTGAATCATTACAGACTCGGCAATACTAAATATGTGTACTTTTATTGTTTAGATTTTTTTTATTTAAATATGTATTTATTGATGGAATAAATATTGATTTTTTTATTATTATTTTTTAAAATATTTTTACAATTATTTAAAAAATTTTTTTTTTATTTATTTCTTAGTTTTACACCTTGTCCCACTGTGGGATACTCATTTTGTGCAGGCTGATCGCTTATATAGCATGCAGATCTGCATGCTATAGAAGCTGTCAGCTCTGCAGCTTCTATGCACTAACCTGAGAGACTTCCTGACGTCTACTGCACATGTCAGGAAGTCTCTCAGCTTTGGAGACCTGGATGTTGGACGACATCAGGTCTGCATGGCAGCGATCAGGACCCCGCATCATGCCTCGGGGTCTCCGATCCAAAGGCATAGGGGCTGTCAGAGATGAAAGCCCCTCTGCTTGCTCCTGGAACGCTGCGATCATGTTTCATCACAGTGTCCCAGGGGTTAAAGTGCCAGGAGCGGTCCGTGACCACTCCTGGCACTTAGTGCCAGGTGTCAACTGTGAGAATGAGCTGACACCCAGCCACGATCAGCCGAGCTCCCCCCGTGAGCGCGGCTGATCACATATGACATACTATCCCGTCCATGGTAATATTGGCCCGGGTCACCTGGATGGGATAGTACGTCAGAAGTCGGAAAGGGGTTAAAGTCAATGGCCATGTCAGACTAAATATTCAAGTTCCATCTTCCAGGGCTTCAGAAGTAAGCTCTGAAGGAGCCATTTGACTGCAGGCTAAAACTCTAGGGGTTTTCAATAAGTTATCTACTCCAGCATATTCTGTCAATGTTAGAGAACTGAGCTTTTCTGTGCATGTTGAGACATGTCTGGACATGCAACAGACACATCGCAAGTTCAGTTCAGAAAGCAGTGGAAGTGACAGGATGGCAAGTGCAGTCCTTTGTGACTCTACAAGGAAAGTGAGGGATTTGGAATTTCGTTTCATGATTAAATTTGTTGCAAAGGACAAAAAGAAACCTAAGGAACTCCCTGAAAGGATGATTGCTATATATCGTGATGATGCACCTTCCTACTACCAAGAAAAGTTTTGGTCTAAGCAGGTTACATTGGGTAAGGAATCAAATTAAGATGACCTCTGTTCAGGGCGACCTGTCAAAGCATCTTCAAAGGAAATGTGTTGTAAAGTGGAGTCTATGATTTTGGAAGATCGTCTGGTGAAAGTCAGTATTATAGCTCATTATTTAGGCATTTCAGTTGGCACATTTTCCAGTATCATTCTTTGATGATGTCAAAGGTCAGTTCCCAATGGTTGCCACGAATGTTGACGCCTGAGCAAATAACATGTCAGTAGCAATTTAGCCAAGGGAATTTAAACTCACTTACAGAAAATCTGGGAGACTTCCATTCCAGATTTTTACGGGTGATGATGATGAAACATGGGTCCATCACCGTTATCCTGAGACCAAACAGGAGTCCATGCAATGGAAGCACAATGGGGCTCCAACTCATAAGAAATTTTGTGTCCTCATATGTGAACATAGCATAAGAGGTTAGAGAAGTTGCAGAAGTAATGCAAGCACAGTTCAATGTAAATTGCCCCTATGGTCATGTTTTGCCTGGAGTTTGTTTAGAGATGTTGTGGGTGCAGCAGGTTTAGGTATTTTTGTTGAGGGAAAGTGGCATGTTGAAACTTGGCTATAAGAATGGAAGGAGACAAGAGTTCTTTGAAAAATCAACCATTGTGTGTGTGGGAGAGATTTGGACAGTGCAGCAGCATGAAAAGAGGCTAAGATTCAATTACGATGGAATAAACGAGCAACATTGTAAGTTTCTAATTTACATCAGAAAAATTTGTTTCAAATGTGTAAGCAAAGCAAGCATCTGTCTAGTCCAATAAGGGCCTCAGTATGAAGAGGAGTGTAGTTTGTACACATCGTGCATTTGTTACATTACACCATGGTTTCGTGCAGCAGTGAATGTACCTGGAGTGTGTATTGAGATGGCATGGCTGGCTCGTTAAGTGTTGTGTAGGACTAATCCTGTACATTTGTCCTGGGATGAAGCAATATGCCTTTGAGTGTCCCAGTGCTCTTTGGAAGTTGCCATTGGAATGTTGAATTGTATTGGGGGTCTGTGAGTAAGAGAATTTGGTCTGCTAAAATCAAGTTTGAAGAATGTTCTTGTAGAAAGTCCTGAGAATGGGCAGTAGAACAGGCTGTTGAAACTCGATCGCTCTCCGTTTATGCTATTTGGGAACAGTTTAACCCCTTCACTACCAAGGGTGGTTTGCACGTTAACTCCCGGGCCAATTTTTACAATTCTGACCACTGTCCCTTTATGAGGTAATAACTCTGGAACGCTTCAACGGATCTAGGCGATTCTGACTGTTTTCTCGTGACATATTGTACTTCACTTTAGTGATAAAATTTCTTTGCTATAACTTGCGTTTATTTATGAAAAAAACGGAAATATGGCGAAAATTTAGAATATTTTGCGATTTTCAAACTTTGAATTTTTATGCCCTTAAACCAGAGAGTTACATGACAGAAAATAGTTAATAAATAACATTTCCCACATGTCTACTTTACATCAGCACAAGTTTGGAAACAAAATTTTTTTTGTTAGGAAGTTATAAGGGTTAAAAGTTGACCAGCGATTTCTCATTTTTACAACAAAATTTACAAAACCATTTTTTTTAGGGACCACCTCACATTTGAAGTCACTTTGAGGGGTCTATATGGCAGAAAATACCAAAAAGTGACACCATTCTAAAAACTTCACCCCTCAAGCTACTCAAAACTACATTCTAGAAGATTATTAACCATTCAAGTGCTTCACAGGAGCAGAAGCAACATGGAAGGAAAAAAATAACATTTAACTTTTTAGTCACAAAAATGATCTGTTAGCAACAATTTTTTAATTTTCCCAAGGGTAACAGGAGAAATTGGACCCCAAAAGTTGTTGTCCAATTTGTCCTGAGTACGCTGATACCCTATATGTAGGGGGGACCACTGTTTGGGCGCAAGGCAGAGCTCGGAAGAGAAGCAGCGCCGTTTGACTTTTTCAACCAAAAATTGGCTGGAATTGAGATTGGACGCCATGTTGCGTTTGACGAGCCCCCAATGTGCCCAAACAGTGGAAATCCCCCACAAGTGACCCCATTTTGGAAATTAGACCCCCTAAGGAACTTATCTAGATGTGTGGTGAGCACCTTGAACCCCCTAGGGCTTCACAGGAGTTTATAACGCCCGGGCGTAAAAATAAAAAATCATATTTTTTCCACAAACATGATCGTTTAGTCCCCAATTTTTTATTCTCCCAAAGGTAGCAGGAGAAATTGGACCCCGAAAGTTGTTGTCCAATTTGTTCTGAGTACGCTGATACTCTATATGTGGGGGGGGACCACTGTTTGGGCGCACGGCAGGGCTCGGAAGGGAGGCAGCGCTGCTTGACTTTTTCAACCTAAAATTGGATGGAATTGAGATTGGAAGCCATGTTGCGTTTGACGAGCCCCCAATGTGCCCAAACAGTGGAAACCCCCCACAAGTGACCCCATTTTGGAAACTAGACCCCCTAAGGAACTTATCTAGATGTGTGGTGAGCACCTTGAACCCCCTAGGGCTTCACAGGAGTTTATAACGCCCGGGCGTAAAAATAAAAAATCATATTTTTTCCACAAACATGATCGTTTAGTCCCAAAATTTTTATTCTCCCAAAGGTAGCAGGAGAAATTGGACCCCGAAAGTTGTTGTCCAATTTGTTCTGAGTACGCTGATACTCTATATGTGGGGGGGACCACTGTTTGGGCGCACGGCAGGGCTCGGAAGGGAGGCAGCGCCGCTTGACTTTTTCAACCTAAAATTGGCTGGAATTGAGATTGGACGCCATGTTGCGTTTGACGAGCCCCCAATGTGCCCAAACAGTGGAAACCCCCCACAAGTGACCCCATTTTGGAAACTAGACCCCCCAAAGGAACTTATCTAGATGTGTGGTGAGCACCTTGAACCCCCTGGGGCTTCACAGGAGTTTATAACGCCCGGGCGTGAAAATAAAAAATCATATTTTTTCCACAAACATGATCGTTTAGTCCCCAATTTTTTATTCTCCCAAAGGTAGCAGGAGAAATTGGACCCCAAAAGTTGTTGTCCAATTTGTCCTGAGTACGCTGATACTCTATATGCGGGGGGGACCACTGTTTGGGCGCACGGCAGGGCTCGGAAGGGAGGCAGCGCCGCTTGACTTTTTCAACCTAAAATTGGCTGGAATTGAGATTGGACGCCATGTTGCATTTGACGAGCCCCCAATGTGCCCATACAGTGGAAACCCCCCACAAGTGACCCCATTTTGGAAACTAGACCCCCTAAGGAACTTATCTAGGTATGTGGTGAGAACTTTGAACCCCCAAGTGTTTCATTAAAGTTTATACTGCCCAGGCGTGAAAATAATAAATCCTATTTTGTGCCCACAAAAATGATCGTTTAGTCCCCAATTTTTAATTTTCCCAAGCGTAACAGGAGAAATTGGACCCCAAAAGTTGTTGTCCAATTTGTCCTGAGTACGCTGGTACCCCATATGTGGGGGAAAACTACTGTTTGGGCACACGTCGGGGCTCAGAAGGGAAGAAGTGACGCTTTGGAATGCAGACTTTGATGGAATGGTCTGCGGGCGTCATGTTCCGTTTGCAGAGCCCCTGATGTGGTTAAACAGTAGAAACCCCCCACAAGTGACCCCATTTTGGAAACTAGACCCCCTAAGGAACTTATCTAGATATGTGGGGAGAACTTTGAACCCCCAAGTGTTTCACTAAAGTTTATACTGCCCAGGCGTGAAAATAAAAAATCCTATTTTGTGCCCACAAAAATGATCGTTTAGTCCCCAATTTTCAATTTTCCCAAGCGTAACAGGAGAAATTGGACCCCAAAAGTTGTTGTCCAATTTGTCCTGAGTACGCTGGTACCCCATATGTGGGAAAAAAAACTGTTTAGGCACACGTCAGGGTTGGAAGGGAGTGACGTTTTGAAATGCAGACTTATATGGAATGGTCTGCGGGCGTCATTTTCCATTTGCAGAGCCCCTGATGTGCCTAAACAGTAAAAAAAAACCACAAGTGACATTAATTTGGAAACTAGACCCCCAAGGAACTTATCTAGATGTGCCCCAACTAATCTAATGTTTCCGGTAAAGAAATTTAGTAGTGCATTGAGGTGTGGTACAATTTGAAGCAATCCTTCATACACAGGCCAGGTTTTACGGGGCAGGTGTCGCATTGATAAATGGTGTCCTTGTGTATTCCGTTTTTGTAACACACTCGGCACCTTTTTTGCGATTTACCTCTTTTTCCAGTTTGCGGGACCTCCCCCGGGAAATGCTGACCTGGTACAATATGAGCACCTTCAGTTCCGGAAGTTCTGGGGCCCGCTCCTTCCAGAGTGCCAAACATCAGGGCCTTAACCACTACCTCCTGAAACTGAAAGTACGACGTATCGCTGGGGCATGCACATTGTGACAATAGGAATGCGTTGAGCATTGCCAATTGGACGATGTGCACGGCCAGCTTTTTGTACCACACCTTGGCCTTTCTCAAAGCATTGTACGGTTGGAGGAGTTGATCGGAGCGATCAACGCCCCCATGTTTTTATTGTACCCCAGCACACATTCAGGTTTGCTGACCTGTGCCGAGGTACCCCGTACAGTGCTGAGGGCGCTGCCATCACCGTGTATGGTGGTCAAGAGAAAGACATCCCTCTTGTCCTTGTACTTGACCACCAGTAGGTGGTCGCTACATTGGGCCCTGCTCTCACCTTTTCGGAGCATCTGCCCAAGTAGCGTCTTCGGGAGGCCTCTCTGATTTTTGCGGACAGTACCGCAAGCTGCGGTACCTCGCGCAAAGAGGGCTTTGTAGAGTGGGACACTGGTATAAAAGTTATCAGTGTAGAGGTGATAACCTTTATCCAGCAGTGGGTGCACCAAATCCCACACAATTTTCCCACTCACTCCCAGGTCAGGAGGACACTCAGGGGGTTCAATCCTGGTGTCCTTTCCTTCGTACACTCTAAACCTGTGGGTGTACCCTGAGGTACTCTCACACAGCTTATAGAGTTTGATTCCGTACCTGGCCCTCTTACTGGGCAGGTATTGACGGAATCCGAGCCTGCCCTTAAAATGGACCAGGGACTCATCCACGCAGATGTTCCTTTGGGGCACGTACACTTCAGCAAACTTTTTGTTGAAGTGTTCGATGACCGGCCGAACTTTGAACAGACGGTCAAAGTTGGGGTCATCTCGTGCGAGACACTGTGCATTATCGTTATAATGCAGAAACTTGAGGATGGCCTGAAAACGCGCCTGGACCATGACCATTCGGAACACTGGAGTGTTGTATAATATATCAACACTCCAATATTGCGAAATTTCAGGCTTCTTCAGGATACCCATGTGGAGCACCAGGCCCCAAAACTTCGTCATTTCAACTGCGTCCACAGGAGACCAGTTAGTATAGGATGAAAGCGGGTTTTGCTCCAAAAATTGCCGAGCGTACAAATTAGTTTCCTCCACCATGTGGTTAACAAAATCCTCAGAGAAAAAGACTTTGAAAAAGTCAATTTCTGTGAGGCCGGTGGTGTCAAACTTGATTCCTGATTCTGCCACAAAATCAGGAATCAGTGGCTCGTAATTTTCGGGAGGCGAGGTCCACACAGGGTTTTCTGAATCAGCTGCGGGCATGGTGGGTGCTGCCTCATCTTCTGTCCTGGAGCGTCTGCGTGGCGGTTCCGCAGGACCCGAGGAGGAAGATGAGGAGGAAGGGGAAGAAGATGAAGAATCCGAAAAATAAAGAAAAGTCGGATCGTCATCCTCGCTATCAGTGTCGGAGGCAAGGTAAGAATATGCCTCCTCCATTGAATAGCGCTGTTGGGAGGAACGTGATGGATGGGACATTTTTTTGTGTAAATATGGTGCTTGGGTGTACTTTATTTATATTTATAACTGTGTATGTGGTGGGGGGTTAGTGATTTGTGCACACTATCCTGTAAGAAAAAGCTAAAAGGAAATGTGAAAAAAAAGTCTAAAACAGCAGGACCTAGATATGGTAAGTGAACGGCGTCACTTACCAAAATTTAGTGACTGCTGGGTGTGTGCACAAGGGTGGCTCAAAGGGGGGGAGGTGAAAAAGAAAAGTGGAAAACAGCCAGCACGAACTTTGATAAGTGAATTGCGTCACTTATCAAAATTCAGCGGCTGCTAAATGTGCACACGGAAATGGCACAAAGGGGGGTAAAAAGAGGGGGCTGGGGGGATTGGGGTGGATGAATAGAGATTGGGCAGGGGTCAGTTAGGGTTGTAGTTAGGTGGCACAAGGGGGGGAGAAAAAAATGAAAAACTGGATGTGTGTGCGGAGGAAAAAAAAAGCGAGCACGAGTGTTGATCGGTGAACTGCGTCACCGATTAACGCTCGGCGGCTGCGCACGGAGGTGGCACAAAAGTGGGGTGGAGGGGGGTAAAAATAGGGGGAAGGGGGATGGGGGATTGGAGTGGATGAAGAGAGATAGGGCAGGGGTTAGTTAGGGTTGTAGTTAGGTGGCACAAGGGGGGGAGAAAAAAAAATGAAAAACGGGATGTGTGTGCGAAGGAAAAAAAGCG
Source organism: Dendrobates tinctorius (assembly GCF_039654945.1). NCBI lineage: Eukaryota > Metazoa > Chordata > Amphibia > Anura > Dendrobatidae > Dendrobates > Dendrobates tinctorius. Next base: position 48,322,010 of record NW_027361687.1, read on the forward strand.
AGCACGAGTGTTGATCGGTGAACTGCGTCACCGATCAACGCTCGGCGGCTGCGCACGGAGGTGGCGCAAAAGTGGGGTGGAGGGGGGTAAAAATAGGGGGAAGGGGGATGGGGGGATTGGGGTGGATGAAGAAAGATTGGGCAGGGGTCAGTTAGGGTTGTAGTTAGGTGGCACAAGGGGGGGAGAAAAAAATGAAAAACGGGATGTGTGTGCGGAGTAAAAAAAAAGCGAGCACAAGTGTTGATCGGTGAACTGCGTCACCGATGAACGCTCGGCGGCTGCACACGGAGGCGGCGCAAAAGGGGGGGTGGAGGGGGTAAAAGGGGGGTGAGGGGGGTAAAAGGGGGGGTGGACGGGGGATGGAGGGGATGAAGATAGGTGGGGGGGTGAAGATAGATTGGGCAGAGATTGTGATGCTACAAGCTGTGGTACCACAATACCCAGCACAGGAGCTCTTGCTGCGTCCGACCTCTCTGCAGGAATCCTCAGCTAGAGTGAGGACCCCTGCAGACAGGTTAGACAGGTCAGAGGCAGGTCAGGGGCAGGTCACAGAGCGGTCACATCGCTGCTGTGACCTGTTATTGGTGGGATCGAATGATTACATTGATCCCACCAATCCCTGCTCTGCCTGGTGACCATGGTAACTGCCTAGGATCGGAGCTCACAGCTCTGATTCCTAGGCAGGTCATGGCCAGGTCATCAGCAGGGCACAGAGCGGTCACAGTGTGACCGCAGCTGTGCCCTGTGGCTGGCGCGATCGCCGATCAAATCGATCGCGCCAACCACTTCCTGCAGGCCCTGCTTGGCCTATCCTAGGCTCCGGCCTAGGATCGGTGCTATTACAGCACCGATCCGGGCCGGTACCGACAGGGCACAGCGGCGATATTGCGCCGCTGTGCGCTGCGATTGGCGGGATCGATTAGATCGGCGATCGTGCCAATCTGGGGGCTTTTCTCCGGTGCCTGGCGTTGCCAGGCACCGGTCCTAGGATCGAGTACATCGGTACTCGATCCTAGCCTAGGATCCTGTTGTTTCAGCCAAACTGATTGGCTGAAACAAAGAGAAGCGCTGTGATTGGCTGTTCTGAATTGAACAGCCAATCACAGCTCAGAGAGGGGCAGGCCAGGGCGGAGACTGCCCGGGATGCCGAGGCCATCTATCCTGAGGTAAGATGGCGTCGGCATGTTAATGCGATCACCGCGACTTAAGTCGCGATGTCGCATTAAAGGGCATGACATAATATTCCGTCCATGGTAATTAGGTCCATGGTCACATGGACGGAATATTACGTTAATTGTAGGTAAGGGGTTAAAGAGGTTGTCCACTACTTTGATGACCCATCCTTAGAATAGGTCATCATTGTCTGATCAGTGGGGGGTGCGACATCAGATCAGCTGTTCCCAGTGTTAGCGGCGGCAGGAACTGCACAGTGCAGCTCCGTCAAGTCTAGAATGGCTGCAGCCAGGTACTGCACATCGCCCCCTGTGGAGACATGGGGAGTCGGGGGGCGTTTTTTTTCTTCAGCAAAACCTGATTTCTTGGCAGAAAAGAAGCTGTGGCAAAAACGCATGCAGGACCGGTTTTCGGCAAAATGGGGCCCTAGGCAAAGTTTAAAATGGGGCCCCAAAAGCTAACATATTGCACATCACACAGAAGCATTTAGATTGTATTTACATGCGCTGAGTTCAGGCCGCTAAATGATCGACAAAATTGAAGAAGTCGTTCAATACTTGTTTCCCGGCCTCGTTCCACCGTCTAAGAAAGAATGATGGGGACAGAACGATCACTAATGGATCACTAACGGTGTGTGCACACGTTGCGGATCCGCAGCGGATTTGGTCCTGCGGATCCGCAGCAGTTTCCATGCGGTTTACAGTACCATGTAATCCTATGGAAAACCAAATCTGCCGTGCACATGCTGCGGAAAATTCCACGCCGATTTACTGCGGTTTATTTTCCGCAGCATGTTACTTCTTTTTTGTGGAACCGCAGCTGCAGTGTACGTTCCGGGACATACAAATCAATCAATCTCTCTCATCCGCACTGCCAAACCTCACTAGAACCTGCATCAAATGCGCTGTACACATGCTAGGAATCCGCAGGAAAAATGCATGTGTTTTACCCTGCGGTTTCTGCCAAGAGATATAGATTCTCTGCAGAAAAAAATGCAGACTAATCCGCAACGTGTGCACGCACCCTAACAGATCACCATACAGTATCCTGTTATCAGCAGCACATCTACAGTTTACACCCCATAGTCCTCCATATAATATAATATGCCCCATAGTCCTGCATATAGTATAATACACTCCTCAGGCCTCCATGTAGTATAATACACTCCTTATAGCCCTCCATATATTAAAATACACTGCTCAGTCCTCCATATAGTATAATACACTCCCCATAGTGCTCCATATAGTATAATACACTCCTCAGTCCTCCATATAGTATAATACACTCCTCATAGCCCTCCATATATTAAAATACACTGCTCAGTCCTCCATATAGTATAATACACTCCTCATAGTTCTCCATATAGTATAATGCACCGCCATAGTCACCTATGTAGTACAATTCACTTCCCATAGCATAATGCATCCCATAGTTCTTCATATAATGTATTCCCCATAGTCCTCGATACAGTATAATGCAGCCCACATATAGTATAATGCAGCCACCCAATAGAGCATAATGCAGCCACCCCACAGAGTATAATTCAGCCCCGCCATACAATATAATGTAACCCCCAAAGAATATAATGCAGCCCCCCTCTTATAGTATAATGCAGCCACCCCTTAGAGAATAATGCAGCTACCCCAGAGTATAATGCAGCCACTCCACAGAATATAATGTAACCCCCATAGAATATAATGCAGCCCACCCCCATATTGTATAATGCAGCCCCTCCATAGAATATATGGCAACCCCCTCATAGGATATAATTGCAGCCCCTTATATAGTATAATGTAGCCCCTCCATAGAATACAATGTAGCCCTCCTCATATAGTATAATGCAGCCTCCATTGGAAATAATAAATATAATACAGCCCCCATAGAATATAATGTAGCTCAAAATAGAATATAATACAGCCCACCTCTCCATAGACTATAATGTAGTCCCCCATATTATATAACACAGCCTCCCCCTATAGGATATAATGTAAAATGTACCCCCCATGGTATATAACACAGCCGCATAGTATATAGCCCAGCACCACATGGTACACAGCCAAGCCCACCATGGTATATAGCCCAGCCCACCATGGTATACAGCCCAGCCCACCATGGTATACAGCACAGCATGGTATGTAGCCCACCATGGTATAATACAGCCCACCATGGTATAATACAGCACAGCATGGTATAATACAGCCCAGCATAGTATATAGCCCCCCAGAATGGTACAATACAGCCCAGTATGGTCTAAAACAGCCCAGCATGGTATATAGCCCCCCAGAATGGTATAATACAGCCCAGCATGGTATAATACAGCCCAGCATAGTATATAGCACCCCAGAATGGAATAATACAGCCCAGCATGGTATAATACAGCCCAGCATGGTATATAGCCCCCCAGAATGGTGTAATACAGCCCAGCATGGTATATAGCCCCCGAGAATGTTATAATACAGCCCAGTATGGTATATAGCCCCCCAGAATGGTATAATACAGCCCAGCATGGTATATAGCACCTCCAGAATGGTGTAATACAGCCTAGCATGGTATGATACAGCCCAGCATGTTATATAGCCCCCCCAGAATGGTATAATACAGCTCAGCATGATATAATACAGCCCAGCATGGTATATAGTCCCCCAGAATGGTATAATAGAGCCCAGCATGGTATAATAGAGCCCAGCATGGTATATAGCTCCCCCAGAATGGTATAATACAGCCCAGCACGGTATAATACAGCCCAGCATGGTATATAGCCCCCCAGAATGGTATAATACAGCCCAGCATGGTATAATACAGCCCAGCATGGTATATAGCACCCTAGAATGGAATAATACAGCCCAGCATGGTATATAGCCCCCAGAATGGTATAATATGGCCCAGCATGGTATATACCCCCCCCCAGCATGGTATGATACAGCTTAGCATGGTATATAGCCCCCCCAGAATGGTGTAATACAGCCCAGCATGGTATATAGCCCCCCCAGCATGGTATGATACAGCCGAGCATGGTATATAGTCCCCCCAGAGTGGCCCCACAGTCCAGTACTCACACTGATTTAAAAAAAAAAAAAACACTTCACCTTCTCCTTGTGCCTACGCTGCTGGCTGCTCCTGTCTCCTTATGCACTGTCTGGCACACAGTGAGAGCGCAATGATGTCATTGCGCCCCTGCTGTGTCAGAGGCAGAGCGGGGAATGATGGGAGAGGGAGCGTCAGCTGACGCTCTCTCCTCCATCACTGCCTCCTTCAGTGCGGCGGCGGTGGGTGTCGGCGCTGGGGGCATGTGGGCCCCCCTGCGTCACAGGGGCCCCCAGCCAGCGGCACATCACACAGCCACTATGGGGCCCCTGTGAGGCAGGAGGCCCTAGGCAGCTGCCTTGTCTGCCTGCCCATAACGCCGGCCCTGAACGCATGTTTAGGTATGTTCACACTGGGTGTTTTTGCTGTGTTTTTATGCTAATTTTCAGCTGCTTTTTATAGTACCAGCAAAGCCTATGAGATTTCTGAAATCTCATGCACACACATTGCTCTTTTTATCATCAGGATTTTGTGCATTGCAGCTTTTTTGACATAGAGCATGTCACTTCTTTCAGCGTTTTTGCAGCATTTTTCACCCATTAACTTGAATGGATGGTGAAAAAGCACTGCAAATGTGCAGGTTGACTTTTTTGCAGCGTATTTGCAGCAGAAAAGTCAAGGACAGCCGGATATGACCTCACACTCAGCTCTGCTACCTCTAGATGGCAGGCTGCATGATACATTCATACAGCCTGTCCATCCAGCAGTGTGGACCTGAACCCCAATCACTTGAATGGGGGGCCCGAAAATACAGTGTTTGACACGCTGTCATGTGCATGACAGCGCAGGCAAACACCACTTCTGATCGGCGGTGAAATCATCCCCGCCAGTCAGATAGCCGCAGTTCCCAAGGTGCGGTTCCACGCTCAGCTGTGATCAGAGGTATAAAGTTTACCTCCGGTAACTGGTGTTGGCTGATTGGAGAACCGCTCCCATCATCCAACACCTGCTGCCGCTAATAACAGTGAGAGCAGGAGCGGATGATAGGGTTATTCATCAGGCTCTCTCAGGTGACATCAAGCCCCGAGGTTAGTAATGGAGAGGCGTCTATAAGATGTCTATCCATTAGTAATTCTATAGTTATATGGTAAATAAAGACACAGCAAGAATAAAGTCCTTTAATTGAAAAAATGATGCAGACTACTTTAATAATCTTAATTAAACCATACTTATGACCTCGCTTAATACCAGAGAAGCCCTCAATCTCCTGAAATAAAACAAAATTAAGAAAACAACAATATACCATACCTGTCTGTCGTTCTGTCCCACGCCGTAAAAAATGTCTGGGGGAGAAATAGTTTTCAACCTGGATGGTGCCAAGATGCGACCTTCCAGGCTGAAAACCACTGATGGATGAGATGCTGTTAGTGCAGCCTCAGTGACTAGCGGTGACGTCACTGAGGCTGCGTTCCCAACCAGGCTGAACTGCGGTGACCTCGGTGAGATCCCCGCAAACACAGTAAGAAAGTCACACGGTGCACTCCCAGTGCGACTTTCTCACGGTGCTAGCGGGGAACTCACTGATGTCACCGCGGTTCAGCCCAGCTGGGAATGCAGCCTCAGTGACGTCACCGCTAGTCACTGAGGCTGCGTTAGCAGCTTCTCATCCACCAGTGGTTTTCAGCCGGGACGGTCGCATCTTGGCACCATCCAATTTGAAAATTATTTATCACCCAGACATGGATTACGGCATGGGACAGAATGACGGACAGGTATGTTATATTGTTATAAAATTAATTTATTAACCGAAACACAACATATACACACATGGATATAGCCAAAGTAATATACATACACTTCTCCAAACAACTATAAAGGTACAGCAATCTTGCATAGTAAAGCCTTAATACAACTTTTGGATTCATATGACCATGGGCCAGGTGACTTTCGGAGTTGGGCAATTAGCTATCAGGTATCCATTTACTCAAGGCCTTCATCTGCCCAGCAAGATAATATAAATAAAAATCAGGCAGTGCCGCCCCACCTATCTGTTTAGGTCTCTGCAGAGTAGATAATTTAAGCTTGGGTCTGGTTTTCCTCCATATAAAGGATGTAACTAGAGAATTCAAACTTGCAAAAAAGGACTTAGGAATCAACACTGCACTGTGTTGGAGGGAATAACTAAGCTTAGGAAGCAGAATCATCTTAATAAGGTTTATACGACCCGCGACAGATAGCGGGAGTTTACTCCAAGAAGCAAATTTAAACTTAACAAGATCCACTAATGGGAGAATATTAAGTTGTAAGTCAAGATCACAGCTTTTTGGAATATTAATTCCTAAATAGTTAAAATGTGACACTATAGGCAACAAGGATAAACTATCAAGGTGGGCTCCAGGTCTATGAGAAAGAGGCAACAAGGCAGACTTCTCCCAGTTAATGTATAGACCCGAGCATTTTACTGAATTTAGCAATGGTATCGATTACATGCTGCAGCTTCTTTTCTGTGTTATCCATGAAGATCACCATGTCATCGGCATAGAGGCCTATAGTATCTAAACGATCTGCTATATTTATGCCACTGATATTCGAAGAGGACCGTATGAGTATTGCCAACTCCTCTATCGCAAGGGCAAAGAGGGCGGGAGAGAGGGTGCACCCCTGCTGTGTCCCCCTAGACAGGGAAAATGGTTCCGACATGGAGTTATTAATAATTATACGGGCCTTAGGTTTTGCGTAAATTGTGCCAATCCATTTTTGAAACCTGTCACCAAATCCATATTTCTGTACACACGCAAATAGGAAAGGCCATTCAAGGGAGTCAAAGGCCTTAGCAGCGTCTAACGACGCCAAAGCCCAAGTATTGTCTGACACCAAAGAACTATACTGAACCACCGAATGGACCCGCCTAATATTAAGAGAAGTGTTTTTGCCGGGCATGAAACCAGTTTGGTCAGGGTGTATAATATCCAGTATAACCGAATTCAGTCTGGTGGCCAGAACCTTAGTGAAGATTTTGTAATCTACATTTACCAGTGATATGGGGCCATATGATCCACATTCAAGGGGGTCCTTCCCTTCTTCTTTAAGTACAATAATATTAGCTTCATAGAAGGAGCCCGGCATACATCCCCCCCCTCCAAATCCCCTGAAACACCTGTAAGAGAAGTGGCGCTAATATATCTCTGTATTTTCTGTACAATTCAATAGGGAACTCATCCGGTCCCAGAGCCTTCCCAGAGGCCACATCCATCAAAGCACCTTCTATTTCTTCTATAGTAAATTCAGCATCTAAAAGGGCTCGCTGAGTCGGGTCCACAGTGGGGAATTCTATGTCTGATATGTAGTCCAGACATTCTGGGACACCAAGACTACTCCTAGAAGTATATAATGTATTATAATGGTTAGAAAAGCGATCAAGTATACGTTCAGTGAAGGTTGCTATTGAATTGTCTGGTTTCCGAATTTGGAGTATAGTGTTAGTGTGACGGAGTCAGCTTACGCTGAGTCATTTTCTTTAGAGTGGACCCTCTGGGTCGTGGCACCCACCTACCTAGGGTGAGCTAACCTTGTGAGGAACCACCCCCTATACAGGGAGTGTCAGGGGCAAGACCAAGGGGGTGAGCCACCATGACTGCTGGAACCAGACGGCCGGCTCAGGTAGACACTAAGTACGAGTGTCTGACGACAAAGGACGTGCAGGAAACAAGACAAGATGTGAATTCAAGGTATCTTCATTAAGGCAAACTCAGGGTTACATCAGGTGCAAGACTTGATAACAGGGAAAACACAGTAAGGTGCGTGCGAGGGCACGCCAAGGTCCATGGCATGGTACGTGCCAGGTGGCACGCCTGGGTACAGGCAAGGGCTCAATGGCATCAGACTCCGGACAGCTGGCAATGATCGACATGATCAGGGCATCATGCTGCGGACATCAGCTCTGGACATCAGGCCGCAGTCGTCAGGCTTACGATCTCTGGCAGTGATAGGCAGGTTCCGGGCATCCGGCTGGCAAACCAGGGTTCAGGCAAGGAGGCACGACAGATCTCCAGACATGGTGCGGCTTGTTAGGGAACACGCCAAGATCCAAGGCAAGGTTCCAGGCCAGGTGCGTGCTAGGGGCACACCAGGGTCCAGGGCAAGGTGCAAGGCAAGGTGTGTGTGTAGGGGACACGCCAGGTTCAAAGTACAAAACACGGTGCGTGTGTAAGGGACACGCCAGGGTTCAAGTTCCAAGGCAAGGTCCTGCGCGTGCCGAGGGACACACCAGGGTCAGTGTACAAGGCATAGTCCTGCGCGTGCAGAGGGACACGCCAGGGTCAGGTTCAAGTCAGGGGCCTGCGCGTGCTAGGAGACATGCCGGGGTTCAGGCTAAGGCAAGGGCCTGCGCGTGCTAGGAGGCACGCCAGCGTTCAGGCTAAGGCTAGGGCCTGCACATGGTGAGGCTGATTTAATCAGTAGAGATCTACCACCTGATAATGAGGATGACGACTGGACCTCAGGAATCTTAGACTGGATTTAAGACAGCCTACGCCCTAAGTCAGTGCTGGTGATTGCTTCTGGCTACTCAGGTCTTGGTTTTCAGCTCTGTTCCAGCCTTCTCAAAGCTAAGTGTTTTTGCTAATGTTCACACTTGATTTTGTTGGTCTATTCAGTTTTTTGTGTGTTCAGCCAGCCCCGGCTGGGTCTGTGCTGAATTTCCATTCTTATTTATCTGTATTTGCCAGTTTGCTTTTTAGTCCCTTATTGGATTGGCTTCTTTTTGCTCTGTCTCAGAATGTTTCAGAGTGCTGATGTAGTGGGAGAAGTCTAGTGACTTCAGGGTTAATTTTGTTATCAGAAGTGTTGGACATTATTTTTGTAGGGTTTTTGGCAGATTGCAGACAGTGTCTTTCCTTTCCTGTTCTTTATAGTTAGTTTGGGCCCCATCGTTTGCTCAGCCTATTTTCCTGCCTGTGTTTGTGTTTTCATCTTGTTTCACCGTCAATACATGTGTGGGGGCTGTCTATTCCTTTGGGGTCTACTCTGGGGCAGTTAGTTTTCCCTTTTCTTGCTTTAGGCTTATGTAGTCCTCTGGTGGTGATGAGGCATCTAGATCATCGTAGGAATGCTCCACTGCTACTGTTAGTTGTGTGGTTAAGATCAGGGATCTGCAATCTGCATAGTTACCAACCTCTCTGGTTTTCTGGGACTTAGCTTTTTGTTGTCCTCCTCGGTGACCCATTCATAACAGAGAGGTATGCCAAGAAGCAGGCTATGACCTGCGCGTGCTAAGAGGGCATGCAAAGCACAGTGCAGAGACAGCATGGGTGCAAGGAAGCACAGAGAGCACGGCTGGGGCACTGGCTAGCTGGTCGGGCTGAGGCACAGACAGACGGTCAAGACTGAGGTGAACCCGGCTGAGGCATAACAGGCGACACAGCTGTCACTGACCGACGAGCACGGCTGAGGCACAAGCAGGCGGGCATGGCTAGGGCAGGCACGGCTGAGGCACAGACAGGAGGCTAGGAAGGCCAGGCGCATGCAAAGGGCACACGAAGAAACAAGGCAAGGCAAGAAACAAGGCAAAGCTAGGCATGGTACAGAACAAGGAGCGGAACGTAGGCAGAAGCACAGAGCGGGGTCAGAGAGAGTATAGGGCTAGCAGCGGAGCGTAGGTCGAAGCCCAGAGCCAGGTCAAGGGAGGACCTTGAGACTAGCCTTGAAATGAGCTAGAGAGCACGATAGGACAGAGTCTAGCAGCGGAGCGTAGGCCGAAGCCCAGAGCCGGGTCAAGGCAGAACCTTGAGACTAGCCATGGAATGTGCAAGAGAGCACATAGGGCAGAGTAAGGAGAACCAGGCAGAGACAGAGAACGTGGAAGTACTACAAGGCTCAGAATAGCAAAGGCCAGACATGGCGAAACAGGCAAGGCAGAGAACATAGGAAATACTACAAGGCAAAGCATAACAAGGACAAAACACAGTACGAGAGACAACACAAAACATGGCACGAGACAAGAGGCAGAATACAAGCACAGATCGTGTGCAGAGACGCATTACAGGGCAGAGTGCAGGGGCACAGAATACAGGGAGCGACCGAGCAGACCAAGTAGCCATGCAGGGAAGCAACACGATACTCAGGCCCCGACCATAGGGCATTAGCACCTGCACTTCCGTGTCAGAAACAAGAGAGGACTTCCGGTTCAGATCCTCCAGGATCATAGAGAGGGTCACATGGTCGAGTCCTCCAAGACCATAGAGAGGATTGCTGGATCAGACTGTGCTGGAACATAGGAAAGGTCACATGATCAGGGTCTCCAGGATCACAGAGAAGATAGCTGGATCAGATGGTGCTGGAACATAGGAAAGGTCACATGATCAGGGTCTCCAGGAACACAGAGAGGATTGCTGCAGGCAGAGCAGAGACGGCTGGTCACACAGCAACGACGTGTAGCCATAAGGTAAAACACACATGCGCACTGGCAATGGCAGGCAGTCATGAGATTAGGCGCGTGTGCACACTGCTCATAGCATCTTGCAGCACAGCAGTCACGAGGTGCGTGTGCACACTGCTTCCAGGGATCTTGCAGCATAAGACATACCGGGCATGATAGTTCAGTGCACGTGCACACTGCTCCACCAGGAGTCATGCGGCATACCAGACATGGCGGGCATGATAGTTCGGTGCGCGTGCACACTGCTCCAGGGGTCATGCGGCATAACAGACATGGCAGTCCACTCCTTGTGACTCCCCCAAATTTTTGAATGGCTTTTTTCTTAACAATCCTTTCAAGGCTGTAGTTATCCTGGTTGCTTGTGACCTTTTTCTATTACTCTTTTTCCTTCCACTCAACTTTCCAATAAAATGCTTGGATACAGCACTCTGTGAATAGCTAACTTCTTTAGGAATGACCTTTTGTGGCTTACCCTCCTTGAGGAGTGTGTCTGGACAAATGACAAGTCAGCAGTCTTCCCCATGATTGTGAAGTCTACTGAAACAGACTAAGGGACCTTTTTAAATGCTTTGGAAGCCTTTGCAGGTGGTTTTTGTTAATTATTCTAGTTTACTAAGCCAATTACTTTTGGGTTTTCATTGGCTATAAGCCATAATCATCAACATTAACAGAAATAAACACTGTTTGTAATGACTCTATATAATATGAGTTTCACTTTTTGAATTGAAGAACTAAAATAAATTAACTTTTTCATGATATTCTGATTTTGTGAGAAGCACCTGAACAATCTCTTTAACACTCTAACTAAATTATTGGTGCACAATGAATATTGTGAGCATCATTTTTTTTTTAAAAAAGTGTCAGTGAGCTCATTGAAACCATTCTTTAATTTATAAATCCAATATATTTCTTTCTATTTTATTGTTCGATTCTGTTGTGAACCTGCGGTGTGATTTCTTCTATTGGGAATATTTTTAACTATTTATATTCCTTGTTATGCATGATAGCACAATGATGAGATAGGCCATGTTTTAAAAAACCTTTTTGTATTTTGGACTGAGGTGAGTTAAGGCGTCTCTGAAATGCTTGGGTAGTCCTGCCTACAGTTTATGGCGGGAACATATAATGACATACACCACAAAACTTGTAGTACAAGACATAGGGCTTTTAATAGGCAAGGCTTCACTGGTCTGTCTCATTATGGGATAATTCTTAATTTCTCTGATTCTGCTTGGAGCCAGAATATTTTTAAGAGTAGGAGCCCTCCTGAAGGTTAAAACCAGATTGTCATCTCTATATATAAAAATCAATGTGTGTGTGTATCACCAACCAATCACGAAGCATCTTTCTTTTCACCAGAGCTGTTCAAAAGAAGCCAAGCTGTGACTGGTTGCTATGACCAACAGTTTTCCTTGCAACCAATCACTAAGCATCTCTCATTTCACCAGAGCTGGTTAAAAGTAGCTGAGCTGTGATTGGTTGCTATGCGCAAGTTTTCCCACTTGACAACATCTCAGCAGAAACTGACATGGTGGGAGAAATCTAGCATCCCCAGGAACATAAGCTCCAGCCATCGTCTGTCCACCAGAAAGGAGCAGTGAGTACATGACATAAATGAATCCCCCCCTCCCGTATGGTATCATTAAGTGACACACATGAATGTAGGAAAGTGCACATATTAAATGTCATGTGGATTTAATATTTTCTCACAGACACTTTTATGCATTATTGATGTGTTACTGTGCTCTGATGCTGTGACTTTTTTTAAAGTGCTACTTTCCCCATAATTCACCTGAATATACCCATATAACACGTAATGCTTTTCCCATAACAACCCATTAAATATGATACTATACTGCATACAGATGCTGTACATCCATGAGCAACTCAGCCGGACAAATGACAAGTTGACGGTGCATGAAAATGTGTGTGCAGGTTTCTCTACTGTACTAATGTATAAGGTTTGTGCCTGTCCATTGGCGAAAAGCATGACTGTGATATTTATGGTGGCAGATAAGTGAGAATATCAGCCTGATCAGTAGAAAACCTGGGATCTTAGTGAACCATGTTTCTGTGCAATTTCACTATTCTACTTTTACTGGCTCTGACGGGATGATGTGGGATATTATGGGTATTAGTCCGGTGGCTCTGGCTGACGGGACAATGTGGGATATTAGGAGTAGTAGTCCGGTGGCTCTGGCTGATGGGATGATGTGGGATATTAGGGGTAGTTGTCCGGTGGCTCTGGCTGACGGGATGATGTGGGATACTAGGAGTAGTAGTCCGGTGGCTCTGGCTGACGGGATAATGTGGGATATTAGGGGTAGTAGTCTGGTGGCTCTGGCTGACGGGATGATGTGTGATATTAGGGGTAGCATTCTGGTGGCTCTGGCTGATGGAATGATGTGGAATATTAGGGGTAGTAGTCCGGTGGCTCTGGCTGACGGGATGATGTGGGATATTAGGGGTAGTAGTCCGGTGGCTCTGGCTGACGGGATGATGTGGGATATTAGTGGTAGTAGTCCGGTGGCTCTGGCTGACGGGATAATGTGTGATATTAGGGGTAGCAGTCCGGTGGCTCTAGCTGATGGAATGATGTGGGATATTAGGGGTAGTTGTCCGGTGGCTCTGGCTGACGGGATAATGTGTGATATTAGGGGTAGTTGTCCGGTGGCTCTGGCTGACGGGATAATGTGTGATATTAGGGGTAGTAGTCCGGTGGCTCTGGCTGACGGGATGATGTGGGATATTAGGGGTAGTTTTCCGGTGGCTCTGGCTGACGGGATGATGTGGGATATTAGGGGTAGCAGTCCGGTGGCTCTGGCTGACGGAATGATGTGGGATATTAGTGGTAGAAGTCTGGTGGCTATGGCTGATGGGATGATGTGGGATATTAGGGGTAGTAGTCCGGTAGCTCTGGCTGACGGGATGATGTAGGATATTAAGGGTAGTAGTCCGGCGGCTCTGACAGGATGATGTGGGATATTAGTGGTAGTAGTCCGGTGGCTCTGGCTGACGAGATGATGTGGGATATTAGGGGTAGTAGTCCGGTGGCTATGGCTGATGGGATGATGTGGGATATTAGGGGTAGTAGTCCGGTGGCTCTGGCTGACGGGATGATGTGGGATATTAGGGGTAGTTGTCCGGTGGCTCTGGCTGACGGGATGATGTGGGATATTAGGGGTAGTAGTCCGGTGGCTCTGGCTGACGGAATGATGTGGGATATTAGTGGTAGAAGTCTGGTGGCTATGGCTGATGGGATGATGTGGGATATTAGTGGTAGTAGTAGGGTGGCTCTGGCTGACGGGATGATGTGGGATATTAGGGGTAGTAGTCCGGTGGCTCTGGCTGATGGGATGATGTGGGATATTAGGGGTAGTATTCCGGTGGCTCTGGCTGACGGGATAATGTGTGATATTAGGGGTAGCAGTCCGGTGGCTCTAGCTGATGGAATGATGTGGGATATTAGGGGTAGTTGTCCGGTGGCTCTGGCTGACGGGATAATGTGTGATATTAGGGGTAGTTGTCGGGTGGCTCTGGCTGACGGGATAATGTGTGATATTAGGGGTAGTAGTCCGGTGGCTCTGGCTGACGGGATGATGTGGGATATTAGGGGTAGTTGTCCGGTGGCTCTGGCTGACGGGATGATGTGGGATATTAGGGGTAGCAGTCCGGTGGCTCTGGCTGACGGAATGATGTGGGATATTAGTGGTAGAAGTCTGGTGGCTATGGCTGATGGGATGATGTGGGATATTATGGGTAGTAGTCTGGTAGCTCTGGCTGACGGGATGATGTAGGATATTAAGGGTAGTAGTCCGGCGGCTCTGACAGGATGATGTGGGATATTAGTGGTAGTAGTCCGGTGGCTCTGGCTGACGAGATGATGTGGGATATTAGGGGTAGTAGTCCGGTGGCTATGGCTGATGGGATGATGTGGGATATTAGGGGTAGCAGTCCGGTGGCTCTGGCTGACGGAATGATGTGGGATATTAGTGGTAGAAGTCTGGTGGCTATGGCTGATGGGATGATGTGGGATATTAGGGGTAGTAGTCCGGTAGCTCTGGCTGACGGGATGATGTAGGATATTAAGGGTAGTAGTCCGGCGGCTCTGACAGGATGATGTGGGATATTAGTGGTAGTAGTCCGGTGGCTCTGGCTGATGAGATGATGTGGGATATTAGGGGTAGTAGTCCGGTGGCTATGGCTGATGGGATGATGTGGGATATTAGGGGTAGTAGTCCGGTAGCTCTGGCTGACGGGATGATGTAGGATATTAAGGGTAGTAGTCCGGCGGCTCTGACAGGATGATGTGGGATATTAGTGGTAGTAGTCCGGTGGCTCTGGCTGACGAGATGATGTGGGATATTAGGGGTAGTTGTCCGGTGGCTCTGGCTGACGGGATGATGTGGGATATTAGTGGTAGTAGTCCGGTGGCTCTGGCTGACGGGATGATGTGGGATATTAGGGGTAGTAGTCTGGTAGCTCTGGCTGACGGGATGATGTGGGATATTATAGTGAATGTGGCTATGCGGAGTGGGCGGGGCTCTACACTCTGCTTTATATATATATATAATCATTATAATTTGTTATAACTAACCGTAGTTAGTTACTATGCCCGGGCAGCGCCGGGCTCTTCAGCTAGTGTTATATATTTTTAAAAACCGGATCATTACACAATATATACCAATTATCTTGAAACATTTTTGTGTCTTTCTATGTCGGTAATTGAAGGTAGTGATAAAATTAGACTTAAATTTATTATCATTCCTTTTGGCTGTTCTTATCAGAGAGTCTTGATCCATGTTTTTGAAATTATTGTAAGCGTGTACAACAAGTTTTTTTGGATACTTCTGTTCAGCGTCGGACTGGCCCACCGGAGAACCGGAGTCTCCGGTGGGCCCTGGCATCTGGTGGGCCCTGGCACCTGCTGGCATACAGGGCCAGCAGTTGCCTAGGGCCCCCGCTGCTCCAGGGGCCCCCAGCCAGTGGTGTGTCGCACACCATGCAGCTGCTATGGGGGCCCCTGCCAGCGGAGCAGCAGCGGGTGTCAGGAGGCAGGAGCCCCTGTCCCCGCTGCTAAAGAGAAATGAATATTCACTGCGAAGCAGTGAATATCATTTCAGGTCTCCACACCCCCAGAGGCCCCGCCCTCAGCCCAGTAAGCCGCTCTGCATCAGGGCCGGCGCCGCCCTCAGTCCTCTCTGCTCCTGACTCACAGCCAGTGCGCGATGACGTCACTACATCGCGCACCCGCTGTGTGTCTGGCAGAGGGGGCAGCTCCTGACACTGAAGCCGGGTTCAGCGTGGGAGCGAGGAAGAGAGGTGAGTATTGTGTTTTGTTTTTTTTTTTATATCTCTCGCTCTCTCTATCTGTCTCTCTCTATCTATCTCTATATATCTCTCTATCTCTCTTACATCTATCTTTCTATCTCTATCTATTATCTATATCTATCTATCTCTATATCTATCTCTATCTATTATCTATATCTATTTATTTCTATATCTATCGCTCTATCTTTATCTCTATATCTATCTATCTATCTATCTCTATATCTTTCTATATATATCTCTATATCTATCTATTATGTCTATCTATCTCTATATCTATCTATCTTACTCTATCTATCTCTATATCTATTATCTCTATATTTATTATCTATCTAGCTACCATCTATATCTATCTATCTATCTTTATCTATATATATCTCTATCTAATATCTATATCTATCTATCTCTATAACTATCTATCTATTTATCTATCCGTTATAATAATAATAATAATAAATTTTATTTTTATAGCGCCGACATATTCCGCAGCACTTCACATTTCAGAGGGGATTTGTACAGACAATAGACATTACAGCATAACAATAATCACATACAGTAGATTATAACAAATACCAAGAGGAGTGAGGGCCCTGCTCGCAAGCTTACAGTCTATGAGGAAAGAGGTAGACACGAAAGGTGGGTGGTAACAGTTGCCCTGATTGTATGGACCAGCCATAATGTTAAGTGTGTAACAGTACAGACACAGAGGGCTAATGGATGCATAAAGCATGTGGGAACATGATGCTGGGAACCTGGTTATGGTAAAACTTTTGGCTCTGCCACACAGGGATAGGTTAGGTTAATGTGTTGAGGCGATAGGCCAGTCTGAATAAATGCGTTTTCAGGACACGCTTAAAATTGTGGGGATTGGGGACTAATGGTATTGACCTGGGAAGTGCATTCCAAAGAATTGGCGCGGCACGTGTAAAGTCTTGGAGACGGGAGTGGGAGGTTCTGACTATTGAGGATACTAACCTCAGGTCATCAGCAGAACGGAGGGCGCGGGTAGGGTGGTATACTGAAACAAGGGAGGAGATGTAGGGTGGTGCTGAGCCATGGAGGGCTTTGTGGGTGAGAGTAATAAGTTTATACTGAATTCTGGCGTGGATGGGTAGCCAGTGTAATGACTGGCACAAGGTAGAGGCATCGGTGTAACGATTGGTGAGGAATATGATCCTGGCTGCAGCATTCAAGACAGATTGGAGAGGGGAGAGTTTGGTAAGAGGGAGACCGATTAGAAGAGAGTTACAATAGTCGAGACGAGAATGAATAAGAGAAACAGTAAGAGTTTTTGCAGAGTCAAAAGTAAGAAAAGGTCGAATTCTAGAAATGTTTTTGAGGTGCAGATGACAAGAGCGAGCCAGTGATCGAATGTGGGGGGCAAAGGAAAGCTCGGAATCAAGTATGACCCCAAGACAGCGGGCATGTTGCTGGGGAGTAATAGTGGAACCACAGACGGAAATGGCAATGTCGGGTGTAGGTACATTAGTAGCGGGAGGAAACACAAGGAGTTCAGTCTTTGACAGGTTCAGTTTCAGATATAGTGAGGACATGATATTAGACACAGCGTTTAGACAATCGCCGGTGTTTTCTAGAAAGGCTGGCGTGATGTCAGGAGAAGAAGCGTATAATTGGGTGTTTCATCAGCATAGAGATGGTACTGGAAACCAAATCTACTGATTGTTTGACCAATAGGGGCAGTGTACAAGGAGAAGAGGAGGGGGCCTAGAATCGATCCTTGAGGAACCCCAACAGTAAGGGGAAGGTGAGAGGAGGAGGAACCGGCAAAAGAAACAGTAAAGGAGCGGTCGGAGAGATAGGAGGAGAACCAGGAGAGAACGGTGTCCTTGAGGCCAATGGAATGGAGCATAGTGAGGAGGAGCTGATGATCCACAGTGTCGAATGCTGCAGAGAGATCCAAGAGAATTAGCATGGAGTAATGACCATTTGATTTAGCTGTTAGCAGATCATTAGAGACTTTAGTGAGGGCAGTTTCAGTGGAGTGTAAAGAGCGGAAACCGGATTGGAGAGGGTCGAGAACAGAGTTTTCTGAGAGATAGCGGATAAGACGGGAGTGGACCAGGCGTTCCAGGAGTTTAGAGATGAAGGGAAGATTAGAGACAGGTCTATAGTTAGCGGCACAGTTTTGGTCGAGGGATGGTTTTTTAAGTAGTGGATGTATGATGGCATGCTTAAATGAGGAGGGAAAAATACCAGAAGAGAGAGAGAGGTTAAATATTTTAGTTAGGTGAGGGGTGACAGCAGGGGAAAGGGACTGGAGGAGATGTGACGGAAATGGGTCACTGGTGCAAGTAGTTGGGCGAGAAGATGCAAGGAGCCTGCTTACTTCTTCTTCTGTGACTGGTTCAAAATCAGAGAGTGAGTTAGATGCAGTGGGGGAGGGAGGACAGTGCATGGTATGAGGGGATTTGGAGATAATTTCCTGTCGGATCTGGTCAATTTTTTCTTTGAAGTAATTGGCCAGATCGTCAGCTCGGGGAGCTCCGTGGTTGGGGCCTGTACTCTTGGATTGAGTAGAGAATGAAAAGTGTCAAAGAGACGTTTCGGGTTATTGGACAGTGAGATGATGAGGGTGTTGAAATAGGTTTGTTTGGAGAGGTGAAGGGCAGTGTTGTATGTTCTAAGCATAAACTTAAAATGGATGAAATCTTCGTGTAGATTGCACTTTCTCCACAGACGTTCGGCGCACCTGGAGCACCGCTGCAGGAAACGTGTTTGCACCGTGTGCCAGGGTTGTCGCCGTCTGCGTTGTGGTGTTCTATTTATAGGGGGTGCAAATTCATCCAGGGCAGTTTGAAGTGTTTCATTGTAATGCTTCAATGCAGAATCAGGACATGAGAGGGAGGAGATAGGGGCCAATGAAGACTGCAAGTTCTTCAGAAGTTTCTGGGTGTTAATGGCCTGTATGTTTCTATAAGTCTGGACAGTGGGGGTGACCTGAGCAGCCTGGCAGTTCTTTATAGAGAATGAAAGAAGATTGTGGTCAGAGAGCGGGAGAGGGGAGTTTGCAAAATCATCCACTGCACAAAGCCGAGAGAAGACCAAGTCGAGGGAGTTTCCGTCTTCATGCGTTGGAGAATTAGTAAGCTGCGAAAGGCCAAATGAGGAGGTTAGAGATAAAAGGTGAGTAGCAGATGGGGAGAGGGGAAGAGCAATGGGGATGTTGAAATCTCCCATGATGAGGGTAGGGATGTCACAGGAGAGAAAATGTGGAAGCCAAGTGGCAAAATGATCCGGGAACTGATGGGAGGGGCCGGGAGGACGATACACCACCGCCACTCGCATGGAGAAGGGGGTGTAGAGTCTGACGGCATGGACCTCAAAAGAAGGGAAGACAAGTGAGGGTACTTGAGGGATAACCTGAAAGGTACATTTTGGTGATAGGAGCAGACCAACGCCTCCACCAGCTCTATTGTCTGATCTTGGGGTATGAGAGAAGTGTAGCCCCCCCGTATGAAAGAGCAGCAGCAGCGGTAGTATCTGACTGCTGGATCCAGGTTTCAGTAAGAGCCAGAAGGTTAAGAGAATTAGAAAGGAAGAAGTCATGAATGAAGGAGAGTTTGTTACACACTGAGCGAGAATTCCAAAGTGCACAATTAAGAGAGACAGATGGCATGCAGGGAATATTAATAAGATTAGAGGGGTTTCTGAGTGTAGCAGTGGGGGGGTTTGACTTTCTATAACATGGGGGACCAGGGTTGGGAGCAATGTCTCCTGCAACTAGGAGAAGGAGGATAGAAAGAGTGAGCAGATGGTTAAGTGATTTGTGAGAGCGTCTCTGGTGTTGAATGGTGGGACTGGCTGGATCTGTGCAATTTAACAATGTGAAAAGAGCATGAGTGCTATACATAGGAGAGGAAAGGAGCGAGGGGCCAATATGGATGGAGTGTGGAGAGTTAATGCCAGGGCGGTGGATGTGTGTGAATGCAGCGGCCAGGATAAAAATTACACAAATGCATATGGTATATATTTGTTGTACTCCAAATGTACAGAGAGTAGATGTATATAAATGTCTTACCTGTCTCTTGCCCTGTCTAACTGCCATGCTATAACTGCCAGAAGTACTTTGATACATGTACTTAGATTACATGTGCATAAATGCCACCCCTGCATAAATGCTCCCCCTAGCTAGGTCTGAATATATAGGAGGTTAAGGCTAAGTTTTTTTTTGTGGCTCCCTCTGCTCGTTAATCAATCACACTAAATTGAGACACCAGGACCCAATAAAATGTTGTGGTCAAATAAACACATGTCCAGCACTACATGGATCATAAAGCACTTTGAAAAGTTTCTTGACCTCACAACATAAGGGGACAAGCAGAGTAAGTTGAAAAAACTATATACCAGATATAAGCTTGCAGAGTTGAAAACACATAGATAGCATTCAGGATTAACTGCTTGCTGACATTGAATGGAGACACAGGAGTGGATTCAGAGCAGAGATTGGAAAAGCTGGTTACCTGTATGAAGAGAATAGAGATGCGTGTCACATTCATCCATGTTATAACT